>NC_090937.1:310414389-311026864 GCF_040938575.1 Ambystoma mexicanum
GAACAATATTCTCAAGGTACTTGAAGTTACGCGATGATGCTAGATGAGTATAGTTTTTTATCCAGCCCCATTGCTGTAACTTATTCTTGAACAAGACTTTCAGTGTTTCGAACCTTGTGCCCCGTGCAATGTCAGGATGCCAATCATTGCGGTAAAGCATGCCTCATTAAATGTGTTGAAATCTTCCCCGTTGCTGTTGCCTGTCTGAATCGGAACAGTTTTATTGCCCAGCATTTGCAGAATCGGGCACTTAGGATCGGTTCTCATCTTGATGAAGAGTATGCCTCTTCTGATCATCACTTGGTTAGATAAGGACACCAGGCGCAACTCCAAGCAGGGGTAAGCCATTGGTGTTGATGGGGGCGAGCCTCAGGAGCATCCTCCAGAAGAGGCCCTCAGTTATGTCCAGCCATGATAGATGTAGCAGTGCCAGGGCTTCTAGACCATATAATATTGCTGGGGCAAAGCTTTGTTTGCATAGCCTTATCATCCCTTCCATAGAGTAGCCCGCAGTGTGATGTGCAAATGTATTAATAGCAAATGTAAGCTGCCTGGCTTTACTCTGTTTACCGGCAATACGTGGTCTATGGTCACCATCTGTTTGGAGAGACATACCCAACTACAAATAGGTTGGAACATATTCAATGATTTCGGTACCAGTGGCAATGCTTACTTTCCTGAATGACCTGCTAGTGACGACCATCATCTTTGTTTTCGCGATGTTTGTTAATAACCAGCCCATTTTCTTTTGCATATTCTGTGAGGGCTGTGAGCTTGTTCTTTGCTCCACATATAGTGTGGTCCAACAAAATGAGGTTGTTTGCGTAAAGTAAACTAGTAATAGCATTGTCACCTATTTTTACAGAGCAGCCTGAAATGGCAGGCAAATGTGCCAGGAGATCAGCCAGGTATACGTTAAACAACAGGGGAGCCAGGACACACCCTTGCCTGACACCCCTGTTGCTCTCTACAGCCACAGACAGTCCACCCTCACTTGTTAGCCTATTCGCACGCTACTGTTCTTATGGAGAAGTCTCAAGATTGAAATCAGCCATTCCGGGCAACTACAGTTGCAAAGTTTCTGCCGTAATTCGCAAGCGACTTACAGTGTCAAATACGGCACTGAAGTACACATATATTATGTCCAAACCCGGATTTCCCTAATCAGCAAATCCATAACTCTAATGTTATGTGCTGTTGCCGAACCTGTTTGGAAACTTGTCTGGATACAGTGTAGTATACTATTTTCATCTACCCAATGGCAGGGCTTGCAATACAAAATTACAGAAAAGTTTCCTAGGGACATCGAGCAGGGAATGAAGCCTGTAATGTTATAAGCATAGCCTATGTCCCTTTTTATATACTGCTAGTAAAATCGCCTGCTGCTATACAACAGGTACTCTCCTCTCCACACACACCTTATCAAACAGCAGGTATAACACCGTAGCCCTTGCATCAGGGTGTTCTTTCAATACTGCATTAGACACACCACTCGGGACTGGCGCCCGAGAGCCCTTCAAACCCACGATGGCCTCACGTACGTCCACCCAGCTAGGATGTAGAAACCAAGGTACAGGTGCTATTTCTCCTATATCTGTCTCCCCTACAGCAGCGTATTTGGAACCGATAAAAATAACCCATTCAGGCTCTGCTATGGGGTTAACCATGGCATGCCTGACATAACCTTTAGCCTGGGACAATATTTGTCAAATAGGTCTAATTTGGCCCGCAGAGAGAACAGAAAACATTTGCTGCCATTTCACATTTATTGTCTCCTTCTCCAGAACCATTTCTTGTAATCACTTTTTATGTGCCTGACTCGTGCCTCACAAATTCCGCCATCATCCAGCTCTCCTTTGCGGTACCTCATGAGTCTTTTAGCATCTCTATTTCAATATCGAAGGATTTGCTTTTGTCGGCTCGCTGGAGGGCCACACAATAGGCTATACTTGATCCTGTTTGGTAGGCTAGGTTCTTAAGGTAGCTTCCCATCTCGTCTACCACTCGCTGTGGGAACCTGTGCAGCTGATATTGTATCAGATGATTCACTGCCTTGGAGCTTTTAGTAAGATTATGTGATGACCAACAAATCCTGTTCCCCCCATGGTTCACCACCAAACCCTCTCCCGCATGGTGTCTTTCCATGGGATTTCCTAAATCGATTGGTAATATCAGCATATGATGGTCACTGTAAACCATCTTTCCGGGATTCTAGAGATAAAACTCGCTCCGAGCACATATTACTCCCAAAAAAGTAATCTAGGGATGAGACTCTGCTACCCATCCTCCAAGTGCTGTGGCCTGGGCTATCCCCGACTGTAAGGCCATTATACATCAGTAGGGACCATTCATGAAGAAAGTCCAGCCACTGCTTTCCCTTCTGATTCCTTCTCGGGTTAGTCGTGACACACTCAGGTTTAATACATTTATATGGGGCACACAATACATAATCAGTACAAGCAGCATTAAAGTCCCCCCCAGAAGGATGAGTTCATGCTTATGTCCCAATAACCATTCGGTCAACATCTCATCAAGAGTCCCAAGAAGCTCCTCCAGTTGTACCAAATCAGGGGGCACATGAATGTTAATTAGCAAGCATATCAGTATATCAGGGATGTTTTTATTGCTACCTCTATGGGTGCTCATAATGGTCTTTACAGTTATAAAAGGAACTGACTGTTTAATAGCCACTGCCAGTCCCCCAACCGGTTGGCCCTTCACACCTTTGTAGCTACATCTTGGTACATAATAAAGTCCCCCAGTTGTATCCCTGATGTAAGCCATGTTTCCTGTAAAAACAGGACATCAGACTCAGTTCTAACAAATGGGAGAAACCTCTAGTATCCCAGCTAAGCACCCGCAGAGGTCATCTAGTTTCTGTCATCTGCCTAGTCAAGAATTTTCTGAACCAGTCCCAACCCTTGGCATCCTCAGTGGAGAGTTCGTTAGCTGGCAAGCTGGCTTTAGGTGTAGGAGTTGGGATACTCTCAGCCTGCCCTTCCTCATTATTTACGTGGGTAACATTATCAACAATAAATCCAGCCTTTTTAATAGACCCCAGGTGGCTACGTATTAAAGCTGGCACATCAGTAGTTGAGCAGTGTACACGTACAAAGTGACCACCCTGTAAGTCCACCGGTTCAACAAAACTAAAATCTGCAGTTGTCAATACGTGTAATGCAGGGATGTTTTTGCATAAGTTTAAAATGTCTGATCTGTTGGTCAGTTTTTCAGTGAACATAGTGGGACCACGTCCAAAGGTAAATGACTTAGGGTCATTCTCTATTAGAGTAGGAGAGAGAGAAGGTGGAGAATTAGGCAGGGGAATGAAAGTAAATGGTGTCTCTATAAAACATTGAAAGCATTTTCCAATGTTTTTCTCTTTCTCTTTTATGTGTTAATTAGCATGCTGCACTAAAAAAAGGTGCTCACCGAGACGAAGTGCCTTGTTGAAACAAAATCTTGCCTGGAAAGGCAATGTTTTTTCCCTGTATGCTTCTGATGGCAGACTGTTTAGAATGAAGTCAACACCAGTAGTTATTGCCTGCACTCTAAATATTATGATTGGCTCAGAGGAAATCAATAACAAATTCTATGTGCTAATACTGGTCGTCACCTAAAGTGAATCTGGTTGTTAACTCCCAGGGAAGTGTCTGTAAAGTGCAGACTACATTAAAATTCTGGTTGGAACAGACAGACCATGATAGAGCAGGTTTGTTTTAAGGGCCCTTAGTTGAGAGCACATAAGTGACTTAATGTGAAAGGATGCACCATCTGCTTTCTAAGTTTAGTGTGAGAAACTGAAGGTTTCCTCACATTTTCTCCCTTTCGGTACTTTGCTCAGGTGGCCAGGGAAGGGCCATCGCACTTGGACCCCGACCCTGGGGGTGGAAAAGCGAGGGAGGATCACCTGAGTAGGTGGTCCTTGGGGAGTGGGAGGAGGATGTCTGAGGGTTAGGGTAAGATGCAGTATACCCCCCTTCCCAGTTATCCATCACCCTACTCCCCCCTCAACCTTCATGGGTGAGACGCGGTATCCCAAAGGGACGATAGGCAAGGAGGAAGAAGCCCCTGAAGAGGGAGGCGGGAGTATTGCACCAGAGCAGGAGCGGGCAGTGAGAAGGGTCAGTTGAGACAACTGTCTGGCTTTGATATCAACACCGGTTTAACTCTCCCTACTTCCTAGGGGGTGCTGTCAAGACCCATGTCTTCATAACAGAGTACCAGAGGTAAGGAATGGCTTGCAAAAAGGAAAATCTTCCCAGTTGTATAAAACCAAGACCAGGGGATTTCCTTCCTTTTACTTTCCATCACCCTCTGATTGGTCCCCCTTTCCCAATTCTATGCCAACTCAGCCTTTATGGGGTATTTCCAGTCTCATCCCATCTCCACTCCCCATTTCCAACAAGTACTGGGACGAAGAAGAGACGACCAAGAGTAGTAAGGATTACCCATAGGAATAACTTTGAGAGGCAGGATGAGGCCTACTACATTTCACCACTAGGTTGTCCCACTAATAGAATCAGGCAAGGTCAGACATTTCACCTTAACCATGCACACCTGACTCTATTTGACTCTCAGCTAGGGTATAAAAGGTGTGGTTCTGCTATAAGAGTTGATCGAGTATCGGTTGCTGGTTGGAACGTGGGAGCAGGAGTCAGCAAGAAGAGAAGCTTGGAAGAATCGGAGGAGAGCGGGATTTCAAGACGCTGACCCAATGTGTCAGAAGGGTTGCAGCGTGATTAGGGAGTTGGAGTGAGGTGTTCTGCCAGATGCTGGCCATGTCCAGGGCAGTGCTCATTCCCTTGGGACGTGCGCCAGTCCGAGGGGTATCTGAGGGGCTAGAGGTAAGACCCTGACATGAACCTACAGATCTTGAGGACTTGCTCGCCAGCGCCATGCTACTGGGTGAGTTTCGCGCAGAAAGAGAGAGATCAACTCAGTAGCGTGCGGGTGGCTGGAGCAGGAGCAAAAGTGATGAAAGATGCAAGCAGCTTGTTAATCAGAAAGCGGAATAAAAGCGAGGAAAACCAGAGAAACAGAGTGCTGGTGGCGTGAAGGCAGAGAAAGATAGAAAGCGTGAATTTAAAGGGAGTGGAAAACAAAAAGAGGGCGGGCGAGCAAACCAAAAACAGGAAAGAGGGCAGGTCCGAAAGTAGAATAAAGAGGTTGGAAAGCCAAGAGAAAGCAACGAGAGGGGGCAAGCGACCGGAAAGCCGGAAGAGGGTGCGAGCGACCCGAAAACAGGAAAGATGGTTTGTGCGACCAAAAAATGGGAAAAGGAAAGTGCACGGGTGCACAGTCAAGTGTGAAGAGGGTGTCAGGGGCACAACAAAGCAAGAGGAGTGTGCAAAAGGCACAATAAAGAGTAAAGGACAGCAGGAGGAGTCTGCAAGAGGCACAATAAGAGAAGAGGAGGTGCAAGTGTGCACAGCAAAGTGGAAAGAGAGTTGAAAGTGAAACAAGAGCAGAGTGGAAAAGGCACCAGAGGGAAAAGATGCCAGAAGACAGATACAAGGTGTAAAGAGAGGGGTCAGATGTCATAGTGGTCGCGCAAGGGAAGGAGCAAAAGCCTGGCATGTATTAATGTCTCTGACACTGCCCCATGAAAGGACTATGGGCCTCATTACATGTAGTGCGGTAAGGGTTTACCGGTACCGGTAAGGGCACCAGTACCGGTAAACCCTTACCGCCTTACTACGAGGTCCCTTTGCGGTTTGGTACTTTAACGCCTGCTTTTTAGCAGGCGATAAAAACCAACCCGCAAAGGGTCCAGGGTGTTAATTACGGTACCGCAATTTGTGGTACCGTAATTAGCGCCTTCCCCATTCCCATAGAGCCCTATGGGGCAAAAATGGGAATGGGGAAGGGCAATGGAGGAAGACGGAATTACTGCCTTCCCAACCTTGGAATAGGGCGGTAATTCCCCTTTCCTCCAAGGCGGTACCAGTAAATTACCGGCATGAACCATGGTGCTAATAGCACCATGGTTTACCGCACTACGTGTAATGAGGCCCTATGTGTTGAAAGGTACATCCTGACAAGGAGAACTTTTTTTTAAACCAGAGAAGCCTAAGCTTGTGGAAGGGAACTCTGAGAGGCCTAACCAGAAACGGTGACTTTTTGTTTGAGACTGGAAGGATCGAAGCTTGGGGAAGGAAACCCCAAGAGACCCAGAGACATTGAGAACTTTAACCCAGAGACACTGATAACTTTATTGACTACCTGGCAGATCCCTATGTGGAAGGTTCCGAGAGCAACCCCTTTGAGTTGAACTATTTTTGTAACTGGCAGGAATACACCTTATGGAAAGACTACCTGAAACCAGTCTTGGTTTGCATTTCTTTTTTTGAGACACCATTTTTTCTTTAAAAAGATCCCAGAACACATTTTGTCTAAGAGTGAGAGCAAGCATAGGTTGTGACACAAACGGATTTTGGTTTCTGACTTACAGACATTGATGGCCCTTACCAACATCAGTTGAGGGAACAACCCTAAAAAAAAAGAAAATGCAAATAAATAAATAAACCCCCTTAGAGTTAGGACCAGTTAGGTACTACACCCCCACAACAAATATTTTCAATCAAGGTTTTCAAACTGTTGCTTTTGAGTCTTTGTCTCTCTTGATACCATGCCTGCCTCACAGTAACCATGAGAAGGGGGTCCTTCTAAATCTCAGGTGTATAAACCCTTTTCACAGTCTATTCCATGGTAAAGCCCTTGTAATAATTCCAGAAATTAAGTACCCTAATCCTCCTTTGCATTTTCTTTTTTGAAATTGGGTTACTTGATCCTTAGTTTGTGATCTACCCGTAGAATTTGAGGTTAGGATGGAGTGAATTTTATAGGTGAAATCTGGGGACAGCATGATAGGGAGCATTGTCAATAAATGGTATTTTGTTAAATTCTAGACCACCCACAACTTCACGTGCAAAGGAGACCATAGCAAAATCAGGTTCTTGATTTTAGTATTCCCATTGGGCCTCATCAGGACCCTGGCGGCCGCGGAATGAACGGTGCCGGTAAGCGACCAGCACTGTTCATTCCCGGCCGCCCTATTATGAGGTGTGCAGTGGGTCTTGCTCTGGAACGCCTGGTCAGACCAGACGTCCTTAGCGGGACCCGCTAGCAGACCAGGAGGCTAACTACAGGCCCATCATTAACGGGCCCGTTGTTAGCATCCTCCCCATTCACATTGAGCCCAATGGGGGCTCAAATGGGAATGGGGATGCACCAGGTCCGGGTCCCGCAAAAGGGATTTACCGGAATGGCCCAGTAAGTCCCATTTTGAGGGACCCGGACCTGGTACCCTTTTATGGGGGTAGCCATGACGCTAAAAGCGGCATGGCTACCTCCATACTCGTAATGAAGCCCATTGGCTGTGTTCTGTCTACCCAATCTTCTAAAGAATAGAAGTGAGAGTCACCCTGAGATATTTAAAGTTTATGACTTTCCATTTCCATGACTTTAAGAGTGAGTAAAGGATATAGAAAAATTGAGTTAGTAAGTTAAATCATGTTTTGTTTTGTAGTATTTAAATAACCTGGTTGTCTTCCAGCTAAGCATTTTAATTGTAACTTGGTTGAACTTCAACAGGTTTAACATGAGCATATGAGGTGTCATGTAAAAGTAAATTATTATTATTATTATTATTATTATTATTATTATTATTATTATTATTATTATTATTTATTTGTTTTGATTCACTTAAGAACCTTTACAAAATTGAAACAGACAGAATTCATAATTTACCAAAAGATTCATACAAACATTTAAAAACGTTTAAAAACATTTAGCATTTACAGTGTTTAACATTAACAGATATACAATACATTTAAAAACATTTAACATTTAAAAGCATTTAAAACGTATTCACCATTTCTGCCCACGTCACATAATAAATCAATGACCATCAGTCGTTAGTGATCAGTGGTCAATGTAGTTAGTGTCACTGTATGATGTACAGCTTAGGCGTAACTATGGTCAGACCCTCAAGATACCCCACAGTGCACTCCAGATTTTAAATAGCGCCAAGTGAACTCCCTCCGAGTCTGTGTTCAGACAGTAGGCCCAAAATTCGTCAGACTTGATAGCGTCGTAATACTCCACAAACTGCCCCAGCACAGTCATATAGAGGGGCGCCCACTTTGGGCATGCAGTAAAGACGTGCCTTGGGGTTTCAACATTAGATTCAAGCATACACATCCTACATATTCTATTATATTTTTTTTCAGTGATTTTCAAGCACCCCCCCTGCGGTGCCAGCATAGAAAGCTGATTGATCCGGAGGCGCAATCTGAAACTTCGTACAGCAGGGTTAGGACATTTCAATAAATAATACTGAGTCTTCAGGTATCAATGAACAATATTCTCAAGGTACTTGAAGTTACGCGATGATGCTAGATGAGTATAGTTTTTTATCCAGCCCCATTGCTGTAACTTATTCTTGAACAAGACTTTCAGTGTTTCGAACCTTGTGCCCCGTGCAATGTCAGGATGCCAATCATTGCGGTAAAGCATGCCTCATTAAATGTGTTGAAATCTTCCCCGTTGCTGTTGCCTGTCTGAATCGGAACAGTTTTATTGCCCAGCATTTGCAGAATCGGGCACTTAGGATCGGTTCTCATCTTGATGAAGAGTATGCCTCTTCTGATCATCACTTGGTTAGATAAGGACACCAGGCGCAACTCCAAGCAGGGGTAAGCCATTGGTGTTGATGGGGGCGAGCCTCAGGAGCATCCTCCAGAAGAGGCCCTCAGTTATGTCCAGCCATGATAGATGTAGCAGTGCCAGGGCTTCTAGACCATATAATATTGCTGGGGCAAAGCTTTGTTTGCATAGCCTTATCATCCCTTCCATAGAGTAGCCCGCAGTGTGATGTGCAAATGTATTAATAGCAAATGTAAGCTGCCTGGCTTTACTCTGTTTACCGGCAATACGTGGTCTATGGTCACCATCTGTTTGGAGAGACATACCCAACTACAAATAGGTTGGAACATATTCAATGATTTCGGTACCAGTGGCAATGCTTACTTTCCTGAATGACCTGCTAGTGACGACCATCATCTTTGTTTTCGCGATGTTTGTTAATAACCAGCCCATTTTCTTTTGCATATTCTGTGAGGGCTGTGAGCTTGTTCTTTGCTCCACATATAGTGTGGTCCAACAAAATGAGGTTGTTTGCGTAAAGTAAACTAGTAATAGCATTGTCACCTATTTTTACAGAGCAGCCTGAAATGGCAGGCAAATGTGCCAGGAGATCAGCCAGGTATACGTTAAACAACAGGGGAGCCAGGACACACCCTTGCCTGACACCCCTGTTGCTCTCTACAGCCACAGACAGTCCACCCTCACTTGTTAGCCTATTCGCACGCTACTGTTCTTATGGAGAAGTCTCAAGATTGAAATCAGCCATTCCGGGCAACTACAGTTGCAAAGTTTCTGCCGTAATTCGCAAGCGACTTACAGTGTCAAATACGGCACTGAAGTACACATATATTATGTCCAAACCCGGATTTCCCTAATCAGCAAATCCATAACTCTAATGTTATGTGCTGTTGCCGAACCTGTTTGGAAACTTGTCTGGATACAGTGTAGTATACTATTTTCATCTACCCAATGGCAGGGCTTGCAATACAAAATTACAGAAAAGTTTCCTAGGGACATCGAGCAGGGAATGAAGCCTGTAATGTTATAAGCATAGCCTATGTCCCTTTTTATATACTGCTAGTAAAATCGCCTGCTGCTATACAACAGGTACTCTCCTCTCCACACACACCTTACCAAACAGCAGTTTTAACACCGTAGCCCTTGCATCAGGGTGTTCTTTCAATACTGCATTAGACACACCACTCGGGACTGGCGCCCGAGAGCCCTTCAAACCCACGATGGCCTCACGTACGTCCACCCAGCTAGGATGTAGAAACCAAGGTACAGGTGCTATTTCTCCTATATCTGTCTCCCCTACAGCAGCGTATTTGGAACCGATAAAAATAACCCATTCAGGCTCTGCTATGGGGTTAACCATGGCATGCCTGACATAACCTTTAGCCTGGGACAATATTTGCCAAATAGGTCTAATTTGGCCCGTAGAGAGAACAGAAAACATTTGCTGCCATTTCACATTTATTGTCTCCTTCTCCAGAACCATTTCTTGTAATCACTTTTTATGTGCCTGACTCGTGCCTCACAAATTCCGCCATCATCCAGCTCTCCTTTGCGGTACCTCATGAGTCTTTTAGCATCTCTATTTCAATATCGAAGGATTTGCTTTTGTCGGCTCGCTGGAGGGCCACACAATAGGCTATACTTGATCCTGTTTGGTAGGCTAGGTTCTTAAGGTAGCTTCCCATCTCGTCTACCACTCGCTGTGGGAACCTGTGCAGCTGATATTGTATCAGATGATTCACTGCCTTGGAGCTTTTAGTAAGATTATGTGATGACCAACAAATCCTGTTCCCCCCATGGTTCACCACCAAACCCTCTCCCGCATGGTGTCTTTCCATGGGATTTCCTAAATCGATTGGTAATATCAGCATATGATGGTCACTGTAAACCATCTTTCCGGGATTCTAGAGATAAAACTCGCTCCGAGCACATATTACTCCCAAAAAAGTAATCTAGGGATGAGACTCTGCTACCCATCCTCCAAGTGCTGTGGCCTGGGCTATCCCCGACTGTAAGGCCATTATACATCAGTAGGGACCATTCATGAAGAAAGTCCAGCCACTGCTTTCCCTTCTGATTCCTTCTCGGGTTAGTCGTGACACACTCAGGTTTAATACATTTATATGGGGCACACAATACATAATCAGTACAAGCAGCATTAAAGTCCCCCCCAGAAGGATGAGTTCATGCTTATGTCCCAATAACCATTCGGTCAACATCTCATCAAGAGTCCCAAGAAGCTCCTCCAGTTGTACCAAATCAGGGGGCACATGAATGTTAATTAGCAAGCATATCAGTATATCAGGGATGTTTTTATTGCTACCTCTATGGGTGCTCATAATGGTCTTTACAGTTATAAAAGGAACTGACTGTTTAATAGCCACTGCCAGTCCCCCAACCGGTTGGCCCTTCACACCTTTGTAGCTACATCTTGGTACATAATAAAGTCCCCCAGTTGTATCCCTGATGTAAGCCATGTTTCCTGTAAAAACAGGACATCAGACTCAGTTCTAACAAATGGGAGAAACCTCTAGTATCCCAGCTAAGCACCCGCAGAGGTCATCTAGTTTCTGTCATCTGCCTAGTCAAGAATTTTCTGAACCAGTCCCAACCCTTGGCATCCTCAGTGGAGAGTTCGTTAGCTGGCAAGCTGGCTTTAGGTGTAGGAGTTGGGATACTCTCAGCCTGCCCTTCCTCATTATTTACGTGGGTAACATTATCAACAATAAATCCAGCCTTTTTAATAGACCCCAGGTGGCTACGTATTAAAGCTGGCACATCAGTAGTTGAGCAGTGTACACGTACAAAGTGACCACCCTGTAAGTCCACCGGTTCAACAAAACTAAAATCTGCAGTTGTCAATACGTGTAATGCAGGGATGTTTTTGCATAAGTTTAAAATGTCTGATCTGTTGGTCAGTTTTTCAGTGAACATAGTGGGACCACGTCCAAAGGTAAATGACTTAGGGTCATTCTCTATTAGAGTAGGAGAGAGAGAAGGTGGAGAATTAGGCAGGGGAATGAAAGTAAATGGTGTCTCTATAAAACATTGAAAGCATTTTCCAATGTTTTTCTCTTTCTCTTTTATGTGTTAATTAGCATGCTGCACTAAAAAAAGGTGCTCACCGAGACGAAGTGCCTTGTTGAAACAAAATCTTGCCTGGAAAGGCAATGTTTTTTCCCTGTATGCTTCTGATGGCAGACTGTTTAGAATGAAGTCAACACCAGTAGTTATTGCCTGCACTCTAAATATTATGATTGGCTCAGAGGAAATCAATAACAAATTCTATGTGCTAATACTGGTCGTCACCTAAAGTGAATCTGGTTGTTAACTCCCAGGGAAGTGTCTGTAAAGTGCAGACTACATTAAAATTCTGGTTGGAACAGACAGACCATGATAGAGCAGGTTTGTTTTAAGGGCCCTTAGTTGAGAGCACATAAGTGACTTAATGTGAAAGGATGCACCATCTGCTTTCTAAGTTTAGTGTGAGAAACTGAAGGTTTCCTCACATTTTCTCCCTTTCGGTACTTTGCTCAGGTGGCCAGGGAAGGGCCATCGCACTTGGACCCCGACCCTGGGGGTGGAAAAGCGAGGGAGGATCACCTGAGTAGGTGGTCCTTGGGGAGTGGGAGGAGGATGTCTGAGGGTTAGGGTAAGATGCAGTATACCCCCCTTCCCAGTTATCCATCACCCTACTCCCCCCTCAACCTTCATGGGTGAGACGCGGTATCCCAAAGGGACGATAGGCAAGGAGGAAGAAGCCCCTGAAGAGGGAGGCGGGAGTATTGCACCAGAGCAGGAGCGGGCAGTGAGAAGGGTCAGTTGAGACAACTGTCTGGCTTTGATATCAACACCGGTTTAACTCTCCCTACTTCCTAGGGGGTGCTGTCAAGACCCATGTCTTCATAACAGAGTACCAGAGGTAAGGAATGGCTTGCAAAAAGGAAAATCTTCCCAGTTGTATAAAACCAAGACCAGGGGATTTCCTTCCTTTTACTTTCCATCACCCTCTGATTGGTCCCCCTTTCCCAATTCTATGCCAACTCAGCCTTTATGGGGTATTTCCAGTCTCATCCCATCTCCACTCCCCATTTCCAACAAGTACTGGGACGAAGAAGAGACGACCAAGAGTAGTAAGGATTACCCATAGGAATAACTTTGAGAGGCAGGATGAGGCCTACTACATTTCACCACTAGGTTGTCCCACTAATAGAATCAGGCAAGGTCAGACATTTCACCTTAACCATGCACACCTGACTCTATTTGACTCTCAGCTAGGGTATAAAAGGTGTGGTTCTGCTATAAGAGTTGATCGAGTATCGGTTGCTGGTTGGAACGTGGGAGCAGGAGTCAGCAAGAAGAGAAGCTTGGAAGAATCGGAGGAGAGCGGGATTTCAAGACGCTGACCCAATGTGTCAGAAGGGTTGCAGCGTGATTAGGGAGTTGGAGTGAGGTGTTCTGCCAGATGCTGGCCATGTCCAGGGCAGTGCTCATTCCCTTGGGACGTGCGCCAGTCCGAGGGGTATCTGAGGGGCTAGAGGTAAGACCCTGACATGAACCTACAGATCTTGAGGACTTGCTCGCCAGCGCCATGCTACTGGGTGAGTTTCGCGCAGAAAGAGAGAGATCAACTCAGTAGCGTGCGGGTGGCTGGAGCAGGAGCAAAAGTGATGAAAGATGCAAGCAGCTTGTTAATCAGAAAGCGGAATAAAAGCGAGGAAAACCAGAGAAACAGAGTGCTGGTGGCGTGAAGGCAGAGAAAGATAGAAAGCGTGAATTTAAAGGGAGTGGAAAACAAAAAGAGGGCGGGCGAGCAAACCAAAAACAGGAAAGAGGGCAGGTCCGAAAGTAGAATAAAGAGGTTGGAAAGCCAAGAGAAAGCAACGAGAGGGGGCAAGCGACCGGAAAGCCGGAAGAGGGTGCGAGCGACCCGAAAACAGGAAAGATGGTTTGTGCGACCAAAAAATGGGAAAAGGAAAGTGCACGGGTGCACAGTCAAGTGTGAAGAGGGTGTCAGGGGCACAACAAAGCAAGAGGAGTGTGCAAAAGGCACAATAAAGAGTAAAGGACAGCAGGAGGAGTCTGCAAGAGGCACAATAAGAGAAGAGGAGGTGCAAGTGTGCACAGCAAAGTGGAAAGAGAGTTGAAAGTGAAACAAGAGCAGAGTGGAAAAGGCACCAGAGGGAAAAGATGCCAGAAGACAGATACAAGGTGTAAAGAGAGGGGTCAGATGTCATAGTGGTCGCGCAAGGGAAGGAGCAAAAGCCTGGCATGTATTAATGTCTCTGACACTGCCCCATGAAAGGACTATGGGCCTCATTACATGTAGTGCGGTAAGGGTTTACCGGTACCGGTAAGGGCACCAGTACCGGTAAACCCTTACCGCCTTACTACGAGGTCCCTTTGCGGTTTGGTACTTTAACGCCTGCTTTTTAGCAGGCGATAAAAACCAACCCGCAAAGGGTCCAGGGTGTTAATTACGGTACCGCAATTTGTGGTACCGTAATTAGCGCCTTCCCCATTCCCATAGAGCCCTATGGGGCAAAAATGGGAATGGGGAAGGGCAATGGAGGAAGACGGAATTACTGCCTTCCCAACCTTGGAATAGGGCGGTAATTCCCCTTTCCTCCAAGGCGGTACCAGTAAATTACCGGCATGAACCATGGTGCTAATAGCACCATGGTTTACCGCACTACGTGTAATGAGGCCCTATGTGTTGAAAGGTACATCCTGACAAGGAGAACTTTTTTTTAAACCAGAGAAGCCTAAGCTTGTGGAAGGGAACTCTGAGAGGCCTAACCAGAAACGGTGACTTTTTGTTTGAGACTGGAAGGATCGAAGCTTGGGGAAGGAAACCCCAAGAGACCCAGAGACATTGAGAACTTTAACCCAGAGACACTGATAACTTTATTGACTACCTGGCAGATCCCTATGTGGAAGGTTCCGAGAGCAACCCCTTTGAGTTGAACTATTTTTGTAACTGGCAGGAATACACCTTATGGAAAGACTACCTGAAACCAGTCTTGGTTTGCATTTCTTTTTTTGAGACACCATTTTTTCTTTAAAAAGATCCCAGAACACATTTTGTCTAAGAGTGAGAGCAAGCATAGGTTGTGACACAAACGGATTTTGGTTTCTGACTTACAGACATTGATGGCCCTTACCAACATCAGTTGAGGGAACAACCCTAAAAAAAAAGAAAATGCAAATAAATAAATAAACCCCCTTAGAGTTAGGACCAGTTAGGTACTACACCCCCACAACAAATATTTTCAATCAAGGTTTTCAAACTGTTGCTTTTGAGTCTTTGTCTCTCTTGATACCATGCCTGCCTCACAGTAACCATGAGAAGGGGGTCCTTCTAAATCTCAGGTGTATAAACCCTTTTCACAGTCTATTCCATGGTAAAGCCCTTGTAATAATTCCAGAAATTAAGTACCCTAATCCTCCTTTGCATTTTCTTTTTTGAAATTGGGTTACTTGATCCTTAGTTTGTGATCTACCCGAAGAATTTGAGGTTAGGATGGAGTGAATTTTATAGGTGAAATCTGGGGACAGCATGATAGGGAGCATTGTCAATAAATGGTATTTTGTTAAATTCTAGACCACCCACAACTTCACGTGCAAAGGAGACCATAGCAAAATCAGGTTCTTGATTTTAGTATTCCCATTGGGCCTCATCAGGACCCTGGCGGCCGCGGAATGAACGGTGCCGGTAAGCGACCAGCACTGTTCATTCCGGGCCGCCCTATTATGAGGTGTGCAGTGGGTCTTGCTCTGGAACGCCTGGTCAGACCAGACGTCCTTAGCGGGACCCGCTAGCAGACCAGGAGGCTAACTACAGGCCCATCATTAACGGGCCCGTTGTTAGCATCCTCCCCATTCACATTGAGCCCAATGGGGGCTCAAATGGGAATGGGGATGCACCAGGTCCGGGTCCCGCAAAAGGGATTTACCGGAATGGCCCAGTAAGTCCCATTTTGAGGGACCCGGACCTGGTACCCTTTTATGGGGGTAGCCATGACGCTAAAAGCGGCATGGCTACCTCCATACTCGTAATGAAGCCCATTGGCTGTGTTCTGTCTACCCAATCTTCTAAAGAATAGAAGTGAGAGTCACCCTGAGATATTTAAAGTTTATGACTTTCCATTTCCATGACTTTAAGAGTGAGTAAAGGATATAGAAAAATTGAGTTAGTAAGTTAAATCATGTTTTGTTTTGTAGTATTTAAATAACCTGGTTGTCTTCCAGCTAAGCATTTTAATTGTA
Source organism: Ambystoma mexicanum (assembly GCF_040938575.1). Classification (NCBI taxonomy): domain Eukaryota; kingdom Metazoa; phylum Chordata; class Amphibia; order Caudata; family Ambystomatidae; genus Ambystoma; species Ambystoma mexicanum. The sequence goes on from NC_090937.1 coordinate 310,430,326, forward strand.
ACTTGGTTGAACTTCAACAGGTTTAACATGAGCATATGAGGTGTCATGTAAAAGTAAATTATTATTATTATTATTATTATTATTATTATTATTATTATTATTATTTATTTGTTTTGATTCACTTAAGAACCTTTACAAAATTGAAACAGACAGAATTCATAATTTACCAAAAGATTCATACAAACATTTAAAAACGTTTAAAAACATTTAGCATTTACAGTGTTTAACATTAACAGATATACAATACATTTAAAAACATTTAACATTTAAAAGCATTTAAAACGTATTCACCATTTCTGCCCACGTCACATAATAAATCAATGACCATCAGTCGTTAGTGATCAGTGGTCAATGTAGTTAGTGTCACTGTATGATGTACAGCTTAGGCGTAACTATGGTCAGACCCTCAAGATACCCCACAGTGCACTCCAGATTTTAAATAGCGCCAAGTGAACTCCCTCCGAGTCTGTGTTCAGACAGTAGGCCCAAAATTCGTCAGACTTGATAGCGTCGTAATACTCCACAAACTGCCCCAGCACAGTCATATAGAGGGGCGCCCACTTTGGGCATGCAGTAAAGACGTGCCTTGGGGTTTCAACATTAGATTCAAGCATACACATCCTACATATTCTATTATATTTTTTTTCAGTGATTTTCAAGCACCCCCCCTGCGGTGCCAGCATAGAAAGCTGATTGATCCGGAGGCGCAATCTGAAACTTCGTACAGCAGGGTTAGGACATTTCAATAAATAATACTGAGTCTTCAGGTATCAATGAACAATATTCTCAAGGTACTTGAAGTTACGCGATGATGCTAGATGAGTATAGTGTTTTATCCAGCCCCATTGCTGTAACTTATTCTTGAACAAGACTTTCAGTGTTTCGAACCTTGTGCCCCGTGCAATGTCAGGATGCCAATCATTGCGGTAAAGCATGCCTCATTAAATGTGTTGAAATCTTCCCCGTTGCTGTTGCCTGTCTGAATCGGAACAGTTTTATTGCCCAGCATTTGCAGAATCGGGCACTTAGGATCGGTTCTCATCTTGATGAAGAGTATGCCTCTTCTGATCATCACTTGGTTAGATAAGGACACCAGGCGCAACTCCAAGCAGGGGTAAGCCATTGGTGTTGATGGGGGCGAGCCTCAGGAGCATCCTCCAGAAGAGGCCCTCAGTTATGTCCAGCCATGATAGATGTAGCAGTGCCAGGGCTTCTAGACCATATAATATTGCTGGGGCAAAGCTTTGTTTGCATAGCCTTATCATCCCTTCCATAGAGTAGCCCGCAGTGTGATGTGCAAATGTATTAATAGCAAATGTAAGCTGCCTGGCTTTACTCTGTTTACCGGCAATACGTGGTCTATGGTCACCATCTGTTTGGAGAGACATACCCAACTACAAATAGGTTGGAACATATTCAATGATTTCGGTACCAGTGGCAATGCTTACTTTCCTGAATGACCTGCTAGTGACGACCATCATCTTTGTTTTCGCGATGTTTGTTAATAACCAGCCCATTTTCTTTTGCATATTCTGTGAGGGCTGTGAGCTTGTTCTTTGCTCCACATATAGTGTGGTCCAACAAAATGAGGTTGTTTGCGTAAAGTAAACTAGTAATAGCATTGTCACCTATTTTTACAGAGCAGCCTGAAATGGCAGGCAAATGTGCCAGGAGATCAGCCAGGTATACGTTAAACAACAGGGGAGCCAGGACACACCCTTGCCTGACACCCCTGTTGCTCTCTACAGCCACAGACAGTCCACCCTCACTTGTTAGCCTATTCGCACGCTACTGTTCTTATGGAGAAGTCTCAAGATTGAAATCAGCCATTCCGGGCAACTACAGTTGCAAAGTTTCTGCCGTAATTCGCAAGCGACTTACAGTGTCAAATACGGCACTGAAGTACACATATATTATGTCCAAACCCGGATTTCCCTAATCAGCAAATCCATAACTCTAATGTTATGTGCTGTTGCCGAACCTGTTTGGAAACTTGTCTGGATACACTGTAGTATACTATTTTCATCTACCCAATGGCAGGGCTTGCAATACAAAATTACAGAAAAGTTTCCTAGGGACATCGAGCAGGGAATGAAGCCTGTAATGTTATAAGCATAGCCTATGTCCCTTTTTATATACTGCTAGTAAAATCGCCTGCTGCTATACAACAGGTACTCTCCTCTCCACACACACCTTATCAAACAGCAGGTATAACACCGTAGCCCTTGCATCAGGGTGTTCTTTCAATACTGCATTAGACACACCACTCGGGACTGGCGCCCGAGAGCCCTTCAAACCCACGATGGCCTCACGTACGTCCACCCAGCTAGGATGTAGAAACCAAGGTACAGGTGCTATTTCTCCTATATCTGTCTCCCCTACAGCAGCGTATTTGGAACCGATAAAAATAACCCATTCAGGCTCTGCTATGGGGTTAACCATGGCATGCCTGACATAACCTTTAGCCTGGGACAATATTTGCCAAATAGGTCTAATTTGGCCCGTAGAGAGAACAGAAAACATTTGCTGCCATTTCACATTTATTGTCTCCTTCTCCAGAACCATTTCTTGTAATCACTTTTTATGTGCCTGACTCGTGCCTCACAAATTCCGCCATCATCCAGCTCTCCTTTGCGGTATCTCATGAGTCGTTTAGCATCTCTATTTCAATATCGAAGGATTTGCTTTTGTCGGCTCGCTGGAGGGCCACACAATAGGCTATACTTGATCCTGTTTGGTAGGCTAGGTTCTTAAGGTAGCTTCCCATCTCGTCTACCACTCGCTGTGGGAACCTGTGCAGCTGATATTGTATCAGATGATTCACTGCCTTGGAGCTTTTAGTAAGTTTATGTGATGACCAACAAATCCTGTTCCCCCCATGGTTCACCACCAAACCCTCTCCCGCATGATGTCTTTCCATGGGATTTCCTAAATCGATTGGTAATATCAGCATATGATGGTCACTGTAAACCATCTTACTGGGATTCTAGAGATAAAACTCGCTCCGAGCACATATTACTCCCAAAAAAGTAATCTAGGGATGAGACTCTGGTACCCATCCTCCAAGTGCTGTGGCCTGGGCTATCTCCGACTGTAAGGCCATTATACATCAGTAGGGACCATTCATGAAGAAAGTCCAGCCACTGCTTTCCCTTCTTATTCCTTCTCGGGTTAGTCGTGACACACTCAGGTTTAATACATTTATATGGGGCACACAATACATAATCAGTACAAGCAGCATTAAAATCCCCCCCAGAAGGATGAGTTCATGCTTATGTCCCAATAACCATTCGGTCAACATCTCATCAAGAGTCCCAAGAAGCTCCTCCAGTTGTACCAAATCAGGGGGCACATGAATGTTAATTAGCAAGCATATCAGTATATCAGGGATGTTTTTATTGCTACCTCTATGGGTGCTCATAATGGTCTTTACAGTTATCAGAGGAACTGACTGTTTAATAGCCACTGCCAGTCCCCCAACCGGTTGGCCCTTCACACCTTTGTAGCTACATGTTGGTACATAATAAAGTCCCCCAGTTGTATCCCTGATGTAAGCCATGTTTCCTGTAAAAACAGGACAACAGACTCAGTTCTAACAAATGGGAGAAACCTCTAGTATCCCAGCTAAGCACCCGCAGATGTCATCTAGTTTCTGTCATCTGCCTAGTCAAGAATTTTCTGAACCAGTCCCAACCCTTGGCATCCTCAGTGGAGAGTTCGTTAGCTGGCAAGCTGGCTTTAGGTGTAGGAGTTGGGATACTCTCAGCCTGCCCTTCCTCATTATTTACGTGGGTAACATTATCAACAATAAATCCAGCCTTTTTAATAGACCCCAGGTGGCTACGTATTAAAGCTGGCACATCAGTAGTTGAGCAGTGTACACGTACAAAGTGACCACCCTGTAAGTCCACCAGTTCAACAAAACTAAAATCTGCAGTTGTCAATACGTGTAATGCAGGGATGTTTTTGCATAAGTTTAAAATATCTGATCTGTTGGTCAGTTTTTCAGTGAACATAGTGGGACCACGTCCAAAGGTAAATGACTGAGGGTCATTCTCTATTAGAGTAGGAGAGGGAGAAGGTGGAGAATTAGGCAGGGGAATGAAAGTAAATGGTTTCTCTATAAAACATTGAAAGCATTTTCCAATGTTTTTCTCTTTCTCTTTTGTGTGTTAATTAGCATGATGCACTAAAAAAAGGTGCTCACCGAGACGAAGTGCCTTGTTGAAACAAAATCTTGCCTGGAAAGGCAATGTTTTTTCCCTGTATGCTTCTGATGGCAGACTGTTTAGAATGAAGTCAACACCAGTAGTTATTGCCTGCACTCTAAACATTATGATTGGCTCAGAGGAAATCAATAACAAATTCTATGTGCTAATACTGGTCGTCACCTAAAGTGAATCTGGTTGTTAACTCCCAGGGAAGTGTCTGTAAAGTGCAGACTACATTAAAATTCTGGTTGGAACAGACAGACCATGATAGAGCAGGTTTGTTTTAAGGGCCCTTAGTTGAGAGCACATAAGTGACTTAATGTGAAAGGATGCACCATCTGCTTTCTAAGTTTAGTGTGAGAAACTGAAGGTTTCCTCACATTTTCTCCCTTTCGGTACTTTGCTCAGGTGGCCAGGGAAGGGCCATCGCACTTGGACCCCGACCCTGGGGGTGGAAAAGCGAGGGAGGATCACCTGAGTAGGTGGTCCTTGGGGAGTGGGAGGAGGATGTCTGAGGGTTAGGGTAAGATGCAGTATACCCCCCTTCCCAGTTATCCATCACCCTACTCCCCCCTCAACCTTCATGGGTGAGACGCGGTATCCCAAAGGGACCATAGGCAAGGAGGAAGAAGCCCCTGAAGAGGGAGGCGGGAGTATTGCACCAGAGCAGGAGCGGGCAGTGAGAAGGGTCAGTTGAGACAACTGTCTGGCTTTGATATCAACACCGGTTTAACTCTCCATACTTCCTAGGGGGTGCTGTCAAGACCCATATCTTCATAACAGAGTACCAGAGGTAAGGAATAGCTTGCAAAAAGGAAAATCTTCCCAGTTGTATAAAACCAAGACCAGGGGATTTCCTTCCTTTTACTTTCCATCACCCTCTGATTGGTCCCCCTTTCCCAATTGTATGCCAACTCAGCCTTTATGGGGTATTTCCAGTCTCATCCCATCTCCACTCCCCATTTCCAACAAGTACTGGGACGAAGAAGAGACGACCAAGAGTAGTAAGGATTACCCATAGGAATAACTTTGGGAGGCAGGATGAGGCCTACTACATTTCACCACTAGGTTGTCCCACTAATAGAATCAGGCAAGGTCAGACATTTCACCTTAACCATGCACACCTGACTCTATTTGACTCTCAGCTAGGGTATAAAAGGTGTGGTTCTGCTATAAGAGTTGATCGAGTATCGGTTGCTGGTTGGAACGTGGGAGCAGGAGTCAGCAAGAAGAGAAGCTTGGAAGATCCGGAGGAGAGCGGGATTTCAAGACGTTGACCCAATGTGTCAGAAGGGTTGCAGCGTGATTAGGGAGTTGGAGTGAGGTGTTCTGCCAGATGCTGGCCATGTCCAGGGCAGTGCTCATTCCCTTGGGACGTGCGCCAGTCCGAGGGGTATCTGAGGGGCTAGAGGTAAGACCCTGACATGAACCTACAGATCTTGAGGACTTGCTCGCCAGCGCCATGCTACTGGGTGAGTTTCGCGCAGAAAGAGAGAGATCAACTCAGTAGCGTGCGGGTGGCTGGAGCAGGAGCAAAAGTGATGAAAGATGCAAGCAGCTTGTTAATCAGAAAGCGGAATAAAAGCGAGGAAAACCAGAGAAACAGAGTGCTGGTGGCGTGAAGGCATAGAAAGATAGAAAGCGTGAATTTAAAGGGAGTGGAAAACAAAAAGAGGGCGGGCGAGCAAACCAAAAACAGGAAAGAGGGCAGGTCCGAAAGTAGAATAAAGAGGTTGGAAAGCCAAGAGAAAGCAACGAGAGGGGGCAAGCGACCGGAAAGCCGGAAGAAGGTGCGAGCGACCCGAAAACAGGAAAGATGGTTTGTGCGACCAAAAAACGGGAAAAGGAAAGTGCACGGGTGCACAGTCAAGTGTGAAGAGGGTGTCAGGGGCACAACAAAGCAAGAGGAGTGTGCAAAAGGCACAATAAAGAGTAAAGGACAGCAGGAGGAGTCTGCAAGAGGCACAATAAGAGAAGAGGAGGTGCAAGTGTGCACAGCAAAGTGGAAAGAGAGTTGAAAGTGAAACAAGAGCAGAGTGGAAAAGGCACCAGAGGGAAAAGATGCCAGAAGACAGATACAAGGTGTAAAGAGAGGGGTCAGATGTCATAGTGGTCGCGCAAGGGAAGGAGCAAAAGCCTGGCATGTATTAATGTCTCTGACACTGCCCCATGAAAGGACTATGGGCCTCATTACATGTAGTGCGGTAAGGGTTTACCGGTACCGGTAAGGGCACCAGTACCGGTAAACCCTTACCGCCTTACTACGAGGTCCCTTTGCGGGTTGGTACTTTAACGCCTGCTTTTTAGCAGGCGATAAAAACCAACCCGCAAAGGGTCCAGGGTGTTAATTACGGTACCGCAATTTGTGGTACCGTAATTAGCGCCTTCCCCATTCCCATAGAGCCCTATGGGGCAAAAATGGGAATGGGGAAGGGCAATGGAGGAAGACGGAATTACTGCCTTCCCAACCTTGGAATAGGGCGGTAATTCCCCTTTCCTCCAAGGCGGTACCAGTAAATTACCGGCATGAACCATGGTGCTAATAGCACCATGGTTTACCGCACTACGTGTAATGAGGCCCTATGTGTTGAAAGGTACATCCTGACAAGGTGAACTTTTTTTTTAAACCAGAGAAGCCTAAGCTTGTGGAAGGGAACTCTGAGAGGCCTAACCAGAAACGGTGACTTTTTGTTTGAGACTGGAAGGATCGAAGCTTGGGGAAGGAAACCCCAAGAGACCCAGAGACATTGAGAACTTTAACCCAGAGACACTGATAACTTTATTGACTACCTGGCAGATCCCTATGTGGAAGGTTCCGAGAGCAACCCCTTTGAGTTGAACTATTTTTGTAACTGGCAGGAATGCACCTTATGGAAAGACTACCTGAAACCAGTCTTGGTTTGCATTTCTTTTTTTGAGACACCATTTTTTCTTTAAAAAGATCCCAGAACACATTTTGTCTAAGAGTGAGAGCAAGCATAGGTTGTTACACAAACGGATTTTGGTTTCTGACTTACAGACATTGATGGCCCTTACCAACATCAGTTGAGGGAACAACCCTAAAAAAAAAAGAAAATGCAAATAAATAAATAAACCCCCTTAGAGTTAGGACCAGTTAGGTACTACACCCCCACAACAAATATTTTCAATCAAGGTTTTCAAACTGTTGCTTTTGAGTCTTTGTCTCTCTTGATACCATGCCTGCCTCACAGTAACCATGAGAAGGGGGTCCTTCTAAATCTCAGGTGTATAAACCCTTTTCACAGTCTATTCCATGGTAAAGCCCTTGTAATAATTCCAGAAATTAAGTACCCTAACTCCTCCTTTGCATTTTCTTTTTTGAAATTGGGTTACTTGATCCTTAGTTTGTGATCTGCCCGAAGAATTTGAGGTTAGGATGGAGTGAATTTTATAGGTGAAATCTGGGGACAGCATGATAGGGAGCATTGTCAATAAATGGTATTTTGTTAAATTCTAGACCACCCACAACTTCACGTGCAAAGGAGACCATAGCAAAATCAGGTTCTTGATTTTAGTATTCCCAGTGGGCCTCATCAGGACCCTGGCGGCCGCGGAATGAACGGTGCCGGTAAGCGACCAGCACTGTTCATTCCGGGCCACCCTATTATGAGGTGTGCAGTGGGTCTTGCTCTGGAACGCCTGGTCAGACCAGGCGTCCTTAGCGGGACCCGCTAGCAGACCAGGAGGCTAACTACAGGCCCGTCATTAACGGGCCCGTTGTTAGCATCCTCCCCATTCCCATTGAGCCCAATGGGGGCTCGAATGGGAATGGGGATGCACCGGGTCCGGGTCCCGCAAAAGGGATTTACCGGAATGGCCCGGTAAGTCCCATTTTGAGGGACCCCGACCTGGTACCCTTTTATGGGGGTAGCCATGACGCTAAAAGCGGCATGGCTACCTCCATACTCATAATGAGGCCCATTGTCTGTGTTCTGTCTACCCAATCTTCTAAAGAATAGAAGTGAGAGTCACCCTGAGATATTTAAAGTTTATGACTTTCCATTTTAGAGAACGTGTAGTGATGCAAATGAAAGGGGCTTAGTAGGTCCCTAAACCCTTTTTAAAATGTGGCCATCAATCCATTTTGGCTGGAGTTTTTGCCAATAGCTAGCAATATTATGGTTTCATTAATTTCAGTGAGGGAAAAATGCACCTCAAAATTCACCATTTGCTTTTCAGGTACATTATTGAGGTTCAGTGTATCTAAGAAATCATCAATTTGCACTGTTAAGGGTCACCTAAGAGGTGGTTGCACATAGAAGTTAGAAAAGATTTCAAATCTTTTCTTTCCTTGACTTTTATGTATCCCCTTATCATCTTTTACAACTGCCACAATAGCCCTAGATTTTCTCAATTTCAAATAGCCAGCAAGTGACACCCCTCTTTGGTTTTTACCAGAGTTATTTTTTTCATTGCGTTGTTTAATTAAAATGGACACATACGCAGTTCCTGCAAACCATCTACATTTCTCATAATCTGCATAGTTATTCTTCCTCACCCATTCTAGTTTATTTGGGTGTTTGCCCACAGTGAAACACCAAGGATTACACTTAGACAGTGTCAAAAATACTATGTTTATTATTGGCCCAGAAATCGTACTATGAAAAATGACTAATAACAGGTATTATTATCACACAATAATAAACACTTTAAAACATATATACAGCTTCTCAGTAGTTGATGCAATACAATCAATTCACCCGCCCAATACCTGAAAAGGAAGGTAAGGAATTAGATTTAGCACCAAGTGTCCACAGGAATTGCAAGCCTAACTTAGAAAGTCCAACCCTAATTTGAATCGGGCCTTGTGTCCAAATGTTCACAATGTTTTCAAAGAGTTTTGAAAGTTGGGAAAAAGTTAGTGGAGGATCCTAGGGATGTGAAGATGGGTCCAAAAGTCAGCTGAAGCAGTTCACTGGTGAGTAAAACTTTTCACCAATTTTTGGATGGCTTTTACAACAAATGTTGGCAAAGCCAAAAGTAACTAAACTATTCAAATGTTCTGCAAACCTTTAACAGGGTGGAGATAGTGGCACCGGTAAGTATTGTTATAACTTTGTCTCCAGATTTGGCACGTCATTGGACGGACAACTGAAGTAGGTTTTCCTGGCATCGGTTCCGGTCGAAGAAGACCAGGAGCTGCAAGTGCAAGAAGAATTCTGGTGGTGCCCAGGAGCTGTGTGCAACTTCTTCTCATGGAACAATGAAGCAGGCACTGGTGCAAGACTCTTCAGGACAGTTGACCAGATGCGGGAAAGCTGGTTTCAGCGACAGTCATTGATGTACGGTGACAGTAGGGGACACAGATGTCATGGTTGAAGAAAGCCTCTAATCTCGGGACCCGTGGATGCTGGGATGCCAAAATTTCACCGAAAGGCTACTCGCAGAACAGATTGAAGATCCTTTGAATCCTGAGTCAAAATGTGGGATGGCGACGCTTCTACCGTGGTGGCCCAAACTGGAGCTGGTCAGTCCACTGGATGGCCCACGGACAGTTCAACTTGCTGGGACATGAGAATATGTCAAGACTGGTTGTTCCCACCAGTCCAGAGGGTCGAAGCACCAACACAGGTCTTCTGAGATCAGAAGCCAGGCACGGCTCCACCGGGACTGCAGAAAGAGTTAGTCGCCAGGCCTCCTCTGGGTGCTTCCATGGATCTTCCTTCTTCTGCACGGCTACTCAGGATACTTGGCTTCTCTTCAGATCTGGAGAAATGGCAGTAAGACCCCTCTTCTTATCCTAAATTGAGGTGTGCAAAGCACAACCAATAGAAGATCTACTACACACACACACACACACACACACACACACACACACACACACACACACACACACACACACACACACACACACACACACACACACACACACACACACACACACACACACACACACACACACACACACACACACACACACACACACACACACACACACACACACACACACACACACACACACACACACACACACACACACACACACACACACACACACACACACACACACACACACACACACACACACACACACACACACACACGGAAACTGATGCATACACTCCAGACATACTGAAACAAGTATGTGGATGGTTCCATGTCATTTCAACAAATTAAATTATTTTGTTGAAATTTACTTCATGGGAGTTTTTTCAAAATTTGATTTTTCGGGGGGTACTCCCGTGTTCCCCTTCACTAGCAACCCCTCACTAAACTGCTCGACATCCCCTTATATCCCTTCCCCAACAAATGCACATACATATTCTAAGTATTTTGAAGAAAGACCCAGAAAATAAATTCCAACGAAGTAATATACTTCGTTGAAACAATGGGATACCATGTGGATTGGGACCAGCCAGTCCTTACCCACTTCTTGGCTGGCAACACACATGGCCCTGCATTAGTCCGCAGAAAGCACTCCTTTTCCTGGGCAAGACATGACCATACAAGGAATATCCTGACCTGGCAAGGCAGGAAGAAGGCAAAAAACAAGATGGCTAAAACAAAAAAACCTTGTTGCATGGCTATGTTGGGACATTAGCCACTGTTAGTAGCCAAATGTGGTAAACATGAGAAGGCTAATGAATAATACAGTAAAAATCATGTAACAGTAACTGCTGCCACCAGTTTGTCCTTAGGCACATCTGCAAGTAACCAAAAATCCCTTTACAAGTAATCTAGGGTGTGTAAGGGAGGCATGGTATCACAATTATGACACTGACAAAAAAGGTACAATTTGTAAAACCTTTCTTAAAGTTTCAATGGGGTTGGAGAAACTCCTACTTTGCCTTATAGCCAGAATGGGTTTTGTCTGTCAAATCAAAATGGCCTACACTAACAAAACCTGAATGCCTGCCCTATACCTAGTACAAAATGTGTGAAAAGGAATGTATGTATATATAGGAAAGTCAGTGTTGAAAAGAATAAATGTGGCTGAGTCAACTCTCCTCCCCACGTTGGACAGCACGAGGTAAGGCAGTCCCTGTGGACAAGACGACACACTCTGGCTCAGGTTCTCAACACAAGGCAGATCAAAACATGGATCGAGGTCTGCCAGGCCTTCCACGTTAAAGTCTTGCTTTCCAATTTCTACAAACACAGTTTAACAAAAAGTTCACATCGGCACCCCTCTGTCGGGCTCGGACTTCTTACAGCAAAATTTAATGTAGGCCCTCCTTTGCCAGGCTCAGACCTTTCACAACAAACAGTTCACGTTGGTTCCCCTCTGTCGGGCTCAGACCTTTCACAGCAAATGGTTCACGTCGGACCCCCTCTGTCGGGCTCAGACCTTTCACAGCAAAAAGTTCACAACACTTGTAGGGGTTTCCTTCCCTAAGCTTAACTCAAATCCTTGAGGGGTTCCCTTCCCCTAACTTATTATACTACTGGTCTCCCTCAGTCGGGCTCGGACCGTTTCCTGATGTCGAAGACTTTCAAATGTCCGTGGGTTTTGCAACATACATCTGCAGGACCACTTCGACTTTCCAGCTTTTAACTTACATTCCAATGTAATTTACCCAAGTGCTTTCTGGTCTGGTTAGCCCACTGTATTAAGTGCCAAAATTTAGCCTTCAGCTTTTCATGTTCCCTTTCTCTCTGAGTTAACGTCAATCAACTTGCTTTTCATTTTGTTCACTTTATCATTTTGGTACAATTAGAAGATGCTGACTGTTTGATCTCAAAGCTCTTCCATTTAGTCTCATAGGGAGTAGCTGTTGTAGATAATCAGGCATTTTACCCTGTCTGCATTTTTGTACTACGGCCAGGGTTCTGAATAGAATTCTAGTCTCCACGGGAAGCCACTAGAGAGTGCGTCTGGCTGGCGTGATACGGTCTATAAGCTTGAGTCTCATGACAACTTGTATAGCACCATTTTGACACACTTGAAGTTTGTTACATTCAATTTTGTCCAAGCCCATTAACAGACCAGAACAATAATCAATTTTTGCCCCTATAATTGCTCAGGCATTGGATTCAGCATTTTCTTGTGAAATAAGGGGTCTTAAATTTGCTAGTAGTTTTATATAGTAAGCAGATGAGGAGACCACACTGCTGATATGTTGCTTTATGGTGAGTCGCTGGTCAAAAGTAACGCCAAGCATTTTTCATTTTATTCACCCAATTGAAAGCTATCATAGCTTGGACCAGGTTTTTTCAATGTGTGAGTAGATCCAATAACTAAAAGTTCTGTTTTGGATTTATTTAGGTCCAACTTATTGTGAACCATCCAGGTTTCAATAATGGTGAAGACTTTCTTGCTAGCAAGTTTGTCCAAGTCATGCGAACCAGTTAACGGTATGACACATTGCGTGTCATCCGCGTAATTAGTAAATATCACATCCTCGTGATCTAGCATGGCAAAGCACCCCTTAGAGGGCTCAATCACCCTCAAGATCTAACATTTTGTTGACCCCAGACTTAATGTGGGATCTTACTTCATCCAACATTCTGTAACTCCTACTTTTGGAAGGTACACTATCTCCAGTGTCAATGGCCCTCATTACGACCCTGGCGGAAATCGCGGTGCAAAATGCACCATGGAGCACGGCGGAAAGCTGCCGATAGCGCCATGGGGGTTGGCGGATTTTCCGCCCCATTCCGACCTTGGCGGGGCGGTAAATCCCCATCCCCCATTTTACCCTTCCCCATTCCCATTTTTGCCCCATAGGGTATAATGGGAGTGGGGAAGGCGTTAATTACGCCACCTCAAAATACGGTGGCGTAATTAACGACAAGGTCCCGTAGCGCCATGGATTTCTCCGCCCGGAAAAACCAGGCGGAAAACGCTCCATGGCGCTACGGAAACTCGTAGTAGGGCGGACGGGTCCGCCGCGAATAACGCTGGCGTAAACCCACTCCGCCAGGGTCGTAATGAGGCCCAATGTCATGTTTTCACCAAGGTGTCAAACCTGGAGTAAGTGATAACAAGGGTGAACATTGACTAAGCAAAGTTTCTGCCTCACCTTGCTGCTCGGAAGTCAGTTGAGGGGACAGTTTCACCCCCTCAACTGAGCCAACTAAAGTACTGTCCTCTTGGAACAAGTCAGGGAGAGGCTTGGATTCCTCTTCTTCCCTGTTTGAAGCCAGAAGCAGAGCATCCATTTCAACTCTAGGGATGAATACCTTCCGTCTATTAACATGAAACACTTTAGGAGCCTGACCAGGCCTCCCAAGGTACACTACCCAAGGTGCCAATACTACCAGAGATTACTACGCCGTATTAGGCCATATCTCAACGCCAAAAACAGCGCCACCATCGCTAGAGCCACGATTTTGTCCCGACTGGATTATGGGAATGCGTTGATGCTTGGTTCAAGCAACTCCTGCATCAAACAATGCCAGATAATCCAGAACAACGCTATTAGAACTATCACCGGGAAATCCAAGCGCGAGCACATCACCCACGACTGAATCGGTCTCCACTGGCTCGCCATAGAGGAGCGTATTAAATTCAAATCGTTGACTCTTGTCCACCGCTGTCTATTCGGCACGGCCCCATCCTCCCTCAAAAGGGAATTTCACTGGTATGAACCAAGCCGTTGCCTAAGATCAGCCAAAAAAGGGCTACTTAAAGTTAGCCACACCAGAATCAAAGCTACTGGACTTGGGAGAGCTTTTCCCACCAAAGCTATTGCACTCTGGAACGAGCTTCCAGATAACCTCAGACTGGAAAGCAGTCACTCCTTATTCAGGAAGCAGCTGAATACGTTACTTTTCCGGTAATTCGTTAATTTTTCAGCCTGGACTCCTTTGAGTCCTCCCCTTTTTCTTTTCACGTAGTCCTGTGACCTCTGTCTTTTCGTGTTCTTGTCGCGCCCTGATGCTCGCGAGCTGCGGCGCGTTATAGATATATAAATAAATAAATAAATAAAAACTAAAGAGTTCACATCAATAAGTTTCTCCATAACTTGGTAATGGCCTGACCATTTGTCCTGCAAAGCTCTAGGCCTTATAGGATTCATGGTCAGGACTTCCTGGCCTGGCGTAAAATGAATAAACAAAACCTTCTGGTCATACCAATATTTTAGCAAAACCTGACCAGCCTTCAACTTATCATAGGCCCGAGCCATCATTAAGGCCATCCTCTTTCTCAAACCAAACACATAGTCCACCACATTTGTAGTAATATGAGGAGTGGGGAGCTCCTATCCTTCCTTAACTATAGCAAGGGGCCCCCTGAGAGGGGGACCAATGGGAAGTTAAAAGGGAGTGACGCCAACCTCTTCTTGAGATTTCTCTCTGTAGGCAAAAAGCAAGCATCACATAAGGAGTTCCCACTTTCTCCTCTGAAGCTCCAATCATGCTTTTGAGAGTTTTGATGAATCTCTCAACTAAGACATTTTTCTATGGATGATAGGCTGATATAAACGTATGGAGACTCCACACTCCTTTCACATAGCCTGCATGTACTTGGACATAAAGTTGCTGCCTCTGTCAGACACTGTTACGATCACCTGGTCTCTGCGGTGTCGTTGGGGCACGGTTGGAGCCCTCCCTGGATTCGGCTCCCTGGGATCGGTTCTCATCCCCAGCTGCTGCCAAGTATACTGTTCTGGATGCTGGTACTGCCCCTGCGGGAACACGAGAGGCAATGAGAAGAGTGTGGAGGTATCGTGACTCCGCTCTGACCTTTCGTGCCAAAATGAGGTACGTAAGCGTTTACCCATATAGGCTCACCTGATATATAGTTAGGGCAAGGCCTCCATCCTTCTTCTCACCAGCAGGGGCGCTTCAAGAAGACCCAGTTGCGTCACTGGTCCGTAGATGTGGTGGCCTAGGCCGGCTGTGACCGAACCACTTTGAAGGTAGGAGTCTTTATGATGATTATTACTCATATAAGTATTAATGTCTTGTCACATGATTTAAGTTCCTACTCTTAATAATGTCTCTTTCTCCCTTATAGGTGATGGCACCCCAGCTGAGCCGTTGCACCGGTGGAGGACTTCAAAGTGTTCCCAAGAAGATAACCAGTTGGGATCCAAAGGTAAGCGCTAGATGCGATGACGCACAACCTTAGCGAATGTCTCTATTAGGTTTCTAACCTTATTTGTTCTTTCCTCCTGATGGTGAAGGTCGGTGGTTGTATTCCACGAGCCAGGTAAGTATGCCCTGGACGATCGTGGATGTAGTCACTGCGAGCAGGTAAGAGACGCTTCAGCGAAGATTCACCTGGTTCTGATGGAGAAAACGGGTAAGTAGCGCCTTTGCGATGGTTTGGCTGGTATGCAGGTAAAATGCTTCTCCACGATAGTTTCGCTGGACAACAGGTACAATGCTTCCCCACAATGGTTTCGCTGGACGACAGGTAAGATGTTCCTCTGAGATGGTATGCTGGAAAACAGGTAAGATGCTTCTCAGGCGGCGGTGAGCGTTACGCTGTTTAGGCAGAATAACACGAAGCCTAGGCCTTCGGGTGGGGCAGGCTTAAATAGCCTAGCCCCGGCCACGCCACCCTTCCTCTGCTAGATGGTTCCACCCTGCCACTCCCAAATGATGATGCACGTGCAGCTTCATTGATTCCTATGGCCACGCCCGGCTCAAATGCACGTGGTTGACTGATGTGAGATGGAATGACACAAGCCCAAGGGAAAAAGTGTGCAGAGCACACTTTCTTATGAGCCTGGTGCCAAAGGCGCCAGGACTGGGTCCAACTGGACCCTTTAGGGGATGTGAACTGGGGTTCCTGACCAGTGGCCATGACAGACACAACTTCTTTGGCAAGCCAACCCCAGTGAAGAAGTCCAGTAACGCCCTGGAAAATGACCTGGCAGTTAGTGTCTTCTGTGGGATTGCCTCAGTATATCTGGTAGCATGATCAACTACTACCAGAATCAACCCGCTGCCTGGGGATGCTGAAAGGTCAAGGGGACCAACAATGTCAATTCCTACCCTCTCAAAGTGGGTACCCACTACAGGGAGGGGTACCAATGGAACCTGAATCTTTGCATCACTTTCAAAAGAAATCTTCAAGTGGTGCAAGTCCTGCAATGGCTTTCTATCTGGAATACTATTTTAGGCCAGTAGAGGTGCGTGGATAACCTCTCCTTGGTATTCTTGATCCCAAGATGACCTGCAAGGGGGACTTCGATCACCAATTGTAGGAGGAAGGGTCTCACCTGAAGGGGAACCACCAACCTCCTATGGTCTCCTACAGGAGCCCACCTTCCCAATACATTATTTTTTTCCCAGGAAGTACGCCCTTAAGCTGGGAACAGGCCTCTGTCCCGGGGCCTTCCAAAGGTGGGCACTCACGTTGGCCCTTACTAAACTATTTCCTACATGGACCCCCTTCTGAAAGCAAATCTTGCAACACAGGGTGGCCGTGTGGGCTGGGCACTTCAGGCATTCCCTCTTTCTCATCAGGTTCAGGGGCTTGCCAACTGCTTCACCACAGTGGTAGGTGAGCTTGGGGAAATATTCTCTTTTCCTCTTTTCTTTTTATTTACCCCTTAGTCTTGGGTTTCCGTTTTTGCTGTGGCTGGGCCTTGGCCAAGGCAGCCTTTGTCTGAGACCTAGTGCGTGGTCATTCTGAAGTGTCACCAACAAGATCTAAGTCTCTGAGGTCATTCCTTAGCAGAACATTTCCTGGGTCTTGCCTCTGCACACTAAAAGGCATTGTTACTACTCCACCATTCACAGCTCGAGTTAAAGGCATAATTGCAAACTTGAGAGGGGGTCCATCAGCCAACTAAGTTGGCATCAGAGGAGCTCTGGCAAGTTCCTCTGAATTAACCAAAGTGGAATCCATTACTGCTCTGTTGGCTCCAGTTTCCCTAACGGCAAAGGTGTCTACACCATATACCAGCACATTGTCCTTAAAATAATGCTTTGTATTATCTGGTATAGAGGCAATTCTAGGTTCCCAGGATCCCAAGAAAACTAACACTACCTCAGATCCTATCCCACAGGGTAAGGAATCTGAAGAGAAGGATGCCCCTGTGAGTATTTCTTCCACATCATGAAAGAAGGCCAGATTCACAGAGTGCATCCCCAAGGTATTACCCTTATATCTGGGGTCTCCCTTCAGATGGCCACTTGCTCCGCAGGCTACACAAGATCCACTGGACCTTTGAACATAGGGAGGCTTAGAGTACCCACTCTTGTGTATGGGATTGTTAGTCCCATTACCCTTTTCAGCATCATGTGACTTACTCTTCGTAAACATTTTGTGGGCTGTATGGGAGGAAGATTTATCAGATGACCCCCCCTCTTTCTGCTTCTTCCCCTCCTCCTGCTTACCTGAAGCAGGTCTTCCTTATGAGACACTCTATGTGACACCCACAAATCAGCAGCAATGGCCAACATCTTAGGATCTATCTCAGCCAAATGCTTCTTCAGCTTAGGGGAGCAGTAAGTAAAAATGTGTTCAAGCAGGGCTAAGTTTATCATGCCCTCAAAAGTGGTTACTGTGTAGCCTTCAACCCAGCCACTCAGGTTCTTCAAAGAATCAGTAACATATGATACCCAAATATTAGTTGACTTTTCTTGAACTCCCTGAGTCTCTTGAAGAAGTGGGCAGCAGTTTTCCCAAACTTTAAGATGAAAGCTTGCTTCAATTTTGCAAAGTCTTTTCTGTCACATTGTGACATGTCCATAATGGCGCTACAGCCAGAATGGGGTAGCCTGCTGATCAACCGTGCAATCTTGTCAGCCTTACCCACTTCATGCACCCCACAAGCATACTTAACAATTGTTGGCCAATCTATGATGTCGTTCTTTTCATCATACACATCGAGCAGATATTTTGGAGAACCTAGGGTGAGAAGAGTGACCAGCAATTAGGGTGATGACAAGTTACTACAAGCGAGATAATACCCAGAACAGTATGAATATCCGGGACACTTCCACAATGAGTTTGACGAGTACGCACAGGAACTATACCCCGAATACAATGATGGGTTTGTTAATAAGATGCATGGTGAGCAAGAAGGTATCGAAGCTCCGAAAGTAATGGTCAAGATGACGGAGGCAACTGCTTCTTGATAAGCACAGGGGCCACCGTCAACATTATGAGGGAGCAGGACTTCTTACAAACAGGGAACAGCAGAGATCTAACACAGTTCAAGCTACGCATATTCCAGTGGGGGGCTACCACACTGCTGCCGTCACTTAGACAGTTTCAGAGGGCGCTTTCGCACAATCGGAGGACGACCAACACCACCATCCACATGTTGAGGAACCCAGTAAGTGGGAAGTGTTTGCTCTGTTACTGGAGAGGGAAGGCTCTTGGCTTGATAGACATTCATTTTCATGACAGTATTGTAGTCCGATGCAGTGCAGAACCGGTGGGGAGTCAGTACATTGCTCACATGTCTGGAGAGCCAATGGGGAAGGAAATGATCAACCAAAGGTTCTCAGAGCGGTTTCAAGGATTGGGTAAACTGAAAGACACTGTGGTTCCGCAGCACATCAATGAAAACATCAGGCCCATTCCACAGTACCCTTGGAGAGTAGGGTTCTACCTAAAGGAGGCAGTGTTCCGGGAACTGCAACAGCTATTAGACAATGACATTATCGAGAGGGCAACTGGCCCCACACTGTGGATTTCACCCCTGGTCATAGTACCAAAGGAATTATATGAAATAATACTATGTATCGACATGAGAGTGGCCAACACCGCGATAGACAGGGAGAGGCATCCAGGGCCAGAAATAGAGGACATGCTGGCTTCCCACCAAGCACCCAAACCACTAACGAAAAGGACAAAAAAATAATTACCCAGCACACCCAACGGATGTCAAAGGGAACATGTCTCTCACAGGCACCCCACAAACGCGCTAAACCCGCATACTAATATCATCCACAACACTCGGGCTAAAGAAATTGACAAAAAATGATCAGTTCTGATAGCTATATTAAGAGGGGGAAAGAACAACGGCATGTTATACTTTTCGATGTATAGAGAGATTAGCATGTTGTTAATAATTATGTGTGTTGAAATGGAGGCAGCACTGAATTAACAATATTCTTGCAGGTGGGCGGCCTTACCGTGGGGTGGTCCAGTCGAGGTCATTGACAGCGCGCACCCTTACCCACTACCCCACTAACATTTTACGAGGAAGAAGGGGGAGCGGGTGACGCCTGCACATTATCATTAGAGAAATGTCAGATATTTAAAAAGAAGCCCTATCAGACGTCTCTTTCGAACATAACTTGCTGTTCAGTCTTTCCCCTGTCATTTCCTCAACAGATTTTAGAAAGACAACGAAAACTTGCAGAGGGCCTCTTGATGGCATTTTGACTACAGAGCCGGCTGGAAAGGGATTTTCGAGTGCTGTTATTATTGGGGGCTGTCAAATAATGGAGAGCTCATGCTCATGTGGCCATCGTACATTCTTTCATGCATTAAGGGGGGTCATTGCAGATCTCAAAGAGGATTTGGGGGGGCTGTGTAATCGGTCAATGATGCTTACGCTAATGGAACAAAATCACATCACTGGAAGATGCTGCTCGTTGCCAGGCTGCCAAAATCCATGCATGGCAAGAGGCTAACTTAAGAGACCTATGCACCAACAATAGGGTCGAGGCACGTTACCACAGAGGCAGACAGCCAGACAGAGCAGATTTTAGTTTAAAACAAAATAATGGAGAATGCACAGTGTCGGCTCCCGGAAGTACTAGTCGGCAATAATGCGCTTACACACTAACCTAACCAGAAGGCCCAAGATTTCATTGTTCTCAAACAGCCTAGCTTGGAACCGGGCATAGCCTGCCACATCCACCACCTCATTGCTCGCAAGCGTTTTTATGTTGTTATCTAAGTGATCAGAACACCATTTTATTACCCCTATTATCCATGTGAAGAAGAAATATGCTGTGTACGCCAAATGGCTGCTTAATAAATATCTACAGTATATTACCCTCAGACCCCTCCCTTCACCAAACCATTCGCTGCACTGATTCCCCTCGCCGGACACTTAACTGCGTGATCAGTCCATTCAGTATATAATCATCTGAAGAAAAACGTTTTCTGGTGCAAAAAGCTCACGCGCCCTTTTCACATCTGTACATTGATCCATTAAGAGGGATAACAACTTCCACAGTAAAACAATTACAATATAAATTGATTACAACGCTCAGTGCATTGGTTGAAGTAAAACTAACCAGCTGCCACTCACTGCTACTTTCTCTTTTCCTATTATGTACACCGGTGCCCACAACTTCTACCCAGATATGTGTGTTCGTCGGACTTACCTTGCAAACAAATGCCGCAACTTTCCGGGGATCAGAGCATGACGGAGTGTCACAGTCACTTGCTGCATGTTGTAGGCTGAGGAGCCTGGTTCGAAATAAACATATGCTCTCTCTTTGAAGAAGCAAAGAGATAATGGGCCTCATTACAAAGGTGGCGCTCCCGTAATGAAGGGTTCCGGTACGGGACCGGCACCCTTCATTATGGGAGCGCCGTTTACGAGGTACCCTTTGCGGGACCATGTAAGGATGCCTGTTAATACCAGGCGTCATTTCCGGGTCCCGCGAGGGGAGGAGGGAGGTAATAATGGGCCAGTTGTAATGTGCCCGTTATTATCTCACTCCCCATTCCCATTGAGCCCTATGGGGGCTCAAATGGGAATGGGGAATGGTTCCTGCAAGGAGGAATTACCGGGTCCTCCTATGTCAGAATGACCCGGTAAGTCCTCATTGCAGAAACCCAGTATTGGAGCCCGGTAATAGCACGATAGTTACCTCCATACTCTCCAAACTCGTAATGAGGCCCAATATGTTTATCTGCGAACAGAAGTGGCCCCCTTACAGTTCTAGCAACACTGAGCTGGTATTGATGGTGGAGCTATTAAAAACATCATCGCCCAGACAGGGTCTCCAGCCAGCACCATCAAACAATTATTTCAGGCCCCAGTGATTTGTTCTTACTAAACCACGTATGCATCGGTACACCTGCGTCAGGTTGGGTGTGCCTCTACTCCAGGCGAGTGAGTGAGTGAGTTTCGTAGTCTCACTCTCAGCAGGGGCCGTGCCCAGGCTGGCACACCACACGGAAGGAAAGCCCTTGCTGCTGCAGCTGGTGTAGGGGCGGGACAGGCGGGAGGCGGCAGCAAGAGCCAGTAGGTCAGTGACAAAGTCATTTGCATCGCAAAAGCCTCAGCATAGCGTCAGTCACAAGGGTTGAGGGCACTGCCACATGTGCATGTGCAGTGCTAATGCGCAAGTGTGAGCGCCACGCCAACTCGTGACCCGACCCTAACCTTCTCACTGTGCCTGGCGCCATGCTGCCTGGACTGCCTGCTGCTGCTGCAGCCTGCAGAGCAAGAATGTACAATATAATATATATATATATATATATATATATATATATATATATATATATATATATATATATATTGAAAAAAACTTTGTTAAAGGGACGTTATGGTTAAAAAGAAAACCAAAAACCTCAGAAATTCGCCAGTTATGGTAAGCTAAGCAACCATAACTTGCTCCACCACATGCACTGCTAAGATTAACAAAAGGAAAATAGAAGATTCGACATCGGAACCCTCCCGTCCCCTGCATCCTGTCAACAAGGCTGATCAAGTCAGCTACTGAAATTTTGAAAAATGTCATATTATGTACCTTAAACTCAAAATATTAGACAAAAAATAAAATTATGACAAGAGAATCTTTTTTATAGGAAAATATATATATATATATTCTTTGGTTTACAGGATCCAAGTAAATGTACAAAGCAAAGCAAAAGTGTGTGTCCGTTATCTGTGGCTGATGCGTTTCGAGGAGTCTTTCCTCTTATTCAAGAGCCTGGACTGACTGTGGAGAAAATGTTTGATTGCATCGGAAAATTGTCATAAAATAGATATGAAAGATAGGCCCATATTTGTAGCATATTTGTAGCAATGATCGAATATGTATAGGAAACATGACAATCAATCCTTAAGGGTGAATCAGAGTTAATCCCTTCTCAATAAACCTACATAACACTAAGTCAACTTCATAAGACCATACGAGTGTCTGGATACTAGAGGGCAATATGTAACAAGAATAATCCCAAATTAGGTTGTGGAACAAGTTCCTATGTATGCCAAGAGTAAAATCTGAGCCATCTTGGTTAACTCTGCCGAGAAAGACTATCTCTAAATCAGAGATGACATAGAGGGCAGGGTGGAAAAATTACCTTAAAATGAGTGTCAACTAAAGACACTCATGTTGTAATTCTGGAAGCGTACAGTGTAGAGAATGGTACTATCAGCAGAGAGTGATATCAATCCGGTTTGAGGTCAAAACGGCCAATGGATATCGCCAGCTAAGAGTATTTTAAGAGACAAAGAAGTCAGATGTAAAAACAAACATAGATGATGCAAAAAACTCAAGTGAAGGAGAGAGGCAGGTGTAAGAGTCAATAAATCCAATCAAGTAAGATAGAAAATATTATAAGTTTTTATATATGATTAGGTTGCTGTATTATCAACAACACTCCATACAATGTTGTTTAGATGAGTACATTCTTTAATACGTTAAGTAATTCATGATAGGTCTCCCGATCACCCCTGACATCTTGTTACCAACATTATAAACACAACCCCTTGTAGGGACATATCATCAAAATTAATTTCTTATGTGATGTCATCAGTGATGTCATCAATGACATTTGTTATGTCATCTTTGATGTCCTGGGTGTTAGTCTTAGCAGAGCACGGTGGTGGCACGAGTTATGGTTGCATAGCTTACCATAAGTGGTGAATTTCTGAGGTTTTTCGGTTTTACTTGTAACCATAACGTCCCTTTAACAAAGTTTTTTCAATGAATTTCATACGTTTATATTAGTGCAACTTACCCATAACGTCCCTTTAACAAAGTTTTTTCAGTGAATTTTATAGGTCTATATTAATGCAACTTAACCATAACGTCCCTTTAACAAAGTTATTTCAGTGTATCTCATGGGTTTTTACCAGTGCATGCTATTTCCTACAGCTTACTAATATCATAGTTACCCAATATAGCCACATTTGTGTGCAATTTACAAAGTTTCACCTTAAAACACTTTTTGCAACTTTTTCAACTGATTTTGCGTCCGTAGACGTCCACGAACATCTGACTTCATGGTGGACATTCCGGACAGTGCCACATGACCATACGCTGGCGTGTAGCATGATGACATGTCCGAGAACGTGTATGCACTTCGCGATCAGATCCGTGCCTCGCAGTCAGTTCGGAACTCCATTTTCTACTGATCTAGGAACATTCAACTTCAAAATTTCCCTTGCACAGCTCCTACACCTATTCTTACTCATTATCCATTAACAATCTAGTACACAGTACATACTTGGAAGAATTTTAGCAAAACTGCTATTTATCTTAAAAATGGCATCTCCTATTGGCATCCCCCCTCCCCAAGAGCCACCACCACCACCAGCTGGAAGAACTTCCCAAACAAAAGCACAGTACTTCCAAAGACAATGAAAACAACCAAGAACATGAGGTAGAGGAAGTGCCTGCCTCTAGCAGCCAGAGAGAATCATGGGTGTGGTAGTTCTTTACCACTGTTGGGAATCTACCAAAGGCTAAAGCTGCCAAAGTGAAATGCGATAAGTGTACTCAGTTGCAGACTCCCAGGACAGTACACCTACGGGACCACCTCCATGTGCTGCAACACCAAATCGAATGACCGCAGTGCTCTCAGAAAGGTTGTTCCTTTCTTAGCAAGTAGGAGGCTATCTTCCTCTACCAATATTATAACCACACAGCCTACTTCTGTAGGACACAATCTACCACCAGCTACCTTCACAGCAATAAAATATACTGTTGATCCATATTTTTTTAAGACAACAGTCCTCTGTATATACTACAACACATCATTCTGGAGAGGGAAGCAATTTCGAAGTGCTTTTGAAGCAGTGATCTAGTAGCATGAGAAACACTGCACCCTACCTTTGAAGTAATACATGTGTAACATCTTCCTATGTCCACCTGCCCCTCCATATTAGCGATTGGTGCCTCGTCCCTTGTTTCCCTCCCCACCTTTTGTTCTAAGCTCTCCTGCCAAAAAAATAAATACATCAAAAAACAACAAAAGAAATGTTCCTTTAGGAACCACCTTCCACAGTTAAAAAATAGAACTAAAAAAAAAAACAACTTAGACTCCATTTATTTTAGATTTCTCAGTAAAGTTCATAGACTCAATAAGATTTTCCAACTTTTCCATTAGCATGTTGTGTTATGCTAATAGTAATATTGGGGCATTCATCCCCCGTTCCAGGGAATGGAACAGTGGATACCAGCCCGGCAGCCCAAGTTATCAGCCCAAGCGAAGCAAGGGTGGATAACAAGGTCTCCGGACCATTATCCCACCATTCCATCCCCTGCAATGGGGGATGAAGGCCAAAGCGGGAACCCGAGGTGCTTAAAAATAGATTTTTCTTCCTACACTGGGACGCTTTGACGTCCCGGTGTAGGAAGGAAAAGCCTTTTCCAAGATGACCACCATGGAAAGGGAAGGCAGCGTTCCATACAGCACCCCTCCTCACTTTCCATGGCAGCCTGCAGAAGGCAAAGAGAGAACCCTATGACCATATTACCACAAGCACATTTTTCTTTCCTTTCAAAGCTATTCCATTTTCAAATAACTTTACCACAAAGCCGGTCTCAGGTGGACATGGCCACTTTAACCCCATGTGTTGTCCCTTGTGGTCATGGCCAGCAGCCAAATTGTCTGGATCATGTTTTATTTTTTCAAAAGTGTCAAATGTATGCACATACGATAGTCTTATAACTTAGCCCCCACTTGACAAAATCCATTCAGACTTTACAAAAAAATGTATATCTAGATCTATAATCTTTTTGCAAACCTTTATGTAATTAGTCAAATGGCACAACATTTATAAGCCTTTACAATATTTTGGGACCCCCTCTAATTTTGCCCCCTCTTGACAAAATCCCACCAAACTTCGCAAAAACATTTCTATCTAGATCTATTATCAGTTTGCCATCTTAAGTGTAGATTCGTAGAAATGGCACATCATTTATTAGCCTTTACATTATTTTGGGACCACCCTCTAATTTTGCCCCCTCTTGACAGAATCCCACCAAATTTTGCACACTCATTCGGAATCAGTCACGAATATAATTGCAAAATGTCATGCAGTCTCATTAAGTGGCACCAAAGTTATAAGCCATCCAAGAACTGCTTTTCACCATCCCTGTAATGCAGAGGTGTACGCGCACGTCACAGGACTGTTCGGGAGAATCCGGACTGTTCGCAGACTTTTACGGCAAAAAAAACACCAATTTTTTTGCTTCTTGCAGCCATATCCCTTCCCATCTTCATCACCCCTCACCTCCGCAGAGATTATTTGATAAGTTTGACAAGTACAATGTTGTGTTTTTTTATATGCTTTTACTGCGATGCAAGATGGTGGGCGTTTTCAAAAATCAGATGGACTTTGCACTTTTCACCATCCAATCAGTGGGCGCGTCCGATGTCCGCGGACACCACCTTGCCTTCCAAGCCAATCGGAACACTGTTCACGGACCGAACAGGGAAATGGGCCCACGGACTGAACCCAGATATCACAAATTCTTGTGGACCACCTTTTTGGTTGTTTTAAAAAAAAAACTACTGGATGGATTTCCACCAAATTTACAAAAGCACACGTTCGGACCAAGCCGCAGCGCCTGCCATACATTTGGTGAAAATCCGTCCAGTGGTTTGGTCTGTAGGCGTCAGAAAAGTTTTTCTCCATTCAGTCTATGGAAAAAAAAAATTGAGACCCCCCTATAACTTTGCCCCCCCTTGACAAAACCTCACAAAACTTTGCAAAATTAATTCAGAGCAAGCCATATACTTTTTTGTAAAGTTTGGTGGGGATTTGTCCAGGGTGAGAGAAGTTTTTAGCCACCCAAAAAGAGGTCTTCTTATGGATTTAGCAACTTAACCATAACTGCACGGCCGCTACTGCCATGTAATACAGTAATTGTACAGAAATTGTTAATTGCAAGTTTGGCAGCATTTTCCACCCTAACATTATCATGTTATAGGCAAGCGTCTAACCCTGCCTAATGGTAGCACCGGCCCTGATTAGCTGCCATCATGGTTACTCAACCCTCACTCACAATGCTAGGGGATTTCAATATATGGTTTGACGTCCCTCATAACCCCATGACACGATCCATCCTGGACAACCTGGAATCCCTTCATCTAACACAACTAGTATCCAAAGGCGTAGCCAGGGTTGTCTAACAAGTCAGGTCTGAAGCTAATGAGATTGGGCCCACGCAGGGACATTAACATCTGTAAATGCCCACACAGTGCTGCTGAGTTGGCATTTACAGATTTTGGGTGGGCCTTGCCTGCTCAGGCCCAAGCCTATCTACGCCTCTACTAGTATCTGGCCCCACACGCTCGGCAGGCCACACCCTTGACTCAATCTTTAGATCTTCTGAACTGATCTCCACGCTCCCACCTCAGACACTAATCTGGACAGACCATGAAGCCCTCTTCTTTAACCTCTTGAATGTAGACCCTCCATCCTCCGACTACCCCAGGACCCTCCTCCTACTCCCCTTTATGGAACAAGGTCAAAGTAACCCTGGACTTGGCTGATTGCCTGCTTGCATCCCTTCCCTCCCTCCCACTCCTGTCGATGCAGCTCTCCATCAACCAATTTTCCTCATTGACTCTCTGAAGCTCTCAGCCTTCTCACCCCGATCAGACGCTTCTCCAACAGACAAGGCCCCTCCCCCAGATGGTTCACTGCAGCTCTCAAATCCCTGAAAACCAAAAACCACATCCTGGAACACAGATGGCAGGTGCATCCTTCACCACAAAATAGATCATCTTACGGCCAGCAGATCAAAGCCTACAGGGGAGAAATTTGCAAGGCCAAAAAATCTTTTTACTGGAATAGAATCACCAATGCCCCTTACACCTACAGGTAACTCCACATGATCATCTGGGAATTCAAAGCCCCCTTTGAACCTCCCCCTTCCCATCCCACATCGAAGCTCTCTGTGACTCTCTCTCTGACCACTTCCACAACATTGCCCTTGAAAGAATCCTCACCATTGGCTCTAAAACAGCCTTGCTCCTGCCCCACTCCCTTGCATCCACGTTCAGGCCCTCAATTCTGACAGCCGCCCGCCCGCTCTTATTCTCCTTCTCTCCTATCTCCCAACCTCATTTTCTAAAGCTACTGGCTAGCAGCCATCCCTGAGGATTCCCTAGAGATCCCTTCCCTCATTATCTTCTAAAAGAAATCCTCTTCTCAACCTGTGCCAGCAGCATCGCAAGATCAATCATTAATACATCCCACACTTCTGGCACTTTCTCTGCAGATTTCAAGACATCCCACACCAACCCCTGCTAAAAAAAACACCCTTGACCCCCTTCTACCGGCCAACTACAGGCCTACAACAAAGAACTGTTTCATAGCCAAATTACTTGACTAAACAGCCTACACCGAGCTATGTCGTTTCACAGAAACAAACCTCCTACTCCTCAACCCAGCCCAATCCAGCTTCAGACCCCCCTATAATGAACTGAATCATGCCTAGTCTACATCTGGGATAATCTCAAATAACCTCAGATTCAGAAGGTTGCGCTACACTAATCCTCGACCTCTCAGCGACCTTTGACACCATTGGCCACTGCACCCTCATAGACAGACCCCTTTCCCTCGGCATCAGGAACACAGCATTGAAGTGGATCTCCTCCTGCCTCCCAACTCCTCCAGAATGTGCCCCGTCACCAACGGAGTACCAAAGGAAACCCCTTGATCACCCATGCTCTTTAACCTCTACCTGAGCCCTGTCCCCATTATAATCCACACGGCCTGTTTTGCTACAACTATGCAGATGACACACAAATCCTCTTCAGGATCCCAAAGGACCCTACCAATCCCCTACCCTCTCCCCACCCCCATGACCTTGCTTCTTGCCTCACAGAAATCGACCACTGGATGATGGCTAACGACCTCCTTCTCAACCCAGGGAAAACCTGAAATCATTGTCTGTGGGAAACTGCTCTCTTGCCCAAACCACCCCTTGGCTGCCCTCCCTAGGCCCTGCCCCTACTACCTCCTACACAATAAAGAACCTTGGATGCACCATGGACACAGATATGACACTATCTCATCATATCAACTCAGTAGCAAAATCCTGCTATCTACACCTAAGCATCCTCAGACGCATATTCCCCCATCTTACCTTCCCACACAGAATCACTGCAATCAACGACATCATCCTCTCTCACCTAGATTATACTAACACTCTATACCTGGCTGCCCCTGCATCTCAACTTGAAGAAAATGCCAACAGGTCCAAGACACTGCTGCAGGGCTCCTTCTTGCCCCAGGCCCAGAGAACACATCACCCCCCGCCCCCCTCTGTGTCCTTCACTGGCTACCGATTGGTCATCGCTCCACCTTCAAGGCTATGTGCATCACCCACCGTACTCTACACAACACTGGTCCAGAATATCTACAACAAAAGCTCACCCCTTTCAGGTCCATCAAAAACCTGAGATAAGGCAAAGCTCTCCTCCTTGTCATCCCATTCACAAAATCAACCAGAATAGGGGATCTTCCTTCTGCGTCCAAGAACCCACCATATTGAACCCCATGCCTTTTAGCATCTGCCGTATTGAGAATCACCTCACCTTCCGGAAGGCACTCCAGACCTGGCTCTTGCCTTCTGCATCCTGACAAACATAGCCGACCTTATGGGTGAGCTATCAGCCTCAGGCAGTCAGGTGGGGGCTTTGAAGTGTCATGTGAGGAGACAACAATACAATACACAGTACACACACAAAGGATAACAGTCAATCTGTATGATATTATGATCTGCATTAACTCAATGCATCTACTTATCAGC
This sequence comes from Ambystoma mexicanum, assembly GCF_040938575.1. NCBI lineage: Eukaryota > Metazoa > Chordata > Amphibia > Caudata > Ambystomatidae > Ambystoma > Ambystoma mexicanum. Next base: position 310,459,377 of record NC_090937.1, read on the forward strand.
CATGGCTTCCTGGTACGTATCACGCTCCATCTCAACAGATGATAGCCGTATCCCTCCCAGGGCACGGCCACTCCCCCACAGACATCTGCAATAATCCACTACTCGAACTCACATTGCACATCACCTCCGCCACTAGAATGCAGCTGAGTCCCACAAAGAAATGTGGTCTAGCTGGTCAGAGTCAGTCTCCTTGACTTGCATACTCTCCCGACAGCCCATCACAGCACCCATCCACTAGCCAGACCTCCATGGGTCGCTAGCAGGGACTTGGACACCCCTACCTAATTTCGTACTGACTAAAATGAACACGCATTCTAAAACCCTGTTATCTATTCTAATACCTCGGACTTTGGTTCTGCAAGGGTGTTCCCCCACAGCAGTTTAAGGTCATACCAATGGTACTAGGTTCCATAGAAATGTCATATGAACAAAATGAGATGGGTGCATCAGTCCATCAAGCCTGCAATTCATACAAGAATGGAGAGGTGCAAAAAAAGTCTTGTTGCAGCCACCAGAGTATACTACCAACAGCTCTGTGGATGCTAACCATTTCTGTTGCTCAGTGCACTAATGTATCCACTACAGATACCTGTTTTCGACTTCATAGTCATAGATTTGAATCCCACTAGGTCCACTCTGCACTTCATTCTTCTGAGGTTGATAACATGTGTACCATTAAGTTGGATAAAAATAAGCATCTGCTATCTGTCAATAGTGCCAAGATAACCTTCTGGTGGTGAATGTAATTGTAATTGGTTATTTATAATGTGCTAATAATAATACCCAGAGGTTTTTAAGAGCGGACCTGGGGATCGAACCTGTGTTGCTCTGTGTTGTTTTGCGTCCAAGGCGAGCACGTTGCCCCTGGGCTAACCTCCCAAGACTACACTCTACAAAGACACCTGTTAAGCAGGGGAAGCCCATTGTTCCCACAGCAAAGCAGTGCCTTCTTCAGACCTCCACAACCCCATTGAATACACCCACAAAACCGGATTGTCAGCGGGCAAGTGGCTGAAGTTGGAGGAGATAATCCACCAGTGGCGCATATGACATCATCGACAGCCACTCACAACAAGGACCTCTCCAGACATAACAGAGTTGGGGGAGTGCAGCTTGGAGACACTCAGAAAATGCCTAGCTTCAGCAAATCAGAAATGCTGATACTGTTGTCACAAGTATATCGAGTGGACATAGACAAGGTAAGTCGGAATTGCGGGTACATAACTAATTTATTATACATTTTTTTTGTAAAAAGTATCAGTATTTTGCCATTTGCTAGTAGGACCAAACAGATTCTGGAAGGGAACCACAAAGGAAAGCTTTCCTCCAGTGTAAAAACAAACAAGGGAGGGTCACAACTAAGGGAGCTAGGGATGCCAGGGTGTTGGTTTCAGCACCAGCTGGGAAGTCTCTCCTAAATAAATGGTTAACTGGGATTAATTAAGGATAAAACAATCTCCCAAAAGAAGGTCGTGTCTGGGTTTCCCAATGTTCTTTCAGTTTCTGAACTGCCCCAGTTCCTTCCCTGAAAATGTGGAGTCCTTGTGCAAAAAGATTTCCCAAACTCAAAATCTCACTATACGGAATTCAGGGATTACGGCTCTGACCAATTTTGGAGCTCCATGTGTAAAGGTTGTATTACCAAATGCACAATAAAGGAAACATATAATCTCGTTTTTCCAAAACAAATTAAAGTCCAGTCTCGTATGAGAATCTTGATGTTGCGTCTCCAGGTGGGATTTCACATCCTCTGAAGAACGAGTGTCTTTCTTTTCAGGTTTCAGGTTTACAGGAGGTCCCAAATACATCTTCAGCATCTTCCATGGCTCGTCATTCTGGGGTATTGGGTCTGCAATGTGTCAAACTCTGGCAGAGTTGCCAGTCTTCTTTTAGGTGGACTAACAGGGCCTCTGAAATTGTGGACGTGATAGATCCTCCCTGCACTGGGTATCTATTCTCTGGGGGCATCTGTTCCTGGAAGGGTCTAACAGTTGCTCCATGAAATTTGCCATTGGTCAGCCAACTCGTTCCACCGCTCACCACTATTCACTGCCCTGGACCAGATGGGCTTGCTAGAACCACCCTTCCAGCTAGGGAAAAGGGTTTGCCTGTCCTCCTCCCACCTTTTCAGGCCTCGTGAACCAATGTTCTTGCGTAGATGATGTGGGTCTACCCAAGCAGTCACCTTTGAGTTGACGCAAATGGGTATGTTGCTTTTTTCCCAACCAAGGGTCCTCGCTGCCGATGGTGCATCTCCTCCAAAATAACTTTCTCCTCCCAACAGTCAACTTTCTTCCTCCAACCTCTTTCCTTTTCAAAAGACATTTAAAGACTCTCGTCCAGCTTTCACTCCTTCACTACACACCAATGGGCTGGTAAGAGTTGCTGATATAAGGTGGGTTTCTCACAGATTTCATTAGTGCTAAGTGGTGCATAGACGTACCCTATAGGAACCAAAACAAATGAGATATACAGACTCAGAAATGTAATTATAGGGAAAGGAACATCCACAATTCTGCTAAGAACAAATGTGAAATATTATAGATCATTTGACTATGATAATCTACTAACCAGAGAAAACACAACAATTTCTGGCAACACTAAACAAAGGTTTGATGCTGTCATTGTCCACTTAAGGGAGACTGGCCAGGAACAATGGGAAAGAATGAACCGACACAGATATCCCATCCCAAACCAAAAAACAGAGAAACCATTGAGTCACCACTTCACTCAGGATGGGCACACGCCACTGGATTTGTTGGTGTTGGCCTCCTGAACTACTCATCTGATGCGTATGGTGCACATACTGGAGAACCCAGGTGTCATATCCTCTACAAAACCTCTCTTCAGCCTCAACATTTGGCTAATTAGCCCTACTTGAAAATGCTGCAAATGCCGATCTCACCCGAGGGCTTGTGCTCTCACAAAAACATTACTGTAATAGCTTCCACCTACGGCTAAATATAAAACAGCTAAATCAGCGGCAACTTATCCAAAATAAGGCAGAGATACTTTTTCCTGGATTCAAACCCCGGGACAATGTCAAACCTCGTCGGAAACCTTTAAACTGGCGCTCTCCACTTTGAAAAAAACACAAACCAAGTCCATTGCATCACTTTCTGAATCTTTACATGTGATGAATGATCTGAAATACCTAAACTGGTACATTAGCAAATATGTACCAACAAAAGCGTAAATTCATCACATGGTAACAACCCAACAGTGACCATGTTCAAAAGAGTGAAACACAAAGGAGGATCCCTAGAAGGGCTAGCCCCGAAAAGTTGGACCAACCTCCTTTCACCACCAAAACAGAACGTGAAAGAACAGCAACAGAACAGAAGACAACCACAGGAGTTTTCAAAATGAATATAAAACTCTGGCTCTTCCAAGAGAATTTCTAATGTAGAAGTCTTCACCCCATATGAATAGACTAGTCTTCCTTATTTCCTTGCTGACTCTTACTCAGCACTCTGCAGCACCTACTCGTAACTACTAGCACTCTCTGTCTACGGCCCCGCTTAACTATTATTCATTAACCTGGAATCTGCTTGTCTTGGACCTGAGATAGGCTATCTGACATGTCCAGATGCCTAATTACTGCAAAATGTACACTCCAAAAGACACCAGGTTCCTGTATCTCCTGATTCTGTAGCTAAAGCACAACTGAGATTACCAGTGTAGATCTCAGATACCAGGGCACATGAGCAGACTGCTCGAGCTTGTAACCTCCCATGCTGTCAAGTCCTCATGTCCTAACCCTGTATTGTACCTATGGCTTGTAAAGTTCTCCAGGTGCTTTAAAGCAGAACCGTCTGTGAGGGTGAGCCTTAAAGAAACCCACATAAATAAATACACATTTATGACACTATCTTTAACCTTGAAATGTGGAATAAGAAGCCAACTGCAGTGCAATTGTTATATATGGGTAATGCTGGTACCACGTCTCACCGTTAACTGTGGGTGATTGCTGTGTGGATGGGTGAACATACTTTACATAAACAACACCAATCTTGTGGTTCTAAGGTCAAATGGCTGCACCCAGCTATTCACAAGCATGAGGCACACTTAGAGAATGTTGGATATTGCGTCTTTTTTAACTTTGACAATGTTTCTTGTAGGTGGCTTTGTATGCAAATGAGTAAGCAAGGAAATGTAGTTAAATCACTCTACAACCCATAAAACACCTAGAGGGTGAGCAACACGTGTGCTTATCTCTGACTTAAAACTTTAGTCGGCACAGTGATGCAAAGTGGCATTTCTAATCTTAAATGGGTGTTATAAGTGGAGATGCAGACACATATTTGGTTTGGCAACATTGATGGGGTTGATTGTAGTGAGGTGATTCTAAAGATCTTCACATGTGGACTGCTGTACAGGCACCATGTTGGCCTGGCTTGAAGTCCAATCCCATATATGCCCGAGAATAAGGAGTTGAGATAAGAGGCAGTTTAATCAAGTTTACCCACTCAGGAGCCAGGGTCTGCAGCAATGGGTAAATAGCTCTTTCTTCTCTTGGAAAGCATAGTCAGTGTGGTATGTGGGCTGTTTCTAATCTCCCCTTCCTCTCCCAATCTTTCCTTCCGTGCATTACAGCAAGTCAAGAGTTCTTGAATGCACTGCCCCTTTCTACAGTTGACTGGCTGAACCAGCCACACAGGCTTGGCTTTTCAGCTTTGAAGTTGCTTCTCTCTTTCCGAAAGACCCATTCCATTCTCTCTTGCTGTCTCGCCCTTCAAGAGTCGCAGGTGATGTTTGGTCACCTGTCTTCGGAGGATTCAGAACCTGCAAGCTGAATTCGGATGGGTGTCCAAAATAGGATCCGAGTTGTGTTGTGAGGCCGATGAGAGAGACACATTCCAATCGCTCCTGCTGGCTCGCAAGGACATGTATTTAAATCCAAATGCAACACAGACATTTCCTAGAAGCTGCATAAGTATGTAATCACCACCAAAGTAATGCTTAGGTTGGCAGTGTTGAAAATTGCTATTCTTGAGCTTAATTGGGTGATGTAATCACTGCGGGTAATATATGGGCGCAGCTGCAAGGGATATGTAGACTAATATTTTATTTTGAAATACTGATATTTGATTGAAGTAATGGCATTTTAATCTTACCTATGAACACAGTTAAATTGAGGAACCATATCTGTACACCCACCTACTTCGGAATTGAGTGTTTTTGAATTTTACATTTCAGGTTTGCTCGAGAATACTATTAATGTTTTTTAACCTACTGGGTGCCACTTTAAGAATTCTAATGCCTAGGTTTTGTTACAGTATGCACAGCAGCTGAAAGTGGAATTCTTTTGCAAGGTTGGGCATTGTAACCACTGCTGGTCATTTTTTATGTTGCGCTCCAAGGGAGATTCAAATATTTTATTTCAAAGCAATGAAGTTTGTGTGCCGTATTGCAATTTAAAGCATAACTAGAAACGTCTTTAGACGTGGTGTAAAGTACTGTCAATGTTAAAAAAAACACATCCTGTTTCCGAATTGTGTCTTTTAGAATGTTACAATTCAAGTTTGTTGTACAATACCATGGATTTTGTTTTTGAAACTTACCAGGTCCACCTTTAAGAATCCTTGCATCCTATGTGTCCTTGGTATTGTCACATGTATTGCTCTGCAGATAAGGTGGCCTGAATAGCTATCACACTCTTCTTGCATACAGCAGAGTTTAAATTGAGGATTCCCCTTTCTCTCTTTTCCAAGGGCAAACAACCTTTCACTTAGCTTTTTATTATTCATTTCACTATGACTGCCATTTCACAGTGGTCTGCAACCTTCAGCTCTCCAGATGTTTTGGACTACAACTCCAATCAGCCTAAGCAGGCATAGACAATGGCGTTCTATCATGGGAGTCATCGTCCAAAACATCTGGAGAGCCACAGGTTGCAGACCCCCGCTTATGATAAAGAATTCTATAGGACTTAAAAAGCTAATACATTGTACCATCTCGGCATAATGTTTTGTGTTAGTCCACTTAAAGGCATCCAAACGTTGATTGTGTGTGAGAGCAGCACCAAAGAAAAGCTCCCTTGCCATCTTGAATTGTTCACGCTGTGCTAATATAATCAAAACACCTTTATTTCACAGCGAATCGTAGGAAACCAGATTGGCATTCAGCAATATATCACTTGTTTAAGTGACTTTGTTGTTTCTTGTTTGTAGAAGAAACATCACAAAACCTAATAGAATGCATGGTAGAACATCAGTCAGAAATATACACGTTGAACAGTAAAATCGAGCCTAGCGAATCACTTCATTAGTTACAATCGCCAAGAGAATCAACAAGGTTTCATGGATCTTGGAGACATCCCTATTCACCTGAGAAGAAGAGACATATTGGTTCGACTACATAGAAGGGAATCATTTTTGATAAATGCTTTGAAAACATAAACTCTGATATGATCTTAAGGAACTATATATTCAGACTAAAATGTATTTCCTTGTTGGACTTTAATCATCACCTCCCTTACGTTTGATTCTAGGAATCCATGATCTATAGATACAAAATGAGATCAAGAGACGATTCTCTATTGTGGCTGAATGCAAATGGTGGTCGGTCAAAATCTCGAAAAAAAAATCTCGACTAACAATAAGGTCGAAAAAAAAAGACCAAAAAAAAAAAAGTCGAATTTCTCTTTTTTTTATTATATATTTATTTTGGGGTCCGGGATTAAAAAAAAATGGTAAAAAAAAAAAATTAAAAAAGGGGGCTGGGGGGGGAAACCCCCATTTTGAAAAAAATACGTCATAAAAAAAATGCGACTTTTTTTTGCCCTTTTTATTCGAGATTTTTTTTTTCAAGATTTTTTTTCGGTTTTATGACCATAAACCATGCAAACATCTGTGCATGTAGATAGTAAGTAATGGTTGTTAAGATTCCATTTATTATTTGGATGAAACCTTTAAGATATGTGTTGATTTCAAAGTGACACAATGTGAGAACATGATAAGACCTTCTTTTGAGGATTATATTTTAATACATTTCTTGATTGGATTAGAAATGTGACTAGTTACTAGTTTGTATAACCAAGCCACCATATAGTCACATATAACTGTTAAGAAAATGTATTATTAAATATCCCTGCATGACGAGATGTCCACCAGTGATAACATGACATGTCTCCAGTGGTATCTGACACTATTTAGCAACACTCAGCAGTACCTCCATTTTTATGTTTTTGGAAAATAACGTATTTATTTATAGTAGCATACTTCTCAACGTCTTCATGTTTGATAATTGATGTAATTTACATTTAATATATTTTTTCTTTTTATAATCGAAACAGATGTAATTGCATTTTTAGTCACGGTCACACCCTAAGTATTTGGTAAGTACGTTGTTTGAAATGATGGAACACAACACTTAGGTATATATCCACAATGTTGGTGTGATTCGTTTTGCACCGTTATCATATTCTATTGCTATTCATGAAAGAATAATGGCGGTTTGCTATGGAGTACCATATGTTAATTTTATGTTATAGGACATATATATGGCTACTATACACAAGTGTTTCCAGGCACCACAACACAAGTTGGGGGGGGGGACATGGGAAAGAAGTAGAACAAAAAACGGTTACATTGGCCTTGTGACAATCCTACCCTGCAGGTGCAAGACAAGGTGGTACAGGAGTGGGGGGCCCAAAGGAGGGGAGTGGGCACGTAGGAGGGACCAAGAAGGCAAGTGCCAGGGAGAATAGAGGGGGAACAGAGGATGAGTGCAGTGGACAGGAAGGACCAGGTTAGGGCTAGTCTGGGGAAGGGAGCCTGTGGGTATGTGCTGGCAAAGGATGCTTGGGGGACTGGTAGGGAATGGTCTGGCCCCTGTGTGACTCTGAAGGGACCAGGCCCCAGTCGCAGCGGCAGAGGGAATGTTAGCATGGGAGGGGGAGAGTGAAGGAAGAGGAGAAAAGGAAAGTCTTGAGCAGTTTTTTCAAAACTTAAGAAGATCCATCTCAAGTCTGGGGGGGGCAGGGAGGTTGTTCCAGAGGGAGGAACCAGAGGGAGGAACCAACAGAGGAACGGGATCTACCTCCCACTCTCTGCTAGGAGAAACGTTTGACCTGCAGAGAGATGGAGCCAGAGGACCAAAGTACTCAAGCAGGGAGGTATTTAGGGAGGGAAAGCTGGATGTAGAGAGGTCCCAGGCCCCAGACAGCCTTGTGATGATGCAAAGGGTCTTTAATTTGATCCTTGCGGTCACCGAGAGCCAGTGGAGATATTTTAGGGGTGGAGAGATACAGTCCCTGGGCTTGAGGCCAGGGATAAGTACAGCAGTCCTATTCTGGATTAGTTGAAGGGGCAAAGTAGTGCATCATAGTGCTATGATGTTATTTTTTTCAGTTGTACTCACGCTTAGGATGTTTTGTATTTTTAATAATGTATGGAATTACATGACCCCATTACGCCCACTCATTCACATACTTTAGTGAGAAAACCTTTTTAAATAAATACAAAACGTTGTGTGATCCTTTAGTTCGTACACTGCTGCAGGTATGCCGTCCATACTATTGCAGCCACTAGATCCAATGAACAAGATGACTAGATGACATGCAGCCTGTCTTTTTCTATAGACTGATTCTATGCACAAAACCGCTGACTTCATTTTTTTTTTCTTTTATGATTTTCATACTGAGATTGCATACATTTAATATTGTCACACAGTGTTTCATTGCAATTTGACTCCATGTGGACACTGAAGTAGCCGATGACAGAGAATAAGTGAAAATCCCATGACATTGTGACAACAACACAATGAAACCTTCATTCTGTGTATACCATTACAGACTGTCAAAGGAGTTTGTCAGAGTGTTGCATTATCAACTGGTGCAATAGGTTCAGACTGAGATCACGAGGATGGTGTTGGTATTGTTGAGGATCTCCTTTGCCCACCCGTATTAGGCCAGGGAGCATTGTGGGCCAGAGAGACAGGGAGCCACAGATATAGATGACATAGCTGTTGGTGTGGCAGGTCTCATGCCATGCACATGGATCAACAGAGTGGACGTCAATGGGGTTGGAATGTTCAGAGCTACTTTCGTTATTCTTCTGTTTTTCCATCTCAAATCAACAAAAGATCAACAAAATGGGTAATTGGTGAGACCCCAATCTAGGGCCATGCTTTCCACATCTGCCCTGCTCCTATCCTCTCTTTAAGACAATAAATAACTAGCCAAAACAAAGCAAAGCACGTCTTTGTCAGTCTTCATCAACAACTCCTTTGTTCATCAGATTTCAAAAGGCTAAAGGGAAAGTCAAGATTTGATCACAATCTCTTTCCCTCCAGTCGGATTATGCTCAACCAAAAGAATTATGCTAAATGTTCACAAGCCTATTGTGGGTGGGGTTGTTCACCTGCCCTCACAGACTTTTGCGTGCTGATCCGGGATGCCATTTAGCACTGTTTTTCTGTTGGTAGTTTCTTCGCACCCGTAGGGATTGCCCGCTCTACACCTTTGAGCCAGGTCCTGAGATGTTGTTTTTGCATCGCAGTCAAGAGGTGTATCCAAAGTAGAACTTTGAGTTCAAGTGCTGTGGATAAACAGTCAGGCCTTCTGGTCCTAATTTCTTCAGGAGAGTATTCAAGGGTCCCTTCACTGCCCCTTTAAAGGGTCCTGACCTCTACCCTCCTCAGCTCAACCCTAACTGTCTTCTGAGCCTGGCCCTCCTTGTTGCCACTTCAAGTGTTGCTTCCTCCTCCCATCATGGTCCCATTCCTTTCCATTTCAGGGCCTCAACCCTACCCTGAGCTTTGGGAAAGATGTGCCCTCTTGTTTCTTTCTATTCTGTCTGGAATTGCTAGCCCTGCATATTTCCTAAAGTCTTATGGCCATCCATTGCAAATTGCCTTCTGACTCTTCCTAGCATCATTCTTCTCCTTCCATCCATTGTTGTTCTTCTCCTTCGAATCCTCACAAAGCCTTGCAAGAACAAATTGTTCCTTTTTGTAAGGTTTTGTGCTGCTTTGTCACGGAGGGAGGGGGGAAGTTATAAGGTGGGTCCCCACACTTGCATTTTCACATTGATTTGTCTAAAATAAAGATTTTTCTACCACTACCTGTTCTTCACCTCCTTCCACATCATGATGTTTGTCTTCTTTTTACCCATATTGTTCACTTCATTCCAACATCTGCTATTCCTCTCTTTCCAACCTCTTTTGTTCTCCTCCTTCCATCCTCCTTCCATCTTCTGTTGTTCTTCAGCTTCAAGCCATTGGTTCTCTTCCATTTTCAACATCCTATCTTCTTTCCACCCTCGACTGTTCTCCTTCATCCAATCTCTGTTGTACTCCTCCCCCATCCCTACATAGGTCGACTGCTTCCAACCTCTGTTCTACTTACATTCTCTTAAGCAGGCCTGTCGTCGCGTGGAGTGTAAATGGTGCATTTGTCATGATCTAGCGGTCAAAGAAACGTATAAACAGGCTCTATTAGGGTATAAACTGGCTATCAAATCAGCTAAATCACAGTATAATCTTGAGCGCATAATTTCAGCTACATGTTCATCCCGAGAGGTGTTTAGAGTTACTAAGGAACTCTCAGTGCCGCCCCCACCCTTGTTTGACCCTTCTCGCTCTCAATATATTTGTAATGTAATTAGTCCTTTTTTTGTTGATAAGATCAACAATCAGGAAGCTGATCCAGTCAACTGGCTCTGTCACAGTAGATTCTACCACTCAGGAAGCACCTATTGGATACTTCTACTTTTTACATGTTTGAGCCTGTTACTGATCAGATCGTTTATTCTGCAATTTATAAACTTAAATCAGCATCCCCATCTGATTGGATCTCATTCAATCTTTACCTATGGATACCACTGCACTTTTTACAGCTAGTCTTATGAATGGTGTGACCTGTGTTCCTTTGAAACAAGCAATGGTTACCCCACTCTTCAAGAAGCCACAACTGGATCCCTTGCCTCCTGCTAATTATCATATCATATCTCTTCTGCCAATATTCATGAAACTTATGGAAGTTATTGTAACTCATCAGCACTCAATGTGTCTCAAAAAGAATGGTTTTTTGCATACTTATCAATCTGAGTTTAAGCCTTCGATGGGTACGGAATCTGTAATTATATCTATTCTAGATGATTTGGAGGTCAGAGTTCTAATTCTCTTGAATCGATTCGCTGTGGGATGTTTCAACCCACTCGTCCAGCCCTGCAACATTACTGTGCATTGCTGGCAGCAGAAACATCAGAAATGGCCACTGGAAAGCATTGTGCTCGCTAAAATTATCCAAAATCGCACAGTAAAAATCTGAAAATAGGCCGCCATCCACTTTTGCCTATCTCAGTGAACACATAAGACCATTGTCAAAACCCATCACTTGGCTACCCACAGAGCAAAATCATTGCAAAAGAAACACGGAGCTGTGTGGAAATCTGTTTTCTTGATTGTCAAAAATGTGCAAAAATATGGCTCACAAACCACCTAAAAGATCCAACCTCCTTGTTGGGTGTTCCACATTATTCTACTGCAAGAATCAACATAACTACAATGTCAGCAAGAATCATAGGTTATCAGAACAAAATCCACTTTTAAAGATATTTGATGGAAAGAAAGCTGTCAAAAATGGGTGTAGTACCGTTACTCACCTCTGTCAGAAGCCGGCAATTTAAAACTTATCATGTGTAAAATTGTACAATGAAATCAAACTATGTCAAAGAAGAAATTTCCATCAAAATGCCATATAGGAGTGCCACATATTGATTTTCATGTTGAAAAAGGACTGGAAGTAAAGATGGGTTTGCTTATTTTAAATTTATAAATGTATATTTTTTCACAAGGAACTCTGTTACAATTGACCAGAAGGTAACCTGATTCAATTAAAACTTCCAAGAGGCCTTCTTCCCCTGAGAAACTCACACCTTGTTCATTCCCACCAAAAGGAGAGCATTTCGCATTGGCATGTTAATCAGGAGGGGAGGAGATTTCCTCTGCTGCCCGGAGAAAGAAACAACGGGTTCCTTGGGCTGAATAGAAAATGCTAATTTGGGTGTAACTCACAAAAACTGCTCTGGCAGGAAGGCATGCCATGTGACCCTCTGTCTCAGCCCAGCTCTGGGGGTGGGCCAGACTGAAAATGTAGATTGAACTTGAAGTAAATGTATGTTTAGAAAAATGTTAATAGCAAAGTGTACTGAACTCACAAAAATATGAAACTTAGAGATTGTTAAAATGAGAAATTCTCTCACAGTTTAAGACTAAGCTGGAATCTGTGCAATGTTCTGAGACTGAACCCTGGAAATTATTCATATTGTAGCCATTGTGTTTATGTTAGGAACATGGAAAAATTACAGAAATGTGCCCAGATGGGATGTGCATGCATGTATAGAAATTGGTGCAGAACTAACATTGAGAAACCCACCAAAAGAGCAAATAAAGTTGTCATTTCTGAACCAAAGCTTGTAGGAACATGGGACTTGAACAGAGACGTGTCTTAATTAATCTGTGATGTATACATGTAATGTTAACAAGTTGTGTATCTTGGAAATATGTTTTTGGGAACAATAGTTTTTCTATGTAAAAGCAAAGGGGAGGGGTTTCTTTTGGACCATAAACACAGTGTCATTCTGACACATATGACAAACTGCTCCTGTCTCAAATCAGGAGAGGGCAAATTCTCTAACCTATCAGATCCTTAGAGGGTTGGGCATAGATAATCAGCCTCCCCACCCACTTTGGAAATGGATAAATAGGGACTGTTGAAGACCCAGAAGGACACACACTTTCCACGCATCAACTGATTTCTTGCAGGAAGATCAAGGCTCCACACATAGATCCAGAAACCAGACTCTAGAACTTTGAAGCAGGGAGGCCTAACCCAAAAAGCTGAACTCTTCTCAGCTGGCCTTAAGAATCTTAAGCAACCTGATTTTAGCCCCTAAACTTCCAAGGGGCACCACAAAATCCAACAGCCTGGATGAGCTGTTTTGCTATTCTAGCTAAGAACCCAGATCCAGTCCCAGAGCGCAGAGCTGTATCCAGAACCCGTCAGATCCAGTCCAAGAGGCCGCGCAGACCAGAGTGCCGTGCTGAGAGCAGAACTCAGTGCCTGAGACCCGTCCGGTGGCAAGCGAATCCCAGCCAAACTCTTGACCAGATCTTTGACGGGCCCATTCCATTCAAAAGCCACAGGAGTGAGTATTTAGTATAGAACTGTCCATAGTCATCTCTTAGTTTAAGGTAATCCTATTCAATCCATTTCAACCTGTCCAGAACTGCATTATAGAATCTTGTGTCCATCCAGAATTCTTCTCATTATTAAAGTCTGTGATCATTTTAGCGATAATCATCTGTGCGCTGATATTTTCTGAAGAAAGTCAAGTGTCCTGGCGCACAACAATCAGAGTGGAAGGCGCCCTGTTCTGGTGGTTGTCCCGTTGGGTATCTTGTACTTTCATAGCTCCTTAGTATAAATCCATATTGGTTCCGAATCTTTAAAGCACAATCTTTCATTTTGAAATCTTGACTCTGTTTCTGAAAAATCTACCTTCTCAAAAACCTCTGTAACGTTTGAACCATACTTCCTAGAGACGAAATTTAAATGTCATTTTGAAGCTAACACCCTAAGCCTTCAAACAAACCCACAATTCCAATTCCTTATAGTTTTGCTGTAATCGCGTTTCATGCACACAGAAAAGTTGCTGCAATTTTGCATTTGGCTCAATTTCACCCCATGTAAAAATAGCTATTTCTTGTTTTCAACTTCTGAAGTTCGTTTTCACTCTGATAATCATTCATCAATCATTGCTAGTGTTTACCTGAACAAATCCGAAGCCACTCTCACTAGTTCTGAATCTCTTTTAGCGAATTAAAGTCATTTTTAGCATTTTTCCCATTCATTGCAAACCTCATTCAAAAGTAATTGACCTGTTTTAAAATCATACCTGTTCTCTCTAAGCTTGCTGGGGGAATCGGGATTGAACTGCATTATTGACTGTTATTCCTGAAACCTGTGTGCCCCCCTTCCATCTCTTCACATTGCATACTGGGGGGAGTGAGTAATAACAGGGGGAAAGAGTGATCATATTGTCTTTCGATTGAATTCATATCAAGTTTTATTTCTGTGTTGCATTCTTTCTTATCATTGCATTTCCTTGAACCCATATAAAGTATTCTCTGCTACATTATCCTCCCTATTCCTACTACTAATTGATTAAATAGATTGTTGATATTGTAATATTACCCATTGATGATCCTTGTTCATATCTTATTTTTTTATTTTTTTATTTTTATTGTTGTTTTAACCAAGTATAAAAATACTTGATTTTTTCAACATTACATCATATACAAGCTCTACAATAATAAAATCTATCATCATCTATATACATTAACTGGTAAAGATTAAGCATCTTTTTTTTTTTTTAAAGAAGTGGAAGAAAATACTACTACTAAAAATATACATTTTCACATAAAATTGAATCAATTGATGCACTTTTTCTTCCCTCGTTTTTGTAGTTTTAAGCCGTTGAGAAAGTTTAAAATAGCATATCTAACCGATTTCCTTGCTGTATGATATAGCAAGTTCCACAATTCTATAGCCGACTCGATAAATGACCCTTCAAAAAGATGTTTAAAGTGTACAATCCTCTGAGGTAACAACACTACACATTCTGTACAAAGATGGCTCAAGGTTTCAGAAGCAGATAAACAAAACCGGCAGACTAATGCTTCTGATGGCAACATTTTCCTTCTGCATAATACTTCATTAGTAGGCCATATATTTAGGCGAAAGCGCAGGAAATCATCTCTTTGCTGAGAGTTTGGAAAAAGTATCAAATATGGTTCAATCATACCATAACGTTTCAATTTGAATGGATTATCTTTGAATGATTGGTATATGGAGCAAGCCTCCCTTGACTTTATCCAATCTAATTTCCATAATTGTTGTTTGACCACATTGGGCCTTTCAATCAGCGTAATGTGAGAGATGTTTAACCATGTTAGGATTCCCTGTGCCTTCGTTCGCCATTATATTGGAAAACCATCATTAGATTTTAACAGAAAATTTGCTACAATATACATCAATCCTTTATATGTTCGAGTACTTGTTATTAAAAATTTTCTGTACATTGCACACATTTTCCATTTATAAAATGCATATAATGATAACAGACCCAATTCATGTCTTAATAACGCTATGGGAATTGACATTGGCAGATTCAGGACGCATTTCCAAAAACTGCCTTCTAAAACAGACCAGTACTCATATGTTTTTATCTTGAAGGTTTCACTACCATATGTGACACCCGGCACAAATTTCTGCTTATAATAAATTATAATGGGCTTCAAGGAAAATTTGCAAAACTTGGCTTTGATTAATCGGGCCTGGGATAGAATCATGATTGCTTTTTTCTTTATATGATTTTCAAAACCCTGGAAATTTGGATGTCGGGTTATCAACATTCCCAAGTAAAAATAAGAGTCCACTGACTCGAGGTTTTTTGATTGTAGAGGCCATTGATGGTATTTGGTTCTCTGTCCAACTGTGCCAAACTGAATGATCTTGGTTTTTGATGCGTTTATAGATATATGATTTTCATCACAATATAGCCCCAGGGCATTCAATAGGGCACGCAGGCCATTGGGAGTTTTGGAAAGTAAGACCATGTCATCTGCATATAACAAATGTCTCACGTGAATATTATCTATTTTCGGAGAATCAGTCAAAATAAGTTCAAATCGTGCTTTAAAATCCGAAATGTAAAAATTGAATAAGGTCGATGCCAAAAGGCATCCTTGCTTCAGCCTGCGAGCGGTCTTAATCGAATCCGATAAGAGACCGGTGCTGTCCAACCTGATTTTAATAGAGGTGCTTGTGTGAAATTCAATTATCCATTTCAGAATAGACCACGAGCAACCGCTATTCATCAGCTTCATATACAATAACTCTCGCGGAACGGCGTTGAACGCTGTTCAAAAATCAATTAAGGCAAAGTATAGCGGTTCCCGCTTCTCCTGTGCACGATAGATGATACTATTCAAGGTGATAATGTTAATGCCCGTGCCAGCTTCAGGTATGAATCCCGTTTGAAACGGGTCACCTAAGGAGCGGCTATCTAGCCATTTATTGAAGTTATTAAGCACAAGACGTCCAAAGATTTTACCTGGACAGTCTAAGAGGGCTATGGGCCTGTAGGCTTTTGGATCCGTTCTGTTGCCCTTTTTAAATATTGGAACTATAACAGATTGTTTCAATGTAGGTGGAATATTCATGGTTGTAAATATGTTTTGGAAAATTTCATGAGAATGACAGCCCATTCATATGGATAGGCTTTGAACATACCGTTGTGCAACCCATCAGGTCCACTGGCTCTGGAGTTGCTCAACGCTTTAATGCATGTTAATATATCATCCACATGGATTGGGAAGGAGCATGGCATAGCGTGGAATTGAAACCATCTGTCTGAGTCTTTGAAGGGCGATTGATAGAGATTTTCAAAATATGCTTCCCAATCTTCTTTTTGTACTGAGTTACTCAGGACCGCTATTTGTGGTCTCATGGATGCGCTGTTCATGCAGGCCCAAATGCCACTGGTTGATTTCTTTACCAGTTGTGTCAGCATTTGTTCACTATTTTGTTGCTGTATGTCATGTCTTCGGTACGTACCTCCGGCCATGTCCCTTCATCCAGCGCTCACTCTCCTCCACCTGTCCCCCAGGGCTCAAACAGGCAACCCGGTGTGGCTCGCGCGCTGGCGAAACAATCGCCGCACGCTATTCAGTCGCGCCTGCGGCCGTTTTTCCATTGGCAGTTGCCATGGAGATTAGGCAGCCGCTCGATCCCTCGTACCGTGTTGGCCCGGTCACGTGACTCGTCCATACGGTCATGTGCCCCGGGTTCACGGTCACGTGACTCCAATCATCGACACGTGACCAGGAAGTGAACGTATTTAAACCGGGCAGTACCTGTACTCCACGCTTCACAGCTGATTTCCTTGGAGACCCTGACTGGCGGCGAACTTACTCGTATTTACTTACCCGGCTTCCTGAAACCTTGCTCTTGTTATTTGGACTTCCTGCAGATCACGTTTGGCTACGGCGACACCGGCTCCTCTGTTCAGCACGGCTCTTGACCTCGGACTGAATCACGGACTCCCTCTGGATCTTGCTCTTGGTTATTCCACGGACGGCTCTTCCTGGCTTCAGACCCATCTTTTCTGCTCAACGGACTTCTCTTGGATCTCCCAGATCCCCTCGCTGCACGGTGGGTCACGCCTCCCAAGTGGTGGTTGTAATCATACTGTTGGGGCCCTTTATTCCGGTACAAAAGTCTTCAGGTGGAGACTGACGAATCACATCTGGTCCTATCCGGTCCCTTGCCTGAGTGAGTCCTGGAACCATCCTCCCTTTCAGGTTCAACGTCCTTCCTATCAAGTCCCCGGTAAGACCCTGATTGTTCTCTGTTTGATTACTCGTTGTGCCCTGCTTGCTTGGATTGTAACCTTGCCTTCCACCTGGGGGTTCCTGGTACTTCAGTTCCGGCTTCGGATCTTCTCCACCTGTGGCCTCAAGGGTTGCACAGGGAGTGATAAGTGATTCTCCCTGTGCGGCACTTGGGGACGGAGGTCTCCTATATCTTCACGACTCTCAACGCACAACAGACTGTGAAGCCTAGTCGTGTGAGAAATGGAGGGCGCCGCTGAAGACCCCCTGGCCGCTGTTATCCAAGCACTTACGGTACTACGGGCCGACATGGTGGCTGCTAATGCAGCAGTCCATCAGCGTCTCGACCTATTACAGAGTGCCCAGCATCCCCTGCCCGCAGATCCAGAGCTGGGTGACGCCACTCCAGCTTCTGTACCCTTTGCACACCCACTCCCGGCTCCCTCGGCTCCTGTTCCGGTGGTCTTGCCCTCTCCCTTTCCTTTGGCTGCCCCAGAAAAGTTCCATGGGGACCCGAGGAAGTTTAGAACCTTCCTTAACCAGTGTAAATTGCACTTCCTGTGTCGACCCCTTGCTTTTCCTGACCCCACCACCAAGGCGGCATTCACTCTATCTCACCTAGCCGACACGGCTGCTGCTTGGGCAAACCCGCTGTTAGAAAACAATCATCCTGCCCTCTATGATTTCGACCAGTTAATAACAGAAATGTCCAGGGTGTTTGACACCAGATACAAAGCGCAATCCCATGATCTAGAATTACTGGATTTATCGCAGGGTAAGAGCTCCCTCATTGAGTACATCACACGATTCAATCAACTAGCAGCTGAGACCTCATGGCCCGAAAGCAAAAAATCGGTAGTATTCTACAGAGGGCTAAGCAACCCTATGAAGGACGCTCTGGCCATGGTCCCGTCCCTACCAGTTCAGTTTCCGGCTCTGGTGGATTTGGCACTCCAAGTGGACGCACGGCGCTCTGAACGCAGGGCTGAGGCCGGATTCTCCCCGTCTGCCGGCTCTGCCGTCTCATCGTCTTACTCTGAACCCACCAGTGAGCCTATGCAAATAGGGGGTGTTAGGAGTCCCATCACCTCAAGGGAAAGGGAGCGCAGAAGGGCCGAGAACGCCTGCTTTTACTGTGGATTGGGGGGGCATTTAGTCAAGGAGTGTCCTCGAAAACCCAAAACTAAGAAACCGGATTTTCGTCCAGCTCGATCCTAGATACGGGGGTAGGATCGAGTTCTCCATGCCCTTCCCCGAGTCACACTCCGTCGTTTGGTTGAATCAGGCCCATCTAGGTAGAAGCTACCATACAACCTGCCCCTGGTATCACTCATCCCGTACAGATCACCATAGATTCCGGGGCCTCCGGGAACTATATCGATATCACCCTAGCCCAGACACTGAATCTCCCTTTGATCAACAAACACCGACCCGAACCGGTTCAAGCAGTCGACGGGACTGAGCTTGTTTCTGGTCCCATCAAGCAACAGACAGCTCCCCTCGTCCTGACCATCCAATCGACCCATAGAGAAACCCTCCACTTCGATTTGATATCCATGCCCCAGTTCGGTATCATCATAGGCATACCATGGTTACGAGAGCACAACCCGCATATCGATTGGGGAACAGGTCAGATATATTTCGAATCCGAGCTCTGCCAGAACTTCTGTCTACCTGCAGACACAGAGACCGACACCCCAGCAGTGGCTCTTGGTGCGGTTGCCCAACTATCAATACTGGGCGACGTTATTCCCCCTGCCTCACACATAGTGGGTTTAGTCACCAATCACATTCCTGTGGTTTATCGGGATTACAGCATGCTATTTGATCAGGGCTCCTCCGAAGTACTCCCTCCTCACCGCCCATATGATTGCCCGATTGACTTGGTTCCCGGGACTGTAGTACCCTCGGGCCGCATCTATTCTTTATCTATGTCGGAGGATCTGACTCTTAAAGAGTACATCGATAAAGCGCTGCACCTGGGTCACATACGACCGTCTAGGTCTTCTGCAGCTAGCCCCATATTTTTCGTGCCCAAAAAAGAGGGCGACCTTCGCCCCTGTGTGGATTACCGTCGGCTCAATGCCATCACTATTAAGAACCGGTACCCGATTCCACTCATCTCTCCTCTTCTAGACCGATTAACCCATGCCTCCATGTATACCAAGTTGGATTTGCGGGGGGCCTATAATCTCGTCCGCATCCGAAAGGGAGACGAGTGGAAGACCGCCTTCTGTACGCGGTATGGCCTTTACGAGTATACAGTCATGCCCTTCGGCCTATGCAACGCCCCGGCCACCTTTCAACATTTCATGAGTGACATCTTCTCGGACATCCTGGACATTTTTGTGGTGGTGTATCTTGATGACATACTCATTTATTCTCACACATTGAAGGAACATGTCCAACATGTACGAGAAGTGTTGTCCCGGCTGCTACACCACTCGTTGTTTGTGAAACCCGAAAAATGCTTGTTCCATGTAACTAACGTGGAGTTTTTGGGGTTCAATATTACACCTGGTGGTCTAGCCATGAATCATGCCAAAGTACGGGCGGTCCTCGAATGGCCAACACCAAAAACCCTGAAATCCTTGCAATCCTTCCTGGGTTTCGCCAATTTCTATCGGCGTTTTATTTCTGGGTTTTCTTCTCTTGTGTCTCCTCTCACTTCCCTTACCAGTCCTCTTGTCCCGTTCGAATGGGAGGTGATGCACCAACAGGCCTTTGACGCGTTGAAAAACGCCTTCACCACTGCCCCTGTGCTCCAGCACCCCGACCCTGACCAGCCGTACGTAGTTGAGGCTGACGCCTCTTCCTTCGCATTGGGGGCTATCCTGTCACAAGCCTGTCCCAATACGGGTCGGCTTCATCCTGTAGCCTTTCATTCACGTAAGTTTAACCCTGCAGAAACCCATTATACCGTAACAGAAAAAGAGCTACTGGCGGTGATGGACGCCTTTCGTACCTGGCGTCATCACTTGTTGGGGGCCAAACATAAGGTCACGGTATACACTGACCACAGAAACTTGCAAGACCTGGCAGCCCTGAAATGCGTAAACAGCAGACAGGTCAGATGGCACCTGTTCTTCGCCGCTTTTGACTTTCAGATTAAACATCGCTCTGGTTCTGAGCATAGTAAGGCAGACGCTTTGTCTCGCTCCCCTGGGGGGGTTTCGTTACCTGTATTTCCTGACACGCTCTTGCCCCGGGGGCATGTTATTTGTACTTGTACTCCTCCTTTACCTCTACTCGAGGAGATCCGCTCTTGGGTAAAAAAACACCCCGATCATTTGTCAGAATGGGATCCCTCCTTTCATAACGGTCTACCGTATGTACAGGACCGTCTAGTCCTCCCTACCACTGACACCAGAAACCTAGCCCTGGAGTGGTCACATGATGCCCCGGTCAATGGTCACCCAGGCCAGGCCCGCACCTTGGATCTCTTAAAACGCTGGTGTTGGTGGCCCTCCATGAGACGGGACGTGGGCTGTTACGTCGCCTCGTGCTCAGTCTGTGCTCAGGGCAAACATCGTAGGGGTCGTCCGTTGGGACTATTACGCCCATTACCCGTGCCGCCAAAGCCCTGGCACACCCTGAGCATGGACTTCGTGACTGATTTACCCAGGATTCAGGGGTATGACACCGTGCGGGTAGTGGTCGATGTCTTCACCAAAATGGCTCGTTTCGTTCCTTGTCATGGTATCCCTTCTGCCCCTGTCTTGGCCAAACTTTTCTTTGATTCCGTTTTCTGCCTGTACGGCCTTCCTTCTGTCCTGGTGTCCGATCGTGGTTCTCAGTTTACTTCCCGTTTCTGGCGTGCCCTGACCGCTCTGCTAGGTATCGATGCACGGTTCTCCTCCGCTTACCACCCGGAAACCGATGGTCAGACGGAAAGAACAAACCAGTCCATGGAGCAGTATCTGCGTTGTTTGATGCTGCAGCAACAGACAACCTGGTTACAGAACATCCGTTATGCTGAGTTTGCCTACAACAACGCTACACACTCTTCCACGGGCTTCTCTCCGTTCTATGCCATGTATGGTCAGCATCCCCGATTCCTCCCTGTCCCTGACATTTCACCCTCCGAGAACCCTGCCGCCGCAGCCTGCATTCGGGATATGACGTCCCTCCATGCCCAGGTCCTCGTTCATCTGCAGGAGGCGCAGGCTTCCATGAAGGCCTCCTCGAACGCTAGGCGTACCATGGCACCCTTGTATCCTGTTGGTTCTCGGGTTTGGTTGTCCTCCCGTCATCTCCACTTAAAGAGTTGTCGCAAGCTGTTGCCCCGTTTCGTGGGTCCTTATGTCGTTTCCCGGGTCATCAACCCGGTGGCCTATCGCCTGGTTCTCCCTTCCTCTTGGCGGGTTCATCCTGTGTTCCATACCTCCCTCCTCAAGCCCTGTCCCTCCTCAACCCGTCTTCGCCCCTCTCCTGCCCCTGTTTCCCTGGGGGTGCCTGATGTTTTCGAGGTCTCAAACATTCTAGGGTCCCGTTTTCTTAGAGGTCGCCTGCAATACCTGGTCGATTGGTTGGGTTATGGTCCGGAGGAACGTTCCTGGGTCTCTGCCTCGGATGTCCAGGCCCCCCGGCTGGTTGCTCAGTTTCACCGGGAGCATCCTTCGTGCCCACGGGGTCGTGGGCCTTTGGGGGGGGGGCTCTGTCATGTCTTCGGTACGTACCTCCGGCCATGTCCCGTCATCCAGCGCTCACTCTCCTCCACCTGTCCCCCCGGGCTCAAACAGGCAACCCGGTGTGGCTCGCGCGCTGGCGAAACAATCGCCGCACGCTATTCAGTCGCGCCTGCGGCCGTTTTTCCATTGGCAGTTGCCATGGAGATTAGGCAGCCGCTCGATCCCTCGTACCGTGTTGGCCCGGTCACGTGACTCGTCCATACGGTCATGTGCCCCGGGTTCACGGTCACGTGACTCCAATCATCGTCACGTGACCAGGAAGTGAACGTATTTAAACCGGGCAGTACCTGTACTCCACGCTTCACAGCTGATTTCCTTGGAGACCCTGACTGGCGGCGAACTTACTCGTATTTACTTACCCGGCTTCCTGAAACCTTGCTCTTGTTATTTGGACTTCCTGCAGATCACGTTTGGCTACAGCGACACCGGCTTCTCTGTTCAGCACGGCTCTTGACCTCGGACTAAATCACAGACTCCCTCTGGATCTTGCTCTTGGTTATTCCACGGACGGCTCTTCCTGGCTTCAGACCCATCTTTTCTGCTCAACGGACTTCTCTTGGATCTCCCAGATCCCCTCGCTGCACGGTGGGTCACGCCTCCCAAGTGGTGGTTGTAATCATACTGTTGGGACCCTTTATTCCGGTACAAAAGTCTTCAGGTGGAGACTGACGAATCACATCTGGTCCTATCCGGTCCCTTGCCTGAGTGAGTCCTGGAACCATCCTCCCTTTCAGGTTCAACGTCCTTCCTATCAAGTCCCCGGTAAGACCCTGATTGTTCTCTGTTTGATTACTCGTTGTGCCCTGCTTGCTTGGATTGTAACCATTGCCTTCCCTTACAGCTACCTGGGGGTTCCTGGTACTTCAGTTCCGGCTTCGGATCTTCTCCACCTGTGGCCTCAAGGGTTGCACAGGGAGTGATAAGTGATTCTCCCTGTGCGGCACTTGGGGACGGAGGTCTCCTATATCTTCACGACTCTCAACGCACAACACTGTAGCTGAATTTTTTGCCCTCTTAACCATTGGGCATAGGCCTTTTTAGGGTGCTTTTTCATCATGCTTCTGAAGTTAATAGGATGATGTATTAACAAACGTATGGCTCTTCTCAAGTCAAATTTGGCTTGTTGAACCTGCATGTCAAAGGGATGACGATGACTGACTCTAACTGGAAGCCCGGAGGAGTTACATTGCTTGAATAATTGCATTTTAGTCACATAACAATTTTGGGTGTCAGGTAAATTGCCATTGTACATTTCATAAAGCGCATTCCTGAAATACAAGAGACTTTGAGCATTCCACTTGAGGCGGTTGCCCTGGTTGTTAATAGCAATGGACGCAATTTTTTTATTAGTCTCCTGGACGTGCCATGGAATGAGTGAGGAAAAACACAAGACGAGCCTGTTGTGGTCACTTTCGCCCGCTGATACAATAATCATAGATTCGACCTGTGGCAGAAATTCCTTGCTTACATAAATGTAGTCCAATATTGCACCAGAGGTGCCCCTCTGCCATGTGTTGCGAGGAGGAGCGTCTCCATTGCATGCGTTATTAAGCATGATCAGACCTCTTTCCTTCATAATTCCATTCCAGGTGTTTTCATCACTTGTTAGTAACGTCTGTTGAGCTGATAGTAAGTGCAAATTCAAATCACCCATTATAAAGACGACCCCCGATTTCATATTCAAGGCAATATTATCAAGATGCCATAGCAGAGTAGGGAAGAAGATTTCTGATGTAAGATTAAGTCTGCTCCAATATATATTTATAATGGTTATGTTAAGTTTTGCCAGAGCGGGGCTAACAACTTGAAAATACGGGCAAGGGGAGTGATGCATTCTCCCAACGAATCCGCATGACTTTTTGATTGCTATTAGAAGACCTCCTGACGGTCTGCCTTTTGATTTTCTGGACGCCAGTGTGTCAAAGACAATATGAGTATCCCATGTCGGAGGTTCCATTAGCCACATCTCTTGGAGCGCTATGATGTCGTAATCTTCCAGCGTACTTTGTTTAGAATTTATGAAATGACTGTTGCCTCTTGTATTCCACGACAATAATTTAATTGAAGTTTGGGTAATGGGTTGTTATGATCTATTTCCATTATTTACTGATAGAATTGTCTGATTCCGTCTGTCATTGCTTGGCTGATAGATGTTTATCTGTGGTTTATCCGCCTGGTCTTCAGAAGTTAGATTAACTTGCGTTAATATAAATCCCATGTCAAACAAATTCATTCTGGCCTGCCATATCAGATTGTATATTAATGCGGACTTAACGTAGATGTTAGCTTCAGATGTATTTTCATGACTGGCAAATTCAATCAAGTCGAGATCAGCCGATGTTAGTTCTTTTAAAATTTGAATTTCCGTGCATATATTTCGTATGCTTGTGCGATTCAGCACATACGTTTGAAAGGGATGATCTCTGCATTTCAGATTCAGATAGGGGAGACCCTGTCATTTTTTTGGATTCTGCCAATTGGTATTAGCCAGAGCTTGCAAGGACAGCTGAGTCTGTGTAAGTGTCTTTAGATTTGTGTTTGGTTGTTGTTCATGAGCTTTGATTCCTACGTTCGGGCCTTGCAGTAACGGCCCACTTCTGCAAAGGATACGTTTGTCTGCATCGATGGAATGGAAGTATGATGACATGTGTCCGTTATATAAGACTCGATAGATGCTTTGATCAATTCACAAAGTTCTTGTTGAGATGAAAGATTAGGCAAAGGCCAATCTACAGCAGTTACATTGTTTTTGGCTACATCAGACATGAGTTGACTTTGAGGCTGCGGATTAGTTGTTAAGTTTAAGCTCTCTGTTGTTCTCAGAATTTCTGCTCGGCCATGTTCTTTCACTCCTTCCAGATTTTGAACGGTTGGGACAAATGTCTTCCTAATGTCAGCCACTTTTGTGATTGCAGTCATCGTGCTATTATTAGCTGCCGCATTTGTCGCGGGATCGATGCGCTGAGGGTTTTCAATTTGATGGATCTGGTACGCCTTAATGAATTCTCTGATTTCTTCTTTTAATGCTTCGATGGTTATGGGTGGTTGTAGCGATTCTACAAGCGGAGTGGTGTATGAATCAGTCGCTTCCTTCAAATTCTTGTCCTTGCACATAGTTATGTTAGTTGTTGGAGTAACAATTTTATTCACATCACGAAATGACGATTCGCTGTTTATATGGGCTACTTGTTTGGTCAGTGTCACTAAGGTGTCTGAGGGTTCGTATGGCACATTTTTTTGCTCTGGCACGCTTGTTATCTGCGATGTTATTGTTTGTTTTGCATTTTCATGTTTTATTTTACATACTTGCGTTTCTTCAGTCTTGTATTTTTAGTACCGGTTTGATTAATGGCTTTGTCCAGCTTTTGATTTCCATTCTTGGGCGGTTTGAGTTTGTTAGTGATCGTTGATTGATCTCCACTACCTGAGTCAAATAAATTGAATACATTTTTCTTCAATTGTGGTTGTTCACTTATTTCCGTCAAAGGGATTGAAGATGCAATGATTTCCACTTCCTTTTGAAAATATTGTACTGGAGGCGATTGCGCAACCAACTCTCCTATGTTCGTCACCATTTGTAGTCGAGAAGGGTTGTTTAATTGCACTAAGGGTGCTTTCGGTTCAGTTGATGGTGGAGAATTGCATTCTGGTTGAATGTGCTCTAGATTTCCTATGGTAACCCTGCAATTTCTCTGTGGCATTCTGTGTCGTTTCAGGGTTTCTCAGCTCCTTTAGACTTGAGTCAGCGATGGGCCTCGTGTCCAGCAGTTTTTCAAGTAACTTTGTTTGTTGCGTCATTTTACTGTCTAATGTTTCATACAGTTTCGCTATCGCCAGTAGAGCAGTATTCATCGCACTCAGTGTGTTGTTAAGTGCCGGGGCCTCAGGGAACGAAAATCGCTTTGATTGTGCTTTTTGAATAAAGTAATCAGATTCTCGCGATTCTTCTTGAAATCTCGTTCGTCGTGGAGTAGGTGCTATAAATGAGGGAGATTCATCCACTATTTGGGCATCTGATTGCGGTGAGACATTAGAGTGAGGAAGATTAATATCATTGGTGTTACTGTGAGCACCCTCCTGTGGGCTTATCATTAACTTGTCGGATTTGTCAAGCAGACTCCGTGTGTGGCCTTCCTGAAATTGTATAATATCTCCTGTGTTTGAACAGATATATAAAACATCTGCTTCTAGGTTTTCCGAACTAATGGATGCATCCATGAAGTCCAATGTTTCTTGATCAATTTCACCCGTCAAGGTTAAGTGTTCGTCTGCTTTTCGGAATTTTACTTGAGCTTCAACTGAGCATTTTATGGGTTCCATGGGTTCAAGAGTTGAGGGCATTGGTTTGATGATGTCCAACACGCAATGTTTCGCACCCTCAATTGAGCAAACTTTTATGGTTTCACTTGATGGTGCTATGCTTTGATCTATTTCCTTCATGAGCAAAGCGCCAGAAGTTACTGCTAATTCTAGGGTAACGTCAGTGAGCTCGTTGTCATGACTCGGCTCAGATATCTGCAATGGCAGTGGATGCTCACTTTCCTTCAGACGGGCGTCTTCCTTTTCTTTTAAGACTGGTGCACATTGATACATTCCATCGATAGGCAATTCAATTATGGCTGCCACCGTTTCTGACATAGCCTCCGACGATTCTAACAAAGTTATTGACTCACTCGGTTCCACGGCTGTCTGGTTGGACGTTGCCTCCGATGATGTTGCTGAATTGGGAGATGTTTGTAGAATCGGGTTAAGGAGGGCGGTAGATGGTGCACTAGGTGTTTCATTGTTTGTATGCTCAGGAACTAGTTGTTCATTAACCTTTGAGCACATATCAGGACCAGAATGTTTAATTAGTTGTAAAGTTCCTGCCGCCGGGTGATGTTCTACCATAAGTGATTTCACTGGGTTTTTAAATCGATTAGCCTCGTTGTATACTCGAGTTCCTGCTTGAGTATCTATGTCATAGAAGGAGCGGATATCCGCAGATAGTGAGACTGTACGGCGGAGAATAGCACCCACTGCCCCCCCTCGTGGAAGAGCTGACTTAGGCAGAGGACGCTTCGCTGTTGCAGATTGCGCATTAAGCTGCAATAGCGAAACACTTGCTGTTCCGGGCATACCAGATTTTAACGTAAACTTTTTTGGTGTCATAGTTTGTTTTTAAATATTGATATAGAGGAAGAAAAAATATTAATAGTCAACTGTTTCAATGTTACAATAGGCAAAAATGAATAAATAAAATAATTTTCAGACACACAAAGCAAATATTTTAGTAAAATTCTTAACTTGCTGGATTATCCCCACTTGTATATCGCTGTGGTAGCTGTTGTATTTTTATACCCACACTTTCACAATTATATAAATTATGGCATACAAGTCTAATTTCACCCCTCCACCCCAGCACACCACAGACAGCCACTGACAGCCCTTGTCGAAACAGCGCTTTCTGAAAAAGCGCACGCGCAAAAGCGCGGGGGTTGTAGTGATATAGGGCTTGTGGGTAAAGGTGGGTGGGACTTAGAGTCTTTTCTCTAGTGCTGGGGGAAAGAAAGACAAATGTGCATCAGGCTTGGAAAAAGTTCGAAAAAGTTCACTTAGTTCTCTGTTCAGCACTTGACACAGGGTGCATACCATGAATCCAACGAATCCAGCAAGTCCGCTCTCCAAATCCGGAAAAACAGGAGAAACAGGAGACACGATGTGCAGCCACTGACAGCCCTTGTCGAAACAGCGCTTTCCGAAAAAGCGCGCGCAAAAGCATGGGGGTTGTAGTGATATAGGGCTTGTGGGTAAAGGTGGGCGGGACTTAGAGTCTTTTCTCTAGTGCGTGAATCCAACGAATCCAGCAAGTCCGCTCTCCAAATCCGGAAAAACAGGAGAAACAGGAGACACGATGTGCAGCCACTGACAGCCCTTGTCGAAACAGCGCTTTCCGAAAGCTGTTCATATCCATAATTGTGATATTCAGATATTATTCATATTCATAAAAGTGTAATCTATATATTGTTCAATTCTTCAAATAAATCTTTTAATTTGCAAAACAAACCTATTTCTTGGTTCAGTGAAACCAGGGAAATTCAAAGAGAGGGGCGTTATAAAAGGGTACATCATCCAGAATGAAAAGAACTTTGACATAAAAATATATAAATAAGGGTTTCCATTGGGCATCCCATACTAGGCGTTGACTTAGTTGGAGTGCTGGATTGAAATCACTTACAGATTGGGGGCTCGTCTGGGTTTCTGGATTAGGCTACCACTTGTGCAGCTTAATACAGTGTGCTAACTAATTGGATACATAAATCCTGTTGGGCTGACACGCTGTGTTATACTGTAAAAGCACCCCTCAAAAGGGAACGGTCTAAGGAAACGGTCTGTTTTGCAAAATAAAATAATAAACTTCTGTAAGTCAGGAAGGAAATCAATTTCCAGAATGGCGACATTGGTAGACATCAAGATAGCTAGAGAGCACCTTTTACATAAGTTTTTCGTGAGAGTTGAGTGGGCTGAGCAGGACCAGAATGTGTGGTTGCAGGCAATCACACAACAGATCACTGCAACTGGGTTAGATATCTGGAGAGATCAGGGTCCCTTACATTTGGCCCTGAGAGAACTATATATGGCCCCTAAGGCCAAGGATGAGCACAACAAGATTGCCAGGATAGCGGCATATCTATATTTGTCTACTGGAGCCATACAAGACAAATATGCTGAAGGTCAAGATCTGGCAAGGAGACAACTGATGGCATTAGAAAAGGCCCAATCAGATCTAGACTCGTCTGAGCAGAGGCTGCAGAGGAGCCAGGAGTCAGAAAATGAAAACAGGCAGTACCTAGTTAAAATCAAAGATGATATGGGTATCCTGCAACAGGAAAAGGCAGACCAGGATACCAGAATTCTGGCTTTGCAGAAGGAGTCCCAAGAAGGTTTGCACTCTCTACTACAGAGCCAGAAAAAGCTGGAACAACAACTGGACTTTAACAGGGTATGTGTAGAGCAGGTAGTCACCCTGCAAAGCCACCTAGATAGAGTGAAGGCAGAGAGCAATAAATTGATTTTGAAAGACCTGGATACCCAGGCAGAGTTTGATGAGGAGCGCCAGAAAGCTGGGCCCTTCAAAGGCAGAGGGACGACCTGGTGGCACAGAGGCAGGATCTTACTCAGGAAAGGGACACCTTAGGCCAGGAAGTCTGTGACTTAAAAGGAAAACTGGAAGAAAATCACCTGGGCCTCCAGCGACTGGGTGACCTCCAAAAAGAGCATCAAAACCTGTTAGAGCAGACCAGGAGGGTGGAAGATGCTCTGGCAAGGAAGGAGCAGGCCAGTATGGACAGGACTCAGGAGGTAAACCTCCTGCAGCAAAGACTGACCCAGTCCTCAAAGACAAACCAGGAAGCACAGAGAGAAAATGAGGCTCTCTGTCAGGACAATGATAGCCTACTCAGACAGATAGCCATGCAAGAGAGACTGATAAAGACGAGTAAGGCCTTGATTGAGGAACAGAAAGCTCAGGTTCTTGCATGGCAACAGAGATCAGGGGCTGATAGAGATGAGGTTCGCTGGGAAAGAGAAACTCCTGAGCATAACCTCAGGAACCCGAGTACCAGAGGCCTTCATCTCTCCCAGTCCCTGGACTCTGCCATCCCCATGTCCCCTTGCGCACATGAGCCCAGGGCCACGGGGATGGCAAATTACTATCCATTTAGAAGTATGGGGCTCATAGATCAGCACCTCCCAGGTATGGATGGGCGGGCATATGGGTATGGGCACCCAAGTACTGTGAAGTTTAGTGGGGAACTCCAGGAGAGTAGGTCCACTAAGGGCATCCTAAAGACCTCTGCCCAGTTAGGACAGTGGGGGGGGGGGGTACCCATCAAATCCTGGGAGCAAGGAGGAATCAGAAGACTCCTCTGAGCGCCCTAGGACACAGGAGACTAGGTCCCCACATTCTACAAGCCATTCCCAGGCTCGCAGAATCCGGGAGAACCTAGAAGACCAGACAGGCACCTCTGGGAGCAGTGCCTCTGAGTCAGAGGAAGAATTGACCAGGATTACCCGAACCAAGAAGGCCAATAAGGCAAAAAGGGCCTTGTTTAAGGACCCTTTAAAACAGATCAAGGCAATAAGGAGCGTCATCACGCCTTATCATAAGAACGCTAAGTATTCTGTTTGGGAACACTTAGAGCTCGTTGAGCAAATGATGGAGACTTTCCATTTGAAAGACAGCAGTAGCTGCATTCAGTATGTGAAATGGACATTCTCCCCAGAATACTCTAGTTTCTTTGCGGGCTGGAGGACCAAAATCATTCAAGATGGTCCACATATAGGGCGGCCATCCTAAAGCATTTTTCTGTTCACAGAAATCCCCAAGAGGCTTGCAAGGCAGCCTACAATTTACAATGTGGTGAGGATCAGGCCCCACAAGTATTTGTGCAGGAGTTGAAGTGTACGTTTGCGCAGGCAACCGGAAGGGTGCACACGGACAGTAAAGAATTACTTTTTTCCATGCTTTACCAAAATACATTATGACCCAGCTAGTGAGAGATTTTCATGAGAACAGATCTCTAGACTGGGTCATTGAACAGGCCACCCGGATCTATGAGGTGCAAAAGCCCATAGACAACAAGAATACCCAAAAAAGCCCCAAACCAACCAGCACCCCTGCTGCTGCTAAGGTGGCAGAGGTAAAGGTTGCCCCCATTTTGGATTTGGAGATGGGGAGCCTACAAACTTGTATGCACTGAATAATTACAAGCCCAGAAGGCCCTCGGGCCAGTCACAGGCAGGGAGCCAAGGAGGCAGTCCCACAAATGGGATCACTCACTCCCCTAACTATATAAGTCCCCGCTACAAGGGGAATAGACCCATCCTGGGTTATGTCTGGACTCCCCCTGCCCAAGGGGGGGATCCAACCAAGCACCTAACCCAGGGAACTTCCCTCCTAACTTTCCCCAGGAGGGCAGAAATTCCCCAAATCCTGGGCAGAACTTTTTCCCCAGGTATCCACAAAATTTACAACCCCAGAATAATCCATCCTTTTTTCTCCACTTTCCTGAGCCCTGACAACCTAATCCGGGAGGAGGCCAAGGGTGGAGGGGTACCTAAATCTTCCCAACCCGGGGTATTACTAGAGAAGGGATAGCTACCCTTCCCGGGATCAGCCCAGGGGAGAAAACAGAACCCCGTATCAGCCTGAGCGGGTTTCACAGCTAGAGCGCCAGGTCCAAAACATGGCACAGGATCTGGGTCGCATGCTGAGGACTCAACAGAACCCTCAGATGGGCATGCCGGCACAGAATGCCTCCAACTCTGGAACTGGTGCTCCAGAACAATGACAGGGGCAGCACCCCGACAACCCACCGGTTCCCAGGGAGGTGGCATAAGGGGAATGGGGTGTAAAGCCTTGGAGAAAGCTTCCTTCCCCACCCACTTGTAAAAAGCCCCTGGAAACCCAGGAACCGGAAACAAAATCTCCTGCCCCTGAAAGCCTGCCACCCAAGGAGCAGAGGGGGGTAGGAGTAACAAAAGATCCAAATGGACCCATTTTGTGGAGGAGGTACAAATCTTCCAATATGAAGGAGAGGGGTCCTCGGAGGATCCTGGAAAAATGATCTTCTCCTTCAGAGATGGGGGAACCCCTCCCAAAGAGAAATGGGTCCCAAAGGATTCAAATCCAGACTGGGTAGATGTGGGGTCTGAACTAGCGCGGCCCATCATCCCATCCCAGAACCAACAGCATCAAAATCCCCTGGTTCAAGCCCGTCCTGGTGACTGCCTCCAAAAAGGGGGGGGGGGCGGCCCGGACCAGAACCAGGGGAACTCAACACTTCTCCCATCTCTAGTTGCCACTTTTTTCTTTCAGATTCCCAAGACTTTCCACAGAATTCTGCCAAAATCTCTTCTCTCTCAATGTCCAAAACAAAAAAACTAGCCCACCAGTTGTCCAAAAATGTGCATTATCTGTGCCCCCTTGTGGAGAAGGAGGGAAGATACCATGCCCCGGTTCAAGTACAGGGGCAGGGTACAATTTTTGCACTGGTGGACACTGGATCCCAAGCTACCCTTGTGTCCAAAAAGGCCTTTGATGAACTGAATTCAGGAAGGGGGGAGAAATACCATATTCCTC
The DNA here is from genome assembly GCF_040938575.1 of Ambystoma mexicanum. Classification (NCBI taxonomy): domain Eukaryota; kingdom Metazoa; phylum Chordata; class Amphibia; order Caudata; family Ambystomatidae; genus Ambystoma; species Ambystoma mexicanum. Next base: position 310,491,594 of record NC_090937.1, read on the forward strand.
TCACCTCTCTTCCTGGACAACTTCAAAACTTTGACGGGAAGGAAATTCCCATCGAGGGGACTGCAGATTTGGACATTAAAATTGGGCGACACAAGGTGAAGCACCCGGTCATAGTTGTGACTCCAGATGGCACCCCTTGTTTACTAGGGAATGATCTGCTGAGAAGGTTGTCACACCTAATAGACTGTGTAAACAAGGTCCTCTGGACCCAGACTAGCCGACACATAAAATTAACAATGTTAGTTTGAACGGCACATGCCACATGGTTGAACAAAAATCTGACCAATTAGAATTTCACTTCCAGAACAACCAAATTCCAGACGTGACAGTAATAGCAGTAGGACAACAGACTGGTGATGGGGGGTCCTCCCTATTTCTGAAAATCAAACTTCCTTCCAGTTTAAGGTGGCATCCCACACTGGAAGGAAACACTCGGAAATTCTTTACCAATCCACAATTAGACATTTCCCCTCCTATAGTCCAGAAAGATGTGAAATCAGCTCAGAGCCTGGCTGATATTCAGCAAATTGGAGAGCAGTTGTTCATCCCTGTTCAGTTAAATGAAGGGAAGGACTCTGTTCTCGCCCGAGTGTGTGTGAACAACGGTAAGAGCTTCATCAGCGAAGCCATGTTCCGCCAACTCCCAAAAGTTCCAGCCATTCCCACCTTTGGACTGATAGACAAATGTGAAATGGATCTGGATACCCCCAACTCCAAACATCTCCTGACAAGCAGGTGTATGCTCAAAATCTCCATAGGCAACAAGAGCATAGTCCATAATTGTTGGATCGTGCGAGACGTCACTGCAGCCTTTTACTTAGGCAGTGATATTCTCAATCGCTTTGCCATTAGTTTGGACCTAATAAACTTCAAAGCTTGGTCCTGATTAGCGGATAATCCCATGGGTTTTGATGACCCAGAGAAAGCATTTAGGTCAGCTCAATTGCTGCCTTATGCAGTTGAAATTCAGCTTGGAGAGGAAGTCACCATCCCAGAAAGGACCCGACAATTCTCCCTGGAAGTGAAATTTAAAAGAGGACAGAAATTGAAAAACCCTGATGCCTATATTCATCTAAATGCTTCTCTCCAACAGCAAGGGTTGGGGGTAAACCCAACACCACTTGTCAACATAGAACATGACACCATTCCAATAGAGGTGGATAACAGCGACTTAAAGAGTATCACTCTAGCCGCAGGCACCATTATTGGAATGGCGGTTGATGATCTACATTTTTCCATTGATTTAGGTAATTAACTGTTAGGACAAATCCCCAAGGACTGTTTTGACAGTGACAGTGATGACAACACAACACCAGACAGGATCTTTACCAGGCATGGGGGAAACTTCCTGGTGTACACTTCCTGCCCTTATGGCAAGGAAGATGTGACTTGTGACTTCAGAGGGATGAGGTGATTTTCCAGGTCCATGAGGGCTGCCTTTCCTACCTGAAGCCACCAGTCCAAATCAGCACTCTGACCAGGGACTTCTCCATCCAGCTGGAGGAGGCCGCTGAGATAGCGAAACCAGAAATCTTTCCAGGCTTCAGGCAGATGGTTGAAGAGAGAGTGAATCTAACTGATGCCTGTGAGACTCTGGAGCAGAAGCAAAATTTGAAACATGTTTTCTTGGATTTTCAAGATCTCTTTGCAGTGGACTCAAATGACTGTGGTCGCACCGACATCCACACAACAACAATTCACACAGACCCTGGCATAACTCCAGTGTTTGTGAAGCAATATCGCTTGCCTCTTGCATCAATGAAGTCCCTTACTGAAATAATTATGAACCTTGAGTCCTGTGGGATAATCCGTCCAGTCCACAGCACCTTCAATAATTCAGTGCTGGGGATATTGAAGCCAAACGGCCAGTGGAGACTCTGTGCCGAACTTAGGAAGCTCAACAAACGGGTCCATACTTCCCGATGGCCTCTTCCCTACATTGACCAAGGGCTGGCCCAGATCCAGGGGTCACAGGTATTCACTGCAATAGATCTGACCAATGGATACTAGACTGTGCCTGTCAGTAGGGAGGACCAATACAAGCTGGCCTTTACCTTTGGGGGGCAGCAGTACACATGGACCTGGACTCCATTCGGATACATCAACTCCGGCAATGAGTTCAACATTTTCCTACATAAGGCCATGCCCGACCTGGGTGAAAGGGGTAACCTGGCTTATGTAGATGATGTCCTCATCAAAAGCTCAACTGTGGAGGAACACATAGTGGAAATCCGCTATGTTCTGACACAGTTGAGGGCAGCCAGAGCAAAAATATCATTTCAAAAGGCAGAATGGTGTAGAATCCGTGTACATTTCTTGGGGCATGAGATTACTCCTCAGGGTCTCTGTCCCCAGGAAAAGAAAGTGGAAGCACTCCAGAAATTGAAAGACCCCACAACTCTGCGGGAACTAAGGAGCCTCCTTGGACTGACTAATTATAGTAGGAAGTTCATTGAGGGGCTACGCAGAGATCACTAGACTCCTGATTCATCTTTTGAAGGGGGGGTCAAGTGGGAGTGGGGTCCAGAACAAGCCGAGGCAGTAAGACAACTCAAAAGAAGCCTCTCACAAGCGCCTTGCCTAGCTTACCCTGTCACAAACAAGGAGTTCTCCTTGGAGACAGGGTTCTCTAATACATGCTTGACTGCAGTATTATACCAAAAGCATGACAAGGTCAATAAAGTAATCTCCTATGCGAGCAAAACTTTATCCTCTGTGGAGGAAAAATTCAACGATTGTGAGATGGCACTCCTGCCAACGGTGTGGGCATTGAAGAATTACCGGCCGTTTATCCAGGGGGAACACATCATAGTGGAGACTCCACACCAGCCTCTGCAATATCTCCAAAGTGACAGAATCCGGGCCGGAAATGTGAGTAATTCCCGAATTACTTCCTGGATTTTGTCAATGCAAGGCTTTCCTGTGGAGGTCAGATATGGCCAAAACAAGAAGAGTCCCCTCGCGCAATGTCTGGCTGACTTGCATGTTTGTGCCAGAGAAAACTGTCTAGAGGACGAGAGTCTAAAAATTAAGGACAACATGGAGGCATACCTCAATTCCCCACTCAAAGTTTTTGAAGAAGACAAGTGTGAGGGAATGCCCACTGTCTATGTGGATGGATGCTCTTACCATGTTGACAACAAGGGGGAAAAAGAACTTGTGGCCGGCGTAGGGAATGCATGGGTGAATAAGACCCCAGAACCCTCCGCTGGGTACAAGATTGGTCCCCGAAGTAGTCAAGTGGCAGAGTTGATGGCTTTGCATCAAGCCATCCTTACTGCTGTCCAACATCAACTCCACAAACTGGTCATAATCACTGATTCGGATTATGTACAGAACGGGTTCATGGAGCACCTGGTGACCTGGAAGACCAGAGGCATGTTATGTGCTAATAACAAACCCTTGAAACATGGGAAATTAATCCAAAATATTGATGATCTGGTCACCTCGAATGGGATGACCATCTACTGGAAAAAGATCAAGGGTCATTCCAAAGTAGAGTGACCAGACAAAAGTGGAAATGACTTAGCTGATCAGCTGGCCAAAACCAGGGCCATCCAAGGGGATCTAATTGAGATCGAGTCCCTGTTGGGGGAAATCCAGGTCACTGCTATCACTAGGTACCAGACAAATGCTCACAATGATCTTTCAACTGCACAATGGAGTAAGGAGACCCCAGATGCTGATTTGATTATGGCTCAAAAAGGGGATCCAATAATTGGTAAGTTTTATCAACACATTGAGGACCCTGAGAACTTTCCCCTGATGGATACCGATTACATAGGGAAAGAGGACCTCAGAGTGTTGATGAAATGTCCAAAAATGTTCCGAATCCCAGACGGTTTGTTGGTGAGGAGATCCCTAGCTGGCCATGATCAGTGGGTGGTTCCTACCTCATTCCGAAGCCTGATGTTAAGTCACGCCCATGATGCAGCCACAGCCGGTCATAGGGGGTTTCATACAACACTTGAAATCTGAAGAGAGGTTGCATACTGGCCACACATGGTGCAGGACCTCGACCAATACTTGAAAGGGTGTCTTGTGTGTGCACAATTTCAGCCAACATCCCTCACACACCGTGTGCCTCTCCAAAAGAGGGGGATGACACTGCCATGGTCAGATTTGCAAGTCGATTGCATTGGGCCCGTGATTCGCTCCTCTAGGGGAAACACTTACATGTTGACCATAACATGCTTCTTTACTAAATGGGTGGAATGTCTCCCGGCCCCAAACTGCAAGGCAGAAACAGCAGCTGCCCTGATGATCAACCACATCTTTTCGCATTTTGGACTACCCCAAAGGATTGAGTCAGACAGAGGTAGCCATTTCACCAGCAAAGTAATGACAAAGATGTGGGAGATACTTGGGATCAAAAGGAAGCTACATATTGCTTACCGGCCAGCCTCTAGTGGTGCAATCGAGAGATATAATAGAACAATTGTGAGCATATTAAAAAAGTTTGGGGCAGATTCTGTGCCAAGTTGGGATATTCGATTACCTCTTGTCCTAATGGCCATCAGCTCGACCCCTTCATCTGCAACAAGAATGTCACTGTTTGAGCTGATGACTGGGCGCAGGGTGGTGCTTCCCCGGCATCTGCTCTACAGAACCCAAGAGCAGACATTGATCAATGCCTCCACAACTCATGAGTATGTTGAAAATCTAAGAAAACACCTTCAATATGCTTTTGCTCATGCTCAGCGAAATCAAATCTAGAAAGATCAGCCGATAGCATGAAGACCCACTATGACTTGAAGACTGCTAGAAGAGAATACAATGTAGGAGACCGGGTCTACCTATACAATTTACAAAGGAACCAGGCCAAACAGCGAAAATTTCAGCCTACCTCGAGGGGAGCTTTTGAAATTGTAGACAAAATCTCACCAGTCGCCTACAAGATCTGCATCCCCAAAGGCAGTTTGGCAGAGGGGGAAGATAAGTGGTTCCATATTAATCAGCCATCCTAGGCACACTCTGCAGCAACTGGAGGAGTCTTCTGGAACACCAGAGGGGGCCACTCCAGCTCCATAAAATTCCAACTCTAAATATTCCATACATAGTCTATAAAACATCATAATAAAAATGTGCTCTGATTATCAAAATGTCTGTGTCCGCCCCACTACATTAATAGTGGTGGGGAAATGTCTACAAATATGTTTTTTGCTTTGTCATCCTAGGAGAGAGAGATAAACCATGGAGAAAACAAGGAGGAGTCCCCGGGGGCTGGGAGGAAAGATCCGAGGGGCCAGAGTATCGCTTAAAACTCATATCAGGACTGGCGAGGAGAAACATCGATCCACCCCTGATGGAGGAAAAGATTAACTTTGCCATTTGTGGAATCAGAAGAGATGAGGCTGACACCCCAGTCTTGCAAGTTTCCATTGATGGGCGACCAATGCCAATCGCAAGAGGGGGGTTTGTGGGATGTTTCAACCCACTGGTCCGGCCCTGCAACATTACTGTGCATTGCTGGCAGCAGAAACATCAGAAATGGCCACTGGAAAGCATTCTGCTCGCTAAAATCATCCAAAATTGCACAGTAATAATCTGAAAAATAGGCTGCCATCCACTTTTGCTTAACTCAGTGAACACATGAGACCACTGCCAAAACCCATCACTTGGCTACCCACAGAGCAAAATCATTGCAGAAGAAACACAGCGCTGTGTGGAAATCCGTTTTCTTGATTGTCAAAAATGTGCAAAAATCATGGCTCACAAACCACCTAAAAGATCCAACCTCCTTGTTGGGTGTTCCACATTATTCTACTGCAAGAATCCACATAACTACAATGTCAGCAAGAATCATAGGTTATCAGAACAAAATCCACTTTTAAAGATATTTGATGGAAAGAAAGCTGTAAAAAATGGGTGTAGTACTGTTACTCACGTCTGTCAGAAGCCGGCGATTTAAAACTTATCATGTGTAAAGTTGTACATTGAACCCAAACTATGCCAAAGAAGAGATTTCCATCAAAATGCCATATAGGAGTGCCACACATTGATTTTCATGTTGAAAAAGGACTGGAAGTAAAGATGGGTTTGCTTATTTGAAATGTATAAATGTATATTTTTTCACAAGGAACTTTGTTACAATTGACCAGAAGGTAACCTGATTCAGTTAAAACTTCCAAGAGGCCTTCTTCCCCTGAGAAACTCACACCTTGTTCATTCCCACCAAAAGGAGAGCATTTCGCATTGGCGTGTTAATCAGGAGGGGAGGAGATTTCCTCTGCTGCCCGGAGAAAGAAACAATGGGTTTCTTGGGCTGAATAGAAAATACTAATTCGGTGTAACTCACAACAACTGCTCTGGCAGGAAGGCAAGCCATGTGACCCTCTGACTCAGCCCAGCTCTGGAGCGGGCCAGACTGAAAATGTGGATTGAATTGGAAGTAAATGTATGTTTAGAAAAATGCTTATAGCAAAGTGTACTGAACTGACAAAAATGTGAAACTTAGAGATTGTTAAAATGAAAAATTTGCTCACAGTTTAAACCTAAGCTGGAATCTGTGTGATGTTCTGAGACCGAACCCCAGAAATTATTCATATTGTAGCTATTGTGTTTATGTTAGGAACATGAAGAATTACAGAAATGTGCCCAGATGGGATGTGCATTCATGTATAAAAATTGGTGCAGAACTAACATTGAGAAACCCACCAAAAGCGCGAACAAGTTGTCATTTCTGAACCAAAGCTCGTAGGAACATGGGACTTGAACAGAGACATGTCTTAATTAATCTGTGATGTATATATGTAATGTTAACAAGTTGTGTATCTTGGAAATATGTTTTTTGGGAAAAATGGATTTTCTATGTAAAAGCAAAGGGGAGGGATTTCTTTTGGACCATAAACACAGTGTCATTCTGACACATATGACACACTGCTCCTGTCTCAAATCAGGAGAGGGGAAATTCTCTGACCATTCAGATCCTTAGAGGGTTGGGCATAGATAATCAGCCTCCCCACCCACTTTGGAAATGGATAAATAGGGACTGTTGAGGACCCAGAAGGACACACACTTTCCACTCATCAACTGATTTCTTGGCGAAGCACCCTGCAGGAAGATCCAGGCTCCAGACATAGGGCCTGATCACGACTTTGGCGGTAACCCTTAAATCCGGCAGTAGCGCTATTACTGCCGGATTTAAGGGTCCGCCAAATCAGGACTTCGGCGGATTTTGCCCCAACTCTGAGCTGGGGGAAATCCGCCAAAAATTTGCGCTATTACCGCCGGCGGGAAATCCGCCGGCGGTAAGAGTGCGAAAATTCCCCATTGAGCCCAATGGGGAATGGGGCATTCCCGAATGGGCTCAATATGGAATGGGGATTAACATTATGCCAAACTCGTGATCCGGCGCTATTAGCACCGGGGAGTTCGGCAGTAGGTCTAATACCGCCGGCGGTAATACCGCTGGCGTTACCGCCAAAGTCGTGATCAGGCCCATAGATCCAGAAACCAGACTCTAGAAATTTGAAGCAGAGAGGCCTAACCCAAAAAGCTGAACTCTTCTCAGCTGGCCTTCAGAATCTTAAGCAACCTGATTTCAACCCCTAAACTTCCAAGGGGCACCACAAAATTAAACAGCCTGGCTGAGCTGTTTTGCTATTCTAGCTAAGAACACTGTGCTAGAACCCAGATCTAGACCCAGAGAGCAGAGCTGTATCCAGAACACGTCAGATCCAGTCCAAGAGGCCGCACAGATCAGAGTGCCGTGCTAAGAGCAGAACTCAGTGCCTGAGACCTGTGCGGTGGCAAGCGAATCCCAGCCAAACTCTTGACCAGATCTTTGACGGGCCCATTACATTCAAAAGCCATAGGAGTGGGTATTTAGTATAGCACTGTCCATAGTCCTCTCTTAGTTTAAAGTAATCCTATTCAATCCATTTCAACCTGTCCAGAACTGCATTATAGAATCTTGTGTCCATCCTGAATTCTTCTCATTATATAGTCTGTGATAATTGTAGCGATAATCATCTGTGTGCTGATATTTTCTGAAGAAAGTCAAGTGTCCTGGCGCACAAAAATCAGAGTGGAAGGCGTCCTGTTCTGGTGGTTGTCCCGTTGGGTAGCTTGTACTTTCATAGCTCCTTAGTATAAATCCATATTGGTTCTGAATCTTTAAAGCGCAATCTTTCATTTTGAAATCTTGACTCTGTTTCTGAAAAATCTACCTTCACAAAAACCTCTGTAACTTTTGAACCATACGTCCTAGAGACGAAATTTAAATGTTATTTTGAAGCTAACACCCTCAGCTTTCACACAAATTTGTGATAGTTTTGCTGTAATCGCGTTTCACACATGCAGAAAAGTTGCTGCGATTTCGCATTTGCCTTAATTTCACCCCATGTAAAAATAGCTATTTCTTGCTTTCAACTTCTGAAGTTCGTTTTCACTCTGATAATCATTCATCAATCATTGCTAGTGTTTACCTGAACCAATCCGAAGCCACTCTCACTAGTTCTGAATCTCTTCTTGCGAATTAAAGTCATTTTTAGCATTTTTCCCATTAATTGCAAACCTCATTCAAAAGTAATTGACCTGTTTTAAAATCATACCTGTTCTCTCTAAGCTTGCTGAGGGAATCGGGATTGAACTGCATTATTGACTGTTATTCCTGAAACCTGTGTGCCCCCCTTCCATCGCTTCACATTGCATACTGGGGGGAGTGAGTAATAACAGGGGGAAAGAGTGATCATATTTGGCCTCATTCCCAGTACGGCGCTAACCAATGGCGCTATTAACGCCTTGGTTGACGCCGTACCCGGACCGGCAGCGCCTTGGTGGATGGCGGAATTACCGCCCCATTCCAAGGTTGGCGGGGCGGTAATTCCCCATTCACCAAGGCTCTTCCCCATTCCCAAATGAGCCCCCATAGGGCTCAATGGGAATGGGGAAGATGCAAGTAACGGTGACCGTTCATTACGGTCACCGTTATTGGCTTGGAGGCCCCTTTGCGCCCTCGACTTTAACACCTGCTCAAAGCAGGCGTTAAGGGCGAGGGCGCAAAGGGAACTCGGAGTATGGCGGTAAGGGATTACTGCCACCGGTCTCGTTACCGGTGGCCGCTATCCCTTACCGCCATACTCGGAATGAGGCCCATTGTCTTTTGATTGAATTCATATCAAGTTTAATTTCTGTGTTGCATTCTTTCCTATCATTGCATTTCCTTGAACCCATGCTACATCATCCTCCCTATTCCTACTACGAATTGATTAAAGAGATTGTTTATATTGTAATATTACCCATTGATGATCATTGTTCATATCCATAAGTGTGATATTCAGATATTATTCATATTCATAAAAGTGAATCTATATATTGTTCTTCAAATAAATCTTTTAATTTGCAAAACCAACCAATTTCTTGGTTCAGTGAGACCGGGGGAATTCAAAGAGAGGGGCGTTATATAAGGGTACATCATCCTGGTTATCATGTCTGTTCTTGCGAGAGAGGGGCGCCCGCTACCTTTGTAAAACTATTTTTTAAGGAACCTGGGATTGGTAACCCTAGGTCTCCTGGGGGCAACCAGACGTGGTCTCCCTCTCACTGTGCTTAGAGAGGCATCAGCTTCACCTCACTGATGATCCCCAACAAGGGTGAAACACGTGTATGGGGTTGCTGGTGGTACTCTCGTTCAGATTGGAATTGCCATTGTATTTCGGTGCTGGACTGCCCCTGGGCAGGACAAAGACTGATATGCAAATGGATATTTCCCATCTGTGAAAGGCACAGTGAGTAAAAGCACTGGCTGCGAACTCTCAAGTGGTTAATAACCACTGAACAGGTTATCATGTCTGTTCTTGCGAGAGAGGGGCGCCCGCTACCTTTGTAAAACTATTTTTTAAGGAACCTGGGATTGGTAACCCTAGGTCTCCTGGGGGCAACCAGACGTGGTCTCCCTCTCACTGTGCTTAGAGAGGCACCAGCTTCACCTCACTGATGATCCCCAACAAGGGTGAAACACGTGTATGGGGTTGCTGGTGGTACTCTCGTTCAGATTGGAATTGCCATTGTATTTCGGTGCTGGACTGCCCCTGGGCAGGACAAAGACTGATATGCAAATGGATATTTCCCATCTGTGAAAGGCACAGTGAGTAAAAGCAGTGGCTGCGAACTCTCAAGTGGTTAATAACCACTGAACAGGTTATCATGTCTGTTCTTGCGAGAGAGGGGCGCCCGCTACCTTTGTAAAACTATTTTTTAAGGAACCTGGGATTGGTAACCCTAGGTCTCCTGGGGGCAACCAGACGTGGTCTCCCTCTCACTGTGCTTAGAGAGGCATCAGCTTCACCTCACTGATGATCCCCAACAAGGGTGAAACACGTGTATGGGGTTGCTGGTGGTACTCTCGTTCAGATTGGAATTGCCATTGTATTTCGGTGCTGGACTGCCCCTGGGCAGGACAAAGACTGATATGCAAATGGATATTTCCCATATGTGAAAGGCACAGTGAGTAAAAGCAGTGGCTGCGAACTCTCAAGTGGTTAATAACCACTGAACAGGTTATCATGTCTGTTCTTGCGAGAGAGGGGCGCCCGCTACCTTTGTAAAACTATTTTTTAAGGAACCTGGGATTGGTAACCCTAGGTCTCCTGGGGGCAACCAGACGTGGTCTCCCTCTCACTGTGCTTAGAGAGGCATCAGCTTCACCTCACTGATGATCCCCAACAAGGGTGAAACACGTGTATGGGGTTGCTGGTGGTACTCTCGTTCAGATTGGAATTGCCATTGTATTTCGGTGCTGGACTGCCCTTGTGGGCTGGACAAAGACTGATATGCAAATGGATATTTCCCATCTGTGAAAGGCACAGTGAGTAAAAGCAGTGGCTGCGAACTCTCAAGTGGTTAATAACCACTGAACAGGTTATCATGCCTTGTTCTTTCTAGAGAGGGGCGCCTGCTACCTTTTTTGTATTTATGAAAGGAACTTGGGGTTGGTCACCCTAGGTTACCTGGGGGCAACCAGACGTGGACTCCCTGCTCACTGTGCTTAGAGAGGCACAGCTTCACCTCACTGATGATGCCCAACAAGGCTGAAACATGTGTATGTGGTTGCTGTTGGTACTCTTGTTCAGAGAGGAATTGCCATAGCATTTCAGTGCTGGACTGCCTTTGTGGGCGGGACAAAGACTGATATGCAAATGGATATTTCCCATCTGTGAAGGTACAGTGAGCAAAAAGCAATGGCTGCGAACTCTCAATGTGGTTAACAACCACTGAACAGGTTATCATGCCTTGTTCTTTCGAGAGAGGGGCGCCTGCTACCCTTTTTTCTTTTTAATCTATACTTATGTTAATTGGCTGACCTTATTTCTTTTTGCGGCATATTTTTTTATACATATGCTGATGATACGCAATTCATTTTTAGGTTGAATTCTTCTGTATCCGATCCTCCTTCCAAATTAAGAGCTTGTTTGTCAGAGATTGGCTGCTGGATGTCAAAAAATGGTGAGACTTAATGGTGAGACAACAGAGATTTTGGTAATTGGCCCCCCATCTGGCATTCAAACTTTTGCCCAGATTTTCTGAGACCTTGTCTGCTCCTAGATTGCATCAGTTTGCAATTCTGGCTTTTTCAAATTGAAACCTTTTACTCCATTGCAATTTTGCATAATAGAGGAGTCACTTCCTCTATTATGGGATCTCTGGACTACTCTAATGGTATTTACTGTGGTCAACCGCCTTTTCTGGTCCATGGATCCAGATTCTGCAAAGCACTGCAGCACGTCTGGCTATCAAGGCTTCTAGGCTTTCCCCTGCTTCCCCTCTGTTGGCAAAACTTCACTGGCGAAAAGCTGCCTAAAATCCCAAATTCTTTGCATTGCATGCCGTCGTGCTTTCTATTTTTCTGGGACCACCTTTCTTCAATCTAAATTGACTCGCTATGTTTCTTTGTGAACCTTGCACTCAGTTTCTTTAAATTTGCTAAAGGTTTAGAGATTCCATAAGGCATTTGCTGGAGTGTGTGTTTTTTTCGCTCTTAGACCTTATGCTGTGGAATTCTCTCCCCGCACATCTGTGAGAGATTTCAGACCATTTGTGTTTTCGAAGAACTCTCGATAAATTTTTGTTTTGAGGCTGGATGATTTTGAGGTGTTTTCTGCTGTTGCGGCCAAAGCGCAGAGGCCTATAGATATAATTATGTTACATCTCTGCTGATTTCCTCCTTCCAACCTCTGTTTTCTCCTCCTTCCAACAAGTGCGGTTCTCCTTCCAAAACCTGCTATTCTCCTCCTTCAAACACCTGCAGTTCTCCTCCTTCCAATCCCCGCTGTGGCACTCCTTCTGACCTCTGCCGTTCTACTTCATCACTCCTCTGCTTTTCCCCGTTCCCTGGAAGTAAGGTTTGCTGTGTACCAAATGCTGAAATGGTGTATTCAGGTTTTCCTTGCTCGCGGATGTTGCTGTGTGGGCCGTTGCTGCCTAGAGGTGGGAAGACTTTTTCACACCATATAGATATATGGACCACTTAAAGGGTCAATAACAATTGGTATAGCAAGATGATGATTCTCCGCCTGATGCAGGGAGCTAAGTAGGGATGACTAGGAATTGATCCCCATACCACCTCTGGATCCATCTTCCAATGGCTTGCGGAGACTTTGGCCCCCTGAGCCATCATGCTAGAAGTCTCTAAAACTAGGCAGGGACTTCTTCCTAGTGGCACTGATGGCAATGGGATACACATGAGAGTGGCAGGGCATTGCCAGGCTCATGGGATAGATCATGGGTAATGTGGAGAGCCGCTTGATACTGCATTAGTGCTACCATACATTTCCTTTTGCAGTAAAGCATTTGTACTGTTCATTTCTTGTCTGTTGTGTTAAATGAGAGAATTATGTGGTTGTTTCTGTGGGAGTTCATTTGATAAACATGCTTTGGGAACCAATTCGGTTTGGGTTTGCAGTAATGGTGGGAGGCGATGATCATTGTTTACCATTTAGGTAGTTTGTTCCATTTTCAAAACTGATTTAATCATTTGGGCTGTGGATATAGTGATGTTGATGAATTCTCTGGAGTCCGAACCGGTAGGTATTTAGAAACTCCTTGTTAATCACACGTGGATTTCTGAGTTCCTCGGCTCTGTTATGGTTTAGCAAGGGCATTTTCTCTTGACTTGCAGTCTGACAAATATTCACTGATTGAGGAGTTACACATTTTGGCCACACAGTATTTCCTTAGTCAGAACCTTTACTTCCTAAACCAGTGCACAGGTTTGCAACTTGTAACTGTAGATGTTAATGTGTTTGCAGCACTTATATGCAAATGGTATCCTGGTGTGTCTAACAAGGGATATAGAGCAAATTAGATTGTATTAAAGCCAAGTCAAACATTTCCAAAAGCTTTCAAATTAAATATCCTGCTCCAGAGATGCCAAATTGGCGTGGGGTCTGTTACTTGTGATGCTACATTTCCAGGACTATTGTATTAGTGTGTTTTGATTTATAATATGTGCATATATGTGCATATCTTGTTTTTGATATTTTCACTTGGTCTAACTCGTGTTGGGCCTTTACTTAATTCTCTGATGTGCTAGTGAGAGGCTTACCACAGCACTTCCACAGAGAAAGTCCCAGGCTGCCCATATCCCTGAACTGATGAGAATATTTCTGGATGCACACCTTATTTGTTAGACTCTCTGTTACTGTTTGCACTGCAGCAATACACTTTGCGCCGCTCTGTGAATCAGGGTGTTTGTTGGCAGTAAATTCCACGAATCAAGCCCTGAATCTCTTTCCAATGGTCTCTGTTCTACTCTCACACGTAATTGCTATTATTCATGTGTGCCATATATGATCCCGGAAGAGAAGCGTTGCAAAATAACGCCTGAAAGACAGAATTTGGGTCATTATTAGAAAATGTTTTTCTGCCGGTGCACTGCAACGATAGGACACGTTTTTGTGGGCAATGTCCATAAACAGGTCCTTACCCTATGCACATGCAAAGAAGAGTTTACTGTGGTGTCACTCAAACATATAGCGCATGCACTAATGTTTATTTTGTCCGGTGTGCATGAACTACTGGGGCCTAATTTACACAGTGTTTTTCAATGGCTTTTTCTCATTGGAAAACGGTTTTGTAAATGAGGCCCCTATTTTCTTTATGGTTTGTCAACCACAAAACTATTCATAGTACCGCTGTTACTCTATGCAATTAAAAAAAGTACTGTATAAAGAGTCAAATAAAACGAAAACGTCTCTGTTAATGCGTGGAATGGCATAATTGAATCTACCAAGAACAGCAGTTCCTTCGATAAAATTGCAAGGTGTGTGTCAGGTTTGCCTTCACATGAAAGGTGCTCACCAGGACAGCGTCGCCATCACTTGCAGACAATAAGACTGCCTCCCACTGCCTCCCACTGTTTCATGGAAATCTTGGCTCTGTCTGCACAGTGTGCTGGAAACAATCCAAGAGCCTCTTCAGATGTCAGCATCAGAATAATGAGCACGTTCTGTAGATATTTAAATAGAACAATTATGAAAATGGCACCCACGCCGCACAATATAGATCTGTACCAACATGAGGACTGGTTCCTTATTGTGATCACAAAAAGCGTGACACACATATTCCTGAAAAGAAATAATCATAGGCCTCATATTGTTTATAATTTTATACTACCAGGAATACAAATGAGAGTCTTATGTTGTTTTGTGCCAATTCCGTATAAAAACAACTTCACCGTTTACCAGCATTTTGCTAGAAAACGGAGATGCTCTCAATGCTACCTTTTACGAGGAATGAAGTGATTTTCAGGGTGTTGCAGGAAATTATCTATCTTCACTGCTGCACCTCGGAAATTAATCTATTGAACAATGCCAGTCTATTAACCGGTTTTAAGTATGTATTCCACCGTCTAGACTTTGTAAAGAAATGAAAATGCCTCTTAGAAAAGCATGCTTGGGCTTGAGCCATAGCACAACAGACATTTGCCAATGTTTGGCCGGCTGGACTGGAAAGCACTAATCCCCCAAACTATCGTCATATGTCAAGTGCAGCCTTGAATGCCCCAGCACGACATTACATGTCTGGTCTAGCCATCAAATGTAAATTGTACCATTTGCTACCAATATGCCAACTGCAAAATCCAATGCTCCATTAATCCCATCCGATGTCTGCTGGGTCACCATGAGAAAGATATGGGCTCAAAGGTTGCGGCTATCATGTGGCAAGTACAGCCTTAAATGACCCTAACTTGCTGGGAAAGGAAGGCCCCTAACCACAATCTCTACAGCTTGGGGGCAGTGTGAGGTTCCTTCTCCAGAAAGAGCCTTAACAGATCTTTACACGTGCTGAACAACTTTTATTTTCAATTGTGGTTATGAATACAGAAATAGAAAAGAGACTATCCACTGGTTCATAATTGGGAATAGAGCACATTCTGCATTCAATATTTTATGGATTTCTGATGTTTATTATATTAGATATTGTATATGCAAAATTGTTGTATGCACCTTTCGATAAATAGCGTGAGAACTATAATTGTTTTTAAATGGACCGCAAACGTTTGTATGATTTTTTATGAAATACTTTCATGTGCTTACCGAACTTTTCTTGATGATGAAAAACGGGAGGCAATAAGAGGGTATTTAAATGATTTGAACCCATTAGGGGTGTTAACATACTCATACCAGAAATAAAAGAGCTGATGCATGATATTGACAATAGATGCTGTTAACCATAGAAGACCTGCAGCTGCTCTAAAATGCATATTTGTAATAGAAGACAGTGAAATCCTGTCAGAAAGCATAGCACCAGTCTTAAAAACCACACCCCATACAAGCACCCTGTGACGCCTTGGGAAGCAAAAAGACCCTATGGATGCCTATGGGATAGGGCAATTCAAAAGGCAGGAGGGCGGGGGGGGGGGAATTATGCACTCACAATTTTAGTACATGGTGACATGGGGGCCCAGGTTATTGAACTACACACAAACGACGATGATCTATTAACCCTATCCAGCCCAACCAGTGTACCAGCATGTGTAAGTAATCAAGTCCAGAACGAGGTGACAGGGATAGGGTGCCCGAACCCTAATATTGAAGAGGGGGGGGGAGAAAATAGAAATGATGGTTGCCACATCTAATAGGTCCCAGGTCTTGGAAGATGAGTTGCCACCAGCTAGTAACACTAATATGCACAAAGGGAGCAATGTAGCTGTAGGAATCATTAGAAGTACAACAGAAGCACCACAAGGCGCAATCACCCATTAGGATAATAGCAGAGGCATTAGCATAGGTACTCAAACAAATGATGCTAGTGAGCCCAGTACTCTGGAGGTGTGACCGGGGAACAGCCCACGAGAAACAGTATGAGACGACTTGCAATTGATGAAAAGCATGTGCGGGACATTGGAAAAGGTTATTAAGGAGTGGTTTAAGCACCTTGGTAAGCACCTGACATGTATCAAGGAGAGGTTGTCAAGAGTATCCCCACACAAGGATGTTTGTAACCCGACAGGTAATAGGGCCAATAGTAAATTAACAACTGCATTAATACCTAAAGTTGCTCCAGCCAAAATTTGATCGCCCGATCATGGGCCACCTTTGGGAACACAAACAAATAAAGTGCGTAATGCATCCAACCAGGTGGCCTGGGAATATACAAAGCACCAGAGAAATCCCCCTCACCCCCCATCCCAGCCTGGAAATAGGCAAGCATTTAGCCATGTGGATAGAGGGTGTATGGTTGGAAACATGCAAACACACCACTCGAACATTTCCAAATACATGGCACCATGGGTAAAGCCGGCCAATACAACCCCTTTGGGTAATAGGATAATGGAAGGGCCAATATTTGATCTTGGCAGGGATTCTTATAAACATCTGAGATCGCCCCCACATCATGAGGGCATAGCAGATTTATCCACCTGTCAGAATACATAATGTGGGAAAAGTTGCAAGTGCGCCTCACGAAACACAGGAGTCTCATGTAAACAAGTGTATCCATTATTTTAGACACATAAGAGGGTGCACTACTATCATTAGAAGTGACATAGTAAAATCTGTAAGACATTGCATGCCCAATAGTGATGAGGACATGGTCCTGGTCCAACTAAAAAGTGATTGGTTGATGGAAGGCTTATTGTCCGTAGAATTACGAACATGCCCCACCAGCCCCCGGTCAAGAATTTCAATTGGGCCACCTGCCAATGTGTACCGCATTAGTGCCCCAAATGTCAGTTACGATCATCATGCAAACTGACCTGTATCAAGGGGCCCAAATAGGCAAGTGATTGCCAGCAGTCAGGTGTATACAGACCTGTATGCGGTAGATTGGCACATCCCCACCCACGAACTGAAGCAACAGCCAAAGGAGAAAGGAGTTACCTTAACCTCCTGGAATATAGCAGGTCTCAGTAAACACCTGATAGATCCAGATTGGTGTAGCAGGATATGAAGTGATATGCTTCCAGGAAACATGGGAATTGTTCTGCTTACATTTAAAGGCTATAAGGTTTATCAAGCGCCAGCCACAAAGGGGCTTAAGGGTAGGCTGTTTGGTGGTTTGGCTATATGGATCACTATTGCGCTGGATCGGCAAATCTCTAACATTGATTCCAGCTCCCCTGATGTACAGTATTTGGTCCTCAGCTCACTGGATGCTCAACCAGTCTCCATTCTAATGTATATCTCTATCTTCCCCGCAGTTCAAGCCGACTCCAGCACTCCCATCTACCTTCTCGGTCATCCAACCCATGAAGCGTGTGTCAGTTGAGGCTTTTGCTGCTAATTTCGCTACTCCTTCTGCACCTTTGGCTGACTCACACCCTGACACAGCTCTCTCTAACTTTCATCTCTCTATCTTTAACACTCTGGATTTTCTTTGACTCTGTCATGAGGATCCACTCGAACACCAAATCCAAGTGCAGCTCTTGGTGTGATTCCGACCTTACCACCCTTAAACACAAGTATAGGGCAGCGGAGGGGAAGTGGAGGGCATCGGGCGCACCCCCTGACAAACTGGCCTGCCGCCTGCTCCAAAGGCAGTACAGACCCTCTGTCCTCTCTAGGAAGAGAGCCTACAGCCAACTTTTCAAAATCTGCTAGGCGCTGGCCAATCCTGCTGCAGTCTCCTGCTGCAGTCTCTACCTCTCCTGTTCCCACCCAGGCCCTCTGCATGTCCTTGGCCTCTCATTTCACTACTAAAACCCAGGACATCTTGTCAACCCTCTCTTCCTCTACCTCCCCTTCTTCCTCCTCTGCCACTCTGGGCCCGTTTGAGGCCATCTCTCCTCCTCCTTTCTTCTCATTTCCCCTGTTCACCCCATATGATGTTTCTAGACAAGTCTGATCTAAGAAAGTCGCATCAAAGCAGGTTCTCTCCTGCTCATCCAGAACCATCAAGGACCACATCGACATCCTTGCTCCAGCCTTGACCAATTTCTGCAATCACTCATTTGCCACTGGAACTTTCCCCTCCCCCATTAACCACTCTCTAAAGAAGCCCTGATCTCCATCACTCCTTTCCTGGGCAAACTCTTGGAAAAGCCGCCCACCTCCCAGCTTAATCTACATACTGCATCTGTTGGTTGCCTCCATGACCACCAGTCTGGCTTCAGAACTGCTCTCCTGAAAACCTGTGAAGACTTGCTTTCCGATCTTGACTCTACTCTCCCTACTGTCCTCATTTTCCTTGATCTATCCTCTGAGTTTGACACAGTCAACCATGCCATCCTGCTCAATTGCCTCAGCGACAACCTTGGTATTACTGATCAGGTCCTGGCCTGGTTGACCTCCTTTCTCACTGAGTGACCCTCGTCAGGTCCAACGGGGGTCTTTCTTCTATCTCTCCCTCTACTTGTGGTATTCCCCAGGGGTCCAGCCTCTCTCCCTGACTCTTCAGCCACTACCTGCCACCTGTGGCCCACTGCATCACTACTTTCTGTTCTAATTTTAAGTGTTATGGGGATGACACTCAGCTCGCTTTCAGGCTCCCCTCAGCCACCTCTGCTTTTTCTCTCATACCAGACTGCCTGGTCGCAATTCAGGAATGCTGCGCCACCAATGATCTCTGCCTTAATGCTAGTAAAACTGAGATCCTCCTCATTGGGACACATGCTCCCTCCTTTCCTCTCTCTCTCTCTGGCTGCCCACGCTGGGCCCTCTTCCTGCTCCTTCCTGTGAGGTTAAGAACCTTGGTGTCATCTTCGACGCCACCCTCTCCTCTCTCCTCACATTTCAGATATCTCCAAGAAGGCAAACTATCAGCTGCACCTCCTCAGTGGTATTCTTTTCATTCTCACTTTTCCCAGAAGCTCACTGTCTGCAGAGCTCTGGTCCTCTCTAGGTTGGACTATTGCAACAGCCTCTTTCTAAATCTCCCTGCCTCTACTCTTCAAACTTTACAACCTATCCAGAACAGGACTGTGAGTCTTGTCCTTGGCTTCAACCACAGGAATCGTATCTCGCCAGCTCTGCCAGCTCTTCACTGGCTCCCAGTGGCTGCAAGTATCAACTTCAAGACCCTCTGCTTCATCCACAAGGCTTCCTGAGGTCTGGGACCTTTCAACTTCCAACTTTCTCTTCCAAAACATCTTCCTTCTCGAGCTCTCCTCTCTTCCTCCTCCAACTCTCTGAGGGTCAGACACTTCTCCAAACAGAGAGTTGGGGGCAGATCTATCTCCTCAGTTGGGGCCTGCCTCTGTTGATCAGCCTCCCTGCCTCTCACAAACTTGAACAGAACAACCTCTGGTTCCGGAAGCAACTGAAGACTTTCCTTTTTACTTTTGCTTTCACTCTTCCTCTCCCTTGCTGATGCACCTGACTGCTCCACGCACTGCTCACCTGGTCACCCTCTGAACCTGGGCTCAGATTCCTGCATGTCCAGTTGCCCTTGCACTGTCTCCGGGCTCCCCAGCACTTAAGGTCTGCAACCCTACAGTCCCTTCTATCTGCACTTATGAGACACCCACTGGCTTCACTTGTGAGTTAACTGCACTTCCCCTTCCACTGCCCCTGGCACTTCTCCCATTCCCTCTTCCCTGAACTTACACAATCTGAATGACACAAGGCACAGTAAGATTGTTATTTAGTCCTCGCTTTGTTTCCCCTTCCTTGTCTTCTCACACCTAGAAACACTTGTGTACAGGTGCGTTTAAATGCCACATCATATATAATCGGGTCACAAATAAAACCACGAACTACGCAATAGAACTTGCAAGGAACCTTGTTGAATCAAGGGAGTCACATGAGGGGTTGCAACATCGAATTATATTAGCTGGTGACCTGAACCTGCAAATTGAACCCCATCCAGATCTGGAGGGGGTTTGGGATCATAATGACGAGGTATGAGATATACCCCCTCTGGATTCACTGATGTCAGGTAGGGTTCATCCACATGCCCTTGGTTGTGACACTACTTTCCTTAGTATGGGCCTAAGGGCTTGCAATGGGAGTTTTGGGAAGGTTCAGCCAGCAAAACCAACCTGCCAAGGAAATGCAAGTGCTTTGCACATACATTATATCCTATTATCAATTAAACTGTGTGCTAATGCAAAGGATTTTGAGGTTCTGGAAATATAGGGAAGTGATCACAAGCCACTGTCCTTAAAGCTGACCAACCCGAGTAAATACGAGAGTAAACACCAAAGTAATCCTAGCTATTCTATCCAAACCCAAGGGAAATCCAAACAGAGAATTAAATGGTCTGACTTTGACCTAGATTCACTGATACCAAAAATCTATGAGCCGATTCTGCCTGATTTGGAGCAGTTCTTACTAATGGACTCCAGTGATGGAGACGTGTGCTCTGCATATGATAATCTGATCCTGTCTAAACAACCCTTTTTGGCTAAGCCCAACAAGAAAATAAAGAAGTGCGCCATAAAACATAACACCTGGTTTGATGAGGATTGTAAGATAGCAAAGCTTGACATCTTCAAAGGCCTAAAAAAATATCAGGCCCTAGATAGAATGGAATTGAGGTGCCTGAGGACAAAGTACAAATCTCTGATAAAGACAAAAAAAGAAAATAATGTCTGCTGAGAATGGGACAAAATGCAGGAAGCCTCACAGTCTGTTTTTTTTTCCAAGTTTTGGAAAATATCCAATGGGAACAAAGAAAGGCATGGAAATGAGGTAGCCATTAATATAAGCCCTAGTACCTGGAGACCACACTTCCAGAACCTTTATGGATATGAAGAGTGACCAGGTATTCAGGGTCCCACAATGCAGGACTTGATTAGAGCAGTACCCCGTCTCAATCCAATTCAAACTACGGTAGGTTTACAATGCTATTCATTCCCAGAAGTGGGGCAAAGCCCCTGGACTAGATCTTGTACCGATTGATTTAGCCAAGGACTAACCAATTATACGGGCACCAGTGTTATGGCACTTTTTAACTCAATCCTTAAACGTAACAAAGTACCCCCATCTGGCAAAATGCGACAATAGTCCCAATCTATAAAAAAGGAGGGAGGGAGGACCCAGGAAATTTTATGCCGATCTCCCTATTGGTTGGAGTGGGGAAAGTATTTGCCAGAGTTATTTATGAGCACCTCCAGGAGTGGGTGATCCATGAAAATGTGTGGACCATCTCCAGGCAGGGTTTCACTCTAAAATAAGTACCAAGGACCAGGCATTCCGTCTACACTTGGTCACCCAGAAATACACAGTCCTGAGAAACATGAAAGTAAATTCTGTGTTGATCGAAATCAGGACCGCCTTTGACTCTGTGTCACAAGAGTTGTTGTGGTCAATCTTGATAAAGAGGGGGGTACCAGTGGACCTCTTACAAATTATAGAACTTTATTCTAATAACAGCGCATCAGTGCACTGGGAAATCGGGGGGTTAGATAACAGAGCCATCTGAGGTGACTAGCTGGTTGATGCAAGGATGTGTTCTCGCCCCCCTATTATTCTCAATATACATCGATGAAATAACACTCCATGTGAGATGGAAATGCTTGTAACAACCGAAACTTGACCAGGAAGCTGTCCCAGTGCTCCTCTTTGCAGATGACAAGGTAGATTACGGTCACTCTTGAAGCCTTTGTGGAGAAATGCTTGGAGTTACACTTCGAGATTAACACAGGGAAAACCAAATTACTTTTTATTTGCCCAAAATTCAAAAAGTTAATGAAACTCAAATTGAATATCAATGGATCACCCCTTGAACAAGTGCAATGTGATGACTAACTATGGATAGGATTTAATGGCTAGGAAAGCTGGACATCACAGAAGCTCAAATCCAGTGCATTGCTGGAAAAATACAGGGGAGGAATAAGGAGGTTTTTCTTTGCCTGCTGTCAAGGTGCCATTTCTCCAGCCCTCACAATGTATGCTGCCCAGGCCAAATCTGCCACCCTGTATGGGGTGGAGTTTTGGGGGAAGATTTGGGGCCATTCAATCAGTTATACTAGGGTTGGCTGAAAGAGCTTTCTTGAAAAAGCTACTCGGGCTCCCACTAACGTGTCCAGGCAGCCCAGTCTAAAGAATTGGGCCTGAGGCAAGTGTAGAGTGACGTTACCCTTAGACTGGTACTCTAATGGTTTCGATTGTGGCCAACCTGTGAACTTATAACATATCATGCAACACTAACACATATGCTTAACACCAAGGGTAGCAGATCCTTATCATGGTTGATGCATGTTAACAAATCTCTAATGGAAATGAACCTGGAAGACCTGTGGTACAACCCGCTAGGAATAACCCTGGGTGATGTGGATAAAGTTAACAGAACATCACGGGGGATAGTAGAGGTCAAACTGGTTAACCCTTGCAATGGGTTGTTTATGGGAATTACATACCTGGCCGGCGAGCTGGCCCTGCAGTTTGAAAAATATCTAGATAATGCATGAGGAGGGAACGAAGTGTATGGTGTGGATGAAACAGTTAGAATGGATGAAACGTGTTGAACTGATGAATGCACTGAGTGAAAGAATGCATGAGTGGAAGAACAGATGACTATATAGATTGAATGAGTGTGTAAATCGAATGAGTATGTAGATCGGATGAGTGTATAGAATGGATGAACATGTTATGCGGATGAGCTTATAGAGTGGTTGAGTGTGTAGAGCGGACTAGCGTGTATGGCGGATGAGTGCATAAATACAGAGAAGCGAATAGAACGCAGGAGCGTGTAGAACTGATGAATGCACAGAACGTATGAGCGTGTAAAGTGGATGAGCGTGTAAAGTGGATGAGCATGGAAGTGCGGATGAGTATGGAAGTGCGGATGAGTATGGAAGTGTGGATGAGTATGGGAGTGCGGATGAGTATGGGAGGGTGGATGAGTATGGGAGTGCAGATGAATTTATAGAACAGGATTACTGCGTATTAGCGAATGACTCTAAGGTCCTGATGAGTGCATATTAATGTTGAATGCGGGGAAAGCGCAAATGCGGGGAGCGGGTGAGTGCGGGGAGCGGGTGAGTGTGGGGAGCGGGTGAGTGTGGGGGTTGGGTGAGTGCGGGGAACGGGTGAATGCGGGGAGCGGGTGAATGCAGGGAACGGGTGACTGCGTAAGGTGGGTGAATGCGAAATACAGGGCCAGACAGGAGTGCATGCGTGGGGCAGACTGGAGTGTGCGGGGCGGACGTGAGCGCACGGGGCGTACTGGAGTGCATGAGTGCATTGAGCAGACCGGAGTGTGTAGCAGACGGGAACGCATGGAATAAATAAAAGTCCATAGAACGGACTGGAGCGCATAGGACTGCGCGACGTAAATAGTATGGTCTGGAATGCAGGGAACGTTTGAAAGAGCATGTAACCCATCATATCACACCCCACGCTTCCTCTCTTCTTTACACCACCACTCAACTAGAACACAGAGATACTATGACACCATTCGGTATAACTGTTCTCATACCAACATCTCCCGCTCACTCCCCATCATTCTAAGTAAACACTGCTGGTTACACACCCCCCAGCCAGGCGTTCTCCTCAGGCACTAACGCAGCCACAGTCGGTCTGGATAAATCCTGCGTGACAGAAAACATACCCCTGATCTCAACCACCACACCTACCGCTAAGAAGCAGCTATTACACAAATACCACACCAGCTGCACACACAACCGGTGCGCACACGCGCCGTTGAATCTCCCTACTCTCTCTACTGACCTGAACTTCGGTTCCCAAGGGCGTTCAACCTACCAGCGCCTTCAGACCATACCAATGGTATATAAGGCGCTATATAAGTGCAAAATAACATAACATAACATAGATCTGGTAAAATCACCCCTTGCACGCACCTTGTATCTGAGGTACAGGTTATCTCAATTGAATCTGGCGTATCGCACCAGAAAGTGGGAGCCCAGTGCTAATGATTTATGCTTGGTATGTGGCTCAGCCAAGGAATCCATAAGACACTTGCTGTTCTTCTGTCAGGGCTACAGTGTGGCCAGGTGCAGGTATCTAAAGTCAATATGTAACGTACACAGCATACGTCGAACAAGTGATGCCATCTTGCTCTTTGAGCATGATAATGACATAAATGTAGTGTTCTTCGTAGCAAGTTACAACCATCAAGCATGGTGTATGCAAAACAGAATATTAAAATCTGGAGGATTTGAGATTTAGAACGCTGCGATTGTAATTTGCACCAAAAAATGGCCTCACACCCTTCATATGTCTGATACAAGATTTTAATCTATGTAATGTCATAGCCACTTTATAGTGACTTTTTTGCACCCTTATGATGCTGCTAATAGATTCAGGATGCATTCCTAGCTGCAATTATTTGCACATCGTGCCAAAGGTGGAGATAACCGTTAGCGTAGATTTCTTCGAACCCTATTTCACCTAATACCATTTCACTGAATATGGTAGGGGAAATGGTATATGTGTAATGCATAATAGGTGGATTATGGGGTAAGGGTATATGTTAGGGTATGGAGGGGTGAGAGGGCTGTGCGGGGCCTCTCCCCCATTATAACAACAAAAAAAAAGAAAAAAAGTAGAAAAAGTAGATTTGGTTTTTCGGTGAAATGGATTTGGGGAAATCTCCATTAGGTGGAATATATTTGAAGAATCACATACATCTGAGGATAACTGTGTACCATATAATATGACGTAAGGCTGTAGTCGGTTTTAGAGTGTGTTACATTTTATTTACTCTCTGTATAATGTGATGGCATCACAAGATGCCCAACACAATGTATTAACTATTGTATTATGAGCTGTATTTTGGCTAATGACAAAATTGTCGAATAAAAGCCATATGAAATTAAATTACTATTTTTATACACAGAATAACCATCTAAAATACATTTTAATCTGCACTTCGACAATTAATTGAAACAAATGTTTTCAAGCATTAATATTTGGCCCCAGAAGAAGGAAAACTGTGCAGAGATGCGCACCGGGCAAAACAGGTCACGCTACAAAGTGGTGTGCGCGGGGTCACAGAAAACAGAAGAGCACGGTGAAGTCAGAGTGGACAAGGGAAAGTGAACAGAGGATACAGAGCATTGGTTAGGCTTCCAGTGTGGAATAACTACCTGATTTAAATGAGAACAAAAGCGACAGTTCAAACAGCAGTTTGTGTTTCTCATTATTTTATTTAGAAATCTGCATTTCCTCAATGTCAACGATAGGTGGGACCGAGAAAGCATTGGCAGAGAAGATCATGGACACCATGAACAGAAGATAGGAGCAGCAAGGAAAAGTAAAGAACAGGAAACTGAAGAGGAAAACCAAAGCAACAAAGAAATAGCCCAACTGGTAGCATTGGAGAGCTTCCTGCAGAGCCCAGTTAGGCCAAACATACCGTGTTAACATTGGCTACAAAGTTTTCAGGTGCACATGGAAGCCTCTGCCCTACGGGAAACCGGTGAGAAAAGTAAAGCAGTGGTACTCAGGCACACATAGGCTAGGAATAGGACAACACGCATTTCAAATACTACTGATCGAAAAAGTGGAGGATGACTCAGACATAGGAAACCAGTCTAAGGAAGCACTCAAGAAGCTGAGGAAAAGGTTTGAGTACAGAGGGACAGATTACACCACTACAGGAAAAAGCAAGGGGCGAATGAACCAATGGATGATTACCCCACAGAGCTTAGAGAACTAGTGAAAGACGACATTTTGGAGCTACCAACGATAGGATGTAAAAACATGAAGATACAAGAGAAATGCTGCAAAGCAAAGGTCCCATGGTAGACGAGGTGCTGATAATAGCACACAGTGTAGAAGAAAGTGCATTACACCTGCAAAAAGAACCAAGGTCAGGTTCAGAAGGGGAAGGCATGCAGATAAATGAAGTGAAAGGGAGAGTTACGGGAATGAAAGGAAACAACAGAGTGGAAAAACGGCCAAGAGAACAGAATACAGTCATGAAAGAGAACCTAAGTACCAAAGAGAGCACTTTTGGCGTGGAATGCACAGACAACAGGGAAGGCCCGGTCAGAGGAAAAAAGTGCTCCCAATGTCAGAAGGTTAGCCAATTTGCTAGAGAGTGTAGAAGAAGACAATGACAGCGATGAGTCAGAAACAGCGCAAGAGAAGAAGTCAACAAGAATATTGAGCCTAGGAACTTGAGAGGAAAGCAAAAGAGAGAGAGAAACCCTACTGTGAGGTACTAATAGAAATGGAAAACGAATGATGGCTGACTCAGGGTCAGACCTAACATTGATATCAAAAGAACAGTAGAAAAGAATGTGCAACACCAAGATCCAACCAGGAGCCTACTGCGGCAATCTTTTGAAGCTGAAGGGGCACTTCAAAGCAGACATACAATTAAAAGATCAGAGAATAAGAGGTCCAATATAGGCCACTGATGTGGGAGACTCACATTTTGGATGGCAACATCAGGCAGACTTGGAAATCAAAATGGTTCCAAATGCCGAGGAACAAGTCATGGCACTCAGCAAGAAATAAAACACAAATGTACTGGAAGAATACGCAACATTTTCAAGAACTCCATATGGCCACAAAAAAAACAACATGCCTGAAATCAAACTGCGAAAAAGGAAAAGTACCAGTGAAACAGAGAAAAGACCAGTCCCGCTGACAAAACAAGATGAACCATAGAAACTAATAGAGAAGCTGCTAAATTAAAAAAGTAAAAATAGTAAAATGAATGTTTCTGCAATTGATTAGTACTTTTAATTTCCACAAAATTAGTAGTTTTACATGTCAAAATTAGATATTTAAATTCCACTATGTACTCTAAGGCATAAATTAATCTTGGTCCGCACATACTTTGGATACAATCCCATGACCGCCAATGGCTTGTTTACCACTGTTTGGATGAGAGTCACTCTTCAAATAAAATGCAGCTCACACTGTTTCTGCCTTCTCCACTTCCCCTCTGGAGCCCTACTTATGCCCCTCGCCTTATCTCACAGCAGGATAAGAAAGGGGTGAACGTGGGTGCTGTTTCACTCATTCGACTGAAACCCCCGCTTTTTTTTCTATGGGTGGTGAGAGTTGCGTTGTGAAGTGCACGTTTGCTGGAGTCCCCGCTGCAGGTCATGACAGATGTGGAACCAGAGGGAAAAAAACAGACTTCTTGGCTGATGAGGAAATTATCTAATTGTACTAAAATGGTAAACTTGCTCTTTTTTAAATTTTAAAATATTCATTTCTAATTATCCCTTTTATTAATGTTTTAGCCACAATAAGAACATTATACTTGTCCTACTCAGCAAAGCACATTATCAAAACCTATAGTGACCACATACATTATTTACTGGTGGAAGCTTCTCATTACAAGATGGATGTCTAGTACACCCCTATTGTACTCTCTTGAGAAAGGAGAATGGGACAAATAAGACTAGTTAGGATCCATTCTGCTTTACATAAAATGAAAGAGCATTTTGGGAACATAAGCGTGACCAAAGATTTAAATATTTTACATTTTTTTTCTGTGAAGAAATTGTTATATGCTTGAATCACAAAGAACACAATGCACATGCATGCTAACCCTAACATGTTTGCAACACTGAAACATACATACTGATTTAGACAGCATCAGGATTCGCATGCGAGAATGGTATAGCTGTGACCTCAGTCTTGCTTTTACTGTGCAAAGCCTACTTGCTCAGTGAATTGTCGTGCATCAGAATAAGCATGGCTGTGCACATGCTCAGTTTCCAATGCACACACATATCTCAAGGGCTCAGAGTAAGGATTCCTGTGCACATGCTCCATTCCAATACACACACATCCCAAGAGAATAATGTATTGCACTTGGTCCATAGTTAAGATCAAATCCAATTTGCATTGACTTTCCCCCCCGGATTCTGTTGCTATTAAGTGTTGTCTCACCAGATGGATTTGAATGACATTTTCCAAATAAAATGTCTGGCTGGGCCAACTCTAAACTGGAAATATTGGGGAAAATTAGGTGAACAGTTCAAAAGTTATTCAGAAAAGAGTACAATCTGTTGTCAGGCGTACTCCCATTCATTTAGCCATAGAGAAAAATGTGCTTCCTTTGAATACCCATAGCACTAAAACCACTAGACAGATTTGCACCAAATACAATACAAGTTGGCAACAAAGGGTTGCAAATATGCATTTTGTGGCTTGCTGCAAATCCATACATTACGTTTTAAATATTTCGATGGAGAAAGGGCTGTCCCCAGTGCAAATGAAGTCTATAAATCTCCCATAGTGCATTGCATTAGTGAGACTTTTCAGAAATAAAAAGCTGAAAGGTTTTCCCCCATGCAAGAGATTCCCATGGTAATCCCGACAAAAGCCAAAAGGGAAAAATGCAGAAAATTATATTTGGAGCAGTGAAAGGTGTGGTTTTACATCAGGCTAGGGGGCAAGGAGACAAACGAGTGCATGTGTAGTGGGATAATTAGGGGTGGGAAGGGGAGCCAGTTTGTGCCTGAACATTTTCGTTTTAGACAAACAATTGAAAGTGGTTCTGGCTAAGCTTCAGTTAGGATGAGGAAGACTTTCAAGTTGTTGGGCAATTTCCAATTCCAGCGGTAATTGGGAAATGGTACATTACTGTGGGAATGATTACTGTTAAGGGATACAGCTGCAATAGCATGAAGGTGGTCACGACAATTTCCCAGCGGAAACTATAGCTTGGATGTGGTTAGTTATTTGACAGGGTGGTATGGGCCTCAGCTGTAGGACGGGGCCACTGGCCATGCATATAGCCAGTCGGCCTCAATCCTTTTTAATAATTGGGGTAATATGGCCAAAAGCCACGACTAGTGGGCCCACTGGTGATATAGCATAACAAGGTCCTTCAAATTCAGTGACAAAACGGTCAGTTATGAAACAGTTAAGATGATCTAAATATTTGCAAAATATCCCATGAAACTCAGAGGGTGTGGTCAGTGAAGACCATCTAAGCCCAGAGTCTCCCCCAGTTGATCAGCCCATGAGTACATACATGAGATCACAGCAGGGATCAACAATGAGATAAAAAAGACACACATCTGGGCCATGTACTGGAGGACCCCTAGATGGTCTTAAAGTTCCATACCCACTGAATTTCAGGGATATTATATGTCCAAGTCTGCCGTAACACCAAATAACCTATCTAGTCTGAAGATATGTTTTTGCTGTTTTTTTAAGTGATCATATGTTCATTTTCCATTGATACAAAAATATAGCTGATTAGAATAAGGGACTCACTGTAACTGGAAGTCGCTAATTTATTAAGTGCTTTTGCCAAAGTGGTGCACAGGATATCAAAACAGTAGACATTTTACGGAGCATTTAATAAAAATTAGGGAGCAGTTAGTGGTGAGAATTAAGGAAAAGGATTTGAAAGTGAGCGGAAATCATGAAGCTTAGGGGAAGATTTAATGTCAAGAAAGAGTGAATGTTAGTGCTTTAAGCAAGAAGTGGAAAGAAACGGAAATGAGATTGTGCACAAGGAGGTTTAGGAACATCAAAAAGAAACTGGAATTCAGAGCAAAGAGAATGGGGAGATTCACAGAAAGAGACCAATGAAGAAAGATGGGGAAAAGCAAGGCTATCTGTGCATTTGAACACGATAAAGAGAAAATGAAAAAGTAGACGAAGTTTGAAACATAATCAAGAAAAAGGCCATAGAGATGGTGAAATGGAGGTGGGAGGTGAAAGACCACAAAGGGTACGAATAGCAAAGTTGAAAATAGAACTCATAGGGGCAAGTTAATCGGCAGGCAGACCAATAAGAGAGGAACAGTAGTCAAGGTGAGAAAAAAGGAGAGCGGAGATGAGCAATTTAGTGGGCCTCATTGCGAGTATGGAGGTAGCCATGGTGCTATTAGCGCCATGGCTGCCTTCATACCGGGCTCCAATACCGGGTTCCTGCAATGAGGACTTACCGGTTCATTCCGACATAGGAGGAGCCGGTAATTCCTCCTTGCAGGAACCCATCCCCATTCCCATTTGAGCCCCCATAGGGCTCAATGGGAATGGGGATTGAGGTAATAACGGGCACATTACAAATGGCCAGTTATTAGCTCCCTCTTCCCCACGCAGGCCCCGGAAAGGACGGCTGGTTTTACCAGATGTCTGTTCCGGGTCCCGCAAAGGGAACCTCGTAATTGGCGCACCCTTCATTACAGGAGCGCCAGGGTCGTAATGAGGCCCAGTGTCATGGAAAGTCAAGAAAGACTGGGCTTTACATATGCTGAAGAGTTTAACCAGACGGGCAGGCAATAGTAGATGTGGGGGGTGAAAGAGGGATGTACGTGATTATTTCGTTAACGAAAATGTCAAATTCGAAAATCAAGTATTCGACATGCCCGTATTGAAATAATCACGCACAACACCCCCCTCCCCGATAATCCCTCTACCCTCCACCTCCTAACATCCATACTTACCTCTGCGGCTGACTTACTTGCTGCTCTTCTGTATGGCTCTGTTTCTGCGACGCAAGTTCCGCCTCCCCATTGAGAGGCGGAACTTCCGCTGCAGGGTGCTTTTTTTTCTTCTTTTAAAAAATGTTTTTATTTCTCCCTTGCATTCATTTGTGAGGGAGCGGCGGACACCCCCGCCACCCATTAATGTCAAGCAAGGAGAGCGGGGGACACTCCCGCAACCCACACTTCCCTTACTCGACGTTTTTGTTTTCGTTTTTTCCTTAAGAGTATTTTGATGAATACCAAGAAAGAGAAGGGTCAAAGAATATACCTAGGTTGTGAGTTGTAGTTGAAAGGGTAAGTGAAGAGGGTTTAAATGAGGGACAGGGAGAGTGAGAAATAGAAACAGACGGGAACAATAGTATTGCTGTTTTGCTGCATTTAGATGTGAAATGTGTTTATGCATCCAGGATTGCACTGCAGAAAGGCAGGAAGAGATGACCACGTGCAGAGAGTCAGAGGAGGCGGAGAAACAGAAATCTGCAAGTCGTCCATATAAAAATGAGAGGAACCAAAAGGAGAAACAATTTCAGAAATAGGGAAAGTGTAGAAAGAGAAGAGGTGTGGACCCAGAGCACACCCTTGAGCAACCCTCTATAGCAAAGTAAAGGTAGAAGAATGTTTGCCAGCAGTTTCTGTAGAGTGAAGGGGGCTGAAAGCAGATTCAGGCACTGGGAAAAGAGAATTACTGTCACGATAGGAAGAAACTTGGGTGTGGACTTGTTCAAGAATTTTTGGAAGAAAAGGAGGTAGAGAGATTTTGCAAATGTTGTCAGGCAACGTACGATCAAGAGAGGAATTTTTGAGAATGGATAACATAGCATACTTCTTAAATTCACCTGGGAAAGTAGCTGAACCGAGAGATTAGTTAATGAGGGATGTAAGAAAGGGAAGTAAGCAAAATAAATACATTGGTTTCTTATATTGTGCTTTATGCAATACGCCAACCTCGAAGCGCAGGACCAGGTATAGAACTGTGCTGCTCGGTATAGTCTTGTTTCCAACACCAGCGCGTGCCCCTGAGCCCAGTGGAGAGATTCTTGGAATAAGAGCGGAGGGGAGAGAGTCAACGGGGGAAGTAGGATGAGCTCGGGCAAGATATCAAGATCTATCCAAATCAGAGAAAAGAGAAAAGAAAGAAGCTCACTCCTCATTACAATTTGGGCGGTGTAGGTTAAATGCGGTGGTATTTCTGTTTACCAGCACATTACTGCAGCAGAATTACCGTTTATGTAATTCCATTGAAAATGCCACATTTATTCATATGGACTCAAAAAAAATGGCAATTTACACCACCACTTGTAATCTGGCGGTAACACTGACAGACCAAGTGGTGGCAACGGTAATGCAGTTTGGTGGTATCTGGGTGAGTTTACTGCACAGATACCACCAAACTTGTAATGAGGCCTAGTCTACTTAGTCTCCAGCTCTGATTTTGCTCTAACATTACATACTTGGAGATGTGCAGAGTTTCCAAACTACCCCTCTAAATAGCACAGACGTGGTCTGTGCTGTCTTGAAACTGACTAGTATATCTTGATCTATAACCCTCACTGCTGACCAGTGCATAGGAGCATGCACCAGTGACAGATTTCATAGACTTGCATTTATTTAAGTTTCTTACATTGGTAGGCTTTCCTAAACTATCCTTGTCATTTCCCAGAAATCACATTTTCACTGAGTTGTCTTACGACCCCACCCCACAGCCTCACACATTGAAGGTGTGCACTGCAAGCATCAGGAGACACACATGCAACATGCCATTTATTTTATGTTTTAGAAAGCAACCACTTTTAGTGGCACTGCAAAAAAAAAAAAGCTTATTGAACCATGTTATCAGGACTAAATTATGCCTTAAACGCAATGGGGATGAAGATGGCCCAGTGCCCATTTAGGGTTTCTTACAGGTGTCTGGCTATGCCATTCCAGTGACATGCGTTTAGTGGTGGCTGCTCTGTGTGATTGGTTTTGCCCCACTCCTCCCACTCCCACCCTATTATTCTTTCAGAGATGGTTTTTCAGTGCCAATAGCCTGACATGGGACTCGGTATGTCCCAGCCCCAGCATCTTTTGACATGTGATACTCTCCGTACAATTATTTTTTTGTATACTGTAATGTGTGTGTTCTTTTTAGAAAAAAAACATTATGTATTGACCTCACTATCCAGGACAATGGTTTTCTCCACCAACTGGTCAACATCCAGTCTTATTTATGAGAGTATGAAACAAACACAGAATGGGCCACGCTAAGATCACTGATAGCTACACTTTTTGACAGGCAACAAAAGAGATTTGGCTTGTTAACTGGCACACAGGAAGAAAGCTAACTACAGATAACATCATACATTCACCTACCTAAGCATGCCATTCCCAATGAAAGCAGCATCAGAGAAACCATCTGTTACTCTTTGCAAAAAGATGGACACCATAGGTAACCAATACAAAATGTACAAAACACCATGGCAGTTGACAGAGAAGAGTGTCTAATAATTGAGCAGCAGTAGATTGTGGAGAAAGAAGCCATCTGTATTTATCTGCCAACGTCTTACCTACACTCCATACCATTTGTTTTAGCTCCAGCGGGTGGCACTAAAGCGCCACCTTTGAGCCAAAATATTGGAAGGACTGGAGAAAGAGTGATGGCAGAGGGCTGTGAGGTCATGTGCGGATAAAGGTCTGCTTAAAATCCCACTGCACCGATTCTGCAGGCATAAGAGGCTGCTTGGACTCATACATATAACCCAGAGTCTGGGGTTAGGAATCCCCTTTCTGACCTATGCCACATCATGCGGACCCTTAGTTTGCTTGACCTCCAGTGATCCCAGGCTGGGGCGTTTATGGAGTGAGAGACTTGGGTTCCTTCTGGTGGATTCATCCACGAAAGTGCGTGCAGAACGAGCACCTCATGGACCCTGAAGGGAAAAGGAAGCAGCTTTATAGCGAGCGAGAGAGAGAGATGGCATATTTCACAGCTAGTCATGCACAGATCCCGAAAGAAAGGTGTGGATTCCTCCTGACTCCAAAATGGCTGCATACATTTTGAAGTCCCAGGCCCAATATGGCGTAAACACGTGCCTGCAATTGCAATTAGAGGAATGCACCACATTGAGACTGGGGGTGGGGGGGTCAGAGATCGCTGTGAAGCTGTAAGAGGAAGGAGAGGATGGGGATGCAGAAGGAGCTGAGTAGGA
This sequence comes from Ambystoma mexicanum, assembly GCF_040938575.1. Classification (NCBI taxonomy): domain Eukaryota; kingdom Metazoa; phylum Chordata; class Amphibia; order Caudata; family Ambystomatidae; genus Ambystoma; species Ambystoma mexicanum. Next base: position 310,525,545 of record NC_090937.1, read on the forward strand.
GCTCAAGAGGACCCACAGCTGCATAGTGAGCAAGGCGCTATATCCCTGGAGGTCACAGTGCCAGATTCAGAGAAAGCTAGGGGACTGTATTCGTGATGGCACTGTGAGAAGTGTATAGCAAGCTGGGTAATATACCATGATGGCACCGTGAAGGTGGACATCCTAGCTGGGCACTGCATCCCTTGAAATATAGTGTAAGGCGGAAAGTAAGCTGAAAGCCACATTCCTGGAGACAAGGGGTGAAAGTTGGAGAGCGAGCATGGCACTTTATGCCGGAATGCTGGTCGTGAACGAGACATATAATATTGTGATGTAATCGGAGGATTTATAGCACACTTCTGCCATTTTGACAGCCCAACTGTGGAGTTGTTAATGAGACAGAGGGAAAGGCAGATGCAAATCCTGTGGTGTTGATGCTTGCAAGCCTCAAGTACCTGAACCCTGAGCGCCAGTGTGATTCCAGATCACTAGTGGCTGAAAACACGTTGGTGTGTATTTCATCCAGAAGGGAGAGCCCAAAATTGATCAATATAAGTAAACAATGTAAAGACCTGATTAGCTGCTGGTGTGGGTCATGTCAGAGGGTTGATTGTGTGAGTACTCAAAACTGGAGAGAGGTGAAGATTTGAGTAGGTTAAAATGGGAGGGGGAATAACTAAGTCCGAGGGAATCGTTAGGTTCACGGAAGTTGATCTGGTGTTGGGTATTGCGTTGCAGATTCTGTTTGGGTGGATTTGATGTTCCGGTTTAGATTAAAGGTGAAGGTAGATCAACCCGCATGAGCTTGATCTCCTGTATTCCTTAGCTGATGGAATGTGAGCTAGCTTGTTGCATATTTGCATCAGCATTCAGCTGATTTTATTTAAAAGGTCACAGGGAGACTGACCCAAATTAGTTTGATCTCCCATAGTCCTTTGCTGCGAGTTGAGTGTAGGCATGTGACATGTTCATATAACTAGAAAGACAAGCTAGCTCATTTTAAGTTTGGCAGTAATGTGGTTGTAATTCAGCAGAATTACCACCAAATGTGGTTACACTTACTGCCACTCAGTCCAGTGTATTAGTGGTGATGATATGCACTGTTAGTCTGCATTTTGGGAGTCCATATACCAATGTGTGGCAGTAAAGTGGAGGATTTACCTCCAGCATCCTGCCAGAGGTAAATCCTTCATTTTAAGGCCAAAGTCATAGCTTGGCTGCGCAGTAAAAATGGTGGCAATACCATTATCGCCAAACAAAGTGTTGGTAAAATGGAATTTACACCAAGTTGTTACTTCACCGCCAAACTGATAATGAGTGCCAAGGTCCCATCTTGTGGCTATAGCGTGAGTGGGCATTTGTTGCTTCAGGTTTTTGCGCTGGCCTCATGCTGGTGTTGGTTCAATAGATGGCAGGGTTTCCAGGCATTTTCTGAATAACAGGTGATCTTCCTCTGTGTGCAGGCATCTGGGCATATCATTTCAGAGACTGGTTAGGAAGAAGGGTAAGGAAGATCCTTAGTGACGTTTTCAGTTGAAATGTTTTCCATTTAGGCTGTTACAAATGTTTCCTTGTTGGATTGAACCATTTTGTAGTGGAATAATCTTCCTGTGGTGGATTCCGGGCTCTGAGGCCGTAGGGTGGAGTGGGCTATGCATCGGGTTCTGAAGCAGATTCTCCATTTGATCAGGAGCAATTGATGTGTTTGTGCAGTCTCAGAAGAAATGGATTTGGGTTGTTTTGCTGAAGTAGAAAGATTTTTGATGGAATTGACCGTAGTTTATTTTGCCGCAAATATTTTTTTACTTCGGCAAATTGACCCAAATTTGGCCGTAGACCAACCCCTCCTTCTTACCTTTTAGCTGGCCACTGCTTCTTTTGTACCCCTGCAGCATCAGTTTCGTCCCTCTAACGCAGGTCTGATCTGACGCTGCAGGTTCCTTTTCCTTTTTTCCCTTTTTTCTTTTTTTGGGGTCCCCTGCTTTGATTGTTGAGGAAGCGGAAGTCGGCCCCGCACCTCCCGAAGCCCAAACATGCAGATCAGGGGACACCTCTGCAACCCCCGCTTGTCATGTTCAGTATTTCTGGGCTTTGGAATTTTGGTACAAGCCGAATTCGGCCAAATGGTCCATCCGAGCATTTTTTTCCGATTAACTTGGGTGTTTCTGAAGAAAGCTAGCTTCCACTTTTTGGACTCTCTTTGGTCTGTTGAGTAGGTAATCTGGGAGCCCTAAGCAGAGGCTGTGGGCTTGGTACAGACTAACGAGTCATAGTAAGATCATGCCATGGTTTAGTATGTGAAGGTCATGTAATGCATAATGTGACCAATCGTTCATAGTTGAGAAAAAGAAGCTCCTTATGTAGGCTTTACCTGTGGTTTGAGTGTGAGACATCTGTCCATGAAGGAGCCAAAGTTTTTGACTGCTATTTTAGAGGGAAAGTTCCATTTGCATTGGCGGGGATTGGTGAGGGACTCACTAGTGTGGTGCAGCAAATTATAATCTTAGTTTTGGTTGAAATATGAGTCCACACCTGCAGGCAGGTGTCATTATCCATTGCATTTGATGTAGAGTTGTTTTGACCTTGTAGATGATTTGAGTATTGACTGCTTAACTGAAGCCTGCGAGGCTGGAGTTATTCTGGGGGTGTGCAGTATTGTAGATTTTGAATTGGAAAAGTGAGAGACTATATCCTTGGGGTCCTACACATTTGAAGATGTCAGGACGTGATCTGAGAGTCTCTGTGAGTTGTTTTGATCCTGTCATTGAGAAAACAAGCAGTGGCAAAGCAAATTGTTTTGGCGATTGAAGTTGCTTATTGCATTTTACATTTGTAAGTAAGAATGCAGTAAATTCTTGTGCTCTACTTACTATGAAATTCCAAACTTGTCTGCAAGTTACTCTTTGCAGGCTCATAACATTAGTTATATACTTTGTAGAAAGACTTCTCTTCACTGTGATTTATCAAAGTCATCCAACAATTTCGATTCCTAAGGTTATGCGTCATGAAACACTAACTTGCAGACGTGTGAAACTTTTAAAGTAAATATGGTGATTTCAGGGGTTAGCTGGAGTGGGGGAGCAGGGGTGAGCTAAGGTGGGAGGGAGCAGGGGGACATTGGAAGGGAGGCAGGGGTGGGCATGGTAGGCATGGGCAAGCTATCGTTTATGTGGATAGGCAGGGTTGAAGAGGGGTAGAGTGTGGGCAGAGAGAGGTAAGGTCGAGTGTGGGCAGAGAGGGGTAAGGTAGATTGAGTGGGTGGGGGAGCATAGGGGTAGGAGCTAGGGTGAAGACAAGGGGTCGGGGGGGGGTTGGTATGGAGCAGAGAGCGGGGGGGGGTAAGGGCAGAGGGGGTGGGTGGAGGCAGAAAAGGGCAGAGAGAGAGTGGGGCACAGGAGGTGTTACAGAAAGGGTGTCGGGAGTTGGGGACGCATTAAAGAGCGTTATACGTTTGGAGGGAAGCACAAGAGGGTCAGGGTGGTGGGGGAATCACAAAAGAGGGTGTGGGTTAGGGGTAGGCACAAAGAAAAATGGGGGCTAGGGGTAAGCACAAACAAGTGTGGTGGGGAGAACAAACAAAGGTTGGGGGCTGTAGGAGCACAAAAGATGGTCGGGAGGACACAGAGAGAAGGGGCTTCAGCGGGTCAGTGAGAGGGAGACAGCGTGAGAGAGACAGGCTTGTTGATGAAAGGGAGAAAATAGAGTGAGAGCGAAGGTAAGAGGGAGAGCAGAGAAGGGTGTCAGAGAGTGGTTGGGGTAAGCAAAAGAGAGTCAGGTTGCGGGGGAGCACAAAATAGGGTCAGGGTTGAGGGCAAGCACAAAAGAGGGTTGAGGTGATAGGGGAGCACAAAAGAGGGTTGCTGTTAAGGTTGGGGTAAGCAGAATAGAGGGTTGAGGTAGTGGGGGAGCAAAAAAGACAGTTGATGCTTGCGAGGGCATAAAAGAGGCATGGGGTCTGGCCTGGCTCTTAGGACTCAAAGTGTGCCAGGAAAAGGCCGTGCAAAACCTGGGGGGATCCTGCATCAGTGGCTGGGGGCATAGGGAACGGACTGGGGCAGAGAAAAGTGTGTGGAGCAGAGAAAAGGGGTGATATGAGTCTGGACCCAAGAAAAGTGTCACTGAGGGCCTAGGAAAGGGGTAAAAAGGACACTGGCGAGAAAAGGGGCTGGGGCAGAGAAAAGGGGGCTAGATGCTGAAAAAAAGGCCACAACAGGGGGCCGAAGACAAGAAATTAGCCTTAAAAGGGGGCTGTGGACTGAGAAAAGGGACGTAAAAGGTAGCTATCGCTGAGAAAAGGACCAAAAAGGGAGGTTGGGGCTGAGAAAAGGGCTAAGAAAGGGGAAATGGGTGCCGAGAAAGGGCCAAAAAGGTTGGATGTGTGCCTAGAAAAGGGGTGAAAAGGTGGGGGCGAGAAAAGGGGCCCAATTAAAATTTGGGGGATCTTATGTCAGGGTCTGGGAAAAAAGGGGGTCTCGGCAGATTGAAGGGAGCTGGGAGAAAGACAAGGGTTGAAATTGGGCTGTATGCCCAAGAAATGTGGCGAGGGCCTGAAAAAATGGGAGAAAAGGGATGCTGGGGCCAAGAAAAAGGGTGAAAAAGGAAACTGGCGGGAAGAAAAGGGATTAAAAGGGTGGCCGAGAAAAGGGGCTGGGGACAAAGGAAAGGGGTGGAAAGAAGGGCAGAGAAAATGGGTTAGGGTTAAGAAAGTGGGGCTGCATGCCAAGAAAAAAGTGGACTGTGAGCCAAGAAAAGGTCCGTAAAAGGGGGCTGTGGGCTGAGAAAAGGGATGAAAAAGAGGTATGGGGTTAAGAAAAGGGCAGACAAAAGGGGCTGGGCAGAGAAAAGGGCCAACAAAGGGGTATTGGGAACCGAGAAAAGGCCAAAAAGGGGGTCTGGGGGCCTAGACAGTGGGTGTAAGCCGGTCTATCCCTAAAAATAGGGCTGTAAGTGGGGGTTGGGGGCCGAGTAAAGGGCCGGAAAATGGGGCTGGTGGCTAAGTAAAGGGTCGAAGTAGGGGCTTGGGAGCTAGGAAAAGGGCCAAAAAGACTGAAGATGGATGCCTGGTCTCTCTAGGTATCGATATTGGGATCAGGCAGAACACCTCTCTAATTAATGTATATTACATGCCCACAATATTTGGCAGCCATATTAGAACCGGGAAATGCTTCCTTAGAGGGATGTGGCTGAGTACCCGCAAAGGAACACTGCTGAAAGGGATGAAAGAATGGGCTTTCGAAAGCAACTTGTGATTGGCACAATCATTAAAATACATCCCCTCATTGATGTAAATGGCTACAGGAGACAAAAATCAGCAAATTGTGATAAAGTGATTTGCCTGAGCATTACCAGTTACCACACCAACCATCCCTGCTTCTCTTTTTGTGTTAGCAATGCTTTACCACATAGGTGGCAAGCGCCACCAAATGCGCCAAAACCAAAAAGTGATCCTGTGTTAAGCCATCCCTTTCAATCCAATGTCCTCTAATCTTTTTACCAGGATCTCAAAATGATAGTGTTGAAAGTAGTGCAAATGTCCAGCAGGGTGAATGCACTAGATGAGTTTGTGCCTGCATGGTTTTTTTACCATGTTGGATATTCAGTTCCTCTTATTTGTCTGAATCTGTGTTGTGAATCATGGAGGAGATTGTGGCTTTGAACAGATTCATATAGCTGTTGGTAAATACGCTTCTCAAGTATTTTAGCTGTGAACAGTGTGTTGGAGATCGGTCATTAGTAGGACATTTCGATTAGCGTGTTTTTCTTTTTTATCAGAGCTTTGGTGAAGGCTGTTTTAAAGCATGAGGCACAACCCTTTGTTTGAGAGAGGAAATATGGAGGGATTGGAAGGAAGGCACTAGTCCAGAATCCTGAGTCTAAAACGGATGAAAGGTTGTCAGTGTTGGAATATGTGGTTTCCTCACTGCTGTTTCCATTGCAGGGATTGGTGGTGATGGTCCTAGAATTGTTAATTTATGTTGCAGGAGTGTTTTGTTTTGTAATGGTGCTGGAGACCTCTTGAGATATTGTCGGTGCTGTCTTACAGTCTGTAGGGGTTTCGAATTTGTGAAGATTACCGTGTTGCGCTGACTGTATTCAGGATGCGCAATGACCCTTTTTTTATTTTGTCCATTTCCACTCTGTAGAATCAGAGTTGTTGAAGGTAACTCAATTATTAAGTTGGTAGATATTTTCAGCAGCTCCAAAATATCTAAAGCCTCTAGTTTTTGTTTTGACAAGATTTACGTCTGGGGTCAACCACTTGGTGGTGACTTATTCTTTTGTAAACATTTCAAAGGGCTCATCTTTGGGGCCATAATGTCAAGTGTATTGGTTATCCAGTTATGCTTGATGTTAAGCAGATAGTCTGGCACTGGCATTTTCTTTTCAACCATTGTCTGGGTTTTAGAGTATTCATGTTTTTCGAGAAATATGTTTAGCTGAAACTCCATCCAGGGCTTTATTGATATTTGAGGAACTATGAGCGATTTCAAAAGTGGTGGTGCTTGGTTGAAGATGCTGAAACGGATGGAAAAGTGGTCTCCCCATGGTAAGAGAACTGGGGGGAGGCAGTGGTGAAATGTTGATTTAAAAAATGCCCTCCAATGTGTAACCAGCTTGGTAGGTAATGCACCTAGTTGCATGATGTGTAAGAAGACATGGTTTGCACAGAGTGATTGTGTAGCAGCATTCATCTCCTTATTCAGACAGAGATTAACATCATCCTCCACAGTGAGGTGCTAGTAGTCTATCCAAAGGGCAGTGACCACATATGCCAGGTTATTTGGGTTGTCTGCAAATATGAAGGAAGCTCAGCATGGATTTGTATAAGGTGGAACAAAGTAGGCGAAGGGATTCATAGTCTGGCATGCTACTGGACTGAGCTTTTAACGTAATATATTTGTGACCAAGTGCAATTACTCATCGTTTGGTTGCTTTGATGGTGAGTTTCATCTTCTAGCCTATGGGGATGGCCTAATGTACAACTGCTGAGTAACCATCTCTAAGTCAGGAAACTGATGAATCCCAGAGCTGTTTTTTTCATACCGAGAAGGTCATAGTTGTCAGAGTAGGTTTTAGCTACAGAACTGCCATTGACGAGAAGACATCTGGTTCATACATTTTCTATGAAACGTCCCCCTGTTGTCATCTTGGTCTGGGTTGTTCCTTCCTTGGGGATGTAAGCTTCGGAAATCTCAAGGGTGTTGTATTCATCTACTTAATGACAGAGAAAATTCTTTTCAGGGTTTTGTTGGTTGACTTGGTGATATTTCATGATTAAAGGTGTAATCTGTGTTGCTTTCTAAAGAGCAATGTTTCTGGCTGTTTTTCAATTTGACTGTAAAAACCCAGTGGTCATAGATGAAGGTCTTTTTGGGCCGTTGTTTCTTCTTATGTTTTGTAGGGTTTCGACATTATGCTGACGACTAGGAAGAATGAGGGTTACTAATTTCGGGTGCTCCCACGGATGGTGTCTGACGACAAATCCATATATTACCAACACTGTTTCTTGTTGATTGAATTATTGGTGTCTTGAAGGAGGACTCATTTACTAGTGTGCTGCTGTCTTTCTGTCCCTTAGCCATGATGTGGTCTTGCTATCCCCTAGCTCAAGATGATTTTGGTAGTTCTGAAAGCTACATTGTCTTGATGGTTTGGGTCAGGGTGATGTTTACCTACCTTTCAGTCTTCAGTTTTGTAGAGGGGGTGGCAGTCTGAGATCACAGTAGTTTAACATCGAGCAAGTCACTGCATGGCATTAACTAGCATTGGACTTCAAGGAGCAGAATCACAATGCAGTGACACTTTTGGACACAAGGGTGTAAAATCACAGTTGGGGAAAATGTATGTGGGACAGGGGGGTAACAATCACAGGGGTAACAATTAACTAGCGTGAAGCACTAAAAATGAAAATCACAATGGGTCAGAAATGAATGTGGAGTGGAAATTAATATGAGACAACAATTAATGTGGAACACTAGTGAGAAAAATCACAATGGGGCAGACATTATGAATGTTGGACAATTAGGGGAGAAATCACACCGGGCAACAATTGATGTGGGGCATCACTTAATGTAGGGGCAAAAATGAATGTGGGACACCAGGGAGAAAAGTTACAGTGGGGAAGTAATTAATGTGGTTCACGAGTGAGAAGATTTAGAGTGGGACAAAACAATTCATGTGGGACACCAGAGAGCAAATTTACAGTGGTGCAGCAGTTAATGTAGGGCAAAAAACGTGGAACACCGGGGAGAATTCTGCCATATTCGATTACTGTTACTGCCCTACTATCACCTCAGAACTAGAGATTCCAAGCTGGTATTATTCTTCATTGTGGAATTCCATGGAACTGGAACAATCTGTAGAGTTCCATGGAACTCCAGTGGGGTTTGAGGGAATTAGCATGGCTGGTAACTCCACCCATGGTAATTTTTCCAATTTTGAAGGTAAAGTAGAGGAAAAACTTCCAGCCAAGTGAAAGGGGCATTTGTTCTACTTTCCCTCCACACATGGAATATGACAGTGGACTACAAGAGGTGGTAATCCAACCGTTTTTTACAGCACTGCTGTACTCATAATGAGGCCGAATGCATGCAGCCATACATTTGTCTTTTTATTTTGTTTGTTCTCAATTCCTTATTGAAAGTTTGTGTAAAATCACAATATACATTTGTTTAAACAAAATAGATCTAACTGTTCCAAGATAACAGTTTGGTGCATGCCTAAAGCTGGGATGGGAGGAAATGTTGTCTACTGACTCTAGGTGATTCCTTCAATTTCTTAAAATTTCTCTGAAGTTCTCACTGTCTTTCAGGTTCTTCAACATCCCTCCCAGGTTCTAGTCATTCTTTAGACTTCCCAGGTGCTATGAACATTGATAGGCTTTTCAGATCTTCCCTCAGACTCTCAGCCGGCTGAGGGTTTGCAACAGATTCTTCCAGTACCTGCCTCCTGAGTGGCAGCCAGGTAATGGGCATCAGGTTGCTTACTCATCAGCTCCATACAGTTTTTGTATAACCATCCTCTTGAGTACTGAATGGTAGGTATCCTCTCTTTCTTTTCTCTTTTGAATGCTGGTGGCTCTCGTTTGCCTTCATGCTCTACTTTCTGGCCACTGTCTCATGAGGGGAGAAGATGAGGATATGTGAATCAGGCCTGCCACCTTGGATTTGTCTTTGGCTACTATATGTTTGAGGCAGCCAAATGTTCTCATTCCATATAACAGATCAGTATTGGCTACAGAAGTGCACGTTTCCCTTTGGAAAAACAAGGCACTATGAACCAAAGTACTGGAAGGTTTCCGGAAATGCAACAAGTCAGCACGGGCCTAAGTAGGGGAGGTTTCAATAACATATGGTAGGGGCCATGGAATGCAGTAGTTCTGTTTGAAGACATATAACCGAAACTAGAAGGCAGTGAGAAGTTTGTTGGAAATGATTTAGCACTAAATAATATCCCAGATGAATTAGGATTCATGCTAAATGAATGAACTCTCACAGAGAATGGAGTGTGGAATGTGGAAAAAGGAGAAGGTTGGAGGGAGGCTGAGGTAAGGGATGAGTCGGCTGGTGTCAGCGAGAGGGTACCGATATTTATGTGAAGAATAAAGGGTGTTCTCACCTCAACCTTGATTATTGGTGAGTCCTTTAACAATATACATCACTTGGCGATGAGCGGCAGCATTGGTACCAGCATGCACGCGTGCCTGGATTGGAAGTCGGAAAAAAACAACCAAGGCGGGTTGTTGAAGGCGGCACACCAATAATGTATGCACAGTAATCGAAATCACACTGAGTAATATTTAAAATTGCGTTGGACAAGTCTTGAAACGAGGAGCATGGAGTGCAAGTCAAGGAACCGGCGCGAGAGAGTGTGCACAAATTAGATGAGAGCACCTTACTACATGGTGGAACGCCAATGGAATGACAGAAAGAAACATATTGACTATCCAAAAGTGATTTAATGCGTATTTACAGAATTGGATTTAAATGAAGAAAGAAACAAATATATATGTTCTTTTTGGAATTAGAAGAGCCAAGAAATGCAGATCATTATGGTAAATCCACCAGCAGATTTGTCAACGCATCCAGGAGAACCAACGATTCCATGGATAGAATGAAAAGAGTATTGGTGGCACTACATGAGAACAGAGGAGTATGAAGGTATAACTTCAGAGAAGAAAACATTACTACTTCTACATGCACTTGTACTGGAAGGACAATGTGAATACAGGGATTCTGCCCCCCTTAACTACAACTGAACTGGGAGCGGGAGATATCGACATATATGAAAGAACCCTAAGATAGTTAGACCTGCGTTGTTTGCCCTTAATGAATCTGGCTATAAACAGGTTCAAATTCTATTCCAGAATTCAAGGGGTGGATGAGTCAACAGAAGAATATTTCTCAGCGCTGACGGCATTGTCCCTATCCTGCAAATTTCAAATGGGGATAGCAATGGAAGAATTGATCAGGGATCAAATAATCAAAAACACAAACAGCACACTTATGCAGGAAAGGTTGTGGATGCAGGAGATCCCACCTTAGCAGAGACCATTGCGATAGTGAAAAAACTCAAGCACACCTACTTGTGCTCAAAGGAGATCAGAGAGAAGAAGAAAGAGGCCTTAGAAGTGAAACCAGAAAAAGCAAGCGATGTGGCAAATAGCACACAAGTTGTGAGGAAGAAAACAGAATGATATGTAAAAGAAAAGAAAAGGAAAACAAAAAAGAAAGAACTCAATCCAAACGAAAGAATGTAGAGTCAAGAAGAATTGCCATCGAATGGACGGAGAGCGTAAAACAAAGGTTTTCATTGTGGTGGAAATTGACATTATGCTAATTACAAGTTGTCCAGTGTTGAATCTCGAAAGTGCGATTTGTGGCATGAAAGGACACTTTGCAGTTGTGTGTAGAAATAAACCTCAAATGCCTGAGTAGTGTGATAAACATTGATGGAACAAAAGTAAGGATGATGGTGGACAGTTGTTCACCATACAGTGGACAGTTGTTCACCATACACCATAATTTCGAGAGAAAAGTGGGAAGAGTTGAAACAAAGGGGTGTCATGGTGGCTTTACATAAATCAGATATAAAAAAACCCAGGAGGATTTGAAGGGACAAACATTCATATAATGGGTTTATCCAAGCGGGGGCTGAGTTTAAGAATAGAATGGCAGCAATTAGGGTGTATGTTGCAAAGAAAGGTGATCAAGTTCTAGGGTGGGGAGATGAAGAGGCAGTCAAAATAAGGCTTGAACCATGCCTGGAAGAACCAGTGCTGTGGGGAATAAGACAAAACATTTGAAAAGGTGTTTACTTCAAACATAGGCTGCATAAAAGGATATGCACACAGTGAGCAGGAGCAGTGCTCTACTTTAAAAAAAGAAAATGTTTTACTGTTCCGATACTTTTATTTTAAAAAGAAACCATTCTGAATGGTTTTGTTTTAAAATGAAAGTGTAGGAAGAGGTTGAATCTTGCAATGCAGTGCAATGCACTGAACAGTCCCTTAAAAAGCAGGTGTGTTTGTTTGGGGGTTTGGATTGGATGTAGGAGAGGGCATGGCGATGGGGTTTGTGGGTAGCTACCTACTATTTCTTTAGGTACACTTCGACCACTGTATGCACACAAAATAATCGTCAAAGCAGGAGCTGGACTGGTGATGCATAAAGCAATACACATTCAATTTGCTTTGAGAGAAAAGGTGGACAAATAATTGGACTCATTGGAAAAAGAACACATCATAGAAAACAATTTGAATCATCAGAATTGATTTTATTTATTTATTTAATTTTATGTATTGGTCACTTATTAGGCACTTATACAATTAACAAAACTGTTTCAAAGAGCCCACAGGGCAAACAGCGTGGGGACAGGAGAAGGTAGACAATAAATGACAGCAAGGATAAATAATTGCATTAATAATACAAACAAGTATTGAGAATAGAGGGAGGGGAAACAAACCTACTATGCCTTCTGAGTGTTCAGAACACGCAAGTGCAGTGGGGAGGAGGGAGGGATAAGGTGCTTTGGTGCTCATGGAGAAGTACCCAGGGTAAGTGCTGAGAGGAGAAGAATGTAAGTGCAACCATAAATGAGTGGGTAATCCAAGTAATTGAGGAAGAAAAAAAGACAGTGGCTGGGATGAGAGATGTGGGGGGTCTTGGCCAGAGGACACATATGGGCCCTGCGCATCAGTCACGCTGCTGTGAGATTAGCAGGGAAGAGAGGAGGAGAACGAGGAGGTAAAGAGAATGGTCTTGAAGCTATTCCAGAACTTAAGGAGATCTTGCTCAAGACACAGAGGGAGAGGGAGGCTGTTCCACAGGAGCTCTCTGTTTGGCAAAGTGCTTAACATGCAGGGAGTTGATGCCTGAGGAACGGAAGAACGGAGGAGTCTAGTAGGAGAGTATTTGATCAGGAGGCATTGAAGATAGAGTGGTGTCCGGCCCCAGATAGCCTTGCGTATGATAAAGAGGGATTTGAATTTAGTCTGTGCCGGGACAGGGAGCCAGTGAAGGCTTTGTAGAGCAGTAGGGATGCGGTCCCTGGGCTTGAGGCCCAGGATAAGTTTCACTGCCCTATTCTGGGTATGTTGGAAGGGTCGCAGGGTGGGGAAAAGAAGATTAAGGAGGGAGCTATTGCAGTATGTCTAGCCTGCAGAGAACCAGTGCACGGGTAACATTGAGTCACTGGGGGAAGGTGAAGAAGGGTAAAGTCCCTTTGAGAAGGAAGAGCTGAAAGTGGGACTTCATGCCAATGTCCTGAATATGAGGGATGAAGGAAAGGGAGGAGTCGAAGATGACTCAGAGATTACAAGCAACAGTGGAGGGGATGGAGGGGCCCATGGAGGAAAGGCAGAGTGCTGGGAAAAAGTAAGGTGCAGGGGACCCAATAGGGAGAATCTCTGTTTTGCTGGCATTGAGGCAGAGGTCATTGGCAGTGTGTAAAGTTGGGTCCCTGGCCACAAATGACTCTGACATCTCTGGTTGAACTGTTAACTCCTTTACTGAGTTTAAAGTACATCAGCTGCAATTAATCTAGTCAAATAACTTATGGGGACAGATGTCATCCACTGGCATCCTCTCTCAGGCTCACATCTCTCCAACTGACAACCGTGGAGCACTCTCATAGGATAACCTTCTCTGCTCTACATTCTACCACAGCATTCCACTCACTTGCAATAGATGCAGGCAAAGCAAGATACTACACAGTGCACCAGGCCTGGATGGCAGAGAGGCAGTCAGGGATGAAGGAGGGTGCAAGGGCATCATGGATAAGCCCCATAGAGATTGCAATGGAGAAGAATGGCAAAGTAAGAGTGTGTGTCGTCTAAGAGATGTGAATACGAATATACAATTGGATAAATATCACTTACCGGAAATTTCAGAGTTGAACAATTGTATTAGTGGGGCAAATGAATTCACCACTTTGGATTTGTCTGTTACATACCATCAGATTCCATTAAATGAAGCCAGCAAGAGCATGACTTCATTCATCACACCCTATAGACTATGCCGATACAACCAGATGACGTTTGAACTGGCATGCTGCAGCAGTAATTCACCCTATGATGTTGCACACACTCAAAGGGCTACAAGGGACAATAGTATAATTGGATGACATATTGATATATGGAAACGGACTGGAAGAGCATGAGAGATGACTAGAGGCAGTGTTTGAGATATTGAAAACACAAGGATTGACAATTGAAATATATAAGTGTAGGTTTAGACAAAAAGAGGTAGACTGTTTAAGACATGTTTTAAATGGAGATGGGTACATGTCCAAATATGATAGATTAGAGGCAACCAGGAAGGCACCTATACCAGTAAATAAGGATGAAATACAGTAATTACTAGGCTTAGCTGAGGTCTATGCCAAGTCCATGAGAGATTGTGCCGATTTACCACAACCTTTGGGGAACTTGTTGAAAAAGCACAACACATTTGAGTGGGGAAAAACATGTGAGATTAAGGTGAATGAAATAAAAGAGAATTTGTGAAGCCCCTTGGATTGATTTACTATCAATCCTAATTAATTTGGGATATTATTTAGTGCACAATCGTTATGGTTAGAGTAAAATTCTCATTGAGAATGGAGTGTGGAACGAGGAGACGGTTGGAGGGAGGCAGAGGCAAGGGATGGCCTCGGTGAGAAGGTCCCAATATTTACGTGAAGAATAATGCCCTCACTGAAATGATTCACACTAAATAATATCCCAATTGAATTTGGATTGATGCTAAATCATTGATGTATTGAAACAGATATCAACATCTTGATGTGCATATTTTAAAAATAATGTTGCATAGTTCTTATGTGTACGTATATTTTGTATGTGTGACTGTGGTTTGAATGTGATAAGCACAATATGTATGAGTGATCGTGTTGATTTGTTGCCCTTTTTTCAGGCAGAATATGTACTTTCTTGTTGTACCCCTTCAATTGTAAAATAGTACTTAACAAGTATTATACTAAATATTTTTCTGTTTAATTAAATATTTGTGTAAGCATGAGTGTGTGGTGCTTTCTGGGTGTAATTAGAATTGTGATAGAGGGAATTACAGTAACGTTTGTTATTTTGCACCTTGAATGATGCACCAGTGCAAGGCACTCGTCCAACCAACACAGTGCATACCAGCATGAGCCAGCCCAGTGCATGCCTCACTCGCCCAGGTTAGGTACATGATGGGCATTCAACCTGTAGAAAAGTCACAGCCCGGGCATGGGCATTCCAATCACCTTCCACATTTAACCAGCACAGCACGGGGCTTTGCAGTGCAAGCTTCTCTCACAAAGAACAGGCGCAGCCCGGGCCTCGGCATTCCAGTCACCTTCCACATTTAACCAGCACAGCACGGGGCTTTGCAGTGCAAGCTTCTCTCACAAAGAACAGGCGCAACCTGGGCCTCGTTAGTGCAAGTCTCCCACATCTTGGCACAAAATGGTGCCCAGTAAACAGAAAGAGGATTCAACTTGGGAACCCTCCCGTCCCCTGCACACTTTCAAATGTTTGGATTAATCCAATACAGTTGTTTAAACTGCGTTATATGCATTGTACATACATTTGTTTCTAACACATATGGTCAGACACAGGAGTGTGAGATAAAAAAATATATATCTTTATAGTCAGGCTGTATTATTTTCAGCAAGAATTATAGTTCAGACAAAGATTATTTACAGTGCATAGAAACAGTATCAATAGATAAAGCTCAAATTGAAGAAAAATGGAGTCCAAATTGATTAGCGACGCGTTTCGAGGAAGTTCTCCTCTTCTTCATAAGGCCACACTTGGACTCTTAATGTAAAAGGAAAGCATAAATTCAGTAAAGAAAATTTTGTAAGCACAATGCATAGACTGTTCATGTCATATTAAATGTATACAGATAAAAAATAATAAATGGCATTAATTGTATTTAGAACATTAATCTGTCCCTAAAAAATAGGGAATTGAAACAATGTAACATGTTCTAATATGCATTGTAATTCATGCAACATTATAAGATTAACTAGGTTGCCCCTGCTCGAGAGAGGGGCTGAAGGTCTACTGAAGCATCTTTTCCTGCAAAATTAACTGTATAACGTCCATCATACTGTAATTTAGTAGAGTACTACCTCTAATGGGATCTATCACGTGGATGGTGAAACATAAGCTAAAGAAAATTAAATATGAAGGTAAATATGAAGGTAAAACAACACACAGATAGTTCTTAGGCTATATCAATCTAATATGGAAGAAATACAAAAATCGTTACCTCTGTGAGTAGAAAGTGCCGGACGGAGCGGTGAAAATAGATAGACAGTCTTCGTACATCAGTTAGTTCCTTAAAACATGGCTAATTCCCAAAAAGATACCAGAAATCTAAAGAAAACAAAGCCTGATCAATGCCAAGCTCAATGTTCAAACGTAACAGTCATAGGTGTGAGATAAAAAAACTGAGTAACATACCTAACCAAAATATGGAGGGCGGAAAATAATCAATACAGCGGCCCACATAAGGATGTAGAACTTAAGTATCCCGCCGTCACTACAGAGGTGCCTCAGTATGTGGGAATTCTGTCATACGAATAGCCAAACTGAACAGGAATGAAGTCCTGATTAGTATAATATACCTAGCAATCTGATATGAAGTAATGGAAACATAATATGGTGTTTAATCAAGGCAAAAAATGTAAAGAATTACCGTGGTAAGAATGTGCAAATGGCACAATTCTCAAAGCTGATGTGCAACTGATGTCAAGATTGTGTGGCCGGTCAACAGCTGAAGAATCCGGCAGTAATAGGTCAGTTAGAGTATCAACTAAAGAAAGTGTAAGGAAAACAGAAAAAAAAGAATCATGAGACTAAGGAACTATTTCCCTGGTCCCTAGATAGATAAATGCACATGCATTCACGCTTACCTGGAGCATAGGGGGGCAATCCTGAACAGAGTCTGTTCAGCCGAGTGGCTTGTTGTTCACAAACCATGGAGACTACATGTGACCATGGAGATAAATAGAGGACTGAAGTAATAGGTGAAGAAAAAGGACTAAGAAGTAAATGGGCCTCAAGGTCGGCCATCTTGGAACGAGGTTATATTGTAATGAAGGTGTAGATCTCTAGGCATTCAATGACAAGAAGTAACTTAAATCGGGAAGCGTAAAGGTGCGTAACTAAATAAATTAAAAGGAAAAAATTCATACAGTACAGAAACCTATTGTGCGATGTAAATCGGACATTACAAATACTAGTCCGCACATCGTAGAACGGGGAGAGGAAAGTTGAGAAAAATAGTGTACCATGTGAAATAGAGTCGAAATTAGCAATGACAAAGGGTCTTGAATCGAACGAAACGCTCGGATCTTAAAAGGGAAAAAAATAGCACGGAAAAAATGAATATAATGTTCAGATTATCTGGCTAAGGTCATTTAATGACCATGTGTAACCTATCAGTTCAAAATAGGTGGATCACATGGATTCACATTATGCAGGAAGAGGGAAAAAAAACCTTAAATCTCTCTCTCATTGCATGGACAACCTAGTGCAATATAGCAATCTCAATGGGGTAAATGCATTTATTTTACAAAAGATCAAAATTAAATGTGATAAGTATAACAGAATGACAAACAATGAAAATTAAGAATAAGAACAATTTTTACACTGTGTTTACAGGCAATTATTTTTATGGCAACCATCTACTAGTCTCAACAAAGTAGTGCCTTAGATCACAGTCAGACACAGGAATAGCAATGTGACTCTCAATTTTATGTTGAAGATCAATCATTCCTTATTGTCAAATTCAAATCACAGAAAACAGTTCAATGTGAAATCCTCATTTAGACCCCAGGGCTGTAAAGAGCTTAACTTATCAATCCAATAAGCTTCTCTTTGTAGTAAGAGTGACTGATAGTCACCTCCTCTTGTAGGTCGTTTAACAACTTCTAGCACCTGGTATTTTAGTTGGGCAATTGTATGTTTTTGCATGTTGAAGTGGCGAGCTACCGGTGAGTATTGATTATTACATCTTATGTTCGACTTGTGTTCAGACAGTCTTGATTTAACAGGTCTTTTGGTCTGTCCTACATACACTTTGCCACAAGGGCACTTCAACATATATATGACACCTGATGTCAGACACGTAGAATAGTCTCTTAATTTGATTTTTTGACCATTCCTGGGGTGAGTCACTACATTACCTTTGATTGTGTTATTACAGTGTATACATCCTAAGCAGGGGAAGGTGCCTAGTTTTTTGGTAGCTAGGAAAAGTTGTTTCTCCTTTGGTACTCTTTCAGCTTTCACCAGCTTGTCTCTTATATTTTTACCCCTTTTAAAACACATCATTGGTGGTGTGGGGAACAATTCCAATAGAGTTTGATCATTATGAAGAATATTCCAATGTTTCTTTATACTTTTTGTGATCTGAAAACTCTGTCTTGAGAATTTTGATATGTATAAAAGTGGGGTGTCTTTAACCTCCGATTTAGGTTTCAGTAAATCTGTACGGGGGATCTCTGAAGCTCTGTCTTTGGCAATTTCCAAAATTTCTGGTGGATAGCCTCTGTTCTGAAATTTACTAACAAGATTTGTGCATTCCTTATCTAGAACTTCTGGGTCAGAAATTATTCTTTTCAGGCGTAATATTTGACTATATGGTAGACTTTGGAGCATCGCCCTCGGGTGGAAGCTGGAATAGTGAAGCAGATTATTTACATCAGTCGGTTTGTGGTATATAGACGTAGCTATCTTATTGTTAACAATGCTTAAGTTAACGTCAAGAAAATGTAAATAAGGGTTACCAATCTCAATAGTAAATTTAATCCTAGGATGCACTAAATTGAGGTATTCAAAAAACTGGTCCAAATCATCTCGTGTGCCACACCAAATGCAGAAAATGTCATCAATAAACCTCTTCCAGGTTAAAATGTATGCTGCCCATGTGGGATGTTCCAGTACATGCTGACTTTCGAACTGAAACATAAAAGTATTAGCGTACACGGGCGCCATCGATGATCCCATCGAGGTACCCGATGTTTGTAAAAAGTATTTGCCCTGATGTCTAAAATAGCTATTGTAGAGGATTAAGTTTAGTAGCTCCAGAATGAATTGAGGATTACCTTTCACACCTGAATTGTTAAGTAACAACCATTCAACAGAATCTATACCTTCACTATGGGGTATTGAGGTATATAAGCTACATACGTCCAGGCTGAATAGTATGCAGTCTTCACTGATAGCTGAAAAGTCTTTAAGTCCATTAAGGAAGTCTGTTGTATCCTTTAGGTATGTGGATGATGCCTGTATAAGCGGTTGTAGTAATCTGTCAATGTAGACTGCCAGTGGGTCGAAGATACTTTCTGTCCCAAACAGAGTTAGCCTCTCTCAAGTAACACAGCCACAGATTGTGCCTCAGTAGTACAAGCCCCCCTTGCACAGAAAATACACAACATGAACCTTGGCAGGGCCTGGTGTCCTCATTTAGAACAGGCATAACAACAGTTCATGCTCACGCCTCATCAGTCACCACAGCCTTTAATGTTTGAAAAACAGTCACAATTAATCATGTGTGTAATTGGCAGGCATGCAGCCACACACATTAATTCAAATTGAAGTTAGGACCGTACATCGTAAGCTGGATTGTTTTTATTACCTATAAAGTAGTACACATTAAATAGGTTTCCAACTGTAAAACCAGCTGTGCATTGTGTTGAACGTAATTCTGGCTTTGTTTGTTTGCCCGACTGCATGCACTATTCTCCTAGTAACGGCGTAATATAAACCTGTATAATGTCATATCCGTTACCCTCTGAATTAGCAACTTTCACGTTCAGAAAATATGGTGTCCCTATTTACTCATGACATTTATACTTACAATTCGGGGCATTTCAAGGGTTATCTTGCTACCATTTCACATGTTTCAATGCTTACTTTATCGATAAGGAGAGTCCAATTGAGGACAGACTACTGCAGCAAGCTGTTAAACAATAACTATGAATACTAGTCATTGAAAGAAAACGTCTACGGCAGTCAGAGCATCTCTACTATTTTATCTCAGTTCACATGACTGCGTCACTCATTTGAAGACTGTGAGTCCCAGGTAAACATGCTCGTGAGATAAACCTGGCCAAATCTGGAGGAACCTGCGGCGCATGAAGGTACTAGAATAAACATCTCCTCAATCTCTGAAGTGGGGGGAAGAAGGCAGATGGTGTTCAGAGCAAAGGGAGATCGGCTGTGTAGAGTGAAGGTGGGAGAACCCCCTGGTGGGATGAGCTGAATATCAACCTCAATATTTGGTGGTGTCTCGAGATCTCGCGGGAACTTTCAGCATTCCAAAATCACACTCTCAACCCCCTTGAAACGGGCTGGCAAATCAGAATAATCAAAGGCCCTCTGGAGTTTTGGTGGACCAATCAAAGCTCCTGATTCTCTGGGGACGACCAGTGGACTGAAAAAAATGCCCATATGATTCCCTGGTCCACTGTAGGTTCTGATTGGCTGTTAGATGGACGAACAGACCTGATCCAGACAGGGAAGGTGAAGGAGAGTTTGTGCTGCAGCTACTGAAGATATATTTTGTCATTTTCACATTTCATTCCCTATTTGTGACATCCCATTGTATATTGTGTTTGCTTGGTGACGTTCTTAAAGTCTGACTCTCCCTTTGAGTAACCCCTGTGATTTATTTTTAAACACTGGTTCTCTCCCCTTCATGCTTTCGATCCCGAAAATAACAATACATAGAACAAACCCTTTGTAAAACCATTTTGTGAAGCAACTTGTGATTGATTGATTTTTAATCTCTCCCCTTACCATTCCCCTCCACAAATGGATCTCTTTGGGAGCATATCATCGTTAGACTATGGGGAAGGGTCAGCAGCAGTAAATGGAATCTGATGAAGCAGACATGGAGGGGCGGCCGGAGGTGGGACACACAGAGGTAGATGAGAGGAAGCAAATGTAACAGAAAGGGGCAAGTTAGGAGGCGGTAGTTGAGGGGTAGAAGAGAGGCAGATGAGAGGTGGGCCGAAAAAGGGCCAGCATGAGGTGGAATGGAAGGGATTGGAGGAGGTGTTTTGGTGCCACAGCAAAAGCAAGAGGGTAGGAGGCTGATGGAGATGATGCTGCTGGCTCCTGTGCTGTTGAAGGGGTAAAGTGGGCCAGAGGAAAGGACAAATTAACAAGGGTACTGCCCAAACATGGTCTAGTATGGGCCCCTCTTGGGTGTGGTAATGCTTCCCCCCGCCCGAAGAGAAGGTACAGGCAGAGGCAGATGCAGTTGTGTGCAAGCTCCGAAAGAAGGAAGTGTGGCAGGGGAAAGAGTGATCATTTTACATTGGGTGCAACTGTTGTGCTAGCTAAATACAAGATACTGGCATAAACCAATGTTTAATAAATGTGTCATCAGCTGTTGCTGTGCCATGTAACCTCCTTCAGTGGGGTGGAAGAATCATTTTATAACCACTCACCTATTTTTTTTTTTTTTTTTTTTTATTTATTTGATATGGATAATATCATCATCCTTTCAAATTTCCTCTTTTTCTCCTTTTTTCTTTCCTTCCCTCCCCTCTCTTTTTTTTTTTTTTTTTCCCTTTTCTTTCCTTTCTTTCATTGTATACAAGTGAAATACTACAAATTGTTTACAATTTACACAGAAATGAAGTTTACACATTGGACAAAACTGAACCAAATTAATAGATAAAAATTAATGAAAGGTTGATAGTAGCTCAGAGCAATTAAACAATGTCGCAATTAGAAAGGCACAGAGAACAACCAACTTAGGATACTCAAGTTTGACCGTCAGATTAAGTGCTCGGAAAGATGGTTTCTAAGTAGTGTACAATGGCCACTCTCATTCCCAAATCTGGGTAATTGGTTATGTGGGACCAGATGGCATCCAGAGACATAAATTCATATTTGCTTAGGCTACATTTTGTAAAATGAACTGTCCTGTGACTTGCGAGCATTGGACAGAATAAAATGCAGTGTTTTAGGGTCTCTCTTTGTGATTTGTCTAAACAAAAACGGCAATAAGCTTGCTCTTTTGGAATTAAATTCCTTTTTGTCAGCAAATCCGCAGTTGGCCACAGATTTAAACGGAATCTAAGAAATTGTTGTCTGATATGTGAACTCGGGCATTTCAAAAGATAGAGTTCTGTTTTGTACAAAGCTTTGATGGCAAAAACCTGAGTGTCAAAATCTTTATACTTTAAACATAAACTGCGCGTTTTAATCCAGTCATGCAGATAGAGTTTTTTTTTTGCTCGGCTTGGGTTATGTATGATTAGGTCCAGAGTAATGGAGGCATCAGCAAGAATATGGAAGACACTGTTGCACCAACTCTTAGCGAACACATGATTCTGAGCTAGGAGATGCTGTGCTAAAATGCCAAGGAGTCCGTCAGATGTAAGACCTAATATGCATTTTCTAAATAGAGCACACATCCTCCATTCATTATGGGATTTTAGGGAGGGGATTCCTAATTCGTGCCGTATCAACGGTAGAGGCGTGCAATTTGGTAGCTGAAGAATCTGTTTCCAAAAGCGTGCCTCTAGGGCTCGCCACCAGCTAGATTTCATAGGTAGCTTGGTCTCCGAGCCATAACACAAGGCAGGAATGACCTTTTGTTGGTAAAAGAGGAGAATATGTTTGAGCGTAAATTTACCATATTTCTTCTTTAAGACTTTTGCCTGAGTAATTAGCTTAGAGAGTTTCAATTGTGTGTCCTCTTCCCATTCATGTGAGGAAGCAGAGGCCTGGATGACGACCCCAAGATATTTATATGAGGAGACTTGAGACAAAGGGGCATTGGATAAATGCCACCGATGGCACTTTAGCTTTGAATTACCATGGGGCTTACATATCATGGTTTGTGTCTTATGAGTGTTAATTATGAGATTGTTGCTGGAAACATAATTAGCCAAACAATCTAGTAACTTTTGCAGCCCAGAGGGCGTCTGTGAAATGAGGATCAAATCATCTGCATAAGCCAGGTGAGTTATGTTGTGGGATCCGAGTTTGGGGGAGTCACTTTCGGTAGCTTGTAGATCAATTCCAAGATCAATCAGAAAAAAGTTAAATATAGAGGACGCAAGAATGCATCCCTGCTTAAGGCCTCTCTCGGTCGGGATGGTGGAGGAAAGTAACCACTCACCTATTGTTGTCCTCATACCATACCTATGTCAAGTAAGCTTCATGTAACAGCGTCATGATGCCCGAGGGCACTTGCGCGCTTTAAAAATGCAAATAAATAAATACATTTGTCATCTTATCCGAAGATGCAGGTCATTCCTCACCATGATTTAGAGTGCTGCAGTTAGAGAAAGAAACCACAACACAGACAGAGTCACTGGCTGCAGCTTTCAGGTCTCTGGTTGATCAGTTGGCTCTTAACCACCTTGGTAAAAAGGTTGTCTGTGCCTACATACAGAATTAGCCAGCATGATTGCCTGTTCCAGCATAGAGGTACAGAGTGCTTGCATTGTGGGTGGTGGTCCTCTACAAATATCTGGAAGGCACTGCCGTTCAAGATGCTCTAGAGGCTCACATGTATGCCCTTCACTCAAACCCACCCCCTGAGGAATCATGTTTTTATATGAGCTAACACCCCCCTTAACCTGGATGCCCTGACCTTTCGCCACTCTTTCCCTGGCACCCTTCCATCCAGCACTCTCCTCAGTCTCTCCATCCCAGACTCACCCTGTGCATCCGCTTGCTTATGGCAACCGTGGGCCCATCAATGAAAGTCCCCACACCCTGACATCGAAAACACCAACAGGATATTTGCATTTAAGCCAGTCCCCAACTCTATCTCCTACACCTGGACGGGGATTCCACATTCTGCCAGCACATTTTTCCCTGTTGATCCTCTCTCTCTTTTTTTTCCTGCATTGATCAGTTTTCTGCCCCCATTTCATGTACTACACTTCAACCACCATCACCACTGGGAAAACAGTTGCATCTTGGTCTCTCTCTCTCTCCTTCTCTCTCTCTCTCTCTCTCTCTCTCTCTCTCTCTCTCTCTCTCTCTCTCTCTCTTTCTCTCTCTCTGTCCCCTCCCTCTCTCTCTCTCGCTCATGTCGTATGGGGGGAACATAAAAAAGTTCTCATGTTGGTTGCTCTCAGGGGAAAGCCCAATAAATGCTCATGTTGGTAACTCTGAAGAGGCAAGTGAATCTACAAAGTATTCTAAGAAGACAGATCTCTGGCAGTGTGGAGAACCTCACAATTTATCAAGGAGGTGGCACTCAAGTAGTGAAGATAGCCCAAAATATTCTCATGTGGGCAACACAGGGATAGCGGTGGGAGAACCTGAAAAGTTATCATTTTGACACGGTTTGTCAATGCCACCTTCCGGGACAAGCACATCCCGCCATTCATCAAGGCGGTTACAGTCACTCCAATCCCCCAGAAAGTAGGTCTTGACCCCAGAGACCCAACAAATCTTACGTCAATAACAAATTGCCATTTTCTACTGGAGATCTTATACAAGCTGGCCACGGCACAATTTCAATCTTATGTCGAGGCCCATAGCATCTTGCATGGGGGCCAATAAGGATTCAGGCCGGCACACACTACGGAAACAGCTTTGATAGATTTACAATCTGACATGCTGTGGATAATGGAGAATGGTAAGACAGACTTACTGGACTCTTCCAAACTGCATTTACTTCTCAGACATATTGAACCTTGGATGTCTGAGAATTGGATGTGCATTAATGGAGGGAAGACGCAGTTGCTCATCATTGGTTCTACCCAGGCTAGGGGTAAGCTCAGTGCGAATTATGATAGCTTTGCAATAAATAACACCAGCATCCCAGTCCAACATAAGGTAAAAACACTGGGTGTCACTTTCAAAGCTTCACTCAACTCGGACGAACACACCAACATGATCAGTAGACACAGCAATTATCACCTTCAACTTCTCAGAAACTTAAGACCATTCCTGACTGACTGAAAAGAATGCTGCCACCATTGGCCGTGCCATCATCCTATCAAGACTTGACTTCTGTAATGTGCTTCTTCTTGGGGCAAACAACACCAGTGTAAAAAGATGTTAGCAAATTCAAAATGTTGCAGTATGAATCATAAAAAATGTCCCTTGGAAGGAGCACATTTCAAAACATTGGAAAGATCTCACTGGCTGGCCATCTAGGACCGCATAAAATTCAAAACTTGTACCATTGTTCACTGTTGCCTCTTTGGCGTTGCCACTTCCTATCTCAAATCTGCTGTGACCCCCTACTCACCCGGAAGACGTCTTTGTTCATCCGACCTGGCTCTTGTCTCCTGCCTGCCCTTCAAAAGGGCAAAGGGTCTTGGTCGTTCCTTCCAAGTCCAGGCCGCCCAGTTGCGGAATTCTCTTCCCCGGGACCTCAGACTGGTGAACAATCTGTTCACTTTCAGGAAAACACTCAA
This sequence comes from Ambystoma mexicanum, assembly GCF_040938575.1. Lineage (NCBI taxonomy): Eukaryota > Metazoa > Chordata > Amphibia > Caudata > Ambystomatidae > Ambystoma > Ambystoma mexicanum. The sequence goes on from NC_090937.1 coordinate 310,550,421, forward strand.
GAACACAGTTTTCAAGTAGTGGACTCAGGAGCTCTATGACCGTTCTCCTTACTCTGTCCCGTCCCTTTTTTGTTGTCTTTGTGTGCTTGTGCGCCCTGATGCCTGTGGGCTCCCGGCTCATTACAAATAAATAAATAAAATTATGCAGGATGCACGAGGATGGTGAGGAGAACCCAAAAAGTTCTCACGTGGGCGGCTCTCATGTAATTGAGAACCTGAACAAATGATCGTATTGGTGGCTCTAACATAGTGAGGCGAACCTGAATAATGTTCATGTAGGCAGCTCTCTAGTAGCAGGAAAAACCCAAACAATTCTCATCTAGCTGGGTCGGGTCTCAGGTAGCAGGGAATAACTAACAAATCATAATTTTGGTGGCTCTTGGCCCTGCTGAAAGCTAGCTCTCCCCCTAACGTATGTGGTTTTAAATAGCAGGAGCATGTCTTAAGAACAGAAGAGTAGTACCACAAATGCTAACAGCATTTCATCACGATATTAAAGTCACACCTCACCCACAACAGCAATCAATCACTGGAAGTATCCATTTCAAAACTAGTCGATCCACTAATCAATCTTGCTCCCCTTTCAGCCTTTGACTTGAAGCAGACAACAAACGGAATCGTACCAAAATATCGCTCTCACAATTACGATGGCCGAAAATGCTTTTTTTTTTGGCCCTCCCCCTTACACCTACATATATATGTGGTGGGGGTATAGAATATAATATTAATATGGGGTGGGTGCGGGGGGTCTATGTGGTGTAAAGGGGTTAAAAAAAAGTCAGCATTTTCGGCCGTCGCAACAATCACATAGATCCCAACAAACTTCCCCATCAGATTTGGTGTATTGTTTATAGCTAGTGCTGGCCGATATGGGCACATTTTGCTGAGCAGAAAAGTGTGTGAATTCTGGCAAAATTCATCAGCTTTACCAATATTGCCCTCAGAATGAAATTGACTATATTTGGGCTTTTTCCTGTCAGAAATGTCATTTGTTCCCAGAAACGTCATTTTCTCGGGATGCCACTAAACATTTCGAGCTTGTAAAAGGGAAATGTCATGTCAAATGGAAATTTCTGTTGCTTTCGGGGCTGATATTTCATTTTATTCTTAAAATGTTACTTTCTTAAAGGCCTCCAAAAAATTCACCTAAATTAGTGTGAAAAGGATGCAAAACAACCTCGCTTATGTAACGGAAATGAAGGCAAATTCCACCAAATTCCACCAATTTCTGTTCGCTGGCGGTAATTTTGCCCACCCCTAGTTATGGCTAGATGTCGTGTGAAAGTCTTCCTGAGTTTAGTGATAGTCTATTTTCATGAATGTAAATTGTTCAACATGTGCACAGTCAGGCTTCTCCGTCACTTACAAAAGGCCCCTTAGCAACAAATACTCACTCACAGCTTGCACTGGCAGACAGGCATCTTATGGCGTAGTATGGCAACTCTCACAAATGGTCCTGTCCAGAAAGGCAGCTTACTGAAGCAGTATTAAGGGGATCCTTATCCCTACTTCCCTGAAATGCATCAGGTAGATATGCATTCATCAGCTGAACTGCTGAAGGTCCGCTATATGTTCTTTTCAACACAGGCACATTTACGATTCCAGATTGAATGAATATCATTCCAATACTGGCTACTCACACTCTGTGCACTGCTCCGCTGCTCTCGAGCTAGGTTCGCGTTTTCAACAATAAAAATAAAATATATATATATATTATATAGCATAGGCTCTCCATATGCAGTCCATAATATTCATCGAAGATAGGTCAGGAGATGTAGGTGACAGGATCTGTGTACTGTGAGGTTTCCATTATGGAAGGAGACACATACAACAGATTCAAAGTTGAACAATGTTTTATTCAATAAAAGTCAAGATGGATTGAGGCCTAACTTGCCCTATACTAAGGTAGGATTTCCCTACCTAAAGAAAATAACGAACGTCAATGTCAGTAAATTCAACATAAAAATCTGTCTGTGACAATTCATATACTTGCCCTCACACCTAATACAAACCCATATGCAGGTACATCAACCATAAATCAAATAGTGAACAGAAAGTTCTGAGCTACTTCCAGCTCTGGCTTACTTGTCAGCCTTCTCTCCCAAATGTCATTAGGTTCACCACAAAGTTCAATTTCTCCTCCTTTGAATGTTAGAGGAAATACAGTTTTATAATTGTTAGTGTGCCCTATCCCAAGCTCAACACAGTTCCAAGGAAACACAATTTCAGGACACTAAAACTCAGGGACCCTTCCCCAAGCTTAATCTCGATATCAAAAGGAAATATCTTGAAGCTTTGAGTCTTTGAACTGCACCTACAAAACTCAGGGTTCCCTTCCCAAAGTGTGAAGATTGTCAAGGTTTGTTTTCCTGCCTAAAACACAGTAAGCTTTCTTCTTGACATACAGGAATTCTCTGGTCAAGGTGTAGTTTCAGACCATACGGTTCACTCATTATAGGTCACATCAAATTTGCTTTTCCATCATCCTTTGTTCACAAGTGGTAGTTCTCTGGTCTTGGCCCAGTTCAGACCACACCGTTTACCCATTACAGTACAGGTAACGCAACCAGGAACTTTCAGGTTTCCTTAAAAGTTCAATATTACACTCAATGGCCAGTTTCTTAAAGTGCAGCTTCAAATTTAACACATTGGTATCTTTCCTTGCATTTAGCTTCCTTTTGATTTTCACTTCAGTGTTCATTAAGCTTGGTTCATCTTATACCATTGCATTCATATATCAAATGTCTTTTGTCTTCTGCCTTTCAGGTCTGTATTCAGCATTAAGGTCAGCTTACTTGCTGTATTCCAAACAGAGTTCAATAAATGTACTTTTAATCAATTCAATAATTATGTTATTCAAAAATAGTTCTTTTCACTTGTTTTATTGAATTGACTCTTCAATATGAGCAATGTGATCATTTTCTTTCTTTGCAATATATTGCTTTTACTTATTTCACTGGATTCAGTATATTTAATTCAGTTGGATATTCAATAGAAGTAACATATTCTGTTTCATTCAATGTGAAACATTACTTTGATTCATTTAATTCAGTTTGGTATTCAATAGTAGCAACGTGTTCAATTTAATTTAATGAGGGACGTTACTTTCATTCATTTCATTCAGTTCGGTATTCAATAGTAGTAACGTGTTCAATTTCATTCAATGCGGGACGCTACTTTCACTCAGTTTGTGTGCCTCGGTCATAATACATGGACCGTGAATATCTGCATTGCCCCCTTTGAGCACCCCAGGTGTTATAAGTGTCCCTGACACTTACCCAGTCTCGGCAGCTCCTCCAGCAGCTCCTTTGCTTTGTTCCTTCCTCCCGAGGGGCTGCCAAATAGCTGGGCGCTTCTCTTCGTACTCACTGGCTAATTAATGGAGCTTCTCCTCCGCTTTGATGCACGCCTGCTGCTCACCGCACCATGGATGGGATCTCCAACCCGCATTCCCAGTCCAGCGGGATTCCAAAGGTTTCCACTAGCGTGTTGGGGTATCAGCTTCTCCTCTCTTTCGGCTTCCACTCTGGTTCTCCGTCTCTGATTCTGACTCTCGCTCTGTCACATGCTCTCACCCGTGCTCGCTGTTCTGCCTGCTGTCATGGCTTTTATACACCTGGTGGTTGTCAATGGTTTGCCTTGTCTCACCATAATTAGATGAGTTGGTGGGACTTGCCTGACCTTCAGGCCACTTCTTTGTCGCAGTACTTGAATGGGTAATGGAGATAATCTCAATTGCTTCTAGTTGTTTCTTCTTCGTCTCAGTATTGTCATATAGTTTAAATGGGGAGAGAGGTGAAATACATGTATAATTATCCATACAGGTCGGGGAAAGATCAGGGTGACTATCTTGGGGATAATAGTGATACTGGGATGTATTCTTACGTATCTCATCTCTACCCTTCCTCTTCCTGTGTTTAACGTGTCTGGTGTAATACTGATTCATACCTTTCTTAAAGATCATGGAACTAGATGAAGAATATTCCATAACCTACTCTGGGATAGAGATTCCTTTTTAAATGGAAGATATGGAATACTGTGTCTCACTCATGGGTATCCCACTTCCAAACCCTGAGGTCCCTCTATCCAGGTGATGCTCCCTCGCTTGTCCACCCACAGGGGAAGGATAAAAAAGTGATGGCCTTTCCCTGGCCACCTGCATTGAGGATCCAAAGGGAGTAGAAGTGAGAATACCCTTATGTTTCTCACAGAACTCTCTTGACAATGAAGAAAGAAGACAATATTCTTGACACCTCTGGTGGTGGTGTGCTAAGCAGAGATGTTCCTTTAATGTTCTTCCTGATTATGCTATCCATGCAGTTCAATTTCAATCAGCAGCACCAGTGCATCTTTTTTCATCTTCTCTGTTTCTCATTCTGCTGGGTTCTCATAGAGCTGAAAATCAGCCACTTTGATCTTGAAACATGGGTTGGTGAATGAGGCCAGGACAGTGCTGGACGGGTCTACAAAACTCTGGAAATTTCCCCGTGGGCCTCTCCTCCATCAGCTCTCCACCATCAGCCTACTTTCTACGAGTACCCTGATTTTCTGCACTTTTTACACTATCTTTCAGTCACCTCACCTCCATTCTCTCCATCTCTCCTCATCCCTCACAAAGAAAATATATTGTTACAAAGCTTCCCGTAGTTTCTTCCTGACTCTTAAAAAAACGTCATCTCTGTTTTTGTCGTGTTTAACTAATTTTAATCCCTTTCATTGAGGCAATGCGTACACCCACAGGCAAGGTTGAGGGCACATTCATCAGGCGTTATCAAGCTAACTAACAAACCATCGGTCCTTATCATGTAGGTCGGATTGGATTTTAGCATATACACCAGGCGCAGTATTTTACAGAGCGATGCACTGTCCCAGCTAACATGCTTGGTGGCATACTCAACAGGCCATACACACAAAATACATCAGGCAGTGACTGTCACTGTCTTTCCTAAAGAATGCCCCATCTTAAGCTTGCCTGTAGCTCATACACTAATCTGTGATAGCATTGTATTGTTCACATAACCAGTTCAATATATTCAAAGTACATTCTTTGCACTGTCGGTCCATCAGATGTTTGAGCTGATCTTCTAGGCTAAATCAATCCTGTACTTTCTTGGCTACCAATTGCAAAGCAAGGAACATGCATGGTCTTGCCAATTTGTTGTCAGCAGCCAACAAAGCCCAGCAGTTAGTGTTGTGGTCTTATTCACTGCTCCAACACACCTGCACCTTCTTCCAGGTGTCAAATGCCTAAGGCCTCTGCCTTCAAATCCTTCCATACATACAGTTCACTGGTGCCAGAATGCATGAACTTGGTCTACCATAGGAATGATTAAGGATCCAGATCCCTCTTCATTAGAAGGGGAAGAGATTGTCACTCTGTGTGTAGTCGCAGGCATGTAGTCAATGCTCTGTCCACTTGAACACATGTCCACGGTCAAATTCTACTCTGCTACAGACTTTGTGTGAAAAGTAACGTCTATTAGGAATTTCTCAACACTGACTGACTTTACTTATGATCTGATGGCAATGGGCGTTTTCAGCAAAAGAATACGACAAGAAGCTATTAAATAATATCAGTGCTTGGTTAACACAGAACAAGCACACTGTCATGCGATCTGTGATATTCTTGTCTATACTTGGTAAGTCAGGCATTGGAGACAGACAAGAAGACATGTTTCAATGGGTCTTTGTTTTATTAAGGTAAATAAAATGACTCGTCTATCCCTACTTCTATCCCTACTTCTACAATAAAGGTTCCCTATCCTAGAAAATAACAAACGTGTGCTCATCCTGATGTCTTACACAAATAAACGTTGTCCTCTGTCCAAACATATTCTATCCTATTGACTGACATACCACTAACAATAAGAACATCATAACGTATCCTAGAGAAGAATTCTTACTCTCCTTAACCTCTGCTAGTTGGTGATTGGCCTCTCTGCTAGTTGGTGATTGCCCCCCTCCCAATTGTTTCTCTTTTTCTCCTTTTGGTCTTTCAGGCCTCGGCCTGATTGTGCAGTTTAAACAAGTTTGTTGCTTTTCTATCCCAAAGCGGATTCCTAACCCCCAAAGTCTTGTTCACCTTAGAAAGTTTGTCCCTGAACTGTAACACTTGGATTTTGTAAGTCATTCCACTTTATAATTTGTGTCTATTACTCACCCCTCAAGTGTGTTTCCGTTTCTTTCAAGCACTGTGTTTTCTCTGCCCAGCATGGAGTATCCGGCTCTACTGCCAGTCGTGGCTTATCATAATTCTCTGTATTGAATCTTAATAAAATGATTTTGTATTGATTATTCATCACTTATTTGTAAATGTGATTTGTAGCGATGTTCTAGAGTAAGTGACTGTGGAAGAAACTCTTTCTCTACCTTTTTCTTACTGATTAGTCTCACCTTCCCGAAATAAGGGTAGAGGACCATGTTTGTAAAACGTGGCTATTTGGGCTCTCCTAAACACTTGTTTGAGTATTATTTAAAACCATAACACAATTTTAAAAATTTGTTTTTAGCCACATTCCTCCCTCCCCTCCCTTGCACATTTAGATGTCCTAGCCATGTTAGCATCCATGTGGCTATAATCTAATTTCCAAAGAATTCTAAAACGTTTCTACTCAAGTATCAAGAATTTGGTTTGGCCACCAAATGATGACACAGCCAGTTACAGACACTGAATGAAATCTCTTGCCTTAAAATAATTAAAGACTAGTAATTCACCAAAGGAATTCAATGAAATTGTATTCACAATTTAGCAAATAACAATCACTTGGTCTAGCCAAAAAACTATGATGCACAGAGTGCTCCTGCTTCCAAAGAATTTTTAGACTTTTCTACATGAGTAAGAAGTATTTGGTATTGGAAAAAATGATAAACTCAGTTACTGACACTGAAGTCCTCTCTTTCCCTAAAAGGAATTCTAAGACTTTTCACTTACGAAAAGAATTCTGTCATTTTATTAGCAACTTCACAAGCAACAAAGTAATACGTATTTGGTCTGGCATCAAAAAGAGGGGACGTTGAGTTACAGCCACCGAGTGCAACCTCCTCCTGCTTCCAAAACATTGGAACACTTTTCTACGCAATGAACACATATTTGGTCTCCCTACAGATAATGGCTTATTTGAGTTAAACACAAGCCAACTACGATTTGGAGCACAACCTAAAGGACCAATACAGGCACGGGCACTGTATAGAAACAGTCTGGTGAGGGAGATGAGGAAGAGTGTTGTTTACACGCCGTATGTTACGCTGACTATTTGTCTTACAGATTTTTCAATGATGACATCAGAAGTAGAAAAAAACAAAAGCAGCATGGGAGCAATTATTTTTAAAAAAATCACATATTCACTTAGGAGTGAATATGGTTTAAATGATATTACATTAGCAGCAAGTTGTTTAACTATATAGAATGCACTCCATATGTCATTTTAGGGGATATCCCCATAAGGACAGGAATGCCAGCAGATGTTTCTTCAAATAGTTGAGAGCAGAGCTGTTTGCGTACACACTGAAGCAGTGCATTGTGATTAGGTTAGTGGGGAAGTAAAGCAGCCCAATTTCTTTAGGCAGTCTACATTGCAGGCGGTGATTGTGTCCATTTCTTTATTATTTAGGGAATGTCCACATGCGGAGTCAGTTTGATTCATTTGTCCTAAAGAAGACAACTACTGAATTACCTTGGCGAAACGTCTCAGTATCAAAAGAGCGGTTCCTCCACAGTAATGCCCACTTCTATGTATATACATTGAATGGAGAGATAGGCTGTTTGACCCTGACGAGTTGAGGCAATTCTGTACAAACATAAGTAGAAAGTGTGGTAATTTAGATATCAGGAATATGTTTGTTTTTCACTGTCCCATGTTGGGGTATAGATTGGTCAGTGAAAGGTGGTGGAAAGTAATAAGACACACACCAATGGTACATTTCAATAACATTGTGTTTTGCATACGGAAGGATATCTTAGGGGCAACGTGCTTGCCTTGGAAGCAAGACGACACGGAGCAACACAGGTTCGGTCCGCGCTTAGAAACCTCTGGGTATTAAGCGTGTTATAAATAACATATCATATATGTATGTTATTTATTGTGATATGTATTTTGTTTGTTTACATTTAGGAATTTAGTTTAGTCGTATGTATTTTACATTTACTTATGTCTAGAAGTGCATGGGATCAGGGTATAAGAAACAATGAAAAAGCAAACCAAATAATTGAATAACATAATTTATAAGCACAAGGATTCACCTTGAATAAGGTAAAAGTTATTGAAGTCAGTATATTGGTTGTAGACTGCTGAAATAAAATTGCAACTACATGCTAATAGGTGCTTAAGTAAGAACACATTATTGTTTTAATACAAAGTCTGTTGGAAGCCATTTTTGATTGCGCAAATAAATAGTGCACTGAGTTGCAAAAAGAATTCTAAGACTTTGCTAGGCAAGCAACACGCATTTAGTCTGGTCTGAAAAGATAACACACTCACTTACAGATACTGAATGCACTTTCTTGTACAAAAGGAATTCTAAGATGTTTTATTTGTAAAGCAGACACAAAGACTTTTAATTTGCAACTTCACAAGCAACAAGTATTTGATCTGGCTACAAACAATGCTGCATTGATATGTAGCCATTAAATGTAATCTCTTGCCTGCCACTGCTTCCAAACAATTATGTGATACACTTCTCATCAATCTGACAAGAAATGTCACATGCATTTATGTCATGAAAGGTGGTCACTGGGATTCGTTCCTCCCTAGTACTCAGATGGTATACTGAGTTGCAGCCAAGTAAAATCTCGTTCTCCCCAGAAGAATTGTAAAGAACAAGTATTTGGACAGGCACAAAAAAGATGACACACTCAGATACAAGCACTGAATGCATTCTATTCCCTAAATATAATTCTGGGACATTTTATTTGCAAAACACCTAAGACTTTTTATTTACAACCTTGCAAGAAACACGTATTTGCTTGCCCATAAAAAAGATGAGGCACTGCGGTACAGCCACTAAATATGATTGCTTCTTGCCACTAACCAATTCTAATACCTTTCTAAGCAGGCAACACATGCCTTGTCTGGCCACAAAAAGGGTGCTCTTAGATACAGACACTGGAACACTCTCTTGCCTAAAAGGAATTCTGATACTTTTTAGTAGCAATGTTGCAAGCAACAAGTATTTGGTCTAGGTATGGCAAGGCTATGCAATTACAGACACTGAAAGCACTCTCTTGCTGAAAACGAATTGAAGCATTATCATTTGTAAAAAGAATTCTAAGAGTTTTCATTTTCAACTTTGCAAGCAACAGGAAATTGATCTGACCACAAAAAGATAAGACGATGACTTACAACCCCTAAATGCAATCTAAACCTGCCTCCATAATGCAAGCAACAGTTATTAATTCTGGCCGCAGACAGGCGACACACTCAGTTGCAGACATAAAGACACTCAATGCACTCAATGCATTCTCTTTTCTAAAAAGAAAGCTATGACATTTTGTTCATAAAATTAATTCTAACTCTTTTGATTTGGTCCTGCTTCTGAATATAATCTCCACCTGACTTCAACGAGCTCTAAGGGTTTTCTATGCAAGGAACAACAATGTGTTCAGGCAGGAGTACATGACACACTCATTTACATACATTGAATGCACTCTCTTGCCTAAAATACATCCTGAAACATGTAATTGAACTAGTTAGTATGGCCACAAAAATAAGATGCACTGAGTTACAGCTACTAAATATATTCCACTACCTGCTGCTGCCTCCTAATGAGTCTTTGAAAGTATTCTCCTCAATCTGACAGCATTGACATTTTCATTTATGTCAGGCAAAGTGGTCACTGCAATTCCCTCCTCCCTAGTAAGATGCTACAGTCACCAGTGCAGCCATAAAATTCGAAAATGTTTCCATGAAAGTAACAGGTATTTGGTCTGGCTACATAAAATAGCACTCAGTTACATGCACTGAATGCACTTGATTGCTTAAAAGGAATTCTAAGACGTTTAATTATTTTGTTAAAACAAAACAATTCTAACACTTGTCATGCAGACCTTTGCAGAAAAATAGTATTTGGTTAGGCTACTAAAGAAAGTACACTGTGTAACAGCCACTGAACATAATCTCCTCTTGCCCCCAAAGAAATATAAGACATTTCTACTTAGTCCACACTTATTTCATTTAGCCACAAAAATACAACACATTCAGTCACAGATAATGAATACAAAAATGCATAAAAAGTAGTCCAACAATGTTTCTTTGTAACTTCACAAGCAACACGTGATTGACCCAGCCTGAATAAAAGACAGTTTACTTTTCCACAGTCCCTAAATATAATATCCTCCCCACCAAACCATTCTGTGTTGGTCTACAGTGCAATTCGACAACCACTGGAATTTGTGTATATGCCTGGAAGATAAGTAGTACTAGTTAGACATGTCCTACCCTATTAAATATTCTATTGCTACCTGAAATATGTCTGCTTTTACTATTCTACCTATCCCTCAACTATCCTTTTTTTAATCTCTTTCTCAATTGAATCCCATTGTAATGTTCTACCTGCCCCTCAATTAAACGCTATCAATTTTCTACATATCTTTCAAATATAGCTTTTTCCCTCAATTTTTGTGAATCCTTCTGCCTCTGTCCACACTAAATACAATGATAAATCTCCTGTTTCTATTATTAAGCCCAAACCACCTGAATCACCCTGCCCAAACCACCTTCCAGGTTCAAGAAATCCAGTTTCATGAGAAACATTTTAAAATGAGGTGATTCAGTTTGTAGCAGAATGTGATCACTCAAGCTAAATTGAGATATGCAATCTTTTTCTAATTTAGTTTGTTCAGTACTTTGAGCAAGACCCAGGGCCACAGCAGAACCACATCGCCAATCCTTTCCAACCAAGTGTATGTGTTGCACACAGTAACCGCAGTAATAAAGGGCTTCAAATGAATGCAGGTTGCAGGTGCTCTGCCTTGCCTACAATGTAAGTGCACCAGGCGCAGTATTTTACAGAGCGATGCACTGTCCCAGCTAACATGCTTGGTGGCATACTCAACAGGCCATACACACAAAATACATCAGGCAGTGACTGTCACTGTCTTTCCTAAAGAATGCCCCATCTTAAGCTTGCCTGTAGCTCATACACTAATCTGTGATAGCATTGTATTGTTCACATAACCAGTTCAATATATTCAAAGTACATTCTTTGCACTGTCGGTCCATCAGATGTTTGAGCTGATCTTCTAGGCTAAATCAATCCTGTACTTTCTTGGCTACCAATTGCAAAGCAAGGAACATGCATGGTCTTGCCAATTTGTTGTCAGCAGCCAACAAAGCCCAGCAGTTAGTGTTGTGGTCTTATTCACTGCTCCAACACACCTGCACCTTCTTCCAGGTGTCAAATGCCTAAGGCCTCTGCCTTCAAATCCTTCCATACATACAGTTCACTGGTGCCAGAATGCATGAACTTGGTCTACCATAGGAATGATTAAGGATCCAGATCCCTCTTCATTAGAAGGGGAAGAGATTGTCACTCTGTGTGTAGTCGCAGGCATGTAGTCAATGCTCTGTCCACTTGAACACATGTCCACGGTCAAATTCTACTCTGCTACAGACTTTGTGTGAAAAGTAACGTCTATTAGGAATTTCTCAACACTGACTGACTTTACTTATGATCTGATGGCAATGGGCGTTTTCAGCAAAAGAATACGACAAGAAGCTATTAAATAATATCAGTGCTTGGTTAACACAGAACAAGCACACTGTCATGCGATCTGTGATATTCTTGTCTATACTTGGTAAGTCAGGCAATGGAGACAGACAAGAAGACATGTTTCAATGGGTCTTTGTTTTATTAAGGTAAATAAAATGACTCGTCTATCCCTACTTCTATCCCTACTTCTACAATAAAGGTTCCCTATCCTAGAAAATAACAAACGTGTGCTCATCCTGATGTCTTACACAAATAAACGTTGTCCTCTGTCCAAACATATTCTATCCTATTGACTGACATACCACTAACAATAAGAACATCATAACGTATCCTAGAGAAGAATTCTTACTCTCCTTAACCTCTGCTAGTTGGTGATTGGCCTCTCTGCTAGTTGGTGATTGCCCCCCTCCCAATTGTTTCTCTTTTTCTCCTTTTGGTCTTTCAGGCCTCGGCCTGATTGTGCAGTTTAAACAAGTTTGTTGCTTTTCTATCCCAAAGCGGATTCCTAACCCCCAAAGTCTTGTTCACCTTAGAAAGTTTGTCCCTGAACTGTAACACTTGGATTTTGTAAGTCATTCCACTTTATAATTTGTGTCTATTACTCACCCCTCAAGTGTGTTTCCGTTTCTTTCAAGCACTGTGTTTTCTCTGCCCAGCATGGAGTATCCGGCTCTACTGCCAGTCGTGGCTTATCATAATTCTCTGTATTGAATCTTAATAAAATGATTTTGTATTGATTATTCATCACTTATTTGTAAATGTGATTTGTAGCGATGTTCTAGAGTAAGTGACTGTGGAAGAAACTCTTTCTCTACCTTTTTCTTACTGATTAGTCTCACCTTCCCGAAATAAGGGTAGAGGACCATGTTTGTAAAACGTGGCTATTTGGGCTCTCCTAAACACTTGTTTGAGTATTATTTAAAACCATAACACAATTTTAAAAATTTGTTTTTAGCCACATTCCTCCCTCCCCTCCCTTGCACATTTAGATGTCCTAGCCATGTTAGCATCCATGTGGCTATAATCTAATTTCCAAAGAATTCTAAAACGTTTCTACTCAAGTATCAAGAATTTGGTTTGGCCACCAAATGATGACACAGCCAGTTACAGACACTGAATGAAATCTCTTGCCTTAAAATAATTAAAGACTAGTAATTCACCAAAGGAATTCAATGAAATTGTATTCACAATTTAGCAAATAACAATCACTTGGTCTAGCCAAAAAACTATGATGCACAGAGTGCTCCTGCTTCCAAAGAATTTTTAGACTTTTCTACATGAGTAAGAAGTATTTGGTATTGGAAAAAATGATAAACTCAGTTACTGACACTGAAGTCCTCTCTTTCCCTAAAAGGAATTCTAAGACTTTTCACTTACGAAAAGAATTCTGTCATTTTATTAGCAACTTCACAAGCAACAAAGTAATACGTATTTGGTCTGGCATCAAAAAGAGGGGACGTTGAGTTACAGCCACCGAGTGCAACCTCCTCCTGCTTCCAAAACATTGGAACACTTTTCTACGCAATGAACACATATTTGGTCTCCCTACAGCTAATGGCTTATTTGAGTTAAACACAAGCCAACTACGATTTGGAGCACAACCTAAAGGACCAATACAGGCACGGGCACTGTATAGAAACAGTCTGGTGAGGGAGATGAGGAAGAGTGTTGTTTACACGCCGTATGTTACGCTGACTATTTGTCTTACAGATTTTTCAATGATGACATCAGAAGTAGAAAAAAACAAAAGCAGCATGGGAGCAATTATTTTTAAAAAAATCACATATTCACGTAGGAGTGAATATGGTTTAAATGATATTACATTAGCAGCAAGTTGTTTAACTATATAGAATGCACTCCATATGTCATTTTAGGGGATATCCCCATAAGGACAGGAATGCCAGCAGATGTTTCTTCAAATAGTTGAGAGCAGAGCTGTTTGCGTACACACTGAAGCAGTGCATTGTGATTAGGTTAGTGGGGAAGTAAAGCAGCCCAATTTCTTTAGGCAGTCTACATTGCAGGCAGTGATTGTGCCCATTTCTTTATTATTTAGGGAATGTCCACATGCGGAGTCAGTTTGATTCATTTGTCCTAAAGAAGACAACTACTGAATTACCTTGGCGAAACGTCTCAGTATCAAAAGAGCGGTTCCTCCACAGTAATGCCCACTTCTATGTATATACATTGAATGGAGAGATAGGCTGTTTGACCCTGACGAGTTGAGGCAATTCTGTACAAACATATGTAGAAAGTGTGGTAATTTAGATATCAGGAATATGTTTGTTTTTCACTGTCCCATGTTGGGGTATAGATTGGTCAGTGAAAGGTGGTGGAAAGTATTAAGACACACACCAATGGTACATTTCAATAACATTGTGTTTTGCATATGGAAGGATAGCTTAGGGGCAACGTGCTTGCCTTGGAAGCAAGACGACACGGAGCAACACAGGTTCGGTCCGCGCTTAGAAACCTCTGGGTATTAAGCATGTTATAAATAACATATCATATATGTATGTTATTTATTGTGATATGTATTTTGTTTGTTTACATTTAGGAATTTAGTTTAGTCGTATGTATTTTACATTTACTTATGTCTAGAAGTGCATGGGATCAAGGTATAAGAAACAATGAAAAAGCAAACCAAATAATTGAATAAAATAATTTATAAGCACAAGGATTCACTTTGAATAAGGTAAAAGTTATTGAATGCAGTATATTGGTTGTAGACTGCTGAAATAAAATTGCAACTACATGCTAATAGGTACTTAAGTAAAAACATATTATTGTTTTAATACAAAGTCTGTTGGAAGCCATTTTTGATTGCGCAAATAAATAGTGCACTGAGCTGCAAAAAGAATTCTAAGACTTCGCTAGGCAAGCAACACGCATTTAGTCTGGTCTGAAAAGATAACACACTTACTTACAGATACTGAATGCACTTTCTTGTACAAAAGGAATTCTAAGATGTTTTATTTGTAAAGCAGACACAAAGACTTTTAATTTGCAACTTCACAAGCAACAAGTATTTGATCTGGCTACAAACAATGCTGCATTGATATGTAGCCATTAAATGTAATCTCTTGCCTGCCACTGCTTCCAAACAATTATGTGATACACTTCTCATCAATCTGACAAGAAATGGCACATGCATTTATGTCATGAAAGGTGGTCACTGGGATTCGTTCCTCCCTAGTACTCAGATGGTATACTGAGTTGCAGCCAAGTAAAATCTCGTTCTCCCCAGAAGAATTGTAAAGAACAAGTATTTGGACAGGCACAAAAAAGATGACACACTCAGATACAAGCACTGAATGCATTCTATTCCCTAAATATAATTCTGGGACATTTTATTTGCAAAACACCTAAGACTTTTTATTTACAGCCTTGCAAGAAACACGTATTTGCTTGCCCATAAAAAAGATGAGGCACTGCAGTACAGCCACTAAATATGATTGCTTATTGCCACTAACCAATTCTAATATCTTTCTAAGGAGGCAACACATGTCTTGTCTGGCCACAAAAAGGGTGCTCTTAGATACAGACACTTGAACACTCTCTTGCCTAAAAGGAATTCTGATACGTTTTAGTAGCAATGTTGCAAGCAACAAGTATTCGGTCTAGGTATGGCAAGGCTATGCAATTACAGACACTGAAAGCACTCTCTTGCTGAAAACGAATTGAAACATTATCATTTGTAAAAAGAATTCTAAGAGTTTTCATTTTCAATTTTGCAAGCAACAGGAAATTGGTCTGACCACAAAAAGATAAGACGATGAGTTACAACCCCTAAATGCAATCTAAACCTGCCTCCATAATGCAAGCAACAGTTATTCATTCTGGCCGCAGACAGGCGACACACTCAGTTGCAGACATAAAGACACTCAATGCACTCAATGCATTCTCTTTTCTAAAAAGAAAGCTATGACATTTTGTTCATAAAATTAATTCTAACTCTTTTGATTTGGTCCTGCTTCTGAATATAATCTCCACCTGACTTCAACGAGCTCTAAGGGTTTTCTATGCAAGGAACAACAATGTGTTCAGGCAGGAGTACATGACACACTCATTTACATACATTGAATGCACTCTCTTGCCTAAAATACATTCTGAAACATGTAATTGAACTAGTTAGTATGGTCACAAAAATAAGATGCACTGAGTTACAGCTACTAAATATATTCCACCACCTGCTGCTGCCTCCTAATGAGTCTTTGAAAGTATTCTCCTCAATCTGACAGCATTGACATTTTCATTTATGTCAGGCAAAGTGGTCACTGCAATTCCCTCCTCCCTAGTAAGATGCTACAGTCACCAGTGCCGCCATAAAATTCTAAAATGTTTCCATGAAAGTAACAGGTATTTGGTCTGGCTACATAAAATAGCACTCAGTTGCATGCACTGAATGCACTTGATTGCCTAAAAGGAATTCTAAGACGTTTAATTATTTTGTTAAAACAAAACAATTCTAACACTTGTCATGCAGGCCTTTGCAGAAAATAGTATTTGGTTAGGCTACTAAAGAAAGTACACTGTGTAACAGCCACTGAACATAATCTCCTCTTGCCCCCAAAGAAATATAAGACATTTCTACTTAGCCCACACTTATTTGATTTAACCACAAAAATACAACACATTCAGTCACAGAAAATGAATAAATAAATGCATAAAAAGTAGTCCAACAATGTTTCTTTGTAACTTCACAAGCAACACGTGATTGACCCAGCCTGAAAAAAAGACAGTTTACTTTTTCACAGTCCCTAAATATAATATCCTCCCCACCAAACCATTCTGTGTTGGTCTACAGTGCAATTCGACAACCACTGGAATTTGTGTATATGCCTGGAAGATAAGTAGTACTAGTTAGACATGTCCTACCCTATTTAAATATTCTATTGCTACCTGAAATATGTCTGCTTTTACTATTCTACCTATCCCTCAACTATCCTTTTTTTAATCTCTTTCTCAATTGAATCCCATTGTAATGTTCTACCTGCCCCTCAACTAAACGCTATCAATTTTCTACATATCTTTCAAATATAGCTTTTTCCCTCAATTTCTGTGAATCCTTCTGCCTCTGTCCACACTAAATAAAATGATACATCTCCTGTTTCTATTAATAAGCCCAAACCACCTGAATCACCCTGCCCAAACCACCTTCCAGGTTCAAGAAATCCAGTTTCATGAGAAACATTTTAAAATGAGGTGATTCAGTTTGTAGCAGAATGTGATCACTCAAGCTAAATTGAGATATGCAATCTTTTTCTAATTTAGTTTGTTCAGTACTTTGAGCAAGACCCAGGGCCACAGCAGAACCACATCGCCAATCCTTTCCAACCAAGTGTATGTGTTGCACACAGTAACACAGTAACCGCAGTAATAAAGGGCTTCAAATGAATGCAGGTTGCAGGTGCTCTGCCTTGCCTACAATGTAAGTGCTAGGACTGCGCACCAGTCAGCACTGGTACAAATTAACTGTTCCCCTCGCACCCAGCACCCCCGTGTTTGTGTATAGATCTTGCTACACTGAGAATAGATTTGTTTGGGAGAGAGAAAGAGGTTGTGTGTTTATGTCTGTATACATTGTCAGGGTAATTCATAGAAATTTGCACAAAAATGGCGCACGCGGCTGGCGCACAGTGTCCCTCTGCGATACACTGCGCCAGCCGCGTGCGAAAAAATCCTTTTCATCGCACAGCGTATTCATGGATTTTAGCCTCCGAAACCAGCCGTGGCGCAGAGTGGCGCAGCGACCCTGCAGCAGCGCCAGTTACGCCTCCAAGAACGCCCTCGCACAAGGAAAAGCCTTCAAAATCCCCAAATCATCGCAAAGGGCTGCGCTAACCCTGGACCAGTTCATAGGGCTGGCAAACAGCAAACGCCAAGCAGGGAACGTGTATTTCAGTGGTTCGTGGGAAGTAACACACGCGATTCCATCAGGGCACGTGTATTCCAGGGGTGCGCGGGAAGTATCACATTCAAAAACAGCAGGGTGCGTGAATTCCAGGGGTGCGTGGGAAGTATCACATGCAAAAGCAGCAGGGTACGTGTATTTCAGGGCTGCGCGGGAAGTATCACACGCAAAAGCAGCAGGGTACGTGTATTTCAGGGGTGCGCGGGAAGTATCACACGCAAAAGCAGCAGGGTACGTGTATTTCAGGGGTGAGAAGGAAGTATCACACGCGATTCTATCAGGGTACGTGTATTCCAGGGGTGCGCGGGGAGCACCACACGTGAATTGCACGTGTGGGTCCTCCCAGGTGTTCCCTCTACACCATCCACGGCCCCTGCAGGTGGCCCACACCACAGGGGCCTACCCTGCACATGTCCCGCAGGCACCCCATCCACCATGGCTATGCCCCCCAGCCAACTCACATGTCACCTTGCACTACTGCCCACCAACGCATGTCCCCCTGCACCCCCAGCCACCAGAGGCAGCCTCCACCAGGCCCCCACTCATGTCTACCATCACCCCCACCCCCGGCAGTGCAGGGGCAGCCTCCACCAGGCCCCTACTCATGTCTCCCATCACCCCCACCCCCCAGCAGTGCAGGGGCAGCCTCCACCAGGCCCCCACTCATGTCCCCTATCACCCCCACCCCCCAGCAGTGCAGGGGCAGCCTCCACCAGGCCCCCACTCATGTCTACCATCACCCACACCCCCCAGCCACCAGGGGCACCCTCCACCAGGCCCCCACTCATGTCTCCCACCACCCTCACCCCCAGCAGTGCAGGGGCAGCCTCCACCAGACCCCCACTGATGTCTCCCACCACCCCCACCCCCCAGCCACCAGGGGCACCCTCCACCAGGCCCCAACTCATGTCTACCATCACCCCCACCCCCCAGCAGTTCAGGGGCAGCCTACACCAGGCCCCCACTCATGTCTCCCACCACCCCGACCCACCAGCCACCAGGGGCACCCTCCACCAGGCCCCCACTCATGTCTACCATCGCCCCCACCCCCCAGCAGTGCAGGGGCAGCCTCCACCAGGCCCCCACTCATGTCTACAATCACCCCACCCCCCAGCAGTGCAGGGGCAGCCTCCACCAGGCCCCAACTCATGTCCCCTATCACCCCCACCCCCCAGCAGTGCAGGGGCAGCCTCCACCAGGCCCCCACTCATGTCTCCCATCACCCCCACCCCCCAGCATCCAGGGGCAGCCTCCACCAGGCCCCCACTCATGTCTCCCACTACCCCACCCCCCAGCCACCAGGGGCAGCCTCCACCAGGCCCCCACTCATGTCTCCCTGCACCCCCACCCCCCAGCAGTGCAGGGGCAGCCTCCACCAGGCCCCCACTCATGTCTCCCATCACCCCCAAACCCCAGCAGTGCAGGGGCAGCCTCCACCAGGCCCCCACTCATGTCTCCCATCACCCCCACCCCCCAGCAGTGCAGGGTCAGCCTCCACCAGGCCCCACTCATGTCTCCCATCACCCCACCCTCCAGCAGTGCAGGGGCAGCCTCCACCAGGCCCCCACTCATGTCTCCCACCACCCCCACCCCCAGCCACCAGGGGCAGCCTCCACCAGGCCCACACTCATGTCCAAATCATGTCTCCCTGTACCCCCACCCCCAGCAGTGCAGGGGCACCCTCCACCAGGCCCCCATTCATGTCTACCACCACCCCCACCCCCAGCCACCAGGGGAACCCTCCACCAGGCCCCCACTCATGTCTCCCACCACCCCCACCCCCCAGGCACCAGGGGCAGCCTCCACCAGGCCCCCACTCATGTCCAACTCATGTCTCCCTGCACCCCCACCCCCCAGTAGTGCAGGGGCACCCTCCACCAGGCCCCCACTCATGTCTCCCACCACCCCCAACCCCCAGCAGTGCAGGGGCAGCCTCCACCAGGCCCCCACTCATGTCCCCTATCACCCCCACCCCCCCAGCTGTGCAGGGGCAGCCTCCACCAGGCCCCCACTCATGTCCCCTATCACCCCCACCCCCCAGCAGTGCAGGGGCAGCCTCCACCAGGCCCCCACTCATGTCTCCCATCACCCCCACCCCCCAGCATCCAGGGGCAGCCTCCACCAGGCCCCCACTCATGTCTCCCACCACCCCCACCCCCCAGCCACCAGGGGCAGCCTCCACCAGGCCCCCACTCATGTCTCCCATCACCCCCTCCCCAGCAGTGCAGGGGCAGCCTCCACCAGGCCCCCACTCATGTCCCCTATCACCGCCACCCCCCAGCAGTGCAGGGGCAGCCTCCACCAGGCCCCCACTCATATCCCCTATCACCCCCACCCCCCCAGCACTGCAGGGGCAGCCTGCACCAGGCCCCCACTCATGTCTCCCATCATCCCCACCCGCCAGCATCCAGGGGCAGCCTCCACCAGGCCCCAACTCATGTCTCCCACCACCCCCACCGCCCAGCCACCAGGGGCAGCCTCCACCAGGCCCCCACTCATGTCTCCCATCACCCCCACCCCCCAGCAGTGCAGGGGCAGCCTCCACCAGGCCCCCACTCATGTCTACCACCACCCCCACCCCACAGCCACCAGGGGCACCCTCCACCAGGCCCGCACTCATGTTTCCCACCACCCCCACCCCCCAGCAGTGCAAGGGCAGCCTCCACCAGGCCCCCACTCATGTCTCCTACCACCCCCACCCCCCAGCCACCAGGGGCACCCCCCACTAGGCCCTCACTCATGTCCCCTATCACCGCCACCCCCCAGCAGTGCCGGGGCAGCCTCCACCAGGCCCCCACTCATGTCTCCCATCACCCCCACCCCCCAGCATCCAGGGGCAGCCTCCACCAGGCCCCCACTCATGTCTCCCACCACCCCCACCCCCCAGCCACCAGGGGCAGCCTCCACCAGGCCCCCACTCATGTCTCCCACCACCCTCACCCCCCAGCCACCAGGGGCACACTCCACCAGGCCCCCACTCATGTCTCCCACCACCCCCACCCCCCAGCAGTGAGGGGCCAGCCTCCACCAGGCCCCCACTCATGTCTCCCACCACCCCCACCCCCCAGCCACCAGGGGCACCCTCCACCAGGCCCTCACTCATGTCTACCATCACCCCCACCCCCAGCAGTGCAGGGGCAGCCTCCACCAGGCCCCTACTCATGTCTCCCACCACCCCCACTCCCCAGCCACCAGGGGCACCCTCCACCAGGCCCCCACTCATGTCTCCCACCACCCCACCCCCCCGCAGTGCAGGGGTAGCCTGCACCAGGCCCCCACTCATGTCTCCCACCACCCCCACCCCCAGCCACCAGGGGCACCCTCCACCAGGCCCCCACTCATGTCTCTCATCACCCCCAACCCCCAGCAGTGCAGGGGCAGCCTCCACCAGGCCCCCACTCATGTCCCCCAGCCAACATGTCACCACAATCTAGATCCCTGGCCCTTATGGTCAGCCTCCAAATGCCAAACACCCACCTGAGTATTGCATCCACCCACTTAGAAATGGCAAAAACATGATATAACCCCAATTGCAAGTTTTGAAATGAACACATGTCCCTCACATACACCCAATGGGTGTCAGTGAATGTCAAAACCCATATCATGATAGGCATGAAACCAATGAGATGATACTACACATTGAAGTTTGAAGAAAAAATATGTTTTAAACGCAACATAAATTGAATCAAAAATAAACAAACAATAATGGATTTTTTTTTTTAAAAAAACAGCAGGTACGTGAAATAATGCAAAACCACAAATCATAATGCAAACGAAAGGTGTCCAAAGTCACAGTCCACAAAAGTAAATCCAATGGAAAATTAAATTCGAAAACCATTGCTCCATGGGGACATCATAAAAAAAAATGAAAATCCAAAAGTCAACTATATACAGATAAACAATCCAGGGTCCATCATCCCAACCGAAGAAATGAAACCTATCTAATAACACTACCTAAAAAAAATATATATATACAAAATTGTGGCCCATTGTCCAAAAGGTCCAAAAAAAATGCTAAACCAAAGGAAACCTAACACTAACTACAGAACTATTTACAAGGGCAGCGGGCTAGTCCAACGGCTCACTTCGGGATGTTCCGGGCCAGGGCATCATCGAACTCCTGCTCAATGTCCCGGAGGCGCTCCTCCTCCATGGCTCCGAGGGTCCGCAGGGCCGTCCACATGTTCCCCCCAAACTCCCTGCAGATTGTCTCGAGGCACTCGGCCCGCCTCAGGGCCCTCCGCATGGAGTTCTCTGCCCTGACACTCATGAGCCGTGCCTCTTCCACCCGCTGCGGCTCCGCATCTATGGCGTGGCCCAACCGCTGCCACACGGAAGACACTTCCCGTCCTGGGTCCTCCTGCCCTCCGGCCGATGCCTGCCCCTCTGATGTCGAAGGCCCTGAGCCATCATGGCTCCCACCACATTGCTGCTGCTGCTGCGCCTCTGCCCGTGCACTGCCTCCTGCTGCCTGCACATCCTCCGCTGGCTGGGGTGCAGTCGTTGATGTGGCCACCCCTGCTGGACGTCCGACTCCCGACTGTGGCAGGGATGCCTCCTCCACCAGCCTGGCCGCACCGTCAGAGGCAGCTCCACAGGGCACCCAGGTGACTGATGGGTGGGAAGATGGCACGTAGGACGACTGGCGCATAGGGAGTTCAGTTGAGGAGGGGGTCTGAGCAAGCCCCATCAAACGGAGGAATCCGGCCTGGGTGACCGGTCCCAGTAGGCCGACGCAGTCAACGAGCCATTCGAGATGACGTGCAGTCTCCTCATGAAAAGACTGCAGGTCACCTCGCATGGCCCGTTGACGCAACGCCACACCAGTCAGGACAGGCTCAACCCGGACCCGGATAGCCACGTCCGCAGGCAGAGGAAGGCCAGTTGTGGTGAGCTCATCCCCTGCCTGAAAACGGGTCTGGACGTAGGCATCCCTGCTGGTGCAAGATGATGCAGTGACAGGATCAGGGACAGGATTGCACACAGGCACCTCCGCGGCGACCTGTGCTGCCTCCTGTCCCTGGTCCTGCACTGCACCACTAGCACCAGTGGAATCCCCACCTCCAGACCCGTCCTTGTTGCTTGCACGGCCTCCTCCTCCACCAAACCCCCCACCAACCTGGATGACTCCGTGCCATCTTCCCCTGTTGGGCCCTGTGGGGTCCCAGCTGCCCCTTCTGCTGCCGAGGAGTCCAACTCCGACCTCCGCCTCTTGGACCTCCCCCCGGCAGCTGCGGCCTGGGACGTGGCACCGGACTCCTCACTCCCCGACGAGATCACAACCTGGGAGGGGAGCCGGGCCTTACGTCTCCGGCTGGCGGTGCGATCCCCGCCACTGTGCTCCACAGCACCTTCTCCGCCCTCTTCATCAGTTGACGCTGCAGACAGGGAGAAATAAAACACAGGCATCAGGGCACTGTACAATGGACACATACACACATGACAGTTGCACATGAGTGCATTGGCAAACCTCAGACATGGCACCACAATTGACAACACACATGTCATTTCTACATGCGCACATGAGCCATACCACAGCCACCTCGCAACTGCCAGCACCATGCATACACATACAACAGCATGAGCAGGCAAAGGTGAGCCAGACATCACATGCAAAACAGGGAGTGCACTACACATGCACGCACACCACCACACTTGCATGCATGTGTACACCTCAGCCAACTGTCGCAGTGTTCCGATGGGCATCCATGTCACATCTGCCAATCAGGCTTCCACATCCCGCTATCACATGCATCCATGTTGCATCAATGTTGCACCCTTGTCAAATACACACACATGCACATGTACACAGTGCTGATACATGCAGCTGAAAACAACATACATGCGTGACATCACGATCATGCCAACTTACATACACATTCATCCAAACATGTGTGCCCACACAACTGCATTTGGCATGCAAGCCTACACACACAAGCACCATCCATGTCTCACACATGACAGCGCTCGCATGTGTTAGCCTCACGGTCCTGTACACCCCCACCCATACTCGGCCCCATACAAACAGATGTGCAACCGGCACACTACTGGCACATCACCACACGCACAGCTTACAATCATGATGCATGTACACTTACCGCTCGACTCCAGACGGGTCTGCCTCTCAAGGACCTGGACGTGGAGCGCTGGGGATATGCGTTCCAGGACCCTCATCTGATCTTCCGACAAGTGGCCCCGGCGCCCCTTAGCATCCGCTGCCTTCAAGAGGCGCCGGGCCTTGCTGAGGGTCCTGGACCTGAAGTCCTCCCAGCGCTTCTTGCCACCCCCTCTGCATTGATGGCAGTCACGATGTCCGTCCAGATCCGAGTCCGTCCTTCCTTGTCGGCGTGCACCCTTCCGTAGAGGGCATCATACTGCCTCAGGACTTGCTCCACCAGGACACCAACTTCCCTGGCACTGAAGCTGGTGTCCCTCTGCCTCTCTGGCCGGGGGTTGTCAGTGGTGCCAGATGTTGCAGTGCCCGACATGACATCCCCAGAGGCAGGAGTGGGTGGGCAACTGGGTCCTGGGGCTGGGATGTGGAGCGATGGAATCCCAGTCGGGAGTCTTCGGTTCCAGCAGGGGTGGTCACATAAACAGCACCCCTGGCTGATGTGCAGGCAGTAAATGGCAGGGCACGTGGGCAGCAGGCAGTCAGGCAGCAGCAGATGGCAGGTGGGAGCGTGCTCGGGGCTCTGGGGGGCAGTAAATTGGCTTTCTGGGCAGGAGCGTGGTCTTCCGTGTGCTTACGCGTGGCCAGCTTGATACTGAGTGATTTGGCACGTGAAAAGTTCTGCACGTCTGCGTGTAATTCGAGGAAAGACCCTTAGCACGTAAGCGCGTCTGCACGCAAAGGCCCCCATGTGCAGCTGTGACGTCACGCGCATGGCCGTAGAGAATGGCACATGTAAAAAAAAAAGATACACGTCCGAGTGTCAAAGCGTGTAATTGGTGGAAATGGCCTCATCGCGTATGCGCGTCTGTGACTTGTGTATAAAAGGTACATGTAGAATGCCATTTCCTTGTACGTGCTTTTCGTGGAGAGCGAGTGGGTGAAATCTGTACTTCTTGTCGGTTCACACGCGATTTACTTCATGGCGTTTCCAGTTCGTACTCACTGTTACCTCTGACAGCTTTTTCCCTTTTCCTCTTTTTCCTGGGCCTGTTTCCTCAAACAGCGTTCCCTTCTACTGTTGTCCTGTCTCCTCAGACAGCGTACAATTCTTCTTTTGGCGGGGGTGTTGCCAACGCGCACATGAGCATATTTTTCACGCTATTTTGTTCCTGGCAGACCTTGAGTCGCACACGTTTTTAACATCTGTGCTTGCCCCGTGTGTCGCGTACCCCTTCAGAGGTCATTCTAGGCTGCGTGTGACACGCATACGTTCATTCTTGTGTTTCTGGGTGCCAAAGAGTAATGCAGGTTTATTTTTCCACGCACGTGGTCTACGAGGGGTTGCGTGCACCTTACTTCCCTTTTTTGGGGTGCCTATGTGTTGCATGACCCGTTATCTTTCCCCAGGGGTGACAAACAGCCTTGCTAGAGCACTAGGGTACTATTACCATCTGGTACCCAACCCCTTTGACCCCCAATTGCCCAAGACAATAGTTCACATCGACTCCCATACACACAATAACATCAGTGCCATGGCTGGGAGGCGAACAAGCCGTAAGGGTGGCAAAGGTGGCCGAGCCCCAAGTGGTGGCCGTGGTGGATCCGGTAGGGGATGTGGCCGTGACTTGCAGGGTGCCCCTAGCCCCCCCCATGTGCGGAGGAGCAGTCAGGGACACCCATTCCCCGCCCCTGGTTGAGGTTAACGTGGCTGACACCATCCATGCTCAGCCCTTGTTGGACCAGCCCACTGTGGAACCAGACCTGGCACAGGGTGACTCCATGGCTGACTTCCAGGTCAACAGGTCTAGGCCACGTGCACCGGTGAACGTTGGTGTCATCAGGCCACGTGGATCAGGGGCAGCTAGGTCATCTGCTGCCCCGCGTAGGCAGGCTGGGGAGGCTGCAGGGGCAGCTGCGGTTCCATCCACCCCACCTCTCACACACCCAGCCAGGACAGTGTCGGTCCAAGTCCATCATGCTGACATTCCCCCTGACACCATCACACTTGAGCTAATGCCTGCACCGACTCCCATGCTGAGTGTGCAATCCCACACTCCTAGTACAGAGTCCACCGGGGCTCCGGCCACTAGTGTCCAGAGCGGCGTAAGACACTCAGGATCCCCACCACCTTCCAAGCGGAAGCGGAAGAGTGCTCGTCCAGTAAAGGCTGATGGCCCAGACACGGCTACACAGTCCGGCCCGTCAAGGAAGCCCAGCATCAATGAGGCCGAACTGAATGCACTTGTAGAGTATGTGTCCGCACATGACCGCGAAATGGTGATTGTTGCAGGATCCAAGACCACACCTGCACAACGTCAGGCACATTGGCAGACCATTGCAGACATCATAAGTGCCCTTGGAATCGTGAGGCGCACAGCTAATGAATGCTACAAGTGCTGGAATGACCTGAAGCGCAGGGCAAAGAATAAGCTGGCCTCAAGTCATGCCGCAACTCTTGTGACTGGGGGTGGGTCTCCAGCAGACGACATAAAACTCACTCCACATGAGCAGGTTGCTGGGACCTACGACACGGAGGAACAGATCCAAGGCGTGGGAGAACTGGCAGATTACGAGGCATTCTCCGGTGAGTGCACATGCATGTGTGTGTCATCCATGTGCATGGTGTGTGTGGGAGGGCTTCTGTTTGGGTGAGGGTGTGTGTGCCTGAGTGGTTTGGGCCACCCATCTGCCTCATCCTATACATTCTGCACACCAGCATTTGGGTATAGCAGCATCCCTTCTGCCAACATTAGACATCCAGCCCAACACCACGCCAGTTGCCCTTGAAGTGTCATCTTGCCACAACATTGTTTGCTTATTTACCTCTGTTTATTCAGGCAGATTGTTTGCATACCACCACTTTTACTCGGGATTTCTGAGTCCTATTGTCACATGTCTGACATGGCTATGGTACAGTGGACTGGCTTTGTTTCCTGGACATGATTTGTTTAGACATCTCCCTGTGCTATAGGACCATTTTGGACTGGCAGCTCCAGGTTAAACATTTGAACCATTTCAATGAAAAAATCAATTTCATGAGCAAACTGGACTGAATGAACAATTGGTGCCCTCCTCTCCCTCTTCACTTCATGGCTAGGGTACATGCCATCTGTGTGATGGCATGTGTATTTGACCTGCCAATCACTGGCCAATGTGTGATGCCACTGCTAGGCAGCATGCAGCAAATGTGTTCATCTTCCATCTTGGTGTCATCAATGTGTGCCATCTGCCTACCCTTCACACGCAGTGACAGTGCATACATGGGAGGGTTTTAGTCATGTGGGACATGTGTCAATCAAGTACTGTTTCTGTAGCCTCTCAGCCCTAATTGTGTGCCATAGTGCTAATGCCTGTTTCCATTTGTTTTCTTTTATGTCTTTGCAGGGGATGAAACACTTGATACTGCTGGGGTTGTGGAGATGGTGCAGACCCAGGAGGGGTCTCAGGCCCGACCGACCACCAGTGAGGGACGTGGTGTGGTGGTGGGTGAGAACTCCTGCAGGTCGTGCTCTCAAGGGGTGTCTCTGGCTGCACCTCCCCCGACTGTCGATTCGGATGATGAGACCTTTGTGCCGTCGCAGGTGAGTGTTCCTGGGAGGGATTCTGTTCTGTCCGACCCACCTGCACCAGGGTTAGAACCCTCAATGGGGATGTTAGTGTTGGCAGGTACGCCTTTGGTGGTTACGGTTGCCGGCACAGCAAGGCGCAGTTTGCCTTGCCCCAGACAGGTGTGGTGCCCGCCAACGTGGTGGCCGTCCGCCACCTGGCAATACCGCATGGGAGCAATCCATATACGGTATGGCAACCCAACAGGCAGCATCATCAGAGATGATGGCTCAGGCCATGGATAGGGTGGCCACTTCCATTGTCCCCCCCAAAAGGCTGATGGAGCGACTACAGCAGGCAACAGACTCCATCTGCCAGTTACACAGGGAGGACATGTTGGCGTCAAACAGGGACAGGCGGGCGGCACTGGCGACTCTGCAGGAAGCCATTTCCATAGAGTCTCAGGGCCACAGGGAAGCCCTGAGGGTGGAACTCCTTCACCTCAGGACGACTCTTGTTGAGCTTGAGGCTTCAACAAACAGAAGGACAGAACAGCAGCTGGAGCATCTCACACGTACACTCTCATCTGAGATGCAGGCAACTAGGGCGGAGGTCCGAGCATCCCGTGAGTTGTTGCATGGGACCTCCGCACAATTATCCTCCAGAACGAGACCTACCACACCTGCATGCTTGCAGCCATGGAGGAACAGACTAGGGCTTTGCGTGGGCTGCCTCCCATAGTGCCACCACCTCCTGATGCAGCTGCAGAGGGTGAGGAGAGCGACAGCAGTGATTCTCCCGCAATAGGGTAGCCGTGTAGGCCATGAGCCCATTTTTTTTTGCAAGATCCACACAGGTGGGTTTTTGTGTGCACCCTGTCCTCGGACCTCCTGGGTGGCCTCCCCCAACCCTCCGGGCCCATTAATGGCCATTTTTGATTTATTTTTTTATTTTTCTTGGGACAGTATGTTGCCCTGTGTGGCTCCCGTGGGCATACGCTGCATTGTGGCTGGGCACATGCAGACTTGTCATGAATTTGGTTCAGATGCTTGGGTTTTTGTGACACACACCCCTCCTGCTTCCCGTTTCCATGGGCTTGCAAAGGGTGTGCCCAAGTGACATTGACGTCCATGGTGACATTGGACTCCCATTCGATGTGTGGGCAGTCTGTAGTCAATACTGTGTATACATTCATAGTGCATATTGTTGTTGTATTGTACACTGCATGGTGTATTGATATGTACCTCTGCATCCATCTCATCCTCCTAATTTGCAGGTCCATTTCTCATGTCTTCACAAGGCAGTCCACCTTGGAACTGGAGTCCATGTTGTAAGCAGTGCACCTACACACTGTATACTTAGAAGTGTTCGGAGTGCTGGCATCATCAGGTAGTGAGGCTAGCACATTTTTAAGTCTGTAATGTCATGTTTAAGGTAGGTTGGAGGTTGTGTAGGTGATTGGTATTCTTGGTAAGTATTTGGTAATGTGTGTTGTAGGTCCTGCATTACTGTGAGCATTTCATGTGTGGCCATGTTTCCATTAGGGACACTGTAGCTGGTGACACTGGGGCATGTTGTGGGGATTAATTTGTTTGCTCTCACATTGCATGACATGCCATGGTGTGTTGTGTGGCCGTGCTGGGGAGGGGTTGGGTGACATGGCACTGTTTTCATGTAGTATTTTGCAAGTGGGTATTCATTTCTGCAGCATGGAAGTGTGTCTTTTGATGACACTGCAATGGTGGAGTTTGTGTAGGTAGGGATGCACACATTGTCACACTTCCACATGAACAATCTCAGGCTGCTATGGTTCTGACAGTTAACTGTCCCTTTGTTCGTCATAATTGTCAGGTCGAGTCATCATTGCTTATCAGATGGTATGTGCCAGGGCTGTGTGCACTCCACAGGGGTGTGATTTCTATGTGAAGTAATTAGCCACCAGCTGCGTACGGGCTGCCTCACCCTGTGGCGTCTCCCCTCCCATGCGCAGCGGGCGTTCATGTGGTTGGGGATGTGGGGGCACCACCATGTCCACAGCCAGGCCCCGGCGTGTTGCAACATTGTGCAGGACACATGCTGCCACTATGATCCTGCACACTACTGGGGGCGCATATAACAGCTGCCCGCCAGAACGGAAGGGAGCGAAAGCGTGAGTTGAGCACTCCGAATGTGCGCTCCACTATGGGCTGTGTTGTATCTTACCTCTGGAGGCGTGATGGGGTTCCAAATTGGTGTCATCATGTGGGTGCTCAGGGGGTAGGTATTGTCCCCTGGTGAGGAGGTGATGGGTATCATTAGTGGGTTAGTGACATAACTCTGCATCTGACATGCATGCATATGCAGTGGCATTCATACTCACCAAGCAGCCATGTATCGCCATGCCGCCCAGCTTCTAGGTCCCGGTTTAGGGTAGACATTCAGTAAATGAAGCTGTCGTGGGTGGACCCTGGATAGTTGGCATATACTGACGTGATGATTCCCTTGGCATTACATACTACCTGCACGTTGATGGAATGCCAGTGCTTGCGGTTCCTATAGATGTGCTCAGATGCCCTGGGCGGACGTAGTGCCACATGGGTGCAGTCAATGGCACCTAGCACTTTTGGGAATTGTGCCACACTGTAGAAATCGAGGGCGGCAGCCTGCCTTTCTGGAGGTGTCCTGGGCAGGTATAAGTGCCTGCGGACTGATGAGCGTGCATTGATGATGTTCAAGACCTGGTGTAGGCAGCGTGACTGTGTGGCCTGTGACACCCCACCCACTATGGCACTTGTCCGCTGAAATGATCCTGTGGCCAAGAAGTGCAGTACATTGAGGGCCTTCTCCAGGGGGCTGAGTGCTTGGGTGATGTGAGGTTGGGTGATGTGAGGTCATCCTTCCACTCTCTGACCAGGTCCAGTATTATGTGTGGTGGAAACCTGTACCTCCCATACACCTGGTCATCAGGCATCCCAAAAAGGCTGGTTCTGGGAGTGAAAATTCGGCCCTCACTATCCTCCTCCTCCTCCTTAGGTAACCCACGGCCACTGCTGCTAGGAACGGTATATTCATCCTGGCGTCTGAGCTTGTTTGTTGTTTGCGCGCACTTTTATGCTGCGCGGGTCGACGTACGCCTGCTTCATGCTGGCGAACGTGTTTCAGGATTGGACCATTTATTTTTCGGCGCGTCGTAGACGAACGTGTGAATCTTCCCGCCCACCCCTGGAATCCACGTAACACGCTCTCCCAGGCCCAGTCGCGAGTAAATATTCCCGCCCACCCCTGGAATACACATACCCCTCTCTCACAGGCCCAGTCGCGTGTGGAAGTTCACGCGCACCCCGAAATACACGTACCCAGGGCAATCGCGTGTGGAACATAACGCGAACCCCGTAAAACACGTAGCCCGCTGGTATCGCGTGTGGAAGTTCACGCGGACCCATAATACATGTACCCTGATGGTATCGCATGGGAGACTACCGCGCACCCCAGGAATACACGTACCCAGGCAAATCGCACGGCTGTGGGGTGGGGGTGGTGGTAGACATGAGAGGGGGCCTGGTGTAGGCTGCCCCTGCACTGCTGGGGGGTGGGGGTGCAGGGGGACATGTGTGGGGGCCTGGTGGAGGCTGCCCCTGCACTGCTGGGCGGTGGGGGTGCAGGGGGACATGAGTGAGGGCCTGGTGGAGGCTGCCCCTGCACTGCTGGGGGTGGGGGTGATGGGAGACATGAGTGGGGGCCTGGTGGAGGGTACCCCTGCACTACTGGGGGGTGGGGTGGTGGGAGACATGAGTGGGGAACTGGTGGAGGCTGCCCCTGGTGGCTGGGGGGTGGGGGTGCAGGGAGACATGAGTTGGACATTAGTGGGGGCCTGGTGGAGGGTGCCCCTGGTGGCTGGGGGGTGGGGGTGGTGGGAGACATGAGTGGGGGCCTGTTGCAGGGTGCCCCTGTTGGCTGGGGGAGGGGGTGGTGGTAGACATGAGTGGGGGCCTGGTGGAGGGTGCCCCTGGATGCTGGGGGGTGGTGGTAGACATGAGTGGGGTCCTGGTGGAGGGTGCCCCTACACTGCTGGCGGGTGGGGGTGGTGGGAGACATGAGTGGGGGCCTGGTGGAGGGTGCCCCTGGTGGCTGGGGGGTGGGGGTGGTGGGAGACATGAGTGGGGGCCTGGTGGAGGCTGCCCCTGCACTGCTGGGGGTGGGGGTAATGGTAGACATGAGTGGGGTCCTGGTGGAGGGTGCCCCTGCACTTCTGGGGGGTGGGGGCGGTGGGAGACATGAGTGGGGGCCTGGTGGAGGGTGCCCCTGGTGGCTGGGGGGTGGGGGTGCAGGGAGACATGAGTTGGACATGAGTGGGGGTCTGGTGGAGGCTGCCCCTGCACTGCTGGGGGGTGGGGGTGGTGGGAGACATGAGTGGGGGCCTGGTGGAGGCTGCCCCTGGATGCTGGGGGGTGGGGGTGCTGGGAGACCAGTAGTGGTGATCAGTAGTGCAAGGTGACATGTGGGTTGGCTGGTGGGCATGGCCATGGTGGATGGGTTGCCTGTGGGACATGAGCAGGGGTGCAGGGTAGTCCCCTGTGGTGTGGGCTGCCTGCAGGGGCCGTGGAGGGAGTAGAGGGAACACCGGGGAGGACGCACACAGCCAAATCACGTGTAGCATTCCCCGGCACCACCGAAATACACGTACCCTGCTGAAATCGCGTGTGAATCTTCCCGCGCACCTCGGAATACACGTACCCAGGCCAATCGCGTGTGGAACTTCCCGGCACCCGAAGTACATGTACCCAGGACAATCGCGTGTGGAACTTCACGCGCATCCCGAAGTACACGTACCCAGGACAATTGCGTGTGGAACTTCCCACGCACCCCGAAGTACACGTACCCAGGCCAATCGCGTGTGGAACTTCCCACGCACCCCGAAGTACACGTACCCAGGCCAATCGCGTGTGGAACTTCCCACACACCCCGAAACACACGTACCCAGGCTAATCGCGTGTGGAACTTCCCGCGCACCCTGTAGTACACGTACCCAGGCTAATCGCGTGTGGAATTTCCCGCGCACCCCGAAGTACACGTACCCAGGCCAATCGCGTGTGGAACTTCCTGCGCACCCCGAAACACACGTACCCAGGCTAATCGCGTGTGGAACTTCCCATGCACCCCGTAGTACACGTACCTAGGCTAATCGCGTGTGGAACTTCCCGCGCACCCCCAAGTACACGTACCCAGGCCAATCGCATGTGGAACTTTCCGGGCACCCAGGAACACACGCACACGCTATTTTTCACACAGCGGGTGTCCGTGTTTGTCGGTACCCCTTTGCACCTCATTTGTCCTAGAGGGCCACTGTATGGACCATTCATCATGGCTGTAAATGGGTGCTTTTTGTTAGCGCACATTTTGGCGCACATTTTTTTCAGGCGCAGGGGCACTACCGCCTGCTTTCTTGTGGCGTACTTGTTTGGCCCTGTGCGCGTCTTTGACCGTGCGCTGGTTTGCCCTATTCGATTCCATGAATACGGGTTGTAGGCGAGCGTGTGGGCGTTCCGCGCACTTGCCTCCTATACTTCCCCCGTGATGCCCATATTTTCACACGTTGTTCCCCATTCTGAGTGTTACGGCCCGTGTTCCGCCTACTTTTGTGATGTGCGCCGCGCTATGTGCGATTTCGCAGTGGCCGTGGCGCACGCTGTTGGATGACCTGTGCGCCGGTGTGCGTGACGCACATTTTTAGCGCACATCCAATGCTTTTCTCGCGCACAGACTTCCATGAATCAATGTGCGCTGGTTTCCCTGCGATTTTCGCACTTGCACTGCGATTTCCGCACTTTTACTGCGAATCGCACGTTTTGGCACCTCTGCGCGAGAATTTTCGGCGCACATTAATTCCATGAATCGACCCCTATATCTGTGCCTCTGGCAAAGTGCTAAATGTACATACATGTTATGTTTGTTAGTGAATATGTGAGTCTGTGTTTGAACGTGTGTTGGACTCTAGGTGTGTCTGTAGGAGAGATAATCATGTCAGAAAGGCAATGTGTGTCAGTATATGCATGAGAGAGACGCTGTGAGTAACTGTGACTTTGTGTTGCAGCATTTGAGAGTATGAGTGCATGGCAGTGTGTGAAAGAGCCTTTGTGTTATTCTCTGAGAGAAACTGAAATTATCTGGATGCTTCATCTTCACGTCTTTTACCTTTTTCCTTTTGAAACCTTGTAAAAATCGCTCTCGGCGATTATAATCTCGTAAATAAATTTAAAAAATGAAATTATCTGAATAAGGGAAACGTGGGAGTTGAGATACGGATCCCCCATAAAGTAACAGTGCTGTCTAGCTTCTCATTACCCTTGAATCTGACAGACACTGTTTAGTAAGGCTGAAAAAGAATAATGCCAAGTCCAGGAGTGGTAGTAGGTACTGCACATGGTAAAGAAACTAAGACAACAAAAGTATGAAAATGATAAAGCGAGATGGATGACATGCTGAACAGTGAGGGGAGTAGAGAAAGAAAGACAGAGCAGAAGGGAACAGGGAACAACATAAGAATGCAAATGGGAACAAAATATGTGTTTTAGGAAAGACACAAACATTACAGAAAGGAGGGAAATAAAGAAAGGAGAATACAATGAAATAGAAGGAAAGGAGCAGATGAGAAAAAGAGAGACAGGGTTAAATAAAGAAAATGGAATAAATGAAGAGACAAAAGAAAAAGAGTGCAAGAAGGACAGACACTGAAAAATGTATCGATAGTGGAATATGGAATGAAAAAGGAAGTGAAAATAAACAAATTATTTTGCAAAAGGATTGGAATCGATCGTTTTATAATGTGCTCTTGGACATTAATAATTCTATATTTCTAATTGCTATAACTTTTCCTTTCTAGAATATCGTTTTTAAGGTAAACCCAAGGAAGACTGTCCCCCACACAAGAAAGGACTGTCTGAAGAGGTGGGTCGAGCTCAAGGCCAAGGTCTTTGCAGCCATATCAAAGCACACGAGGGAGTGGACAGCTAATGGTGGCAGCACTGTGGAACCCCCAAAACACATGCCATGGGAGCACATCAGTAGCATCCTCCACATGTACGGGATAGCAGGCATTGGAGGTGCAGGAGCGGGGATCCAAGGAGATGCCAGTAAGTACAAGTGTATGTACATGTGCATGACCCCCCTTGCAACAGGCATGGCAAGTGGCTTGACCCATGGCACGTCATGCAGTGCACATCCTTCAATGGCAGTTATAGCCGAATAGATTCACATGCATGCACATTGCACACACCCAGCATGAACCCCCCTCCCTTACTTTCCCCCCTGCATGGCCGCCCATCTGAGCAAAACCACCCATGTGAGACACATGATACCAACAACACTGGGACACACACATCATGGAATGGGTTGAATGCATGAGTGACGACATGTGTGGCAAAGCGGTGACAACCCATCTCATCTCCCTAAAAGTTACGCTCTCCACAGACAGCGATG
The DNA here is from genome assembly GCF_040938575.1 of Ambystoma mexicanum. NCBI lineage: Eukaryota > Metazoa > Chordata > Amphibia > Caudata > Ambystomatidae > Ambystoma > Ambystoma mexicanum. Next base: position 310,585,157 of record NC_090937.1, read on the forward strand.
AGGCAGAACCCTCACATGCAGCCACAAGGAAAGCCCCCACTCCTGCGCAGGCCAGACACTGCAGGCCAAAGCAGGCAGCTTGGCAGCACTGCAGTCCCAGCCCACCCACTGGTGGGAACACCTGCAGCTGCCCAGCAGGCCCCACCTCCCGGAGAAGCAGCTGTCCAGCCAACACCAGTACCACCTGCAGACACTGTTGAGGTGTCGAACACTGTTACGCTCACCTGGTTCCCACGGGGGCGTCGACCGGAACTGGGCCGCTGTTAGTTCCACCAGCGTGACGTGTAGCGCCGAGATGACTGACTGGACTGGCCCGGTCAGCCTAGTTTGTCTGGCTCGCAAGAATATTCTTCTGCAAAGGAGAAGAGGAATTAACCACCCGTGGAATTGAGTGTCAACCCACCTTCCCCACTCCCGTTGTCTTCCCACTGATCACTCTTGATGTCCCCTCCTTAGTCTCACCTGATGGTTTGGAAGGATGAGCTCCCCATCCTGCGTCGACCGCAGGGGCGCGTTGATGACCAGTTACTTCACTGGCGTAGAGGAATTGGTGAGTTCCAGTATTGACTCTAAAGTCCAATTGTTCATAAGAGTTCAAATGTCTGCTCTTCACTCTGTCCGATTCCTTGCAAATTGCCGATTAATCCACTCAAAGATTTCCAAATGGCACTCGGTAAGATTCAGGTAAGTCTATTGTGTTTTTCCCCTTAGGGGCCGGGGTACGGCGATGAAGCAGAGTTGACTGTGCCGACCCGAGATGAGGCGAGACCCCCGTGGTAAATCAGGTAAGTTTTGTGGGGGGGTAACTGGTATTGTCCTTGCTTTCTCCCCTTAGGGGCTGGGGTACGGCAATGAAGCAGAGTTGACTGCGCCGACCCGAAATGAGGTGAGTACCTCCCGTGGTAACTCAGGTAAGTCCTTGGGGGTAGCTTGTATGGCCTTAGAGAGTCCCCTTGCTCACCTTGCTGTCTTTGTCTCCTTAGGTGTTGGAGGGCGGCCGCGAGATGGAGAGAGCGTGATGGAATGCTGAAGTACCGCCAAGCAGTTCAGCGCGGCGCCGTAGGAATGCGAAGCAATGCTTCAAAAACATCTGTCTTTCAGTTCCGTGGCGAAATGGATCAGGATTCAGGTAAGGATTAAAGTTAAAACCCCTGTTCTAACCTTTATCCTTTTTGTCTTCTTGTTTCAGGAGTCCCAGGACTGAAGCGGGCGTGGCTGAAGACTGGAGCTGCTGAAAACACGGTGAGCGTTACGCTGCAGCAAGCAGAATAACGCTAAGCACGTGTGGCTGTCCGGGCATGGTTTAAATAGCCTTGGAAGAAGATCCAGGTAAGTATTCTTCCACAGGCCCACCCAAGTAACAAAATAGTCCCTTCAGTAAAATAGTCCCTCCTAAGCCTTATTTGGCTTGAGTCTTCATGCAGCATGGTCTGCCTCAGGTGAGTATGCAGCATGGTCTGCTTTAGGTAAGTTATCAATAATGAGCCTGGCGCCTTTGGCGCCAGGACTGACTTTATCTTTATAAGCCTGGCGCCATAGGCGCCAGGACTGTACCCAAACAGCCCCTAACTGGGGCTTTTGGGCATGCTCCAAGTGGCATGGTGCCAGCTTCCGGGGCTGCTAGGCCTGGTCTGGTCTTCCGGGGGCAGGCATCATGACAAACACCAGCACAGGTGGTGACATTGCACATGTGCCACAGGAAAGTCCCTTGACATGCACCAGCAATTCCCTGTGCCATGCCCCTGTGATATGCCACAGTTGAACATTGCCGAGGAGCATGACTCCATTGAGAAAGAGGACATGGCCATGGAGTCATACAAGCCATATGAGGGGGACCACACCTGGCTTGTCCAGCCACACCCCCAATCCCGCATAGCACATCACCACTGCGTGAAGGCAACCTGCAGGCAATACAGTCATGCCTGGACCAGATAAAGCACCAGCAGGCAGACATTCACAATATGGCAGGGGAACAACTGTCCGAATTGTGTAAAATATGCAACTGCATGCAGGGGCGCACCCGCCACATTGCACACGCTCTGGGTTATGCCACAAATGCCATGTTCACAGTTGGGTGGATGGTCCGTGAGCACATGGATGCCACATCTGCCTCAGCAGAGGTTCTTGTACAGGCCATGAAGTTAACACTGCAGTTCATTCATGCTCAGGGTTCCGAGCCCTCCACCTCCAATACGCCCACTGATGGATCCCAGGAAGCATGGCAAGATGACGTTCGATGCACCGCCTCACCACAAGGCTCCAGGAACAAGACCCCAAGCCCAAATGCCCTCGTAAGCCATGCACAGAAACAGTTATGGTGTTGATGCCTAGTGTTGGGGTGGGTGATTCGGGAAGCTGTTTTTGGGGTGGGTGATTGAGGAGTGTGTTGTTTGTGGTGGGTGATTGGGGAGGGATGGGACGTCCAATACATGTACATTTTGATAGACACTTGATTTTGATTGACACTTGATTGAGCAATCCGACCCAGCCTGGCCTCCTCATGTGTGCCACTAACAGGCACTGCATCATCATAATTGGGGGGTCAAGTCCACATCTAGGGGCAGGAGTATGTTCCGCTGGATGTATATATTGTGCAACATGGTGCATGCTAGCACGATCTTTCCCACCTTGTCCGGTCTGTACATCAGAGCATCCTCTGTGCGATGTGGACATCGGAAGCGTGCCTTCCACATGCCAAATGCGCACTCAGTTGCCACCCTTGTCCGGATGTGGGTGCGATAGTATGCCACCTCCTTCGGTGTCTGGGAATTCTTCAGGGGAGTCATCAACCAGTGGAGCTGCAGATATCTGGAGACACCTGCAAGCGGGAGAGACATGGGAGCATGTAATTGGGTACAGTGGATGGGTGCATAATTTTAGCAGTGACATAATGATCAGAGTTGCATGACAGGTCACATGTGGCTATACAGTGCACTGATTCGCATATGGCCTATTGGATGTGGAGTGCACTATTTCATCCATTCAGTCATATTTCAATTAATAGAGCATTCATTAGGTTCATAGACAACAAAATAGTGTTTCCAGGCGCAACAAGGCAAAATGGGGAAGGAACAATGGGAGCAAATCAAAATGGCAAAAGATAGTGAATATGCAATCGTACTCCTACTAGGCCTTGTGGCATTCGTTCATGCAAGTGCATTGAAGTGAAGTACAAGAGACAGGGGAGGGGCTACCAGGTATGGCCAAGTGCTCATGCAAACCCGGGAGGGAGATGCTGAGGGATGCCAGGGGAGGAGGCCATTGGCTAGGTGCTAGGGCAGAGGGGTCCCAAGGGTGGTGTGCACAGCCGCCGGGTAGGGTGCCCGCTATGTCAGTGCTTGGAAGGGGAGGCAGGGTGCTGGTGTGAACTGGGCAGGGGCCTGGTACATGCTGTGGAACCTCGGACAATCATTTGCACTGAGCAGCAATGGCGCTGGTGAAAGAAATGCATTCACACATCATATAATCCCATTAAAAGAATATATACCCCACAACACTGGCTGGAGTGCTTGTTTAATAATGTGACGAACTGGATTCTGCTCCGAAGGAGTACAAGGATGAGTGGGGGTAAAATGGCCCACTTAGCTCTCACACTTCTACAAACGTAAACCCAATGCAATCATAAAGGTAAAAAAGGGACAGTTGAATTATATACCTCTGTTGCCTTTTGTGATAACGTGGCCCGGGGGGTGGCTATTCTCTTAAAAGGAGTTTGAAGGTGAACCAGTAGTGACCCAAAACACAGTATCAGAGTCCAAAATGAAGGGAATGTCCACACAAGGTCCATTAAAATATATATAATCAAACACACCATTTGCAATAGAACATATAAAAAATACTGTACAAAAACCATCCCAAAGAAAGAACAGAGAAGATGTGACTAAGGAATGCAGCATTCTGAGCATTGTTCCAGGGGTGATAGGTAAATTACTAGCCACAAAAAGGATATGTTGTTGTGGAAAATAGATGCAATCGTGACCTAACTAGTCTCTAGGGCCCAAGTGGACCAAGGGGGAAGTTCAGGGTCAACAGTGCCTGGATTCAGTTCTTGGTGGGTTGACAGAGTCAGACACAGTGTCGAATTTTAATGTGATCCTGCTGAGTTTCGGCGCATGGGATCGTATAGGCCCAAGCGGCAAGTGGGCATCGAGCAGGGGTGAATGTGATTGCTCTGTGTAGTAGAAAGGGGGCTCTCAACAATGCAGGTCGGGTGGTCTCATCATCGCTTTGCAGATGGGCCAAACTGAGTCGGGCTTTAGCTGCTAGGAGGGGTCAATGAATGATGCGCCAGCAGCACCGAGCGACGGTCATCGAAGTGGTGGCCATGGAGGCATCAATGGGCAGATCCATGAGGCGGCCATTCAAGGGCTAGCTGGGTCCAGCTGTGTTTGTACACCCTGGTCAGAGTTGGCATATGACTCACCAGTGATTCGGATCATGTCCCAGTGTTGAAAAGTCGAGTCTGGCCCAGCTGGTGACATTCTTAGCTAGTGTACAATGTAGCGTTGAGCTTGTTCAAAGTACAAGCAAGAGTTCAGATTGGTGGAGGAGTGCAAAAGCCAGCACCTGGGCCTTCCCTCTCGTTCAAGGTGCGATGAACAGCCAGTGACTGGTTTGGTGCGGTAGAAAAGGGTTCTTTGGCTGGCTTGGCCCTACGGCTGCTTGTTCAGAGGGAATTGAGGACAGGATAGTTTGCCTAGGGTCTGCTCTACCAGCTTCAGGAGATTCTGGTGCAGAGTGATAGTTCCCAGCCCTCAGCAAAGGTCACTCCCAATGTGCCCTGGGAGTGGGTAGGGGACAGATATTACTTATGCCTTGGACAGCCTCTTCATCACCTCAGGCTGAAGTACACATTTCACAAAGGAAGTCCAGAGGTTTATTCCAGAATGAATCTGCGGCCTTGAGAGGATCCGAGAGTAAATTTGCCCTGGAAAAACCAGAGCAGAAAGCCCTTCTACATCCTTCCACTGGTCAAAAAATGTCGCGAATGGACATGTTTTTATAGACTGCAAAGAGGGAAGGAATTAAGGGCACTTTTGAGGTTGCCTTTTGAATGGAAACTCTTCTGCGAGCATAGCCATGGATCGGGCTTCCTGGTTGTTCTTGAGGCCTCCTAGGAACTTTATGGGAATGTTTTTGGTGGTGTGTGAGGCAATCCTCCTCTTAGCATGTAGCTGGGCTCCTCTGAGAGTTAATCTGCATAATCCAGCCGTGTATAACCGTCTCAACCTGGGCTGCAGTTACCTTATACTTTTAATAAATGGCAGCATGCACATTTTAGGTCACACCTGGGGTGTAAAGTATGCTTACCAGATAACATTTGCGGGTCTTCTTCGGGCATCAGTGCTGCAGATAAGATTTTGAGGTGGCAGTATTTTACTCCCTATTTTTAAACTTTGAGAGTAAATGTGATTTTAAGAGAGTAAAAATGACTTTTCTCCTTTCCAAGAGAGTAAAATGTATGTGCCATCTAGCCGACGTGTGTAAAAACTGTATGGAAATCATTACTATGCAGCAGCTTTCTGCATTGTGATAGAATACACCTTTAATTATTTCTCTAAGGTCTGGCCATTCTATCTCTCCAGTATATATTTAAATGTTGAAAACACAAAACCCTAGCCAATTACATAGTAAAGCAAGCATGAATTGTATTGTGTGTTTTGAGGTTCGATAACAGAATTGTCTTTTGATGTTTAATGAAAGTCTGCATTTCCTGGAGCTATTACTACCTAATGGTATGCCAATGCTATGATACAACAGTACAGAGAGGCAAGGGCTCTATGCTAAATTCTATATTTAATCTCAAGGCCAAATGGTTATTTATATAGCGCTTTTGGAAAAGCGCTGTACATAGTAAATATTTATCACAATTATCACCAAACTGAAGTCGGTACTCCTTTATCGACCTTGAAAGGAGGAAAGGCTGAGTTATCCTTGCCGGGATTCCAACCTGCAACCTACAGATCGCAGCAACGAGTGCTCAACCGGCTGAGGTATCTAATTGGCTAAAATCCTTCAGAGGTCGGTTAACTGAGTATCGACTGTGGTATAATAATCACAGTGCCTAGATTTTGGAGGAACCATGTATGAAGCGCTAGATAAAGTTAAATACCTATCTGAATCATCACAGGGACAGGTTTTGCTGAGTTTCTATTTCAATTACAAATGTAACTTTCATTTGTTTTGTTTTTCAACAGCACTTGCACCTTCGTGGAGAGTCAGGTTCTGGATGTTTTAATTGTAGTCTTGAAGATTTGAAAGGCTAGAACACCTGTGATTGGTGTAATAACAATCACTCACCCTTGAACAAAGACTCTGTTACCACTGGCCATTTCAAATAATGTACCCCATTGACTGCAAGGTTGAATGTATGTAAACTAGACCGTGCATAGTCATCATTTTATACACTGTTTTTATAATTAGACTGTAAATTAAATTATAAGTGTAAAAATGATCTGCCTGCGAATGATTATGCACATAGCACAGGAACGCTGAAAAATACAATTGTGCAATACTGGTTTGCTTTCACTGGAAAAGGCATGACCTGTTACAAACTATTAATTATCAATTGTAACTTAGTTTTCCATCTTATGAATTTTGCAATCCTAAAATGCTAGGAAAATAAATATGCACAGTGCTTCTGTTTGCTCCATGAGCAGCAACACAGCAGAAGCTGAATGGAAATAAACCTTTCTTTTTATCACAGTGTGCAGTTTCTTTTTTTGAAAGGCTTCAGAGAAATACATTCTGTTTCAGAGGCTTTTATTCATGGCTTGCAATTGCATCCATGTAGATAAAAATAAAAAAAAGCCTTCTGGTTTCTGTCAAGTAGCCTGACCTTTGCACTGCCCTATGCTCTAAACTTGTGTGTAAATGTACACAGGAAAATAATAAAGTTGTCGTATTTACACGATTTTCATGCGTAAAAAGGCCTAGTATGCACCTTATCTGGAGGCCTGTCGGGCATTATGGCAATTGTTCACCTTTTTCATGAATGGTGTCACATCTGTGTTTTATTTATTTATTTGAGTGTTTTGGCCATATAACATTAATGCTAAACGACATAACGATACATCAAATAATAGAATGCGAAAAATGACCTAATCAGCGAGTAAACCAGAAACCGGCATCATGTCACATAACAATTTTAAAAAAAGGGGATTGATACATACATACAAAAAGAACATGAAAATTGAGCAAAACCCACTTAATTAAACATGAAATATAAATTTGGTCACAAGATCATGATTGGTGAGAATTACAATAGGAAAAACACAAGGGTGGGGCCGAGTTAAGTTTTGATGCAGAGAGTGAGGAAGGGGGATGTCCAAACAAGAGTGTGTGGGTGTTTGTGTGTGGGAGGAGAGCAGTGAGGGGGCCCTCCTAAAAGCAGAAGAAAGTTACAAATCAAAAGCATAAATTTAAGTTACCATATATTTAGATTTTGCAACAAAACACATAGATCCTAATAGGCAAGCTGCATGTCCCTGCTGCTTGAAACCTGATATGGCATAGCATAACATTACTTTTTAAATGTATTTTTATTTTAATTGTGACATAGTCAAAACATTTTATAATTTGACTTTTCACAAATCATTATTTATATAAAAACATCATAAAACCAATATCTCAAATCAAGCGCGAGATATAAATGGAACACGGTTAAAAAGAAGAGAAAAAAAATGAAAAGAAAGAATTCATTCAACATCGAATTAGAAGCAGAAAAGAGAAAAGAAAAAAATAATATAGTGTAACGCTCACCTGACTCCCACGGAGGTGCTGGCCTGGTTCGCGCTGCTGTGACCTCTTCTAAGGTGATGCGCAGGGTTCGGAAGATGGACTGGACCGGGCCCCCAAATCTGGCTTGTCTGGCTCGCAGAAGTATCCTTCTGTAGGCGAAAATAGGGGATTAACTGTCTGCGGGGTAATGCAATCGGCCTCCCACTTTCCCCTCTGACCCTCCTCGAAACCCTTCTGTGATTCCTCGTAGCGTCTCACCTTAGGGTCTGGAAGGACGAGCTCTCCATCCTGCTTCTGATGCAGGGGCGCGTTGGTATCCAGTTACTTCACTGGATTTTCGGATTGGTGAGAACCAAACTTGCTTGGCTTCCAGGTAAGTTTTTTTGATAAGAGGTTCCCTTTGTGTCCATGCATTAATGTACTAATGCTAGTGTCTTTTTCCCCATAGGCGCCGGGGTACGGAATGCCGGGGAACAGGCACCGACCCGAGATGAGAGGTGAAATCCTTGTAGAAATCAGGTAAGTCTTTAATGAGCGTTTTTTTGGTAATGTCTTTTCATTAGCTCATTAACGCTGATGTCTCTTTTTCCCCTTAGGGGCCGGGGTCCGGAAATGCCAGGATGCGGCGCGGACCCGAAATGGAGAGGGAATGAATCAGCAGGTAAGTCTTAACAAGGAGATTTAGCTTTCATTATTCCCTTCTCTCTCTCACCTTTTGTTCTGGTCTTTTTCTCCCTAGGCGCTGGGGCGCGACTGCGAATCCGGATGATCGCTGCTGAACATGGAGGTGCCCTGTAAAAGTGAGTGGAATGCGGCGCTGCAGCGATCGACGCGATGAGCTTTTAAATAAAAGTCTTCCCTTTTCAGGATTGTCGGCGAGATGTCTCCGGGATGCGATTTTAGCAGCTAAGGACTTTTCCTTCTTCTGTTCTCTTCTTCTCTTCCTTTGCAGGTGATACAGGATGCTGGCAGGCGTGGCAGAAGTCAGGATGCAGGAGCAGACACGATGAGTGTCCAGCTGATAGATGCAGAACAACGCGAAGCACGTGTGACTGTTCGGGTGGGGTTTAAATAGCCTTGGAAGAAGTTCCAGGTATGTATCCTTCCTCCAATCAGGTATGTATCCTTCCCCGACCATGCCCGGATGGTAAATTAGTCCCACAGGTAAAGTAGTTCCTTTCAGGCCTCAAGGAGGCCGGGGTCCTGCAGCATGGTCTGCATCAGGTAAGTGCACCCAAGCACTCCCATAATGAGCCTGGCGCCTATGGCGCCAGGACTGGTGTCTTTTATGAGCCTGGCGCCATAGGCGCCAGGACACTGTCCAAAGGGCCCCTATATGGGGTTGCTGGGCCCTTCCTTGGGGACTGGATGTCGGCTTTCGGGGACGCAGGACTTGAACCGGCTCCCCGGGAGCGGGCATCATGACATATAGCAACCGCAAGCTTATTATTCATTGCCTTTTCAAAAGTTAATAATTGGGTTGCTCTCAGTTATTCATATACTTTCAGCAAATTCCACTTTTTCAGTAACTTCACCATTTCACTGGTGAGGAAAACTTCCTGGCCTGATGGCAACCTCTTCCAAAAGCAGTCAATTTCCAACCACCAGCTGTGAAGTGCAAATCTTGCTAACCTTTGTATTCTTTGGTCTAAGGTTCTGGGAAAATCTTAATCTCATCAGTTGTCCAGGAGTTTGAATCTCTAGACTATCAAATTTTTGGCAAATGGGGGTAGGTGTTTCTACAGCGTCCCTGGTGTGCAGGATTTCCAAGGTGGCCAATAGATTTAGACAGAAACAGAGACATTCCTCTCTAATAGTGGGGTCTGGGAATTTTTTTAAGTAAGTTGGTAATGAGTTTCTGGGTTTATCTGTGAGGGTCATTGAGGAGCATATCTTGGATTTTCTCATCATTGCAATGGTTCTAATACAGTCCATCCTTTTCAGTTGATCTTTTGTGTTCAAGTGATTTCGGATCAGAAATTCTCCGATACTTTCTAATTCTGCTAAGATGTTAACACAGACCGTTTTCAGATTATTCAAGTACGAGTTCTTTTGGCCTCGTAGGGTGGACAGGACCTCTTTTTATAGTGAGAGGGAAGGGGGAACCAAAATCAGCCGATACAGAGAAGTCCACTTCCATTCTAAGTGTGCTCTTTATGATTGCAAGCCCAGCTCATATCTCAGGCTTGCAATAGGTACGCAGTTGGGGAGATTCAAAACTCTTCTCCACAAAATACCCTCAAGTCTCTCCCAATCAATGGAATATGATTGGGGATTTGTGTGGAAAATTTGCAACATTTCTTGTATAATGATTTCATTTGGGATCCCAATTGAAGTATCTTTGCATTCAGGCTAGCTGTTACAAGCCCCTTGGTAGGGAAGGATTTAACCACGGACCCCAAATATGTTGTTTCTTTAGCTATTGGTACCACGTGGTTATCTAAACGCCAATTAAAGGCCTTGGTTACTCTGAATGGGTGCTTAAAAATCACTATTTTAGATTTGTCAGGATTTATCTTTAAGTCGTTTAAGTCCGCGTATTTCTGAAAATGCAGAAAGCAACCTTTGCAAGCCGATCTGGGTGCGATCTAATAGCACAATATCGTCGGCATAGGCAAGCCAGTTGATCTTTAGACTGCCCAATTTAGGGCTCACTAAGGCCGAATCCAAAATCCATTTTACTAGGTTGGCTAGATACAGGTTAAATGAGAAAGGGGATACCAGGCACTGTCACACGCCCCTTTTGAGAGATTCTCCATTCTGTTCAGTCTAACCTGTAGTTCCAAGTTCTTATGAAGCTCAATCAAAATGGCCAACAAACTTTCTGGCAAACCCCAGTCTCTCAATTTTCCCCAGAGCTGGCCCCGGTTGATGGTATTTAATGCCTGGGACAGGTCAATCCATGCCCCAAACAAAGGTTGACCGCCTTTGGTGAAAGACTCCGAGCTCACAGCATGCAGCACCAGACTGTTCAATGATGTCGAGAGACCTCTACGAAACACAATTTGATGTTTTGAGAAAATATCCTGGGATTTAGCCCAGGTTTCTAAGTACCTCATGACTAGGCCAGCAAAAATGTTCCCATCGGCATCCAGAAGGGATATCGGATGGCGGTTTGAGAGGTTTGAAGGATCCCCTCTCTTAAAGATGGGAATAATGATCGCCCTTCTCATGCATTGGGTATTTGCTTGGAGTCCATTATGCCTTTGAGTAGGGCCCCCAAAAGCCGGTCCCAAAGGTCGGGATCTGCTTTGAGAATCTCATTACTCAGACCATTGGTTCCCGGGGATGTAGATCTGGAGCTTTTCATTATGAGAGCTTTTATTTCTTCTTGGGAGAATTACAACGACCACGATGTATTGTTTGAAATCTTCACCTTATCAGGGCAGGGAGCTCCATACAGCTTGGAAAAATTGTCAGCACATATGTACTCCTGGATTACCCCGTCCTGGCCCAAAACAGCCGGGCCATCCAGTGAGCCAGTAATAGACCAGAAGTTTCAGGAATCATTTTGGTAAATGGCCCTCAACATAATTTCCCCCTCTAGTTTATCACGCATAGTGCGGTGTGATCTTGACCAATTTCTAAAAGTATTTTTTAGAATGTTCACTTCCCTTGTGTATTCCGTTCCATTTAAACTCTAGTTTTAAACTTTCTAAGTTGCCTCCTCATGCCCTCTTCTTTTCCCAAGTCTGAATATCAAAATGATGGGGATGTTTGATGGGCATAGGGAGGGACGATACACCGGGTTGGATTTCCCATAAGAAATCCACAAAGATATTTGGCTTGCAGATCTTCTGTAGTTCTAATCTAATTCAGAGATTGACTGGTCAATCTTCCCCAGATGATCAACCAGGACCCGTCGACTCTTTTTAAATCTTGTCACTCTATTCCCACCCTTACTAACTGTCAACTCTAGGGGGAAGCATTGGGGCACTACCTGTTTTTTTATTATTTTGAGCAAACTCTGACTCCAAAATATCATGGTCGCTAGTGTCAGGAATGGCACTCTGTCAAGAGTGGCACAGGGTACCCAAGTAGGGTTTGGGTGGCTGTGCTGAGGTAAGGTAGCAGATAAGCACACACAGCAGGAAGTTCAACACGAAAGAAGAGTAGGAAACAGTAGCTGTGAGCCAAAAGGGGCAAAAGATACAAAGGTACAAACAAACTGGATTCCCTCTTGGGGTGTATGCTGAAATGGGAAAGAGTGTTCCACGAACCTTAGGAAACTCCAGCCTTCTGCACAGATTGCTATAACAGAGGCCCACTCTGTATGCTCATGGCTGGGAACAACAGCAGTGGGTGTCTGTAACACTGAAAACGCGACAAAGGAAGGGGCAGAGGTTGCCTGCCGGAAACCAACAAGCAAGCTCTGTACAAAGGGATTACATAAGACACATGAGAAGACAAGAACAGAAATATCCAGCGAAATGGAAGTCAATGAGCAATCTAGCAGAAGGAAATGAAGGAAAGGCAGTTAGACAGAAATAGATAACCTAAGGTGGAGTACAGAGGACTCAAGGAAGAGAACAAGGAGCAGCAGTCAGGAAAACAGAAGGCTGCAAAGTAGGAAGCAGGTCTGCAGTCAAGAGTGGCACTAGGTGCAGGCAAACTGTATTGGACTGCGGAGGACTGTAGTAGGCTGAAAGGCAGGGATTCCAGAAGAACAGGACAGAGAGAGATTAGTAGTAGGCGACAGAGAGCCCAAAAGAATAGGGCCACTAGGTAGGAAGCCCAGAGGAGCGGGGCTGTAGGCAGCGAAGAGGTGCAGGCTGCAAGGTAGAGAGCCCAGGGAAGAAGGGCTTGGAGACAGCAGAAGGTTGAAAGCTGCACGGTAGGGAGCCCAGAGGACAAGGATTGTAGGCAGCCGGAGTGGGGCAGGCTGCAAGGCGGGCTGCAGAGGACTAGGATTGTAGGCAGCCGGAGTGAGGTAGGCTGCAGGGCAGGGAGCCCAGAGGACAAGGACTGTAGGCAGCCGGAGTGAGGCAGGCTGCAGGGCAAGGAGCCCAGAGGACAAGGACGGTAGGCAGCCGGAGTGAGGCAGGCTGCAGGGCAAGGAGTGAGCCCAGAGGAGCAGGGCCACTGACTGTAGAGGGCTGCAGAGGACTGTAATAGGCTGCAAAGCAGGAAGCCCAGAGGACAAGGGCTGTAGGTAGAAGGCAGCGGAGCGTGATCGGCTGCAAGGCAGGGAGCCCAGAAAGGGCACTGGATCAAAACAGGATAATGCAGCAACAGCATACAAAGTAGCAGGACAAGGCAAACAGGAGCGGGGAGATCTCAAGATGCAAGACACTGTGCTCCTGCAGGCAGCTGCTTATATACAGCCCCGCCCTGTTCTGAGGCAGGCTAATTGACAGCACCTAGGGCAGCACACCTGATGACAATCTGCCTCCTCCCTCTCTGGTCCTGAGCAGGTGGAAGCAGCACTGGCCGCTAGGGCTTCTGGGGATTGTGGTCCCAATAACGATGAATGAGAATAGCCAGGAATTGAGGACTGTATCCAAGTGCATTATGGTAAATGTAGCTAATTTAATAAAATAAGAAAGAACCAAAGTTGAGCAAATGGAAATAAAAGACCAAGGCGTGAAATGGAGTTGTTCAAGGAGTATTAGGAGGATAAATGAGTACCAAGTAGTCCATGATGGTTGCCAATGCGTGTGCCAGCAGCGCGGGCATGACAGTATGCCCCTCTCCATGCCCCTCTCCAGGCCCCCTGAAGACTGACCAACAAGAAGAGCACGTCCAAGGCCTGTCACACCGCGAGAGAGTCTTATACCGAAAAGGCACATCACGAAGCACCAAAAACTGTTTAATGCTGCAAGGTGAGAGTCTTGAAGGGAGGAGACATTACCAATGTTTCAAACCTTTGAGGTATAATTCAGAAAAGACAACTTCTTATGGACCCAAAATCCAACAGTGTGTTCATGAACTGAGGAACTGTGGAGATGTGCTGCAGGCTCCATGGCATATATTGCTTTGAAAGAAGTGGTCTTCCTTAGGACTGGCAATGGTACAGTGCTGAAAGGTGGGACCAGAGATTCAGCTGAATTGGTTGCTCTAGGACGGTCGTCCAAATTGTCAGAAGCAGCAATGGCAACATGAAGATTTGCGACAGAGACTTCAGGAGTAACAAAAGTTGCAGGAACACCATGAGTTGCAGGAAGATCAGGAATGGCAGTAAGAAGTTCAGATGCTTTAACAGCTGGAAGTATAGGTGTCACAGGAGCACCAGCCGACAGGGACGCAACTGAGACTGATGGCGTTGTGACTGGTAGTTTAGGTGCTGCAGAGGCACCAACAGGATCTACCAGAGCTGTAGCCTTAATAGGAGAACTTTTAAATGGCTTTGCAACAGGTACTGTCCTTGCAGGCAGAGAGGAAGGGGGTGCTTCGACTGCAGCAGGAGTGATCTGAGATGAGGCATCAGTAGCAGATTCAGGAGTACTAGCAGGGAGAGCATCAGAGATTGGGCTAGCAGATCTTGTAACAAGTAGCATGGTGGATGTAGGACCAGGAAAGGGTAAGCCTTCCGAAGGCTGGCCTGCAAAGTCTTGTGTGCCCAAGTTGATACATGGATCTGGGGTATTGACAGTAGACAAAGTTGGATTCCAGACAGGTACTGGGTATGTTTCATGATCTGACTCATGGTCAGGAGTGCCAATGTTCATAGAACAGAGTACATCTCAGATCTGGTCACTTCAGTAGAGGCTGTAAGTGGGAGTAAAGGACTGACATCAAGGGCAAGAATGGAACAATCCTTTGACTCAGCGGAATGTCCAGTCAGATGATTACACTTGATCTTTGGTGTAATGGCCGTGTGAGCGATCTGGCCCACTGGAGGAGTCCATTCTTCACTATCTGAACGACAGCCTGTGTTACTGTGGCTAGTAAGTGAATGAGCGGTGTCAAGCTTTCACTGGTATGTATATGCCAAGTTCAGGTCTTCCAACTGCTCTGTATCCTCTTCTGTGTTACCAGTACAGGCCTTAATCTGTTAAACTCTAAAGACAGAATGTCGGGTGTTGGACATAGTGTCAGATGGTCAGGTAGATTGTGTCCTTTAGCTAGATTCTTATAATACAGATAGACAAATTCATCATAGAGGTCTTTGGTTTGTCTTTTAAGGCTTACGAGTTGTTCTTGTAACAGGTATGTTCCATTAGCCTGTTCTACAGCTTCAGAATCCGGTGTAGCAGAAAATTCGGGTGTTGCAATAGGCAGACTGACCTTAGAGATATCATGGTTAGTAGTTACTGGGGAAGCATTAAGACAACCGATGGTCAGTATTGGTCTTTTGTACCCAGAACCTGCTGCACTAACCTCAGGATACTGAATGCCTTGTCCGGTTAAATGAGTGTTTACAGCAGTCAGGGGAGGTTGTGTAGCTTGCCAAGCTGATCTTGAGCATATCACTTTGGCAACAGCGTACTCTGGTTGAGAGTCTGCCACAATGAGTGCAATATCCTTGGCTGTAGCAGTGTTACGACATTGGTCCTGAGACAGGGTAGCCTGGGATAAAGGAATACAAGGTTCGTGTACCGGCTGAATGTCGAATGTAGTGTCAGAAGAAATGCCAGAAACCGCATGAGTGTTTTCCACTGGTTGGGCTAACAAAATCTGCAGGAATTCATTTTCTTGCTGTAGCTCTTCTATAGCTAGAGACTGCGGATCATAGTTGCAAATGTCATAGTAGTTACACATGGAAGGGTCAGCGAGCCAGTGAGTGTAGTACTGTGCTTGTAAACCTTTGTTTACTAGGGCGAGTCAGTCTTTTAAACTATGGTTTTTGTTTGCAGTCCTTAAGAAAACTTTAGATTTTTGCAGAGGTTTCTTGAACCGAAAAGAAAGCATCTTTGGTCTGTGTGTGCCCTTCCTGCCTATGGAACAAGAATCTTTTTGGTCTTGCATTCTGTCAGGAATGGCACTCTTTCATGAGTGGCACAGGGTACCCAAGTAGGGTTTGGGTGGCTGTGCTGAGGTAAGGTAGCAGATAAGCACACACAGCAGGAAGTTCAACAAGAAAGAAGAGTAGGAAACAGTAGCTGTGAGCCAAAAGGGGCAAAAGATACAAAGGTACAAACAAACTGGATTCCCTCTTGGGGTGTATGCTGAAATGGGAAAGAGTGTTCCACGAACCTTAGGAAACTCCAGCCTTCTGCACAGATTGCTATAACAGAGGCCCACGCTGTATGCTCATGGCTGGGAACAACAGCAGTGGGTGTCTGTAACACTGAAAGCGCGACAAAGGAAGGGGCAGAGGTTGCCTGCCGGAAACCAACAGGCAAGCTCTGTACAAAGGGATTACATAAGACACATGAGAAGACAAGAACAGAAATATTCAGCGAAATGGAAGTCAATGAGCAATCTAGAAGAAGGAAATGAAGGAAAGGCAGTTAGACTGAAATAGATAACCTAAGGTGGAGTACAGAGGACTCAAGGAAGAGAACAAGGAGCAGCAGTCAGGAAAACAGAAGGCTGCAAAGTAGGAAGCAGGTCTGCAGTCAAGAGTGGCACTAGGTGCAGGCAAACTGTATTGGACTGCGGAGGACTGTAGTAGGCTGAAAGAACAGGACAGAGAGAGATTAGTAGTAGGCGACAGACAGAGAGCCCAAAGGAATGGGGCCGCTAGGTAGGGAGCCCAGAGGAGCAGGGCTGTAGGCAGCGAAGAGGTGCAGGCTGCAAGGTAGGGAGCCCAGGGAAGAAGGGCTTGGAGACAGCAGAAGGTTGAAAGCTGCACTTTAGGGAGCCCAGAGGACAAGGGCTGTAGGCAGCCGGAGTGAGGCAGGCTGCAGGGCAGGGAGCCCAGAGGACAAAGACGGTAGGCAGCCGGAGTGAGGCAGGCTGCAGGGCAGGGAGCCCAGAGGACAAGGATTGTAGGCAGCCGGAGTGAGGCAGGCCGCAAGGCGGGCAGCAGAGGACAAGGACTGTAAGCAGCCGGAGTGAAGCAGGCTGCAGAGCAGGGAGCCCAGAGGACAAGGACGGTAGGCAGCCGGAGTGAGGCAGGCTGCAGGGCAGGGAGCCCAGAGAACAAGGATTGTAGGCAGCCGGAGTGAGGCAGGCTGCAAGGCGGGTTGTAGAGGACCAGGACTGTAGGCAGCCGGAGTGAGGCAGGCTGCAGGGCAGGGAGCCCAGAGGACAAAGACAGTAGGCAGCCGGAGTGAGGCAGGCTGCAGGGCAGGGAGCTCAGAGGACAAGGATTGTAGGCAGCCGGAGTGAGGCAGGCTGCAAGGCGGGCAGCAGAGGACAAGGACTGTAGGCAGCCGGAGTGAAGCAGGCTGCAGAGAAGGGAGTCCAGAGGACAAGGATGGTAGGCAGCCGGAGTGAGGCAGGCTGCAGGGCGGGGAGCCCAGAGGACAAGGATTGTAGGCAGCCGGAGTGAGGCAGGCTGCAAGGCGGGCTGCAGAGGACTAGGACTGTAGGCAGCCGGAGTGAGGCAGGCTGCAGGGCAGGGAGCCCAGAGGACAAGGATTGTAGGCAGCCGGAGTGAGGCAGGCTGCAAGGCGGGCTGCAGAGGACTAGGATTGTAGGCAGCCGGAGTGAGGTAGGCTGCAGGGCAGGGATCCCAGAGGACAAGGACTGTAGGCAGCCGGAGTGAGGCAGGCTGCAGGGCAAGGAGCCCAGAGGACAAGGACGGTAGGCAGCCGGAGTGAGGCAGTCTGCAGGGCAAGGAGTGAGCCCAGAGGAGCAGGGCCGCTGACTGTAGAAAGCTGCAGAGGACTGTAATAGGCTGCAAGGCAGGAAGCCCAGAGGACAAGGGCTGTAGGTAGAAGGCAGCGGAGCGTGATCGGCTGAAAGGCAGGGAGCCCAGAAAGGGCACTGGATCAAAACAGGATAATGCAGCAACAGGAACAGCATACAAAGTAGCAGGTCAAGGCAAACAGGAGCGGGGAGATCTCAAGATGCAAGACGCTGTGCTCCTGCAGGCAGCTGCTTATTTACAGCCCTGCCCTGTTCTGAGGCAGGCTAATTGACAGCACCTGGGGCAGCACACCTGATGACAATCTGCCTCCTCCCTCTCTGGTCCTGAGCAGGTGGAAGCAGCACTGGCCGCTAGGGCTTCTGGGGATTGTAGTCCCAATAACGATGAATGAGAATAGCCAGGAATTGAGGACTGTAGCCCTGTGCATTATGGTAAATGTAGTTAGTTTAATAAAATAAGAAAGAACCAAAGTTGAGCAAATGGAAATAAAAGACCAAGGTGTGAAAAGGAGTTGTTCAAGGAGTATTAGGAGGATAAATGAGTACCAAGTAGTCCATGATGGTTGCCAATGCATGTGCCAGCAGCGCGGGCATGACAGCTAGGGTGACCGTTGGTGATCACAAAACGGTTGCAACTTTCAAACAAAATTCTAGACCAGAATACATAATCGATAGTTGAAAAGCTTTTCTCCCTTCTCCAAGTGGGTGCTGGGGGGATGTCCCCTTCAATAGTACCATTTCCCATCACAAAGTCCCCCCCACAAGGAAATTCGCCCAGCTCTCCCCGTTATCTGAGGAAGGCTTATGGGCTGCAAACCCGGGAGCACAGCTTTCTATGCACTGGGAGTTGAAATCCCCCATGACTAAGAGTTCATGACAAGAGAACTGACCCAACCAGAGAAGTAAAATGTCTGCCAAGAAATGGTGGAAAGCCAAGAGGCCAACCCCCCTTCGGGTTCCAATAGATATTCACTACAATCTATTTCAGATCTCCTCTATCCAACCCTGATTCAGCCTTAACGGCCAAAATGCACGTCTCTATATTGGATAGAAGTTCAGTGTAACAAAAAACAAAATTTCTACAGGCAACACAAAGTCCCCCTTAAGGCCAACCCACCCCATCCCCCACTGTCAGTTGGTGAAATATTGAAAAACTGTCCAAACAGAAGGGAGATTGGAGCCACGTTTCCTGGAGCGCTATCACGTTAAATTTCTCAAAGATATAGCACTTTCTACTTTCAATTCCAAAGGACCTGGAACCCTGTGTGTTCCAGACCAACAGGTCAATGGGCTCTTTTACTAGAGTTGCCTCTCAGGCAGGCTCAGCTTAAGGAGTATTTGCAAGATGATCTCTGGCACCAATGCCCAGGCATTTGAGACGGATTCAACTTTGTGTGGAGAAGAGGATTTTGATTGCCCCACCGTAGTTTTCAGACCCAAGCCATGGCTTGGCTTTGGGGTCGTTGGTGGATCGAAAGATACTTCATAACACCTCCTTTTCAGGTGTGCACCTGCTTTCCATATGGCGTCCATGCCCAGTCTAGATTTAAGGCCAAGTTCCACCATATCTGTCGAGGGTAAGTTGGGAAAGCGGATATATTCAATATCTGGTGAGGTGAAGAAGTGTATATCAGGGATTTCTTTCATGATTGTTAGAATTGAGCTCCTGTTCAAAGGACTCCTTCTCAGGTTCGTCACATTCAATCTCATGATAAAGACGACTGGACTCTTCTTATTGTATGGCCCATGTAGCTTTTGTTTTTCTTTTGGCCGAGTGGGTTTTTCCGGAGAGACCCTGTGAACAGGCACAGCGAGCACACGCACGTTCTTCACCGTTCTGGATGTTTCCCCCTGTTCTCTTGTCCCCAGTCTGAGTAGACTCCCTATGAGCAACGGGGATCTCCCCCTACCTCCAGGGGCTTAGGATTGTCATTGGCCGGAGCAAACAATGGGGAATTATTGAGTTTATTTGTAGTTACTGGACTTTGGTTATTAATTTGACCAGATGAGGACCCAATCCCATTCCCTTGAAGAAGATCAGCACGTTGTTTACCTCTACGAAAGATAGGAGCAATATTTAGGGTTTCCTGTGGAGCCTCGGTTTGACTCCCCACTGTTGTTTTCATAGGTTTTGGCTGATGATTTCTTTAGATGTTTGTTGGGCTTTATAAGACTTTTCCTTTCTATTCCCCTTAGCTGACAGTGAGGCTGTTACCTTTTTCGTTGGGATTTCCACCACATCCAAGTCAACTCATTTGATTTTCCTGATAAACTGGTTTGTTATCCGAGCTCCTATTCTTCTTATATTTCTCATGCATTGTTTTCTTATTTCCCCCCATATCAACATGAGATGCTTCTTTCCCATTGGGTTTGGTATATTTGTCACTGGGTTCATTCGGCTTCATGGACGCCTTTGGACTAGATGAGCTATCACTCAGTTCGACTATGGCTGGTTCGTCAACCAATTGAGCCAAGTGCACAACATCTTCCATGGCTGAGGCTAACAGAGTTGTATCGTCCAACGGGGCCTTTGCAAGTCCTTGGGTCAGGCTTTCGGAACAATGAAGGAGCATCTCCCTATGATCACACAGTGACCCTCTCCTAGCTTCGGCCAAATTTGAATTTAGAAGAGCCAGTTCAATCTTGACCCCTCCCATTGCATTTGTACGAGATCCAATTTTTTGTATTGATTTTTTTGTTTCCATTTGGATATCTGTTACGGCCTTTTGCACATAGCCATTAAGTTTCGATTTGAGAGCTACCAATGATTACTCGTTAATTTCCAAGTCTTTACTAATTTCAAGGAGAATGCCCAAATGTTGGTACACTTCTGATTTTAGGGCTTTAAACACTTTGACTAACGAGCACAAAACAAAGTTCCAGGCTGCAAGTGTGGGCACTGTAGATACTGACTCTGTGTTAGTCTGCATAATTTTATGAACAAGGGTGGGCCCATCGTCCACTCCTTAGGTGGTATCATATTGTTCGGCCACTTATTTCGGGCCTTCCAACAGGGCTGATTTGGCGTTTAATTCAAAAGAGAAATCAAGGGATATCTTGTGGCACTATAGCCCCCGATACCTCATTCACGGCCATGTACATCAATTCCAAATGTTCTATTGGAGGGATCGCCCTCATTTGGTTGGTTTAAGGAGCTCAGCCTGTCCATCACTACGGGAGTCTCCAGGACTGCACTTTCTTTCGAGGGGGAAATTCTGCAATGGTATGCTTTAGCGTGGTAGCCGTCAATGTGTATTCCAGATTAGAGGTCATGAGTGGATGGGAAGGTGTGGAGCCAACAAGTATCCTCGGATCCAAGATGTTGGGGTCAATAGACCCAGAACCCATGGGAACTTGGTTATCCTGCACAAAAAGGATCTTAGGAGGGAAGAAATGGCACCCGCCTGCAGGGTAAGGCTTGAAGATTGATATTTCCAACACTTTTCGATTTTTCCCTCAAGCAACACGTATTTCTAATTCTGGAGCATTCAGGTCATCCCCCAGGGCTGCACTACGCAGATTGTAGTAGCATGACATGGTCTTCAGTCAGGGAGTAGAGGCTTATCCTTCTTCGCCCAAAAGCAGTTTAAAGGTGGCCCTTAGTGGTGAAAAGCACTTAGTTATTAGCTTTATACACTTGTAATCAATATACCGTGGTCACTTCGTGCGAGTACACGACTACACTAGTTGTAGCTCGCACCAGCGCCTGTGGTCTGTAGAGCTGATCAGAATTCACCTGCCCCAATAGTGGCTGCTGGCATCAAAGGGTGAAACCCTGCAGTCTCCCAGCCACACACAGTGGCTGCAGGTACATTTCAGGGTACATTTCAGGGAAGTAGGAAGAGGCAATCCCTCAGGGCTCTCTTCCTCAATAGTTGAAATGACGTATTCTGCCGATGCGGCACACCGCTGCTGGAATCAAAGGGTAGATCCCACAGTCTCCCAGCAGAGTACGGTTTAGTCCAACAATGGGAGCACAGCGCAATAATTGTTCTCTATAGTGTTATTGGCCCCCAGCTTTGCTGTATGTATAGAGGTTCCGTTCAACATTAGAAAAACGTTAGGCAGAGGATTACCTTCGAAGTGCGTTCAGTGCACAGAACTTACAATTTTGCAGTTTGGAATATTCTTAATGCTGTTTCCACCTACAGCACATTCGATTAGGCAGCAGGGAAGGTTACCGGTGGTTACCGTTACCACTCACTGCTAACTGCCAACTACTCTCCACTTTTCGTACCACTTCGCGTCCGCTTCATGGAGCGGAGGTGGTTATGACAGGCAGCAGGGGGGTGGAGCTTGTCCACTCTCACAGCGTCCCCAGGAGATTTAAAGCAATATACGCCTTCAGCTTCTTTTCCACACACGGGCACAGGCGATGAGGTTTTTCACAATAAGTTTGTGAATGGAAAAATGATCAGTAATTTTAGTGGGCAACTGCCAACGGCTCGCCACTTTTCGAACCACTTTGCGTCTGCTTTGCGGAGCGGAAGAGCTAATAACAGGCAGGGCAGCAGGGGGGTGGAGCTTGTCTGCTCTCACAGCATCCCCAGGAGATTTAAAGCAATATACGTCCTCAGTTTCCCTTCCACACACAGGCACAGGCGATGAAGTATTTTGCAATATGTTTGTGAATGGAAAAACAATCAGTAATTCTAGTGGGTGTTGAGGGTTCGTCCATGCCCCCATGCGGTCCCGTAGCCCCCAACTAACAAGGACGACACCTCACACAGGTCCTTGCTGTTCGTGCTTCCCGGTCGCTCCGCGCGGCCGGTAAATGCCCCGTTTATTTATGCCCCACACTGCTCCTTTTTCCAGGAGAACAAACGAACACACACTACAACTATGCACTGCACACGATACACCATAACAGTAACATTGTAACATTCCCCGTTGTCAGACACACTCCTTTATTACCAGCCACCCGGGTCCCCTTACTTCAACAGTGATGTTGTGGACAGATCACCCGTGCCGGAGGTGAGCAGGAGGTACCCCCAGAGGGCTGGGCGAGGGAAACCTGCTCGCCTCACCGATTACGTACTTGGACATTTGGACGGCATTCTCCTGCTCGATCCGTGCTTTCCGGTCAGCCTCGACCTGCCGATCATCGATCACGCCCGGTTCCTTCTCCCCCACTTCGGGTAGCAGCCCACGCGGGCAATGCCTAAACAGGGCCTCCGCTGGGGCCACTCCAGTGGATGCGTGGACGGTGGTGCGATAGACCCTCAGAAATTGGTACAACGCTCTCTGCAATGGCTGTCCCTGCCCCTGGGCAATTCTAAAGGTCTTGTTGGGGGTCCTCATGAGCCGTTCAGCTTCACCATTGGCCCTTGGCCACAGGGGAGTGATTTTCCTGTGCACCACCCCATAGCGCTCCAACAGCTCCGAAAAACGTTCGCTCTGGAATGGTGAGCCATTGTCCGAGCACAGCGTCTGAGGGAATCCATAGGCCGCAAATATTTTCTCCACGGCCACCACAACGTGCTCGAATGCTACTGAATCCACGAACTCCACCTCTGGATATCTGGAATACTCGTCAACTATGACCAAGAAGTGGGTGCCCATCGTGGTGGAGCCGAAGTCCGCATGGACGACCTCCCATGGTCACGTCCCGTGAGGCATTGCCTCTATCTCCGGCTCTCGCTGTAGTGGAGAAGCCGCCTGGCACCACACACAGGCCACCACGAAATCATCCACCTTGCGCTCGAGTTCCGGAAACCACACCTTCAGCCTTAGGCGGGCCTTGGTTTTGGCGGCACCCTGGTGACCACGATGGGCCAGCGCGATCACGTCGCCCACCTTCGACTGGGGCACCACAATCCGGTCACCCCTGTGCAGGAGCCCAGACGTTGAAAATGATAGCTCTTCCCGGACTTTCCATAGCTGCTCCAGCACAGTCCTGACCTCCTGCGTGCGCCCTGTCAGGGCCTCCAGCACCGACTTCCAAGAGCTGTGCTGCATGGACTGCTTCAGGATATTAAAACACTCATCCTCGGCTGCCGCCACCTCCAGCTCTTGGAGAGGCATGGCATTCGGTGTCGCCTCCTCAGTGCACGTGTCCGGGTCTCCTCCACCGGGTGCCCCCGGGTGTCTGGAGAGGTAATTGGCCGCGTTGTTCGCCCCAGGCCGATAGATTAGAGTGACGCCATACTCCAGCAAGGTGAGCATCCATCTTTCAATCCTCGCGGGTGGCTTGGAAGATGACCCCGCCAGGATGGGCAGCAACGGTTTGTGGTCTGTCACGACCGTCACCGGGCGTCCAAGGACATAGAGTCGGAAGTGCCGGCATCCCCAGAGCACCGCCAGTGCCTCCCGCTCAATTTGAGAGTATCGTTGTTCTGCCTCTGACACGGCCTTGCTGGCGTAGGCCACCGTGCGGACACCCCCATCCGGGTCTACCTGGGTCAGGACGGCGCCCAGTCCGAACGGGCTGGCGTCAACAATGATCTCCGATGGTAACATGGGATCGAAGAAGGACATGGTGTGCTCGGCTGCCAGGGCGCCTTTGATATCGTCAAACGCGGCCTGTTCCAGTGGGCCCCAGTTCCAGATCGTGTTCTTTCTCGTTAGTGCCCTGAGCGGTTCTGACCTGGAGGCAAGATTCTTGATAAACCGTCCACAGTACGTAACCATGCCCAGAAAGCTCCGTACCTCAGACACAGACTCAGGAGGCTGCGCCTTCTTAATGTCCTGCACCTTCTTGGGATCAGGAGACACTCCCCCCTCCTTGAACACAAAACCAAAGAACTCTATGGATGGTCGGAGGAATTCACACTTCTCCTTGTGCAGGGTGAGGCTCAAGGACTGCAGTCTCTCAAATGTTTTTGCCAGACGCCGTAGATGATCGACCTCCGTTCTCGCGAACACCAAGATGTCGTCGCTAATATTCAAAACACCCTCCAAGTCCGCTAGGGCACCCCAGATTATGTTCTGGAATACCTCGGCCGCCGAGGAGACACCAAAACTAAGCCTCTTGTAACGGTAGAGCCCCCGATGTGTGGTGAAGGTGGTGATGTACCTCGACTCGGGGTGGAGGACACCCTGATGATACTCCGCCCTGAGGTCCAGTTTCGAGAAGAAACGAGCACCTTGTACCTCTGCAATGATGTCGTCTATCGTCGGGGTGAGGTGTCTTTCTCTCCTGATGGCCTTGTTTGGGAGCCTCATGTCAGCGCAGATCCTGACAGCGTCGGGCTGCTTGGGTTTTCGTGCCACTACTATGGGGGACATCCAGGGAGTGGGGCCCTCCACCTTCTCTATTATGTCCAGATCCACCAGGCTATCCAGCTCTTTATCCACCTGTTCTCGAAGGTGAAACGGCACCCGCCGATGCTTCAGGGCAATGGGCTGCACCGAATCGTCAATGTGCAGTCTCACAGGTTCCCCCACCATCTGTCCGATTCCCTTGAACAGTGCTGCATATTTCTCTAACAGGTCATTTATGTCCTCCAAGTAGACAGAATACGCAAAGGTGACAATACCAAGGGACTCCGCTGCAGGACAGCTCATCAACGTGTTGGTGCTCACAGGTGTTACATAGAACCGTGCTTTAATTTGCGAGCCATCATGCTCCACCTTGGCCACAAACGCACCGTCCAGGGGAATGGGGTGACGACCACCAAAAGCAAAGATGCGGGCCCTTGGTGCCGCCAACTTGGGGGGTTGGTCCATAACATCATAATGTCCCCGTGCCATTACATTGACGGATGCCCCAGTGTCCACGAGGACCGGAACGGGAGATTGATTCACCTCGATTACACACCTGGGCTGTCTCCTGTTCTTACTCTTCAGGACCCCCACACTCGAGACAAAAAACACATTTTCTTCCTCGTCCTCCTCCACTTCCTCCACCTGGGCGTCCTCCTCACTCTGATCCACCTGAGCAACATTGGGCGGCCGACCCTGGCGGGTGAAACTTGCCCGCCCTGGGCCTCTCGGTACCAGCACAGGGGTGGCTGCCTTGCATACCCTAGAAAAATGGTCTGGCAAGCCACACCGCCCACATGTCTTTCCGGCCGCCGGGCATTCTGCTGGGTAGGGCAGGTCATATCCACACTTTATGCAAATTTCCCCTGCCCTTCCGGCCCTCTCTCGGGGAACACCTCCAGGCCTTCTGACAACCCTGCCGCCGCGCCACATCGCATATACCTCCTCAGTCTTGATGGGGCGCAACCCTGCCTCCATCTTGGTTGCTCTCGCCTCTGACACCTCATGGCACCTCCCCAATTCAAGGATGCGCTGCAGCGTGATGCCTGGTTCTCGTAGCACCTGGCGCCTGAGTTTGCCTGATGAGCACGCCTGGATGAGCATTGTCCTAATCATGTCCTCTGCATCCCCCCAGGCGCAGGCTAAGGAGAGACGCCTCAGGCGGCCACAGAATGAGTCCAGAGATTCATCGTCCTTCTGCTTGGCCGATAGCATCACAAAACGCTCATAGTCTGCATTGGCAAGAGGCAAAAAGTAAGCCTGCAGGGAAGTCTTCGCCTGACCATATGATCCATCCCCAGGCGGCAGCGATTCAAAAATCTCTTGCACGGACGGTCCTGCCGAATACAGCATGGTTGCCAGCCTGGTGTCATCATCCACCACCTGGGCCGCTCGAAAATACATGTCCAGCCGGTCCACCCACCTTCTCCATCTGGGCCCTAGGCTAGATGGTGGGCCCGACACATCAAACTCGGGGATGGGCTGCAGAGCCACCTGGGTGCGCACCTGGGCCATGACCGGAAGGTTTTGTGGCACAACAGGCCCCGCCGCTGGCTGTACCAAAGGTGGAAGACCTTGAGGAGCCGCCTGAACAAGTGGAGGGTGCTGCACAAGCTGCCCCTGAGGGGGGTGGAGGAGGCCGCTGAACTGCCGCTGCGCCACCTTGGTCCTCAGTGTCACTCATGAGTCTGAGCGCACAGGCACCCCAGCATAGAAAACCGGGGCCGCAACTCAAACTCCCCAGTCACTGCAGCACCTTGTGATGATGAAGAGGGTGAAATCGGCGTGGCCACCCACCTGCTGATGAAGATGCACCACCTTGATGAAGGGGATGAAACAGAGTGTGTCCATCAGCCTGATGATGAAAGAGATGAGGATGAACTGTTCAGCCTTCAAATGTTCCAAAAATTAGAAGAGGAAAAAGTGTGTTGGTCACATAGATCCTAGGCCAAAAGCCTTATTCCTTGCTTCCACTCGACGTAGTAAACCCAAAGAAAAAGCCAAAATTGAAGATAGGCACATATTCCTGCAGGTATGCCTTCCTGCTGTCAGGGGTTCCAAAAATTAAGCTTGGGGCCGCTTCCGAGCCGAAACCGGAGCTTTGTGAAGTCCCACAGCTTGTGTTCCAAAATGGCCACCAGCCGCGTGGTTAACGCACTACCCGCGGCAAAGAAACAAAGTGTTGCATCCACCTCGTTTCGGTGAAAAAATTGTATTAATATTCACCGCCGGGTCCGGGCGTCGTTTCCCCCACTCGTCGCCACTGTTGAGGGTTCGTCCATGCCCCCATGCGGTCCCATAGCCCCCAACTAACAAGGACGACACCTCACACAGGTCCTTGCTGTTCGGGCTTCCCGGTCGCTCCGCGCGGCCAGGAAACGCCCCGTTTATTTATGCTGCACGCGGCGGCGTGCAACGTCACGCCGCTGCGAGCGTGCCCGTCATCGGGCAGCGCCACAGTGGGCAACTGCCAACTGCGCTCCACTTTTCGAACCACTTTGCATCAGCTTCGCGGAGCGGAAATGGTAATGACAGGCAGCAGGGGGGGTGGAGCTCATCTGCTCTCACAGCGTACCCAGGAGATTTAAAGCAATACACACCCTCAGCTTCTCTTCCACACATGGACACAGGCGATGAAGTATTTCACAATAGGTTTCTGAATACACGATCAGTAATTCTAGTGGGAAAACTGCTCTCCACTTTTCGAAACACGTCATAACATTATAATCTAGCATACCAACCCTTAGAGACCATAGCATTTGAAGGCAGGCAGAGCACAGAGAAAACAGCGCAGTGCAGCCATGTAGCAAAAACATGTCATAGTTTAGCATAACAAACAAATAATAACGTACCGTATTTTTTTGAAAATGACATTATTGAACAATCATGAGGCAGACGGTTATAAGTAAATATAGTCATTGGTGTATCAATAGAGAGGGCCTGAGTAACAAATTGTGCAGCGTAGTGCAAACCGACATTGTGCCCAATTTACGCGTGTGGCAAAAAGAACATTAACCATTCACAAAACCCACTTGGAGCTGATAAGGTGCAGTTTGCATCCTGTGCAACCACACTGCACCCACTAGCATCAGTGTCGCAAAAGCACGAAGGAAGGGCAAACACAAGGCAGGAGCAAGGGGCAGCATATGCACGAAGGGTCGTTATAGCACGATAAATGGGAATTCCTTACGAGGGAGGCAACATGCAAAAGAACATTACAAAAATGTAATTAAATACATTTTCTGCATCACTCCTGACTCCAGCATCTAAGCGTGGGACTGGGTATCAAACCTTTGCTATATGGCCCCTTCTTGTTACGAGTACAGGTGCGTTGTCTTTGAGCTATCCTCATACCCACCAAAGTCCAAGCATACCATCATTTGCAAAAAAATGGCACCATTGTGCAAAGTGGAAAGGGCCCAAAACCTTGCAGCAATCCAGAGCATTGGCAAAGCAGAACTGCAGCATGCAAGCACAGGCACAGTTCCCCACAACTGGCTATGCAATGCTGCTATCAGTCATACTAGATAACCATGCCAGAAGGATGAGAAGGCCAAGGGTCTACCACATCAGGAACACCATCTCTGGAATGCCAATTGAGGAGGTGCACGCTAGATTCCCTCCACATGTAATGTTGGCCATAGCGAGGAAGTGGGGAGCAGATTTCAAATCCAACACCATGCTCTCACATGCTATACCCCATGTGAAAGTGCTGGCACACCTGCATTTCTTTGTCATTTCCTCATTCCAGTGTACCAAAGCCATCCCAGGGGGCATATCACAACCCACTTAATCCTGATGCCCACATAAGGAGTTGCAATGCATCATGGGTAGCTTGCATACCCACATACCGTTGCTCCAAACCAGACAGACAAGGCAAAGGGTAGCACTGGCCTTATATGCAATGGCGCGCTATCCTCTTAGCCATCAGCTGCACCTTGTAAACTGGACGCCTATACAGCAACAGGAAGAACTGGCATTCAATCAATGACCAAGTCATCTGTGATGCCAAGGTGCATATCATGTATCCAAATGCAAATTACCCTGGATGCACACATGACAGTTTCACCTTCGGCCAGTCACCCCTGCATCAGGTTTTCACATCTGGAACCTTCGGCAACATGTGGTTGCTTGGCGAGTATGACTCGTTTCATACGGTTCCATGTATTAAAATCCCGGCAAAAATGGCTGTGAATACAAAATATTGCGGCAAAAATGCTGTGTTTTTTTGCTCCACAATCATGTAAAGGATGCGGGGGACACCCCCGTAAGCCCCAGACCCATTATACCATTTAAGAGGAGCGGAGGGACACCCCCGAAAACCCTGCTCCCCTTAAATGGTATAATGGGGAACACCTTTACTTGGTCAAACCACTCCATTTTTGCAGCGATTTTTTTTTACCGGTGACATTTGTGCTGCGATTTTATTACCTGATACCGTTTCTTCATACAAAAAAGCACATGAAAAGAATGCACTTTCCATACAAATGAAAGCTACACATTGTTGCCTATCTTTTCCTTTGCCGGAGACTGTGCATACCCACTGTTGCAATTCTTCCCAACAACCATCCAGAATCCCTCAACGTAATCAGAGACCTACATCAATGCAATGCACAATGCGTCTAGACATACTGGAATGCACTTTTGGCTTGCTGAAATCACACTTCCTTTGCCTGGATCATTCGAATGGTATGTTTCTGTACACACCTGCAGTAGTCTGCAAAGAAATACCCACCTGTTTTGTCTTGGTGGCCTACATGTAGAAGTGTAGGATGATTTATGTCCCAATCCATGTGCTGTACCCATACCTCCACTGGGACAAAGGGCACAGGGACAGGCCACGGGAAACCTTGTAGCACATATATTGTTTACATGAACAGCACCCCATGTTGTGACAAGACTCAAAACCCTCATCCCTAATGGGTATTCATGATGAGAGAGGCCAATACCTATGTGACTAGCAAAATACACTGAGAAAGCCTGTCTAGGAGGCGGAATGTGTCATGCAACAACATGAAAAAAGGAGACATGGCAAAGTCGGCTGGCCATAAATGTCATAAACATACCTGAAGAAACACATAGGGCCTCATTCCGAGTTAGTGCAAAGGGATACTGGGCACCGTTAAGGACATCGGTGCCGGTAATCCCTTTGCGCCCTACTACGAGTTCCATTAAGGGGGCCTTTCCTTAACGCCTGGTTTTACCAGGCGTTAAGGATGGGACCCGCTAAGGGAAATCAGAGCCAATAACGGTACCGCAAATTGCGGTACCGTTATTAGCTACTTCCCCCTTCCCATTGAGCCGTATGGGGGCTCAAATGGGAATGGGGAATGGTTTGGTGAATGGGGATTTATCGGTCCCGCCAAGGTCGGACTGGACCGGTAAATCCCCATCTCACCAAACCGGACACGGTACCGGTATGAGAGGTAGTCATGGCGCAAATAGTGCCATAACTACCTCCATACTCTGAATGAGGCCCATAATGATGATACCACATGAATGGATCCATCACAAACAAATACAAACACAAACACTGCACTTAGGCCAACGAGCACATCATCCTGTGTGCATACCTATACCAGGTAGAAGGCATACACATCAGAAGCATGCATATGCTGAGACATGTCACCCTGACAACATTACTTGAAGGACTGTAAAAAATGCAACATTCCCCACAAGGCGTCAGATCTGAAAGGTAAGAACCAAGACCACAGATGTAAATGACACATCTATTGAACTCAAGTACGACAGTGATGGGCTGGTAATCCTGACAGATGTTGACAATCACATCCTGTTTATCAGTCTACATAGTCTGACAACACAGTCACTATGAAAGAATGTGCAGGCCAATGGCAGCAGTTGACAGATCCAAACAATACATGTGGAGTGGAATACAGAACACACATGGAGCCACAGAGAACATACTGGGACGGACAAAAAAACAAAAAGAAGCATGATTGAACATAGACATCCCAATACAAACAGGGGGCAATGCAGGCCAATCCAAACCAGTGACACACAGGCTTCGATCCCACCTACCACCATCAAACAAAATGAAACACCTCAGCAGGGTCAAGCAATTGGTACAAAGTCCACACGCCAAGGACCCAAAGAAGGATATCACATCTGCATTACAGTGAACAGGCCTCAACATGTGTTTGAAGCTTCTCCTGCAGCTCCACACAATGTCACTGCTGTTATCACAAATCAATCAAGCAATGCATATTTTACGGTCCTTTAAAGAAACTAAGGGCATGATTCATGGAACATTTTCCTATGGGATTGCGCCATTATAAAACACTTCCATGAATCAGGCCCTAAAATTCTTATCATAATTCTGATTCATCAGAAAATAAGACCAAAAACAAAAGCCAATATCATGACAATGATCAGGTGAAATGTGGAAAAGTCATTCCCCATCAGTTGCTCCATAAATTCTCTATAAAAATAGGTGGTGTATGTTTTGAACCGCCTGTGCCCTAAATTAATTTTGGAAGCACATTTCGTCCAATAAAGGTACAAGTATGTGTACTCTTAAGGCAAGCGTAAATCAGTTGCAAAATAACGAATTTATATGCATAATGCTGAGCAATATAGTTGGATCAATTTTAATGTCCTTTTTTGACAATTGGTCATGTGCCGTAAACGTCATGTGACTTAATTCTAATGCCCTGCAGAGGTCACATGGATAATGGCTTTAAGGGTTGAGAACCATTGACATGACTTGAAAAATAAACTCCAGGTATTTTTAGTTGGTAATTGACATCAGGGTTCAGGTGTCAGTCATGTAATCATAGTGTTGCTATCTTTTACCTCTTTCATTTTTGTCTTATGTGTGTTATTTTGCTGCGACGTTTTTGGTCCTATTTCCAGATCAACCCAAAATATTGTTCAAAACCACCATGAAAGACTTTTCTGTTGAGCTCTGCGGTCTTCAGATGGCCCCAAAAGAATGTATTTTCTTCTAGGGTTATGGATGCCATTTATTATGAAAATGATGTCTCCTTATTCCACTTGGCGAGGGGGGAATGAATAGAAGTTTTTGAAACTTTAGTTGTGGGCAATGAATAAACACAATTTTGTATCTTTTCTTGTTAAGAACTCTAAGCTTTGTGTCTTAATTAGTTAATTTCCATGGTATCTGGAGACTATGAGACATTGGTTATTAGCCAATTACTATTGTGTGCCACTCAGGCTCCTTAGAGATGCACTGCAGCATCTTTGTTTTTCCACTTTCTAGGGAGGTTTTACCACGAGCTGAATATCTCCAAGATGAAAGCAAATGCTAATATTTCACCGAAGCAGGGGCATAAAAAACATTACAAGTTCGATCCAACTAAGCAGGTCAATGTGCTGATAACGGAGATTCAATACCTTATTTATGATATTACGTAGGGGTTAAAAGTAAAGGATCCCAAAAGAAGGGCATGAAATCGAATTGTGTAGTTAACTATAATGAGAGAAATTTGGGGAAAATAGTCACGGTAGCGGAGGGAAACCAAGGGAGTAAGCTACCAGGTTCCAGAAAGGTGTTAGAGAAAGTTAAATCAAAAGAACCCTTAGTGGACTTTGAGATTGCTAAATCAAATTGGACAATAAAGAGGGAACAATTATAATATTCCTGCAATATTACCAGGCCCTAAACACTGTTCTTTGACAAGTGTAAATTATCTTTATCAAGTACTTGGTGATACCTAGGATGATACCCAGCTAATAATTAAAGATAGAACAGATGTTTCATGTAACCTTGCCACCATTAATTCTACTAGCAGTTTGCAGTGTGCCCCCTCCAGAAGAAATAGTTATTATATCCCTGAGTGTTACCCTCTCAAATAGATTTCAAATCCTGGAAGGGTCAGATGAGGTAGCATCTAATGCCAGTTATTTCAATGGGTTAGATGCTGGTATAGATGGGGTAACAACAAAAGGGATTATAAGGGCACTGAATAATGTTGAACAAAAATGATGTGACAAGGTTGATGATATTCCTATGGACATTCACAAGGATGTTGTCCGTATCGATACGGTAACGATCACCAAGATTATGTATGAACTAAGGTGCTTGAAGAATGTTGTGGGCTGCCTGATCAACAGACGGGACACATTTATTTTAAAAGCTTGAATTGTTGCTGTTTGGTTAACAACAACAACAATTTAGCCATAGCTATTCCTCGGAAATCACAAGGATTGTCAGTGCTGGCGAAGGTAGGAGCTGCAAGTATGAAAAGGGGGGAATGTAGAAACCAAGAGTGTGAGACCCCCCAGTTCCATGTAAAGTAACTTCAGTTTTAAGACCGAAAGGTCTTAGCCCTGTTGAGGAAGTCATCAAAAGGTATTTTGGTAGGACACCTCATCCTTACTCGGGTTTTGCCTTTGAGCAGAAGCAATCCCTTATTGTTAAAGCAATGGATAGGAACATACTCCATTGGGAGAGCTTAAAGAAGAGACCTTATTTTGTTTTTATGTGCAATTTCCCTAGACTGAACCTAGATTCTTATGAGAACCAAGATACATTAATTTATAAATGCATTCATTAGATCCGTTCAGTCAAAGGATGTACTTTGATTATTCCTGAGGACATAATAGGATGCACACGGTGGAAAAACTTAACCAACAACACTGATGTTATACAAAAATCTTTTTTGAGAATGGCGATTAGGTACAAGGACTCCTATGTATTGACGACAGAACATATCCCCCAGTGGGTTCAAATATAATTTTAGGACCTTTTTCCCACTGACCACACCAATGGAAGAAATCTTAGTCCTCACAAAAAGGGGCCAATATTGAAGGCCAGTGCTGAGCTGGAGGAAAGCCTAAATGCAGTGGACTGACTCATTGATGAGAAAACTGCCCCCCTAGTGTGAAGGTTAGGATCATATCCTGGAACAAAGCTGGGGTGGGGAAGCATCTGGATGACCCAGATTGGTGCAAATGTATACAGGCTTAGGAGGTAATATGCCTTCAGGAAACCTGGGCCTTTGGAAATATAGACCTCCAGGGTTACCAGTCATTCTGCACAGATGCCAGGAAAGGCCCAAAGGTAGACCTAGTGGAGGCTTACTAACCTGAATTGATATTAGCATGAATTGGACTGTTGAAGTGTGTGAAACAGGAATTGCGGATATACAATTTAAATCAGTAGAAATGCGAGAAGGTCAGGGATTATAAGTATTTAACTTCTAGAATAGGCCAAAAAGGAATTCCTCCCCTAGTATTTTTCTTAAATTGCAAGAAAGTGTAAATATGTGGGAACAAAGTCATTCTAACCACCATTGTATACTAGTGGCCAGAGATTTTAACATCTAATTTGAGCCACTTATGGATCTGGAGGGAATCTGGAAATAACAAGATTGCTTGGGATATCTTGCATGTAATATCAAATTATCCACCTAGAATACACCGTCAGGCAATAGTGGTCTCACAAATTATTTACAGACTTAATTTGCGTGCTTGTAATGGGTGCCTAAGCCAGGACCAACCGGCAAAATGTAGATATTATGGTAGTAAGTGTTCGTCTAGATGGATTACAAACGTATCTGAGTCCAAAATTGATAACTGATAAAAGGTTTTGAGATCATTGATCGACATGACAGTGACCATAAGCCTCTGTCACTATGCCTCCAAACCCTGGGGAATAGTGTAGGAACAATTGACACAGATAGTAGAGCTGGAGTAATAAAAACTGGGGGGCACGCACGCTGTTCCATTAAAGGGGCTAAACTTGAAGACGCCAATAGTATTCCAGAAATATACCAAGCTGCACTGAGTAAAATCGAAGTGATTTGTGGGAAAGTATGTGCAAATAAAACAGTGCTAACAGAGTTTGATTCCCTTGTAAAAACTGCGACACCCCTTTTTACCTATGAAAATTGCCTTGTTCAGAATCATGCTTTTAACAAGGCAACATGGTATGATATGGAATGTAGGCAGTCGAAAAAGATTTTATGTGAATTATCTTGAAGACAGCCAGATAATTGATTAATATCTTCTTCGATTACTTTGGGGTATTTATAAGCCTATCACAAAAAAAGAAAAAAAAAAGTAATTTGAAAGAGAGCACTGGGAATTGCTTATTTGTGTTGCCAAGAAAGGGGATTCATTTGGGTTTTGGAAAATTGTTACACATAAGGACTTGAGGGTTGTAAGGTCTTGCAATGCAGTATCCCCCCAGAGATATGGTGCATGCACTTTGAGGGACTGTATGGTGACGTATTACCGCACAATGAGGATATTAACACCTCATTGAATTTGCCAACAATGGGAACAATTATTGGGGTGGCTGATTCCTGCATCATTTTAAAAGAAGTAAACGTGGCCATTAGATCGCACAAAAAAGGGAAGGCTCCTGGGCCAGATGAAATCCCCATCGATCTGTATAAGAGTGAACCTTCCATTTGGGTCCCAGTTCTTTAGAGACTATTCATTGTAATAGCCAAATAGGCTATGGTGCCTAGTTCATGGCAAAACGCTGGCATTGTGCTGATATATAAAAAGGGGGAAGAGATTGCCCAGGAAATGATCGTCCAATTCAAAAATGGCTTTTTGAAAAAATGGCTTCATTTACTGCTAAGTAGCCCAAATGCGCTGTTACACGCTGAGTGCAATGTGTCGAGCATTGAAGATGAGCTGGGATCGAGGACAGTGCTCTACTAGCTTAGAGTGTGGGGAACCCCAGCTTTGTACAAACATAGAGAATGTATGAAACAGGTGCTGGCATTAAAACGGGGCACAGACCTTGCATGGTTTGCCCATGTAAACAAATAGTTGACTCTGTTGGAATTGGATGTTTTGGGGGTAAATCCACATCTTATTGACAATTTAAGTTAATCCAAAATTAAGTCAGCAGCACGTACCTTACTAAGACCGAGGTTAGAGAATGAATGCTGCAGTAGGAGTTTGGGATTAATGTATATACAGAGTAGATACGATTCCAGCTACAAGGACTACATGGATTATAGTCCTCCACAACATGTACGAGCTTTGCATATTACATTTCGCTTGAATACTTTACAAGTGACAGAAGTCACTAGTAAGCAGATACATTCCAATATGGATACCTGTGCAGTTTGTGGATCCAGTAATGACAGTTTGGCTCATTTTATGTTTTTATGTGATGGTACTAAATATCCGATAGATAGATGTCTGAACCCGCCCCTGTCTGTGCTGGCCTACGAACTATCAATCAGGCAATGTTGTTCTGTAAAATGTTTGATAATCTGGATGTGTATGGAGTTTCAAAATGTATTCACTTAACTTGGATCAAAAGGTGGAGGATGCTTAAAGTTATTAGCTGCATTTTGTTAATTTGTATTATTTGGAATTGTTTTATCGTCGGGACGGCAACAGTTTTAACATAATTGTAATTAAATACTATTGAAACTGCAGGGCGTGTTTCAACTGTTCTGGGTGTATGCACCTGGAGACAGAATTGTTGAATAAAGGTTGATGATGATGTCATCGGGAGAACTAATATGTTATCATTGTCTCCCTGCTTTATTAGAACACTAGCTCTCTCTATAAGTGCCTTTTTAATAACGTTCAAGGTGTGGGTGCAGATGTCGATTGAGGTGGAAATACGGACGGTACCTGCACACGTGTGATCAAGCACATGTCAAACGAATGCAAATATTCATACCAGTAATGATTCAACATGTAGAGCACAGGTGTAAATTAACAAACACTGCCCTATTGTGGCAAGGGTCATTGGGTCATAGACAGCTAGACTGACAGACAGGCAGACACACACACACACATACTCGCTCTGTTCCCCTCTGTCTCTCTCTACCTGTCTCCCCAACCCTCTCTCTCTCTTCTTTTTCTCTCTCTCTCTCTCTCTCTCTCTCTCTCTCTCTCTTTCTCCTTTTTGTAGTAATGCAATGTAAGCCTCCTGTCTGTGAATGAGGAAATGGATTAAACCTACTGCAACATCCTTTGGGGGTGTCAGATCCCTTGATAATGATTGGTGGTATGTGGCTTCCGTGTTGCCTTCGGGTGCTTCGGCCTGTACTTATTGAGGCATGTTAGACTTTGGGTTGTAGAAATTCGTCAGAGTTCCTGAGTCAAGCGACAGAGGACTCAGAGAAGGCATCCACTGGGGTCCCATTGACAAAATGCTGATAGGGATCTTGAACAAAGAAGGTCTTTATCTCTGCTCTTACTGAAGATCACACAACGTATCATTCATCAAGCCAGCCAATATGCCAAAAATCATAATAGATCAACTTCTATAAAAGGACAACACATGTGCTCTGGCAGTACTATGGATTATCACTTAAATGGGAAGGTGCTCTGCACCTGCACCTTGCTTCTGTGTCTCATGGAGAAGACATTTCATATTCTGATTGGGCTAGGTAATATCCATGCACAGGATGTGTATGTACATTGTGATGCTCCTGGTCAGGCGTCCTGAACTCCTCCCTTGCTCCTGGCTTTTGCTGTGTACCTTCCTTTCTTCAGCCAGGCTAAGCACTCCCTGCCACAGCCCTTTCCAGTCTGGGAGCAGATCACCCTGCTTAGACCAGCGGTTGTGTCAAATGCCAGCAGTAATGTTGTACGGTGTGTACTACCATTCCAAAATGACACCCGTGAATAATACTGTATGGCTCAGCATCAATAGATGATGTTGTATGGCATGTTCTACCAATCCAAGATGACACCCGTGAATAATACTGTATAGCTCAGCTTCAAGAGATGATGTTGTATGGCATGTTCTACCAATCCAAGATGAAACCTGTGAATAATATTCTATGGCTCAGCATCAAGAGATGATGTTGTATGGCATGTTCTACCAATCCAAGATGACACCCGTGAATAATACTGTATAGCTCAGCTTCAAGAGATGATGTTGTATGGCATGTTCTACCAATCCAAGATGAAACCCGTGAATAATATTATATAGCTCAGCATCAATAGATGATGTTGTAAGGCATGTTCTACCAATCCAAGATGAAACCTGTGAATAATATTCTATGGCTCAGCATCAAGAGATGATGTTGTATGGCATGTTCTACCAATCCAAGATGAAACCTGTGAATAATATTCTATGGCTCAGCTTCAAGAGATGATGTTGTAAGGCATGTTCTACCAATTCAAGATATCACGAGTGAAAAATACAGCTTTTGTTTAACATCATGGACTGGGAGCCTACTTATTATATTTTGAAACACACTATAAGGCATTACAAAAGTGAAAACAATTCAATTTAAAAACCCACATGTGAAGAAAAAAAAATGTTCTTAGACTTAAGTGAGGGAGTGGGCGGAGGCTACCAGATTCCTTATGGGAATTCAGGACTAACTTAAACGCCCTTACCACTTAAGTGGGTATATACACATTTTCAAAAAATCGCTCTCCCAACTTTGGAAATCACTCTTGCAAAATGGCAGTGACTATAACTGAAATGCCACCATGATGCACTCATTATGCATCCCAGTGCAGCTGAGTGTCACCAGGAACCGTCTAAATGCATATTCAAGAGTTCTGTCAGAGAGCCAACAGCTTTTCTAGCAAGACCTAACAAATGCAGACGGTGAAGAGCGTGGACTACCTGAAACAGTATATTTGGTAGTTCTAAGCATGTGCACCTGTTACTACCCAACCTGTGGTAAAACTACAACGAGGGTGATTACCACACTTGCATGCAGTAATGGCAATTACTACATGAGGTAATTCTGAAAAGAAACTGCAATAGCCATTATGAGTGTGCCTGTTTTGTGCAGCGTTTTAAACATTTATTTTTTTGCAATTTTCAGTAATTTGCAGATAGAGCAGAGGTAGCTCTTATTTTTCTGTCCAGGGGTAACGCTGAATACAGCTGGCAGTGCATTACAGTCTTGCATCAGCAACTAACTGCATTCAGTGACAGAGACTGTCAGCTATTGCCAATGTTAGCACAATGTTGAGACACGTGACTATGCTGCATATTTTGAACTTCAAGCAAATGTTTATTAGTACACGTTAAGCTAAACCTATACATGTCTGGCAGTGGCCAGGAAACAAGTGCTTTAGCCCATCAACCTAATGATAAGACAGCATTGTGTCTCCGGGTCTCTCTGAGCACTTGCGTGTGCTGACATTCGACCGTTGGTGTCATGGATCTCGTGGTACTCTGCTGAAAGCCGAATATTAGTCGCATTGATTCAGAAGGTTCCCGGTGGCATCTGTCCTCCCTCCTCAGAATGCTTTTGTGCCTACGGTTTATCTTGTATCCACACTGCCATTTCTGATCACCATGGTTACCATTTTAATACATTCAAATAATATTGCAGAAGCGAGGAGATGCGAGTCACCTAAGCTGCAGTTTGATGCTTGCACTGCAGTTTCAATCCAGCTACTTAGATAATATTGAGGGCATAGTCACAGTCCTCAACAACAGATACTAAATAGAAACTTATTTGGATACAGCGCTCACCGAGACCTGGGCCCTCATTACAACACCGGCGCTAAACCATGGCGCTATTAGCACTATGGCTGGTGCCGGTGTTGTAACGAGTCCGCCATGGTGAAATAGGGAAATACCGCCCCATTCCAAGGTTGACGGGGCGGTATTTCCCCATTTCACCATGGCCCTTCCCCATTGCCATTTTTGCCCCTTAGGCTCAATGGGAATGGGGAAGGCGACAATTACGGTAACGCAAATTGCGGTACCGTAATTGCCTGCGAGGTCCCTTTGCGGGTCGCTACTTTAACGTCTGGTCCAGACCAGCCGTTCAGGTCGGGTCCTGCAAAGGGATCTCGTAGTAAGGTGTTAAGTGGTTAACGGCGCCGCAGCCTTTTATGGCGCCGTTAACCACTTAGCGCCAGGGTCGTAATGAGGCCCCTTGTGTAACAGGCAGAGCAAGGTGAGCTGAATAAGGAAAACCAACACTACAAATATTGACGAACTGGATGCAGATTTGGTCGCATGTGGAAGTGTGACCAGCACGGGAGCAACTGGTTAGGTTAGTTGTTTGAATTTGGTGGTTTTTATTTCAACAATTTCAGCCTTTGGAGCATATAATTGATTGCCATAGTTGCGCAACACTGCAGAAAGGGAAAATGTCTTCAAAAGTGTGTGAATATTTTCAATATATGACACCATCAGTCACAGGATCCATGCTCGATCACCTCTTTCCTAACTGAGAGCACTAAAACAACAGCATGGCCCCTTTCAGGTCATGTCATTGCAAGTTGACATACTAGATACCCGAAGAATCCAGTCTCTCACCTCTATTGGAACTTATTATAAACTCAGGGATCACATGTGTTGGGGGTGAGGTGGTCTTTTTCCGCCCCCCTCACCATCCCCGCATGGATGGATACCGCTTATGTTGGAGGGGGAGACATCGCCCTTCCCGCTTACGCGTGATCTGCTTTTTCTCCCTCTCATTACTAACGAAAGAATCATGTAAGCAAGTATTATTGAAGCTCAACTACCCTATTCTTGTAGCACACAAGACGCCATCTTTTACTATGCCCGAAAACGATCTCTAGAAACCTATCTCTCCCACTGCCCAGTCCCTCACACAAACAGCCCATGCCACCCCCGTCTCCTGCCAGCTCTACACAGTCTCTGTTCTCACGGAAGTCCAGCCATTCATTGTTGCAATCATTATCGCCCAGAAGGAAGATGAGCTCACTGCACAGTGTGAGACCAGAGCATGCCACTGCCCTTTTGAACATCCGTCTCCACTAACCTGCCCGTGCTCTCTTGACCCCCACCCCACTCTGCCATAACCTGCTGGGCCCAGGCCCCTCTGCTCTTTCATACAGATACACATCTGACCCCTCACAGTGACCAGAGGAGAACACCTGCCATAGCCCTAATCCCATACACTGATATATTCTTCCTAAAACTAACACATGTCTATCCGTATTTTGGGGCATCAGGTGGATCAAAACCCCGAAGAAGGACATCTGGGTCGGGGCATTAGGTTTATTGGTCCCAAGGTGCAAAGGGTACAATGTAGATATATAACCTGTTAGTGAACTATGAAAGTACTCCTATTCGGGCCAAACGTTTATGATGGTCATTTCTCTCATGCCCTCAGATTCTGTTGTTTTAGCTTAGGCAGTCAGGGAATGTATCACTTTGCCGGCATGGACTTCACCCCGTGGAGATGAACCCAGCTGACCCACATGCTGAGGGAGTGACACCCAAGCAACCGCCAATCCAACGTGGCCAGCACCTAAGGATGCATACTGTACCAATGTGCTTCCACAATTCTATTGTAGAATTGTGTACATATAGTTTGGCGTCATCAGTGATGTGTTTTCCTCTTATAATATGCTGCCCGAGTAATGTTTGGCAGAGCACTCTCCGGGCAGCAGAGCTCTCTGCATGCACAATTTATCTTACATAAAACTTTGTTCTATTTGCAATCTATCTCCTGGTCTCATTCCCTAGCGGGGTGTGTCCATTATTCAAGGTTTTGGATATTGTGTCGGGGAATGGGCGTCTTCACCTGCTTCAACTACACCGATGCCACACACATCCTTTACAAACTCTATAATGGCCCATTAGCGAATACACCTGACCTCATTGCATGTCTAGCACATGTGGACTCTTGGATGGCTTCAATCAGCCCTAAACTTAACGGATGTAATGCAGAGCTTATGATCTGCAGCCTGACACCAGCAAAGCCCACACTAATCAAATGGTCTACTTAAGTGGATTCTGTCCACTGCTAAAAGCAACGGTCAGAATCCTCTTTATCATGATGGACAACAACGCTACACTGGATCCTCAAGACAAAGCCATACTAAAGAGTTGCTTCCCCCAGCAATGTACTGTCTGATGTGTCATGCTCTACATTTCCATTTACAGGACCATGGCAGTCATTGCACTTTTTCTCTCAAAATTGTATTATGCCAATAGCATCTGTCTTGGACTCCCAGAATATCTACTCCGCAGACTTCCAAAAATCCAAAATGCAGCAGCCAGACTGCCCCTGAGACTGGCAGGATACAAACACATTACCCACACCCTCCATGTCCACCACTGGCATCTGATCAGACTAGGATCATTTTCTAAACTTTGTGTGTCACCCATTGTTCATTCCCTGGCAGGGGCCCTGATACCATCACAGGGAAATTCATCTACTACAACCCTGGAGAAACCTTCATTGGTGCATTAGCGACAGTGAACAGGCTTCAACTGACAGTGGGATGGAGGATCTTTCTTTTCCTCCCTCTCAACAAAGCTCAGCAACTCTTTTCCCAAATGTCTCTGAACAGAAGATGACCATTGGACCTTTAAAAAACAGATATAAGTCTGGAAATTCAACTAACAGCAGCATGATAAGAACACCAAAATTACACACCTACCCACTGCATGGTGTCACTAATAGAAGGTATTTCAGACAATTGAATGGAAATATCAGGAAACTGACAAACAACTTTGCAGAATGAACTCAGCCCGATCAGGCTCCATGAAGCTGAAATTGAACCTCTACTTCATCGAACTTCTAACATGGTGCCCCACTCATACCCTAGGATGGTGCAAGTTACCTTGCTCATGGATGGAGCCAGATTCCCCTCACGACATAAACCTGAATTTTGTCCACTTCCATCTTCTCCCAGACTTATTGACTCCTCTCTTAAATATTCAATCACCTTAAATCACACACACGTCACCCTACATGTCCACCTCAGGCCCAGCAGGTCCCACAACAACATTAATAAAGCTATGAAGAAGCTCTCCTCTTTAGCTCTATCACTTCCAACAATGAACCGAAGAGCTTTATGTTAGGAGGCCCCCCCCACCACAGATAAAATTCTTCTCAAGTCCAACACAACAGGTTTCACAACTCACAACTGCCTCTCTCTGTATATCTGTCCTCTGGGGAGGAAAGATAGCTATGGGGCAATGCGTCTGCCTTGGAAACAAGACAACACAGGTTTGAATCCTGATCCCACGCTTAGAAACAACTTGTTGGTATTAAGCGCATTATAAATGAACAATTATAATTATCCATCTAAAAAAACACTCACTCTTTTTTCACAGTATACAAAAGTGCAACTCACAAACACTTTACCTATTACATAAGGTGTCATGTGGGATGAATTGTGTAGCTGGTGCTAAAAGCAGGCGAGTTCCACAGGCATCCAGTAGTTTTCTGCCAGCATGAAAATGACAAGCTAGCTGACAACCATTCGGTTTTGGCAGGTGGAACGGTAAGGAAGGGCAGGAGAACACGGTAATCCCACTCTGTGCCCCCGCTGTACCTGCTGGAACTTCGAAAATCCCCCAGAATGGTAAAGCAGGTTTGTCCACTGTAGGGCATTCAAAAATAACCCTCCCCCTGTGTTCACTACAGAAAAGTCATGTGTTTTTGTCAAGAATCCCACTTATGTTTGCACCGGCCCCTGCATCATTGGCCTGTCGCTGCTGGTGGAAGAATTGTTGCCTTCCGAGATAAGTGCCATTTTTGGCTCCCAACTATTTGCATCATGTCCCACCTCCTCGAACGTCTTGCTTTATACTCAAGACAATTGCGCTTAGATAAGCAATACTGTGCTTAAAAACATATCTCACAAAGGTCTTCTTTTGGAGGTTCCGAGTATAACTTGCATTTTACGATATTTAATTTCTACAGTCACCCTTGAAAGGATATTTCATTCCAGTTCTTTTGAAGGGAACATTCGAGATGGACCATCATTTCCGCATCAAGATGGGGGATCCTGGTAAAGGCTGGGACATACGTTAAATGAGCACTTGAGAGCAGTGCAGAGACTCACCTGCCACTAGCTCCTGGCAGCAGGCTAAAGGCATCGCGGTGCCCATTTACACTGTGGCATCCTAGACAGAAACTGGCATTTACTTGTTTAAAAATAAGGGTAAGATGATGTATCCTATGATAGTTATATAGCTGTTAGCTCTTAATTGATTGCCATTCGGAGGGTTATACCATCACTGTAATCATTTTTAGTAAAACAAGAACTACCCCTTTACCATCTTTTGATGCAGTAGCCAATAAAGAGAGGTTTATATTTCTGTGAGGTAACTCTGTCTTTCTAACCACCAGCTCACTGATGCTTATCCACGTACAGAGCATAAATCAGTGTGCACTTAATTCACGGGAAAGCCCACACTCAGGAGCTGGAAAATGGCGCATAGCTTCTACCCACACCCCTCTCTGTGTGCTGTGGTGCTCTCGCGTAGCTCTGCCCTTCGGCAGTGACGTGCTGAGCTGGAGATTAGGCGGGTGAAGGCAGGGCTGGACTGCCCCACCAGGACATCCTCCGGTAGGCCTCTGCGCATAGGGCCTCTTTGGCGCGTTAGGATACAATAAAGCGCGTCACGTAAATCCACCTTGGTGGTGTCATTGAATTGTCTGCCTGTCGGCTGCCACCTCCGACAGCAGGCTGACTCTGCTTCTGCGCATTTCTTTTTCCTTTCCTGCAGGGCTGGGCATGGGCAGTTGGGCAGCTAGCTTGAGCACCTGCACATGAGGGCCAATGGCAAAGCCTGCTTTGTGATCGGCAGCCCACCAGCTTCCTATAATTACAATCTGAACATCTTCACCGCCTCTGTTATGTATTGATGTTGGACTCTGATGTCACATACACAGACCAGCTGTGGAGTAATATAGTTTTGTCCAGGTAGGCTTTATTGTACATATTTACATCTATACAGGATCCATTTTGTCTTTATATGTACTGTAACATTACTGGTGGTCATGGTGGACATCACAGGTACATAGACAGGTAAATACATGGACAGAAAGGGACAGTGACCCACCGGCCATCCTTACACACCCAGCATAGGCACCCAACTGACATTCATGGAACACTCACTCACAGAACCCCTCAACCTTCTCCTGAGCTGCCTATCATGCATACATCAACATTCCAAGAGCATGCACTCTTGGCCAGTGACAATACAAGACGTACATCACAACTTCTCCCTTGCATACAAAAGCACACATCACAACGTCTCCCTTCCACGCAAAAGCACAGACCCCACATTCATGACCACAGCCAACAAACTTCCTTCCAGATCTGCCACACCCGGAAACAGAGTATGCCATACCCTGGCACTAACACCCAAAGGTAACCATCAAAACACCAATCACACATCCAGGGTGAAGAAACAGAAGGGAGGGACCCTTGATTGTCGCAAACCGGATCCGGGTGCCATGCACAATGACGTAGC
Organism: Ambystoma mexicanum; assembly: GCF_040938575.1. Taxonomy (NCBI): domain Eukaryota; kingdom Metazoa; phylum Chordata; class Amphibia; order Caudata; family Ambystomatidae; genus Ambystoma; species Ambystoma mexicanum. The sequence goes on from NC_090937.1 coordinate 310,629,936, forward strand.
AGAGCCAAACGGAACCTATACGCATAAGTCCACAAACGGACCTACTAGGAGAGTGTTGTTGCCCATGCCAGGAACAACAACACAGAAGGGGCAATTCGTCCACCAACTTCCACTCTCACAATCACGACACAAGCATCTACTATCGGCTTCCATTTATCACCCATATCAAACATCCCACCAGAATATCAACCCTATATTTTACAAATCAACTTCCAATCAAAACGTATCTCTACGCATACAGCTAACACTTTATCACCACACCCCAGACACTAACACCTCACCAGCGAAACATGCACTCACACTCAATCATACTGGGGGGATGGTGGAACGAGACAGCAATGCAAACATGCAAACAACCTCTCACAACAGGTGGGCATGCAACATTCATACTCACCCGCGCCATGGACATCCATACTAATCATAACCACATGCATGGATCAAACATACCATAGGCACTGCCACAATCACGCACATAAAACAAATTAAACAAATAAGATGCCAGACACAGCACATGGCCCACTTTTCAGAATCCCTTTCTGATTACGGAATTGCGCATATTTCTGCGATTGCGCAACAGGAACGTTCGCTTTGGGATTGCGGGTGATATGATATAATAAGTCATTTATAGCATGCTTGTACACAAGTGTTTCTAGGCGCAAGTCTTGACTTTTTCTTACTTGCAGAAGTTCTACTTTAACTGGTGTGTGAGCTCAGGTAGTGACGCAGCAAATGACACTTGAATGCACTGTTGTTGTGTTGCCGCCATACTCGTGTGTCTAAAAATGTGTCCTTCGAGCACAGGGCAGTGGGTCTTGAAGAATTTCAATGATGAATTTCTTTATGCATACATCATAGTACCAGCTACTCTCAATACAAGCTGCTGTAAAATACACTTGCACACATAAGAATAATTTACCACCATTAGTATGTAAAACCTAATGCTTTTTTATATTATATTTTGGTGGGTTTTGGAGAGTAAATAGCACATTTTGGAGGCCATTTTTCAAAAGATTTCGCGGGGGGAGATCCCCCCAAACCTCCTTTGGGTGGTGTGGGCTTGCGTGCTGCGCGCACTCGCTTCCAAATTCCCCCTGGGAACTTACTGCCCCACCAGCTTTAAAACTCACCAGCCGCCACTGCCTGGGGCTATAGCCCCTCAAACCCCCACTAGCAACGCCTCTTCCTGCAGATAGTGGGTCAGTGATTAGAGCTGAAATCACAGGGTAAGTAGTTTGGTGACACCGTGAGTCACAACAATAATCAGAGACTCAACTCTGCGGGTTGTGATGAAGTGGCCATAGTCCAGTGATGAGTGAACCTCTAGGCAGAATGAAACAGATGCCTAGAACACAAGCCCATATTTTTTTTTTTTTAACACTGGTTCTGCAGCAAGCTAATAATGAGTATGCCTTATGCACTGTATTCCAATTACAAAAGCCTGCGTTTGAGGCATTGGATGACTCGCATCACTGACCCTAGTAAAAAAGAAATCCACTTTTTGGATTGTTTGGGGATTGCTTCTGGCTTGTTTTCAAGCTGAGGATTTTTTTTGCATTTATTTTGGATTGTTTGGGGATTTTTCCAAGCAAGGATTTATTTGACTTGGGTTAGAGGATTTATTTTGGATTTTTACTGACTTGTTTTTCAGTAAAAACAATCCACTGACACTAATTGGCAGGCATGCATTTTTACAGGATTAATTTTGGATTTTTACTGACTTGTTTCTCAGTGAAAACAATCCACTAACACTAATTGGCAGGCACGCATTTTTACAGGATTTATTTTGGATTTTTACTGACTTGTTTCTCAGTAAAAACAATCCACTAACACTAATTGGCAGGCACGCATTTTTACAGGATTTATTTTGGATTTTTTGACAAGCAAGGATTGTTTGGTCTTAAGTGGAGGATTTCTTTTGGATTTTTTCCGACTTGTTTCTCAATAAAACCAATCCAGCAACATAGTGACACATTTTTACTGCATTTATATGTTGGTAAAATAATGTCAAACTAGTTTCAATGTTGGTTGCAGTTATTTAGCATTTTAAACTGGCTAAACATTCCACAGAGTTTAGGTTCGATTATTTTGCATTTTATTTGTCCAACTGCACTTGACTAATTCTCCAGTAAATAATGCCTAATCGCTAACATTCTGGGTATACAAATTTGCAGCAATGGGTAGAAGAAATGGCTAACACTTCGGCCTTCCCTTCTCCCATCGCGCCACCTGACTAGCTAGACGGTGGCCGCCTGTCTCCTGCCTGCCACCTGGTACAGCTGTGCCCCTCCTCTGTGCCCCTCTGTATACCAGTGATCAAAGTGAGGGAGAGCGGGTGTTAACGGTGCTCCTCTACCTTTTTTTTTCCACTGTTACCATTCCTATATTTTTATTTTAAAAAGAAACCGCTCCGGTGCGGTTCTTTTTAAAATAAAAGTATAGGGTTTTAGGACGAGAAGTCAATCAGCAGCACTGCACTCTCTGACTGAGAGATACAGGCTGCAGCAGACTGGATCACACTTGCATAGCCTTGGCCCACGCCTGCGCATTGAGCAGTGACATTGTGTAATTTCCTCACATGCCCACACTATGCGCAAGTGTGGGCCAAGGCAGCGGTCAAGCCTAAACACTGTTGCTGGCAATACCTCACTTGATGCAGCCACGGAGCCGCCAGCTGAGCCCCGACAGTCGAGGTCGGAGTTGCATTGCTGGTAGGGAATGGGGGAGGAGGCAGAGGCCAGTGTACTACTGGGTCGGGAGAGAGGGACGGTTCAGTGGACTTCATTGAACAATGTCAGTGAAGTCCACTGTACCTGGTGAACAGCCCCTCTCTCCCGACTATATTCCTATTTCAGGTGAGACGGGACTGTCACCTTCAGCCTGCCTCATTGCTCTGCAGAGGCAGGCATAGCCATAATCTTCCCATTTGGAACCAATAACGTAGGCATGTCTTCCGCACTAAAATATTGGAAATATTTTAGTGCGGAACAAAGGCCTTGCCTAGTTATTGGCACCAAATACATGTTCTATTGTTCGTTTTGAGTTTGTATTCAGCTGGAAAACTCTGTCAAGTTGACAGCATTTCCCGGCTGAATACAAAGTCAAAATAACAATAACACGGGACCCACCTTATTAGCCTGCATTTCCTTGCTGTGCAGAGTGTTGTTGAGGCATTATTTATTAAAAACGAGTTGTTAATTGTATGACCTTCTGCAATTCCTTATAAAAAACAAGTGCTATATTTATAAAAATGTGTTTGGGTTGGGCTGCTGGTCGCGTGCTCATATTCAGGGTGGAGGTGGAAGTACTTCTGCCCCTCTAGTGGAAATCGAAAGTTGGCACCCATGAACCCACAGTTTAATTTCGTAATAACTGCTCTCAGCACAACAGAAGCATTTGTTTGTGATTAAGCAGTTTACAACAGAAAGGTTTCTAAGCAGCAGCACTTGGTTATTGAACACAGTGTCCAGGCTTCTCCTTGCCATAGGCTAAAATTCAAATGGTTGGCGGGAGTGAGGGGGCAGCAAATTGAATATTACCTAAATAATAGGGGCAGAGACCTTATCCCCTCCACCTATTGCTCTTGTCCACGGTGCTGGCTGCAATGCCCTGTATTCACTCAGAGCTCCTTCACTGAGCTTTGGGCAACAGAGGCACTTTTGTGACTACCGGTAATCACTGAGCGAGAGATTTTAAGTTGCCCCAGGTCAGTTGTAAGTGCTACATACAGTTCAGGTTTTCATTGCATTCTGGTACTTGTAGTCCTGCCTTTAAAATAGGGACTAAAACATCAGAATTTGAAGAAAACAGCAAGACTAGGTGTGCTGCTTATGTTACGTTTGACGCAGAGCAGTCTGAGACCAAAGTTGTACATTCTCCGCTACTGGCACTGTGAACCGAGAGAACACATCTGTGGGCACTTCTATGGGCACCTGCACTCACTAGTTGTGCAAAGATTTTGCCCCTGTACACACCTAGCCCACATCAGTGGGTACCTGTACCCACTATGTGTGCATTGACACTGCTCTGTGTAACTCTCAGCAACTTCTGTGACCACCTTTTCTCACTTTACATACACCTACATTAGCTCTGCGAGCACCTGTGGCACATCTGCTGGCACATTTGCCACTTGGGATGCCCATGCACTGCCTTTGGCAGCTAGGACACATTAATGGGCTCCTGGAGGGAGTTACTCTGCATGCACCAGCACATCCTCTGAGCACTGAGGACGTATCTGCGTATAAATAACACATCATTATCATTATCTGTGGGCACACGTCCTGATCTGCATGTAATGGCACTGCCTCTGTGAGCACCCAGGGCGCATCTGCGAGCACATACTAACGCTCTAACTGCTAACTTACTCCCAGACCCTACCTCTTTTGACCATCAAAACCCTTATTACTCTTCCAATCTCCCACTTCGTCCTCTTGACCTCTCTAATTGCCCCTCTCTGTCCATTTGTACTCGAATGTAAAGCCTGCATATATATATATATATCCTGCATTACATCCTCCAGGGATTTCTTTGTGACGGCTCTATTAAGTAATAGCATCAAACTTCACACTGTAAACGCCTGCCAGTGCAATTTCTAAACAGTCTTCTGAGATGTAATGCCTTAATCAGAGTTGTAAAAGCTAATCTGGTGTAACTAAAATGTCTTAGCCAAGTGTGCCTTCAGCCACTTGATTTATAAGAAGCTTGCATGTACTTGCGCTGAAGTCCTGTTAAAACGCGTATTGACAAAGACAAGAGTTTTTGGCTTTTTTATAGGCATTATATAGATAATTGTCTCACATTAATATCATATTTCCGTTTACTTACACTATATTGGATGAAATAGTTGCACGTTGTTAGGCAATGTGGCACAACACAAGGCAAGACGCCAACGGACCGCAAAAGCGCAAGCTATTTTGGTGAATGGTGAAATGATATGATTATACCAAGTGTCAGAAAAATAAAATGCATTTTATTAAGTCATTTTTTATTGTAATATGGTATGTCTATTGTAGCAATGGCGAATGATGAGGAATCGAGCGTGGGCCAGCGGCTGAACATCACAAGCCTTAAGGGAAGGATCGGGCCCGGCTGGTGGGCACCTTTCTAGGCTCGTTTATTTCATAGTGCACGTCTCTCAGCACACGAGGCTAGCTTGATTTATGAGCTGGCCTGGCACATGCACGATTTGCGGACTAATACTGATTGTCATTCAGATTTTGCTTAGTTGCACTTGTGCTGAATGATTTTTTAATGCTTTGCTGAGCATACCTTTTTGGCATTCTTTTTAATTGCATGTCAAAAGCTTAATATGGATATGATCATTTAAATTGCAACACCCAATGTAAAAGTGTTAAACCATTGAACAGGAATCACACTTAAAAAGCATACGTGCCACAGAAATAAGTGACTAACACATATGTAGGGGAATGCGCCGCTAAGTACATTCTGTAGTCAAAAATAATCATTTTAATTAGCTCATACACCCTTGCCAAACCACGTGACTCAAGACACATAATAGTAGAGCCTGCCATGGAGCCAATCATGAACTAAGTCACAATTATCCAACCTTAACATTTGTTATACAGTAATCAGTCCGCTTATTTTACATTGGTGCCTATGACGTAATAACGACTGGCCTACAGGAGTACAGCAAAGAGTACTGTCTAAAATGATTACTGAGCCCGCACACTACTACAAAACTAGCAGTGATCCCAATCATATAGATTAATAAGGCCAGCAGTGATCCCAATCATATAGGTGAATACGGCTCACAGTGATCCCATTAATATAGGTGAATAATGCTAGCAGTGATCCCAATCATATAGGTGAATAATGATAGCACTGATCCCAATCATAAAGGTGAATAAGGCTGCTCCTGCCAGTCTGTACTCTCCCAGAAAGCAATAATATGATATGATATGATAGGTTATTTATAACGCGCTTAATACCCAGAGGTTTCTAAGCGCGGACCCGGGGATGAAACCTGTGTTGCTCCGTGTCGTCTTGCTTCTCAGGCGAGCACATTGCCACTGAGCTATCCTCCCAAGAATGTGAGCTGGTAAGATAAGCAACTGGAACAGGATTACTTCAATGAATCCAAAATAGAAGCATGTCCAACCAGAGTTCTATAAGAAAATAGGATATATAAGCAAACTAAAAATACATAGCGCTATTCTGTCACTGCTGCCAACAATTCTATTACTTCAGTACAAGTTATGTGAAATGTTTTCACTGGACATAAAAAGTCAAGCTCGCTTTATATGAATGATAATAGGCTAATGAACTTTGTCATATTCCCCAATTCACATTCATACTGCCCTGTCTACCTACTGTAAGGAACTCATGGTGGCAATAGTAAAGACAGACATAAGTGATCACAGTTCAAGGGTGTTTATTAAACTGTATATGTGGGTTGGAAAATCGCCTGATCTAAACCTAAATCTAAGATGATAGCAAGCTACGACCATCAAATAATAAGGCAGTCATATTGGCATCTTGTCAAATAAAAGGGCCTATACTAAGAAAAACCTATTGCCAATCCTTACGCTAAATACAAACAGAGTGTGGGATAGGATTCACAGTAAAGAAAGACATGTTCACAAATAATAAGTCAGGATGCAGTAATCGGGGTCACCCTTCCCCACGTTTTGAGCACGGCACAAAGCGGGAATCTGGAGCAAAGCACACGCTCGAGCTTCCCCAGCACGAGACTACAGTTCTGCTCTCAGGTATTGTTTTTGGATTTTTATTGGATTGTTTGGGGATTGGATTGTTTTTGGATTTTTAGTGGATTGTTTGGGGATTGGATTGCTTTTGGATTTTTAGTGGATTGTTTGGGGATTGGATTGCTTGGATTGTTTTGGGATTGCATTCCACTGAGGATTGCTAATTAACATATTTCAGGGTGCATGAAGCCAAAAGGAAGCCAAAAGCAATCCACTGAGTACAATAGTTTCTGGAGTTAAAGAGGATTTAAAGAGGATTTAAATGTTTGGGAAAATCCAGTAGCAATCCACTTTCAATCCAGATTTTTTTGGTAGGGGAGTACCTCACAACTGCTTCATGGGCATGCATTAACACGAGACGAACGACCGCTCTTGTAGTTTGAGGCAAGGGCATCCTTAGAGAGAACGCGCGCTTTTATTTCAAGTCCATACAAGCTGCTGAAAGCACCAAGACTTTATTACGTTTTCTCTCGTCAACCCAAGCGTCAGGCCGTGCTACAGCTCTGAGCGCTCAGGAGTGCTATAGCCATGCAGCTCTCAGGGACTGTGCGTTGGTACTGGTAGGGGTTGCAAAACCTCACAGAAAAATGAATAGCTGTCAGTGCAGCCCGCATTAGTTCGACACAGGTGTAAACCTGGGATTTGAACAGTCCTTGAATTTCCGTACTTCTGCGCTATATTTTACTATCTTAGAAGAAAGAGATGAGGCAGAGAAATGCTCCAGTGCAGCAGTGTAAGTGGACTTTTATTTTTCTTCAAACATTTCCCCACGGATAACACCACTTTGTAAAATCAACAGGTGGGATTTAAAGTTAAAAACAAAGGTGTGAGCGACTAGTTAGAAGCACATTCGGAATTAGAGCTGTTCATGTGAACGGTCTATGAGCAATCGGAGGAGGTGCGATGCACATTTCATCAGCTGTCTTAACAAAGGCATTAAATGCCATTTTCAAACTGGTGAGACAAAAATATCTGCCCTGGATTGAAGCAATCAAGCAACTGATTAGTATTCTGAAAATTTTTTTTTTTAAAGGGGGGCATTTAACAACATCATTTCCCCAAGCACAGTGGGCAAGAACAGTGCTTAATTTGTGGGGGTGGTTGCCAGTGGCCAACACCGGCACTCTTTTTTGGGCACCGGAACGCATGCTGGGCCAGCGCACATGGAATTGCTTTGTTTGTTCTTCCACTTCGTTTTGCTTTGATTATAAATCATTGGGAATGTCATTCTGATGTCGATCTCCTCGTGCTTGCAGGTTGCAGGCCATGGCTGGCTGGGCCTGGGAGGGGACAGCAATAGCAATGAACAACAAACTGTTACAAACAACAGCCAATGAAAACTACCATTCTGTTGTTACTATACAGTATTTGATACATTCTGTATAGTAACACAGAATGTGCAGTTTTCATTGGCTGATCTTCTGAGCCAGTGAAATTACATGGTGACGTGTTGTTGTTGCCATAGGAGGCAGCGCGGCGCCACCTTAATTTCACGAGTTACTGTGAAGTGAAGGTGTCGCGGCATGGCGTCGTTGGTCCTGACTTGTGAGAGAGATCCTGCCCTGCGTGGTGCAGCCTAGTTGCTTCCTGGGGCCCCCTCTGCCTGCTTTTTCAATTGTGCTGGTGGCAGTGTGCGCACCCAGCCCGCCCCACCCTGAGGCCCCGACAGGAGACCAAGTCCCATCCGGCAAAGCAGGTAAGTCACTTGTTGTTGCATGCGGTGCACCCTGAGCCTGTCACAGTCAAGTGGCAGCACGGTCCCCTGGTTGTGTCCTGACTGCCCAGGAGTCAGTACCCCACCAGGGGCCCATCCGCGCCCGGGCTTCTGTCTGTGTGACCTGTGTGCAGTGTGCTGCTGACTGCAGTCAGTAGCCGGCCCAGGCCAATTTCTGTGACATGGGGCTGCCGGCTGTCGCAGACTTAGTCAGATGACTATGCCGCGGGCGGACGTGCCCGTGGATTGTGCCCAAAAGTAAATTTTATACTTTTTTCTTTGAAAATCTGACCTTCCGTGGGGCCGGTGGCTGGGGCCCCGCCCCACGTAAGGTAGGTTTTAAAAGAAATAACTTTTTTTGAGTGGCGGCTGTGGCCCATCACTTGAAATTAATGTGCCTCAGCCGCCTAAATATACATGTTTTCTTTTAAAATCTTACCTTCCATGGGGCCGCTGCGCCGCGCACCTATTTTTGTCATCATCAGGCTCAACGTGGCCGTGGCGGCCCCACAAAAGGTAGCCTACATGATTGAGGCAAGACAGGGCAAGGGCCAGGACCGGGCGGGGCACGGGCGGCAGCGTGGTCCCACTAGTCTGTCACAAAAGGAATGAAATGTCATTTGCAACTTTGGCCACTTTTTCATTGGTGCCGAGCCCGACTCTAGACAATTGTATGCCCCAGTCCAACCCTGGTCAGGGTCGGACTGGGACAAGAAATAGGCCCGGTCACCCAACAAACAAAAGGCCCACCCCTCTCCTCAAAAAAGTGGCCCACCCCTCGCCTCACGGCCCTTGACCTCTGATGACATCACCGGAAGTGATGTCGTTTGACCCCACCTCTTGACAAAACAGGAAGTGGCATCAAATAGCATTGTTCCTAAGTACACTAAATCACTGGGAATCCAAGCAAACGTCCAAGGCCAAATGATAATATGTTATTATATAGCACTTATGCTTAAGGTCTTTTTTATAGAAAAAACATGCATACAGTATCACCCAGCCTGTGTTGGTACTCATTTATTGACCTAAGAAGAATGAAAGGCTTTTTTTTTTTCTTTTTTTCAATTATGAAAAACAAAAACATATATTTTCTTTCCATTTTCCTTTCTTCCAAACCGGCCCAGGCATGGCCAGAAATCAGCCCCCACTCCCCAGGGACGATTTCGGCCCGGCCATATGCCGAAAGGCCGAGGGGCCAATCCGACCCAGCCAATATTAAACATTTTCAGATAGCCCAACCGTTTTCCTATGAGAAAATGTGGACATAAAATAGGTTACCACACAAAAGAGGCCCAGGGTGCAGAGGCCTAGGTAAATATCCAGAGTTCCCTATGGGCCAGTCTACCGTGACGACGACTGTGGCACGTGCAAGTCCAGGAGATCTCAGGAGAGTATAAATAAACTCCCAGTAAGGTCCGCCCACATTCCCATAAGTGTTCATTTGGAGATTTGGGGTTTGCTCCTGTGAAACAGAGGGTTGAAAGAGTGTTAGAGCAGATAGGCGAGGGGGCCATCATGCAGGGCGAACACCACTAATGCATTTTCTTATATATTGTAATATTTGGTTAGTTTCCCGTCAGAACTGCCTTTAAACTGTATGTTCTTGCCCAGTGCTTAATTTGTAAAAAAATAAGTGCCAGTGCCCAAAAAATATTGGCCCCATAATGCCGGGCACGGCGCCGCCTTCAGCGAGGACGTGGCACCGCCCTCAGCGCGGACGAGGCGCCGCCCTCAGCACAGACGCTGCGACGCGCCAGTTCACTGCTAGACCTACCTAGTTCAGCCCATCACACTGCTGCTGCTCCATGTCACATGTTTGGCGCTGCAGCAACTGCTGGCACAGGCTAGTATTGGGATGAATGGGGAAGGGCACACATGGGTTGACAAAGTATAATGCTTTTGTTATGGTAGGTGTAGTGGTTCTAGCATTCCGGCAAACCCAGAGGCAAAAGAGTGCATTTGAACACACTTCTAAGTTCTAGACCACACTTGTTAGGTGTTTGGACCATACTTGCTGTCCTCGAAGTGATAATGCATTTGATAAAATTGTTGCAAACCTGTGGATGTTATCTTATTTGTCAATTTTGTTGAATGACCCCCCCCCGCCCGGCCCACCCCCTCCCACCGCCCTGTTTCCCAAATGGCTCAGAGTGGAGCTGCGTTGCAATCATTGTCCCAGGACTCAGGATAGCTCAGCAGCAATGTGCTCGATTGGAAGCAAGATGACACGACGCAACACAGGTTCGATCCCCGACTCTTCGCTTAGAAACCTCTGGTTGTTAAGCGCGTTATAAATACGCAACTATGCTCCTCCTGTAACTGCGCCTCGATGCCCCCGGGCTGTGTGAGCACTATAAAAATGCAAATAAATAAAAAAGCATTCTGTTTCAGTCACTGTTGCACTGTATTTGTCTCTACCCCTTCTGCCCCATCTGACAGTCTGTTAAAGTACACCAAGTATTGTTAATCGGTTACCTCAGGAAGAGCACCCTCCCCTCAGCCCGTTCCTCAGTCACCTCATCCAGGTGTTTTGTGTAATCAATTTACTCTCAAGCCCTTATCAGTCATCACATCTCATAAACGCTCCCCCCTTCACCCTTCCTTCAAGCATGAGCATGGTGTTGTAAAACTTGGAAAAAGTCATTTCTGCAAGACATTGTTGTGAAATCAACGGCCTGTGCTACTTCTGCTTTAGGGCCTCTTTCCAGCGAGCCAGAGGAGAATGCATATTCGGATATCTCCTTCCTACTGACATGTTCTTGACATACTTCACTAAACTGTGGGGTATAACAGACACCCACCTCTATTTGAGGATTCCTATCTGAGGATTGCATGTGTTCTCATTCGGAGCACATGCCCGGAGCGTATTGTACCCAGGTTAAGGGGCTGCATCTGGTGTATAAACCACACATTAGGATAGAAAACATGCGCTCGAATTATGTAGAAAAAATTACAGCAAAAGACGGTTGAGAATTATACACAAATACTCAACGAGTGCTTTTATTTATTACGACAGATTAGTGGGCACGTGCACCATGTTTATCCCCATCTAGTTTCCATGTGTGTATCTTTGCCTGAAATGGCATTTCAGAAGTTCGTCTTTGCATAGGCTTTTCTCGTGAAGTGCAGCCGGTTTGGTTTCGGCCCAATACGTACACGGTTCCGGACCAGGTCCCCACGCTGAAGCTTGTTAGTGAAGTCATGAGGCCGATAATATTAAAAGGAAGAACGGAAACACCCAGGCAAAAATTCACAGTTCATGTTTCGCTTAGATGAATGCTATGATAGCATTCATCTAAGCGAAACATGAACTGTGAATTTTTGTTATTATATCGGGCCACTTTGAACATTATTTCCAGGGCCTCTATTTATTCCCAGTCCACCCCTGGGTGAAGGATAAACTTCTTTTACTGATTTGGTCCAAAACATTTCTGCACCATAATTCCAGGGACGTTGCTTTTTATGTAATATTAGGAGGTGTGATTGGGAGATTTCCCTTTGAGCAACGAGGTATGCCCACCTAAAAAGGATAGAGTGACGAGTTGGCAACTGGCTCATTTTTATACACTTTTATTTTTTTAACCAACGCAATTTATTAAAGTTTCACGGGTGAAGCTACCAAACAACGCTGCAATAAGACTTCATCATAAAACAGAAATCATAAAAGCATATAAACATATATAGAAGTAACATATAAAACAAGTAACCTGTAGGCAATGTCCATTCATATAATAAAAATAACAAAATAATGGTGGACAAGAAAATGATGGCAAAATTCAACCTGAGTCCTCCCATTTGCTCCATATTTGTGCACATTTATGCTTAACCTCGTGCCCTATATATCTTGGTTGTAGGCGGGCGGTGGTCTTGCCGGACCGCTTAATAAGGACACAAGATGTCTTTAGTGTGTGGCGGGGAGAGACTGCCTGACCTGCCCCTTTTATTGAAGCGGTGCGCGGGTTCACCTGATATGGTGCCTATGCGAACCGTAACATCCCCTTCCAACTTTTCCCAAAACATGACAATGGAACAGTAACCAACGTTGCAGAACATAGTCCTTCATTATACTTGCTATTCAGCACCATCTACTCCATCACATAGTCCCTCAGCATTTCGGGAAGCTGGCAGCCCACCCTCTGGGGATATCTCGGCAGGCCAGGCACTGCGTGGCCTGCAGGTTCTGCATTGGATATATAGCTGCTCCAATCATCTCCATCATCTGGTAGCTCTCGGTCACGGTCACAGTCCCCGGCCTGGCGTTGGCCCTCCTCGCTCTCGAGGGCCCCTCTTGTCGGCGTGCCCTTGATGCGACGAAACTAGTTGCAGTTGCGGGTGAGGGATGAGCCCTCATGGGCTGACGTGATCATAGTTCCTTGGCGAGCAACCACTGTCCAGCACTTGATCAGTGAAATCCAGTGGTTGTTCCACGAGGACATGGCAGACTGACTCTCTTGCGTTCGACTGCTCCTGTCGCTCTCACACCAGGATGGGTTTGACCGTGCCCAGCGACTGAGGCTCATGCTCTGGGATTGTGGACCTGACTTTGCGTCAGAACAGGTTCTTTGGCCAGGGACAGGGCTGTGGTTGAGTGCGGCATTGTGCGATAGGCCAGGAGGAACTCTTGGAGGACAGGCCCAAGTGCTTGACCCCTTGTTACGATCATCTGGTCTCTGTGGAGGCGTTGGGGCACGGTTGCAGCCCTCCCTGGTGTTAGATCTCCCCCTTCTGGTTTTGTTATCTATGGATCAGCTATGGGCGGCGACAATTGGTGGCACTGCTCCTGCGTGGATATGGGAAAACGTGAATGCGCTGATAAATGACTGTGGTATCTCCCAACCCCTTCGGCCCAAGGTGCGATTTCTGTGGGCACGAACCGGCCCATAAGGCTCATCTGATTAATGTGAAGGATGAGCTCTCCATCCTGCTACTTCTGGCAGAGGCGCTTGTTGGTCCTGCTACTAGTACTCAGGAATCCTTCACTGATTCCTGAGTACTAGTCCAGTCCGGCTGCGACTAAGTTCCTCTTTCTGCTTCCTCTCAATGCATTTTGTCTTATCCCCTCTTCATGCTTTCTTTCTATGTCTTTGTCTTTTCCCTCTCAATGTCTTGATGTTATTGCTCTCAATGTGGTTGTTTTGCACTGAATAACGTTTCACTCTGTTTTCTCCCAAATAGGTGGTAATGCGGCCTAACAACGGCTGTAGAGGCACAGAACGCGGCTGAGCGGAAGATGGATGCAACCGCAATGTTCAGCAGCAAGTGAGTGATGGCTTTAGGGAAGGCGCAAGGTTTTAATGGCAGAGAGCCCTTAACGTAATGTCTGTTAAGTGTCTAACCTTGTCTTTTGGCTTTTCTTTGCAAGTGCTGTGAGATCGGATGGAGTACGTCATGTCGCGGTGCCTGGATGATAGTGTCTGCGTTCCGGGATGTTTGCCGGTGAGCCGCATTGTCAGGAAGAAGATGTCTGCGCTTTGAGACGTTTGCAGGTGAGCTGTGGTGCCAGGAGGATGATGTCTGCACTCTGAGATGTTTGCAGGTGAGTCACGGTGCCAGGAGGAAGCGTTCAGGTAAGAGCAGGATTCTCCAATGACAAGCACGGATGCAGATGGCAGGATAACTATAGGTAAGATGAATCCCAGGCGACGGTGAGCGTTATGCTGCACGGAGGTGCAGAATAACGCGAAGCGTGTGCCTTGGGGTTGGGCTGGCTTTTATAGCTGAGCTCTTAAGGCGACGCCCCTTAGCAAAGTTCTGCATGCCACACCCTGCCATTCCTAGAAGTTAGAAGATGCACGTGCAGATGCAGATGAAGATGGAGACCACACCCGGATTAGTTAACCAAATGAGAGTTCTTGAGAGTATTCTTACTCATAATAAAAGAGTTCCTGTTCATTCTAAGCACTTCTGCCCAAAATGGAAATGTCCTGTTTAAATCCTTACATGAGCCTGGCACCAGAGACGCCAGGCTGTGTCCAACCAGGCCCCATGTATAAATGTCCCAAAGTGACGTGCGTGACCCATAATGCCCCCTGCTCCCTCCACTTGATGGTACCACTCTTGTGATCCTGAGCATGTGGCCATGACACCCCTCTCCAGTGCAATGCGGAAGCTTTGTTAAGTGTCCTTTAGAGAAGAAGTCAAGTACCCCCACCTCAACCACCTCGCCCATAGTCACTATATGTTGGGAGCCAGAGTGTGAGACACGTGCAGTACCAGTGAAAATACCGATACCTAGGAGAATCTGGGAAGCAAGGTTCCCATTGAGAAAGCCATATCTGCATGCGAGACAATATGATAGTGATTTGAATTAAATTCCGGAGGAAACAGGACAAGTGAATGGCGAAGATGAATGGTGACGTCACACAAAGTCGAGCTGATGTGCATAGAAGCGATGCAGAGACGAGAGGATATAGACAATTCTATAAAGCATCAAGAAAGTATTGAAGATAAGTGTTATTTTGGGATCAAGATGAAGAAGTTTATGCTAACGAGATAGATGAAAATGTCGAGCTGTTTTACACATGTACATATGCAAAGAAACTCAAGCAGACAAAGTATTCCTGAGGCTAGCTTTATAAGTGAATAGATTGTGGCATGCACCAGCATATATATATATATATATATATATATATATATATATATATATATATATATATATATATATATATATATATATATATATATATATATATATATGTATAAATATATTGGAGTCCGTAAAAAATGGATGTTTCCACTACATACAATAGCAGAGCTGAGCAAAAGAAATAAAGCCTCCTTTCCAGCATGTTGCAGTTAGAAAAACAAGTGAATTACAGGTGAATCTCAGAAAGAAAAGGCTGGATGAGCCAAGAAGCCAAGGCCTTATCAGGCTGGAGTGAGTTGACATTGGATACAAATTGTGTGAAAGAATGAAGCTCCTGTTCAGGAAGCATGAACAAAAACAAGAAGACGTCAGAGGTCTTTTAGAAAATAGTATTTTAATATACTAGAAGCTCGATTTCGTAGTCTTCAGTCACGTGGGGAGAAGAAGTTGGACGAGCATGATGGTCACACCTACGCAGGAGGGCAGAGTGTACCTTCACTCCCCTGAATTTCCCAGAGCAAAGAACACTCCCAAGGAGAAGTTCAAAGTCCCAATTGACAGCACACCACTGAGGTGATAATGGATTGATATATTAATTGGTGGGAAGCTATGGTTAAAACGAGCTCACCAGCACTTGGACGCCCAGCCTGCGTGCTGCTAAAGTAGGTGGAAAGGTACTGACGGAGGTTAGAAGCCAATCAATGATAGAAGACTGCACGGTTAAGGGTCCTATAATTATTTAGCCAATAGAACATTGTGTATTTAGTGACATTCATAGTGACCTGTTTGAGGGGAGGGCTTAGTTGCCCCACCTGTTGTTAAGAAGCCCATCACATTATTCCACTGCCCTAGATAAGTATGAATTATACACTTAGATGATCCTGTTAGACCCTATCACACTTGCCACTAGGTTTTTGTAGTTTGCCACGTAGGATGGCGTTAGTAGGACGTGGGTTAACATCACCTATGACGATTCTTTGTTATATAAACAAGCTTTTTTATGAAATGCATTGAGATCATGATGAGGGACGTCTGCTGATGTCCGTTGTACTCCCTGTTTTAGATAACTGATATTAAAACAGTTATCCTTTTGCCAACTACCTGAGTCGTTTCTATTATTGATGTTTGAATAATTTCTGCATCCACCATCCATCTCAAGGGTATTGCTACCTCATTTTAAAGGGCTGGGAACTCCAGTTCAGTCCTCATAAACCTTTCGACATTGCCATTGGCCCGGGGCCAGCACAGTGTAATTTGGTGATGTTCCACGCCATAGGCCTCAGGAATGTGGCCGGCTCTTCGCTTTGAAATGGCGACCTGTTGTCTAACTGGATTGACTCCGGAAATCCGAATGTGGTGAACGTCTCCTTCAGTATCGGTATGACTGCTCTGGCGGCCGTGGAGACCATGAACTGCACTACTGGATACCTTGAAAAGTCGTCCAATAACACTAGGAATATTGTGACTGCAGCATGTTCCCGAGTTCCATGCTGAGGGCTTTCCACTGGGTGTTGGCACGTACCGGGAATGCGATGGGTGGCCCCGTGGCAGGAGGCCTCGCCACCTGGCACCAGATACACGCTGCAACCATCTCCTCCACTTTGCTTTCCATCTCCGTGCACGACACATTCTCGCAGAGCCTTGCCACCGCCTTGGTGACCCCTTAGTGACCCACGTGGGCGAGTTTGATCACCGACTTCTGAAGCGAAGTGGGAAAGACCATTTGCACTCCCCTGAGTAGCACCCTTTCTGGCCTCACCGTGATCTCACTCCTCACGTTCCACAGTCACTGAAGAAATGCTTGCGCCTTGGGTGTCTGAATTTGAGTGATGCTTAGGAAGTCTTTCCACTGTCTGGATCCTAGCCGTTCAGCCAGCTCCTGCTGGCCCGAATCCAGCCCGTTCGCTGACACAGAATTCGACCTGGGGACAGCCGCTTGAGTGACCAACACCACTGTGGCCTCTGTGTCATCCATGGGGGTCTCCTCTCCACTGGCCGCCTTTTCGGGTTTCGAGGCAGGTAGTCTGCTGGGTTGTCAGCCCTGTAGGTCAGCGTCACATTGTATTCCTGTCGCTGGAGGAGCCAGTGTTCGAGCTGGATTGGGGGCCTGGGCGTTGTCCCTCCTAGGATGGGGACTAGGGGCTTGTGAACCGTGACAACGTAACTGGATGCCCGTAGATGTATAGATGGAAGTTCCTGCACCCCCCATAGAACAGCCAGTGCCTCCCGTTTGATTTGGGAGTATCTGTGCTGTGTGTCACTGAGTGCCTTGCTTGTGAAGGCAATTGGTTGCCGTACACCACATTCTGATAACTGTAGGAGCACCGCTCCAACCCCACTGGGCTTGCATCCATCATTATTTCCAACTCCTTTGTGGTATCAAAGTACACTATGGTGGTATCCACGGTGAGGGCCTCTTTAGTTGCATCAAATGCCTCTTGTTCCGCCTTGCCCCAGTTCTAGTCCTGGTCCTTCTTAGTCAGGATGCGGAGAGGTTCCGAGAGGGTGGTGAGATTCACAATAAACCTCCCGCAAACAAAAATTTACCATGGCAGAATCGGTAAAATACCGGCTGCAGCCATGGTGCTACTAGCGCCATGGTTACCGCACGGGTCGTAATGAGGCCCAGTCTGTGTAACTTCCTCTAATGACCCCTCAACAGGGTCATCAGAAGACGTTACTGTCCCTTTGTTTGCCCTCCCCAGGTCACTGACCCTCGCAGGCTCCATGATCTAATGTGCAGATTAGATCACGGAGCCTGTGGGTTCGCAGAGGGTGAAAGACGCCTCGGGCTCTGTGATCTATCTGCTCTCAGCAGAGATCACTGAGCCCGAGGCGTCTATCTCTGTTGGCAAACCTTTATAAAAGATGCCTTGAATTGTGTACGTTTCAAGCCATCTTTTATAAACGTAGAAATATTTCTATGTTTATAAAAGATGGCTTGAAACGTACACAATTCAAGGCATCTTTTATAAAGCTTTGTCGATGGACAAAGCCACCTTGGGTTTTGTCCGTCATCAACGCTTTATAAAAGATTCCTTGAATTGTTAACGTGTCAAGCCATCTTTTAGAAACATAGAATTATGTTACGAATGTCTATGTTTATAAAAGGTGGCTTGAAAAGCACACAAACCATAGTAAGGTAGGAACACAAGTGTGCGTAATTTACTATGGTTTGTGCACTTTTCAAGCCACCTTTTATAAACATAGAAATATGTAACATTGCTACGTTTATAAACGATGGCTTGAAAAGTACACAAACCATAGTATTACGCATACAAACATATAAATGCTCACATACATTTATATGTTTGTTTGCGCACCTCACTATGAGTTGTGCACATTTAGGCCACGCCCACAATGAAAGCCACGCCCCCAAATGAGGGCCCCCCTCCTCAATTTCTTACCCCACTTAAAGCACTGGGGGATGCTGAGTACACCAGCACGTTGTCGTTCACATTAAGGACGCCCGGGAGGCCTGCCAATACCCCCCTTATGGTGTGTTGGAAGACTTCCGCCGCTGACGACACCCTGAAGCTTAGCTGGTGGTACCGGAACAGGCTGATGTGTGAGGAGAACATCATGATAGCCCGGGAGTCTACATGTAAGGGGACTTGGTGGTATCCATCCTTGAGATCCAATGTTGAAAATAGATGTGCTCCTCTGAGGTCGGTCAGGATGTCATCTAGCATGGGCGTACGATGTCTCTCCCTACTGATCACCCGTTTGGGTAGCGGCATATCCACACAAATCCTCACCTCTTCTGCTTGGGCTTGGCTGCTACGACAATTGACAACGATAACTGGATGCCCGTAGATGTATAGATGGAAGTTCCTGCACTCCCCCCCCCATAGAACATCCAGTGCCTCCCGTTTCCATTTAGGAGTATCTGCACTGCGTGTCAGTGAGTGCCTTGCTTGTGAAGGCAATTGGTTGCCGTACACCAGATTCCGATAACTGTAGGAGCACCACCTCCAACCCCACCAGGCTTGCATCCACCATTATTTCCAATTCCTTCGTGGGATCAAAGTACGCCATTGTGGTATCCACAGTGAGGGCCTCTTTAGCTGCATCAAATGCCTCTTGTTCCCCTTTTCCTCAGTTCCAGTCCTGGAACTTCTTAGTCAGGATGCAGAGAGGTTCTGAGAGGGTGGTGAGATTCGGAATAAACCTCCCGCAAAAGTTGATCATGCCAAGAAAGCTGCGGACTTCCAATGGCAATGTCGGCTGGTGCTGTTTTGATGTCTTCCACCTTCTTGGGTTCAGGTGATAGCCCCCCATCGTGAAAAATGAAGCCAAAGAACACCAGCCGGGGCTCCATGAACTTGCATTTCCTCCGCTTCAGGGTAGGTCCCAGCTGGGACAGTCTCTCCAGCACTGCTGTGAGGCTGGCCATGTGTTCCTTTGGTGATGCTGAGTACACCAGCACATTGTCACTCACATTAAGGATGCTCGGGGGCCTGCCAATA
Source organism: Ambystoma mexicanum (assembly GCF_040938575.1). Lineage (NCBI taxonomy): Eukaryota > Metazoa > Chordata > Amphibia > Caudata > Ambystomatidae > Ambystoma > Ambystoma mexicanum. Next base: position 310,649,427 of record NC_090937.1, read on the forward strand.
CCCCCCTTATGGTGTGTTGGAAGACTTCCGCTGCAGACGACACCCCGAAGCTTAGCCGCCAGTACCGGAACAGGCCGATGTATGAGGGGGACATCATGATAGCCCGGGAGTTTACATGTAAGGGGACTTTGTGGTATCCAGCCTTGAGATCCAATGTTGAAAATAGCTGCGCTCCTCTGAGGTTGGTCAGGACGTCGTCTAGCGTGGGCATAGGATGCCTCTCGGTCCTGATCACCCGGTTGGGTAGCTGCATATCCACACAAATCCTCACCTCTTCTGCTTGGGCTTGGCCGCTACGACAATTGGCAACACCCACGGTGTAGGCCCCTCCACCTTCTCGATGATGCCTGCCTTTTGCAACTTGATGATCTCGGCCTCCACCTTCTGCCGCATGTGGTGTGCAACACGCCGGTGGAGTAGCACCACTGGTTGGATTGTTGGGTCCATGTGTAACTGCACCTCCTGTCCTTTGAGGCAGCCCACTCCTTGGAATAGGCTCGGGAATTGCACAAGTAGGCCGCACCAGCCCCAGGCCTTCCGCAGTTGTGCAGTTCAGCAGAGTTTCTTTTGCTACTGGTGTCATGTAGAACTTGGCCTGCACCGTGACGTCTTCATGTTGCATAGGAATGATGAAGAACCCATCGAGTGGCAGCAGTGAGGACACCCATAAGTGAAAATGTGGATATTCGGGCACTGTAGTGGTGGCATTACGTTGACAGAAGGCACAGTGTCTACCAAGATCAACATCCTCAGTGTTCATGATGGTAACTGAGCATCAGGACTTTCTTCTCTGCTGCCTTGAGTCCAGGAATATTGCAAAGATGAAGAATTCCTCTTCCACGTCACCTGCTCTGTCCAACATTGCCAGGGCCGATGGGCCTGGCCTTCTGTCTTCATCCCCCGCTGCCACTTGCCGGTATCGCTGCCTGGCTGGTGTTGGGGGTGGTTGAGATTCTTGCACAGACTGCCCCGGCGCCCTGCACATCTGGGCAAAGTGGTTGACTTTGCTGCACCGCCTGCACGTGGCCTTTGCTGCTGGGCATGGTTGGTCGTGATGTGCTGGGCCACCACAGGCATCGCACTGCTTCTGGTGCTCCTCTGGGCGCTTTTGCATCCCTTGGGCACCATGCCTTCTGCACTGCTTGCACAATTTCCGGGCATTCCCCTCTCAATGCCTCTTCCATCTGTGCCTCCCTACATGTGGCGTGCTCCTGGGTCCTTCCCAGTTCCAGATCCTGTGTAGAGGAATGTTGGGTTCCTTCAAGATTTCACATTGCAGTGTTGCTGATGAGCAGTGTTGGATGATTTATGCCCTGACCTCGTCCTTTTCATCCACGATTCAACAGGTCATGGCCAATCTCCTCAGTCGGGCACAGTACGCATCTAATGGTTCTGCCCAGTCTTGGTGGGCTTGCCGCAGGCGAAACATTTCATAGTCCCTGTTGATGAGCGGCCTAAAGTATTCCTGCAGGGCTTCTTTTGCTGCACCGTATGAGTTGTCTCGAAGTCTCAGGGTTTTCAAGATTTGATGCACCTCACTGCCCACATAGAACATCAGCATCCCCCTTTGGGCTGTGCCGTTGTCTTCCTTGGTTGTGGCGAAGTACATCTCTAGCCTCTCGACCCACATGTCCCACTGTGGCCCAATGGTGGATGGGGCTCCTGTAATGTCAATTTCTGGCACTGGGCACCGGGTAAAGCCACGTGGGGCATGCCCGAACTCGTGCGCCCATCACCTTGAGGCACGTATAGTGAGATCCAGGCCATGAATGAGATGCTTGCCTCACTGTTGTGATCTTCCTCCTCCATCATGGGGGGGCCTCCTCTCTGCCTTTGCGGCTGCCTCTCTTGTGGAATCCACCTCAGCAGCACAAACACCCCTGTGGACACATAGGGGTTGATAGCCAGGCTGTGGCGACACCTGGTGGTACATGTTGGGCTAGGCATCAGGTCTCACTATCCCTTCACACAGCACAAGCACCCTGGCAGGGCCGTTTGCGGTGATGCTGAAGCAACGTTGCTCGGGCACCCTCTTTTCCTATTGCTTGACCACCACATGTGTGTGGTGGTGGTGTGCAGGGGAGACTTGATGTGTCCTTTTCTGGGCCTACCTGTGACGTGGATGGCAGGCCACGTTTCTTTCCCTTTTTTTGTTTAATTGGTCTGGAGCCCGCTGTGCATGTCTCACAGCAGGGGCCGCCAAGCTCAGGGTGTGGACTTACCCCAGCACCAGGGTGCGCGAGGAGTAGTGGGCCTTGCTGCCTGGTGCTCCTCCCAGCACTAGCCTTTGCGCTGCTCCTTCCCGTGCAGCCGGGCATGGGGAAAGCAGGGGCTGCCTGATGCCATGCCCAGAGAGACCGAGGAGTGCTGGAGCTGCCGCTCTGGCTGGCATGCTGGGCCCCCCATCCTCATAGCTAGGTGTTGTAGGCCCGGGAGTGGTTGCGCCGCGCTGCTTAATAAAGACGCGAGACGTGGGTGGTGGGCAATGTTCCCTCTAAGGTGCGCGGCTGTGCGGCCGCGCACCTTTGATTCTGATGCCACGCATATTGTTTTATTTACCGCGCACATCACTTTGCACATCCATTTGCCTGCCCTGCCCTCCCTTCATCATTAGTATGATATGCGCGTGGTTATCCAATCAGGACATATAAGTGACAGAACATGCTTTATTATGATTGGCGGCCGCAGCACTTGGCTGCACGTGCCGTGCTACTACAGCCAATCAAACACGGCTGTTCCCTCCGCTCCGCCCCCATGCGTAAGGCATGGCAGTGGCACCTTGCTAGCTCTCCACTTCGGTGTGGCTGTCCTCGTTCGTGCTCCAGGCCCCAGATTGTGTTTCAGGACCATGCGCTGCCTGCCAGTGCCACTGCCTACATTTACTGGACTGGAGTGGGATAGGCCCTGTGATTGTTGGCAGCGTGAGCGTGACCCTCTCCTCGATGATTGATGGACAGATTAAAAGGTATGCAGCACAGTAGCGATTGTGCGCCTGGGAGGAGCTGCGGCGCTCCTTTGCAAAACAACATGTTTTACCATTCCTGTAATTTTATATTAAAATGAATCCGTTCCGGAACGGTTTCATTTCAATGTAAAATTGTAGGAATGGTAAAACTTTTGATTTTGTTTTACAAAGTAAAGGCGCGTTTACTTTGTAAAACAAAACCAAAGGTTTTACCATTCCTGCAATTTTATATTGAAATGAAACCGTTGCAGAACGGATTCCTTTTAATTTAAAAGTGAGGAATGGAACTGGGAGGAGCTGCGTTGCACAAGCCTGCCACTCCTGTTGTGTCGCTCCTGGTGGCAAGTTCGCAACTAGTCTCTACGGTGTCAAGTCGACCACGCCAGTCTTTTTGCAATCTGGTGGTCTGACTCATCGTCACCGAAGAGGCTTGTGCGTGACAACAGATCTCAGTTCCATTCCTTGAAAGGGCCCGCGCTTTTTTTGAGCATGCCCCTGGAATTGTTCCAAACACTCACAGGCTCACAGCTGAGCCATGTAACAAGTTAGCACTCTAATTATTAAACCCTATATAAATCATGGCATTCATAATAACCTACAAACATTCATTTTAAACAGCCCTGCCTGCTACCACCCATATGTATGTGTGGGGGTGCACAATGCTCTGTATGCTTGAACAAGAACACTTTTATTAAACGGATTGAAATGAAGACTGAGCAATAACTAGAGGGCTGCCCAGACTAGAGCAAGAGTGGACCACAGAGAACGTGGGAACAAAACCACAGAGAGCGGGGGAACAAAACCACAGAGTGTGGGGGAACAAAAGCACAGAGTGCGGGGAAGAACGAGAGGGAGAGAGAGAGTTTGGCGGTGGGGAGAGCGAGAGAGGACCACAAAGGAAAAGATCCAGAAAGAGGGTAAAGGTGACCATGTGCTTCAATCAAGCACTCCACTCACAGCCAACATCTTCCCCAGTCTACACTGTAGTCTTCAGGCTTCTCTTCGGTGGAGCACAAAGACAATCTATTAACCCGTGATACAGTGTCAAGGGACACCTTCATAGACGAATCAGGGAAGCTTAGAGCAGCTGATCCCTGGTTGTCGTGGTGTGTGTGCACGAGATCTGGTGTTCTTTTGCACAGCAGGAGGGATTGATTATGGTCAAGTAAAGCAGGGCTTCACTTCTAGGAAGATGCTCAGATCAGCTCCAGTCTATTTTTAACCAGTGGCTTACACATTTGAGAACCCCAAGAATATGAAGATGTGAGACTTGGAGGCCCAAAGGTCTTTTAGTAGGTCCCTTGTTAACATACTTGCAGGCTGCAGCTCTTTCTAACCCCACAGCTTGGAAGATTGAAATGCACGTAGGTCTGAGAAATTCCAGGTCTATTTCCAACCGAGAAACACTAGTTTGGTTAACCAATGAAATGAGCTTTGAAAACTGGTGTTGATTCAATTTGCAAGTTTAACTTTTATGCTGTCAGGTTAAAATGATCAAACAAGTGGCTTGGGTGCGTGCGTATAGCATGTTCCCATGTCAATCTGACCCCAGGCTCCCCCCGCCCCTTTAGACAGCGATGACGGGACATGTTTGCCAACACAGGTTTACTAAAATCGGCGATGGAGGGCCCAGGTCATGACAGGCTGCATAAACAGCCCACTTTATCATGTCAGATATGCAGTCTGTGCACAACATTCTTGACAGCACAGCAGCACCCACGGAAAAGCATTACATTTGCAGAACCAATCTATTCTACATCTTTTTTGAGCTCTCATTTCACACTTGCTTTTGTGCGAGCGTACATGCATTGTCAGCCAGATGACATACTTTTGGTGCACTACTTCCATGGAAGTGGGATTGATGTATATTGTGGAGTTTGGAAAGAAGCAGCTGCAGTATTGGGTGGCTCATAAGGGTAATAACAGTCAGACTCTTCTTGGCTGCAAAAGCCTGAAACTTCGGATGGCCTGTCAGGTTTGCAGTATTTAGTGGCTTATTAGAGATTCAGAACATTGCAGTTGCGGCTTCGATGTTGTGGTTGCAGGCTGCAGAACACAGAATTGTTGGTTGGCCATCTTTTTAGGGATGTCTAACAATGATAATGTTGGGTTATTTAAATATAGCACCTATACCTGAACGCTTTACACAGAACATATATACATGATGATGAATCAAACCATATCACCCACTGGCAGTTGGTACTCATTTATTGACCTCATAACGATGAAAGGCTGAGTGTTGTCGGGATTCGAACCTGCGACCTGCAGATCACACAAAGATCACAGCAGCAAGTGAGAGCACATTCCACTGAACTATCTTAACAATGCTTAACTACCTCCATGGCTGCAGCCTTGCAGCACATTGCAGGGCTTCAGTGCAGGCAGTATTGGACTGCTTACTAGGGTTGTTGAACACTGCTGGTCTTGAGGACTGCAGTCATCATGGTTGTCCTATCAGGATTGCAGGGAGCTGGGGCTGCAGTATTTCGTGACTGACTACCAACTCCCTCTGATTGGGCCCACACATGTCAGGGTGGTTAATGTAACCTAACAGCATTAGAAATTAAACACAGCAAACCTTTAGCGCTTTATGGCCATACTAATGTCAGCAGGGGGTATGCAAATGCCACATAGCATAACATTTGCAGAAATCTATAACTGAGTTTCATTAACAGAGATGATGCTCTGCCAACCCATCCATTGCTGTGAACTTAACATTTTTTTCAATGTAATACATTGTGTTTGTTGCACACTGTAAATGCCCTTTCAGCAAACGTGCACCATTTGAGTTACTTGGAATTTTGGATATATGTTTGTGAGCTTGTATGCTGCATAGAATATTTTGTTAACACTAACCGTACTCCTTTGCTGTATCCAAGAGTGTTAGTGGAGGGTTTATATTCATAGATGCATTGAGTATGCTGCTGGATGGTATCTTTCCAATTGTTGCTTGCCACATGCTGTCCGTGTTCATCCTTTATGGGAGATTTTGCCTTGCTGATTTACTTTTCTGTCCCTAGAGCAGACACTTCTGAGACTGTCGGTTTGACTTCCAGTACAATCTTATATTACATGATTTACTTGAATTTATTTAACCGTCCATCCATACCCCCCTCTCTTTAGTCATCTTTGTTATTTAATCATGTTCATGTATTGCTTAATTCGTTCAACCAATATAAAGTATTTCCTTTATATTCCATAGGTTTACTGAAATGAGAATGTAGGAGCTACTGTTGCTAGTACTGTTCTAAATATTAATTTGTGAGACAGAATCTGTGTTCCACCAGAAGAACCCTTCTTGTACCAATCCATCGTAAAACAAAAGGTCTTGCTAATATTTTGAGATTTAAAAAGACACAACTTCAGATGAGTTTTAGACTTAGGAGGAGAATAGAACACCCAAATACCCCTTGAAGTAGAGCATGCTGTGCCGCAAATTTGCATTCCTCGCGTGCACAGTAGATCACTAAACACTTGCTGTGGCGGCCCAGCACGCCGGCGCCGACTGCCACCGGCACCGCATCACTCAGTTGCGCACAAGGCTAAAAAACTGCCCGCACACAAAAATTCTTTGGCGCACACAGCCAAAAATAATTAGAGGGAACATTGGTGGTGGGGAGTGATTGCCCGTTGGTAGGACGACATCCCCCTTTTATTGACAGCAGTGCGCGGGGGCACCGTAACACTCTTCCAGTGACATACAATGATCCATGCCCTATTTACAATATTTTGATATACTTTTAAATTGAAAAATAACTATATGCTACAGTGATGAATTGCCATTTGCAACGGTGGAACACCTTTTTATTGGTTCCCGAGACAATTTTATGCCTCAGTCCGACCTTGGTTCGAAGTAGACAAGGGTACTGTAGCAAAGGGCGGTCGTCCCCCGCAGTACCTTGTTATTACTCTAATTGAAACTCGTGCCTGCTCATGCTAGCAATAGAAATAATACTTATTTATGTGTAAGAAGAACAAACCCTCTTGCTCTGGAAAAAGAAAACAAGGTATTTGTATTTCCAGTGCAAGCTTTCCCCCATGCGAGAATTTTTAGCAAATGCGTGTACCTGCCACAGAAAGAAATTATGTATTCATTTTTCCAGCACCCGCCCATGTTTGAAATAAAAACTAATTGTTTTAAAAATGATTTTCTCTGTTTTGTTTTTATTTCAATCAATGCTACCGCTGGAACTAGAAGTAGTAGTTCTATATTTTTTTTAACTTTATTTAACTTGCACAGACATGTCATTAAATCATTTAGCTTTACATTTGCATAGTTATATCAGTTTCAATTACAGTTCAGGGTACACTCTAAATTTTTCATTGCAATGTCTCAAAGGTCATATCTTCCGCGGGCTTACCGGTGAGATATTCCCTGTACCAACCCCACATATCTCTAGGATGATTTTGGATAGGTAAGAGCTTGGCATACATTTCTTCACAATCATTAGCCCAAGTCATATCCCTCTCCCAGTCATTTTTCGTGGGTGGTTCCTTGCTTTTCCAGCGCATCAGTATTGCCCGCTTAGCAAGTAATAGACTAAGGTTAAGCAGTTTACACCAGGTGGGATTTTCTCTACTATCCCGAGTATGCACATACTCGGGTTCCATTCAATAGGTTGATAGTTCTCTATATTTGACTGAAAATCAGCACTGACACGACCCTGCAGGAAAAAAAGTAAGGATGGAGAAGGGAAGGGTGGGCAGAAGGGAACTTTTGGATGGTTCACTCCTTCTATGAGAGGCCCACAAATATTTGTGTGGGCTACCGCATTTTTTAAGTGGTCAACTGTGAATATTGACAGGTCACTTGTGAGCGGCGGTCGTAACACCCATAGCCAAAATCACATGCTTTCATGCACCTACACACAATTCTGAATGGGATTCTCCTACCCCCTCCCACTCACCAAACATTATACTACCATTTAATTCACTTAGTTATCTGCGTGAATAGAGAGCCGTGGCTAGTGGCCCTCCATGAGTGAGCAAGAGACAATTCAGCCTGTTCTAGGCACTATACATATGGTCCAATATGTTATATAGACTGCAGTCCATTACATTAAACGAGTGAGTCTTTTTCTATAAAGCACTTTTTTTTTTAATAATGTCTAGGTGCCCTTAATTTTGCTAGTTAAGAGAAATAAAACAGAGCGCTGCAAAGTGGTTTGCCCTGGATCACATACTTTGGGAAAGTGAAAAAGCTGAATGTGAGCCCATGTTTCTAAGTTCCATATTTTGCCATTTAAAAAATAAAAACAGGTTCCTATATCTATCCCAACCCTAGCTGTCTTTTACAAGCTATCCTGTGTTCATTAAAGCTGCATTAAAAGCATTCATATTATTAGTATCATTTTTATAGTGCAAACATTGCTCGGGAGCAATAGGCCACTGGTTTTAACCTATTTTTTAAAGAAAAGATAGAAGCAATACAGAAGAGCATTGTGGCAACTTTGGTGGAGGATGGGCCACCGGATCCTCAACCAGATGTTTCAGTATCTGTAGGCCATGAGACTGGCAGGAGATTTGAGTTCCAATTGGTGTCAGAGGATCTAATACATTTCCTCTTGTCGAACCTCAACCCAACTAATAAGCTTGTGTTTGTGTTGCCCGTCTTTACTGCTAGACAGTTAGCCCAAAAAATGTCTACCTTTATGACCACCTTTGTGAATTAATCTCTGGCACAGGGTCTGGTCTCTGGTGTACGAAAAATGCTACAGTACATTTTACATTTTTTTTTTAAAGCACTCACACAGCCCGCAGGCATCGAGGCGCTGTTACAGGAATTGTTTGTTTTGTAGTTGAGTAATTGTTTTTCTCTCATTTGCATATTTATAACGCACTTAAACACCCAGAGGTTTCTAAGCGCGGACCCGGGGATCGAACCTGTGTTGTTGCTTCGTGTCATCTTGCTTCCAAGGCATGCACGTTGCCGCTGTGCTATCCTCCCGGGACACCGCTAATAAAAAAATACAATTTGGATCCTGTCCAAAAAAACTAACGGCCGGTTGCTGCTCTACCTTGGCCAGCCAAGGTTTTATAGAAATTGGTTACTTCCCAACTCCAAACCTCTTTGGAGAAGGAGGTGTTGTTGGACGGCTTCCAATGAGGTTTCCGTCTGAAGCACGGGACCAAGACAGCTCTGCTGGCAGTGCATGACAACTTGCTGGTGGTTGCAGATGGGGGCGGGCTAACACTCTTTCTGATGTTGAACCTAGCTATGGTCTTCGATACTGTTGATCATGGTGTCATGCTAGACCGTCTAAGAAGGGTTGGTAAGGTTTCTGAAACAGTCCTCCAGTTGGTTTTGGTCTTTTCTGGCAAATACACTCCAGCAGGTGATATCTGGGGGCTACACCTCCAAGCCTATTGTAGTGAGCTCCAGAGTTCCACAGGGATCTTGTTTGTCCCCATTGTTATTTAACTTGTATATGCGACCGGTCTTAAATATTGTGAAGTGTCACAGGCTAAATTACCATTCGTACGTCGATGACACTCAAATTTATATTAAGATCGATAACATGGAGGGCGCTTTTACCAAAGTTAACCAATGTCTAGTAGACATTAATAAATGGATGGCCAATAATCATCTACAGTTCAATGCAGAGAAAACTGAGCTTATTTTGTTTGGACCCAGGCAGCGGATTCTGACCTCTAAGGAATCCCTCATCCCAAGCATCCTCAGCGAGGAGTTACAATAGGCTACAAAAATTAAGAACTCGGGCTGTGTATGGCAGGAGTATTTGGGGCTAAGGTTCAGGCAGTTTACTTTTCACTGCCGCTGCTGCGGAGTGTGTTGTCATTCATACCTATGGAGGATCACGCGGCTGTAGTGGGGTCCATGACAAACACCCATTTGGACTACTGTAACAGTCTGTTGATGGGCATCCTGGCCAAACAACTGTATGGGCTGCAAAAGGCCCAAAATGCTGTGGTCAGACTGCTAGGCTGGCTTGGGAGAAGGGATCACGTCTCCCCCCTGAGCAGAACTTTGCACTGGCTGGCGGTGGAAGACCGCATCAAAATTAAAGTGGATTGCCTGATTTTCAAGTGTCTAAACGGTTTGGCCCCGGAGTACCTCAGCTATAAAATTTGTTGTCACAACCCGTCAAGGCTGCTGCGTTCATGGCACCAGGTGTTGTTGAGCATTCCGCACACAGTGTGTGTTTCCAGAGGTGAGGGGTGGTTTGGGGTTTTCAGGCCCAGACCTTGGAATGAGCTACCTTTGCAGATTAGGGGCTGCCAGACATTGCTTCAGTTCCGATAAGCACTTAAAACCTTCCTGTTTAAATTTAAATCGGATTTGGTCAGTTTATGGGGGGGTCCATATACATCGTCGGCCACTTTAATTTTTTTCAGTGGTCTGTTATCATTTGCGCCTTCATACAGTTAAGTCTGTCTGGAGTGCGGTATAAATGTTCAAAATCAAAATTAAATGTTCAAAATCTGCACAGGTCATAGAGAAAAACATTGGTACAGAGAATTTAACAGTCATCAAGTAATCGCAAGTAATAATTATTACGGTCCAATATACGGATAGGGGTTTGCACACTATAAACAGAATTAAGGTAACACCAACATGCTGTTGGAAGAGCCAGATCTTCAGTTGTTTCTGAAACTGTAGGAGAACGTGGAACAGTCTGCATGACTTTGCATTCTGGGACTTGTAGTTTTGCTTTTCCCATAGGGTTGGACCTGCAAATGTAAAGGGCTATTGGCTAAAAAGAAATCAAAAACAGCCACTTTGCATTGGCAGCTCTACTACCCAGTCCAGACTGTATGGAAATGAGACAGGGCTGGGTGAGCTATCACACAGTATGGACTAAGCAATTTCTCTAAATTATTCTGTGTTATATTATCAAAATAAAACCACTTGTTTTTATTATTTTTTTAAACTGGCATTGGGCTTGTTGTACATTTTGTGACTAAAGTATACAATTCCACGAACAAAGTAAAACATTTTTGATTTTAAAACAGGCCGAAAGCTGTTCGAGGTTTTGCAGTTATTTACTTGTTGTTTCCGAAAAAAGTTCAAAGGCAGGGTATGGTAGGAATCTAGTTTTAAAAAACAGATGGTCCATCACACTATGACATTTAGTGCTTTACAGGAAGATCTGGCATTAACATATGAAAGTGTGACTGAAAATTACCTTGTCCTCAAGGCATTTCCCATTAATTGCTGTGTCATGGATATCATTCAACAGACATAAGAACAACGCAAGAATCCTTAACATGGGCCACAACATTTTGCAGGGGAGACTGGTGCTGCCCACTCCCTCATACCACAGTCACGACACTGCTCCCAGATCCTGCGCTTACCACACAACAACCTGAAGAACTGAGCCCGACTTTTCTCCAGATTGCAAACTTTTAGGTCGTGTAGAGGGGCAGAAGCATGGAGTAGAATGCTGCAGATATGGGATACATGCTTTGTGGAACGGGTTACCAAGCCAATGATAAAGTAAGTGACTAAAGTGCAACCCCGCGGCAGTTTATGATACAGCAGTTAAAAGGGTCACACGCCTGCTTGAAGGTCCTGTGGGATTCATTATGAATGTATTTTCTCCCTAGAAGTGTGCTTGTACCCCTATGCCTGTTCGCAACCCTCTGTCACCATTTGCATTGCCCACTCTCGTTTCTAATGTGTTACAGAGTTTCAGCTTGCACTCCTAATGCATTGTAGTTCATGTGACCTTTTACTTCCTCAAATCCTACTTAGAAAACAGCCAAAAGGTAGAGTCCTGATGCACCAGAGCTTTCTCATTGAATCTACCTTTATGCCTGAACATGAAAGCAGGTGAGAAAGGGGTACACATCCTCGGCATTTGACCTGTGTCAGCCAGACATCCTATTCACAATTGTTTATATCCTCCAGATTGAATCCTAGCTGTGTCAGATTACGCAGGCATGTGCCTAAAGGGCTGCAAGTAAAATATTTGAATCAGTTGCAGGTTAAAAGTAGACATCTTTTCCTATCAGCCCAGGCAGCAAAGCCGTTTACCACTGACCGTACTGCAGTTAGTGGTACAATCTCGCCTGTCAGCCTGATTCCAAAGCCTGCTGGGTCACCTGCTGACTCTACCATTGTTCCTAGTCTTGATTTAATTGACGTATTCAACCTGGTTGACCATACACTATTGGCCACCAGGTTGGAGAAGGAGGCAGTGTTTGCACCACCAGCAGCCAAATGGGTTCAATCATTTCTCAGTGAGCGCCAATCGAGGGTGAGTAGCACTCTGACAGATGCTACACCTACTGAGCAGTCTCAAGGAGTGCCACAGGGGGCATGTCTGTCGCCTATGTTCTATAACAAATTTACAGCCCGTTCTTGGACTTCCTAAAAGAGAATAACATTGAATATACCAACTACGCAGACAACATACAATGTGTCATCCTTTTGACAGGCATCTTTGAAGAAGGTGAGCGGAACATCAAGAAAATCTATGGCCTAATCCAAAAATGAATGTCCCTCAATGGCCTTGCTCTCAATACAGGAAAATGAGTTGATGCTCATTGGGACAGAGTCAAAAACTCGTAAAATTATGGCAGATTACTCACAGGTTCAGATCGAAGGATGTACTATAAAAATTAAGAACAAGGTCAAAATACTTGGGATTCACATGGACTGTCATTTGAACATGAAGGCCCAAGTGAGTAGTGTAGTTTCTTTAACTTCGTATTACATCATGTTGCTAAGTCAAGCACATCCTTGAGAAAGCCAGGAAATGTTGGAAAAAGCCTTGATTGGTGCAAGAATCGATAACTGTAGCAGTCTCCTTGTTGGGGTGTCAAAGACTGAAGTTAATAGACTACAGGAAGTGCAGAATAAAGCAGTCAGGGTAGTTATGGACCTGAAAAAAAGGGACCACATATCAGAGGCAAGAAAGAGTCTACATTGGCTCCCGGTCAAGGAGAGAATACACTTCCGGTTGACGCTAATTTAGTTTAAGTGTCTGAGAAGTATGGGACCAGAGTATTTGAAGGACAAACTGGTCATCAGATCAAACCTGAGGTCAAATAACTCTACACAACTGAAAATTCCTGCATTTAAACTTACTCTGGTTAGGAAGGGAGCTTTCTACGCAGCAGCGCCGGTGGCGTGGAATAGCTTGCCGCTAACTCTAAGAGAGGAATTCTCAATCATCACATTCAGGAAAAGACTTAAGACTTATCTATTTAATTAGCTGCTCTCTTCAAATCTTGGTTCTGAATCTGGGGAGATTTCTCTCCCAGCCAAGCTGTCTTTTACCTCTGTGTCTGTACTGTCTTGCCAATAGCGCCCTTAAGCCTGTGGGTCAGTGGCAGCTATACAAGTGTAATAAAGTAAAGTAAAGTAAAAACCATTTGCGTGAGTGCTTGGAATTCTGTTCCTTGTAATTGCAGTTCTAAGTTGTTGTGGACCAAAACTCCCCAATTACTTCTAGCAGATTAACCTCAGTGGGAGAGTAAGGAAATTTATTTTGCAATGTAAGCAATATGTTTGTGTGCGATGAGGGTGTACCGTAATGCAATTGATCATTTTCAGAGTATTAAGGGAATTAAAGTAGCTGAGATGGCCATCTCGACTCCTAGACTAAACCCCAGTATAACAATGGTTTCCTGGGACTTTTGCATAGAAGAAGGTGACATGTAATTTCATGTCTGACCAGGCTCAAAGTGGCATATTTGAGCCATGGACCCAAGCCTCGACGCATATGCAGATTCATATTTAGTAAACATAAGAAATACACATTACATTCAGGCGAGGCTAAGTGAAAGTTCCATCCTGGGATCCATTATGAACTGGCTGATGAATACAGTTTCTTCTTTGAAAAGTATTTAGACTTCTTTGGAAACATAGGGACGGGGATCACACCTGTACTCTATGTCCTCGCATCCTGAGCCTGATCCTCTTTTTATTTTGTCTTGACAAGTAACAAATAACTTGTTCAAGGCGCCAAAGCTGTATCCTGACTAACAGATGAGAACTGTTTGGAACTTTTCATGTGAAGAAAATCCACCCCTCTCTGAGCGATTCATCAGCGACCATCAGCAACTGAAAATTGTCTGCTGACCAGTACCTGCTGCTGCCGGCTCTTCTCAAGAAGGTAAATGTATATGTTTTAGTATTTAGTAACCCGTCAAGATCCTGAGTGAAACGTTTTTATGAATAAGTGTTGCGCAATGTTTTAGATGCTCTTTTGTCTCTCCACTCAAGCTGCTGACCAACTTCAAGCTGCTGACAGATACATATGCTAATAGGAAGTATTAACAGTGAGAGCCCATAGAATATAAAAAGGGCTGCATTTGAGTCACACAGAGGGAGGTTTTGCTGTGCACAGACCGGGAGCTGACAAGAAGACAAGTGGCAGACAGAAGGCTGGAGAGAGGGCATCACTGGAGCAGAGGGGAGGGGTCAGGTCCCCCTTTTCCCAGGCTGGAATTTAAAGCCACTAAATAGAATTGTTGGCTTTTCTGAGACATTATGAGCCCCGTGAGGATTCTGTCTACTGACGTTTGAGCAGAAAGTCTGCTTTTGATTGAGCTGTATGGGGAAAATGTTTTACTTTTCCACCCAAGGCAAAACAGAGTACTACCTCAATTCTGATTGGATGATGCTGGCACCATGGTCACCATTGTCAATCCCAATTGACATTAACTCTTTTTGGAGCATTTATCCCCTCAATGTGTATGCATTTTGATGAAAAGACCATGGCGATTTATATTAATTGTTTTTTAAATTGGGTGCATTTTTTGGCATTTTTCTGGAATTGTGAAGATCACTCCAGGCATACAGCCCCCTCATCTCCCTACCTTCTACAGATAGTGAGTATTGGAGGTTTTTACCCTTCATTGTTACCACATTCAGAAAGATATAGAGCTGTTGAGGTATTGAAAATGGAGGTGCTTTTAGGTGCTTTTATAAAGGTTGCCTAGTAAGAGCCAGGTCATTGTTTCTTGAGGTGACTATATCCTGTAAAAGGTTGATCAGTTTTTAGTCTTGGGTAGATGTAGAGGCAATGAAAATGATTGTTGCTTATTCATTAATGCCCTTTTGCATTTTAAGTGTGTTGTGCATAATGACCATTATGGTAGTAATTTTTCTGTATTACTTATTTCTCTTTATGAAAAGATGTATTGTATACATGAGAGCATAAGAAGCATTCATTGAGTGCTCATTACTGAGTGTCTTGTCAGAGGCATTTGAACATGAACTTTAAGAGAGAGGGGCATCTACGTAACTGTATTGTGTATTGATGTGTTATGTATAGTACATATATAGCAAAACACTTTTGGCGAGTTACTGGAAGGTATGAGCAGTGGATTATCAATAAAAATTAATGTTACATTAGTTACCCTCTCCTGTGCAGGCTAATGAGTGGCAGTCACCTACTGCAGGGGGTTGATTGGCTGCTCTCTTTACAGATTTACAATGACAGGTATATGCTCTTCCCTATCGCTATTCCTGTCAGAGTCCCTGCTGGAGGTGTCTTGGACACTCCCCTGGGGGTGGAAGAGGGGCTCTGGAGATAGGGATGAGATGAATCACGTCAAGGGTGGTCACTTTGAGTTCAATATCTCACCAGTTTCTAATATCTTTAGCAGAGAAAGCAAGGACAATCGGATTCTACATTTCATTGGAGGATTATGCCTTCATTTAAGAAGTCACAAAAGGTGCTGGGTGCTGCAAGACAACCTCTTCCATTAGCAGGCAAATGATTTCAAGTCTGTTGCCTCCATATCAGTAGGGCTGTTAGTTGAAAATTCTAGCAGGAAAATCCAAGTTACTGTTTTTGAGTTTGAACTGCTACAAAGATGTAAAGTTTGGCGTAACATTGTGCCACAGTTCATGCAAAGGCAGAGGTCGTGCTCGTAGCAGCAGGTCAGGAAAGGGAGCTCTTTCCAGCCACCTTTGAAGTCTTGTATCATAAGGATAACTAGACCTCTCCTCATAGTTTTTGTGGCCATATTATTAGGTAGAAAAGTGCAAATGTGGGAACCATTGTTTAGATGGATGTCTTGGCCTGGGATATTTGCCAGATGTGAAGGGTCATTGACCAATCAGATGGCTGGAACAGTAGGCAGGAATATTCATTCTCTGCCATGTGAGGCCCTTTCCCAGGTGGAATCATTTTATTTCCATTTTTTATGTGGTGAGGCACCCTCTTGCCACCCCAACTCCCCCCACTCCCCTTTACCCCCAAAACCAGCAACCCCTCTTCCTCACCCACTCCCCCCTCCCAACTTACCTGTGGGACCAGAACTTTGAGCTCTGGTCCATGCGCGGCTACTGATCCTGGCCACCATGGACATGGAAAAGGGACTTAGTTCCTTTTCCTTATGGCGGTGGCCATCTTCCTTGGTTTTTTTCTTCCCTCAGGATATTGGCTGTGCAATCCCCCCACCGACTTCTCAATTGAGTCAAATGCCTTTTTGGTGTGCAGCACCCTGGTGTGAGGCCACGCCTTTTGCGAATGGCTGTGCCCTTTGACTCCATTCCCAGGGCAACTTCCAGTGGAGTGGCTGTCTCTCTGGGGAGGGTGTAACCTTCCCTCACAAAGGAACACAGAGAGGCAATCCCCAAGGCTACAGTCTTGCTAATAGTAGCAGGGTCAGCCTGTCTGGACATAATACATATAATTCTTTCACAGCTGAGCTAGGCTAAAAGGGCTGACACATGTGTGATATCAATTTGCTGTGGCTGCAATAATTATGAGAAATAGCATTTACCATACCAATACTCAGGTATGGCTGATATTTAAAGATGCCATCTAAATTAAAGGGACCACCATTGAGACCCGGGGTAGTGGGCAATTGGTGTTCCAACTGCTTGAAGAACGGGCACCCAATGCCCCTACCATACGCTCCCTGGTCTCAACTTACCACTGATGTAGTTCAGTTTTGTGATTATAGTGGAGGATTTGAGTGTATCAATATAAGTGTGTGGACTGACACGCACTGACAGGTAATGTAGTGTGCTATTCCCATATATACAGATGAGCGCGGCTATGGGAACATAGCTTGAGAGGTTAACACAACGTTACACACCCACACATCTAACATGGCGAACCACGTTGGGAATAGCATGTTAGATGGTTGCATGCTAGTGCCCAAAATACACTGTTGTGTTATGAAAGCAGGGGAGCCTAATATGATGTAAATGAATGAGGACGCAGGTTCACACACGCTACTTCAAGAGAAGAGATGTGAGTAATCACAGGCAGGTAAGTCTCAAGTAGTTGAGAGGGAGAGAGAGAGAGAGAGAGAGACAATCAAACTACCTGGTATTGGCAAGCAGGAATAGCTTGGTGAGTTGTATTTGGGTAGGTGGCTATGGTAGAGTGAAGAGATTCTGCATGAGGGAAGTGACGGATATTTACTTGGTTGTATTTTTAGGAGATATCTGGTTGCAGTAAACAATCCATCTCAGGCTTACTGTTGGGTGTTAACAACGTAGTTACCATCCTTTGAGAGAGGTCAGTTGCGGAAATGAAACCATGATTGGACATGCTTCAGCATTCTACAGCTTTAAACACATTGACATAATGTAGTAAAATGAATTTCTATTGTCTCTAGGAACTTGGGTAAGGGGCAATTCCCCTGAAGGTGGGACTGAGTCCCAAAATGTGTTGAGTCAATACATCTGTACCCTTACTCTAGGTGTGTGTTAGAACGTTCGTTTCTAATAATGACAAATCAAGTATCATTTTGAAATGTTTATGTGTGATATGTGAGCACCACTCTATGACCTCGGGTTGTTGTTTTTTTTTCTACTAGGTATTAAATAGGTGTGAGGGTCCAAAACCAGGGTATTTGAACAGTTTACTTTTACATTTTTTGACTGTTTTTTATGTGCAGCAAGTTAAGTGTACACTTTTTTTCAGTGCAAGGTTTTGAACATCATCTTAACTTAATTCTTTGTGAGAGTAGAAACTGTTTATTTTGCATTTGTATAGTAAACCCTATTATATGTACCATTGCTATTAGGTTTTTTGTGGACCAAAGAATTAGTGTGTGCTCGTGCTCTGGATAGGTTTTTCCAGACCTTCTTTGTATGTTATATTTAAAGCTTCATCAGCCACCTAGACAGTAAACTCATAATTATAAGGTTTTCGTACACAGGTGCATATCTTAAATGCAAACCCTGCACTGCCGAGACTTGGTAGCCACAGCAGCTATCAAATGGGCACTGGATAGCGGAACATAGGCAGCATGAAAGAAGGGAACACTGCTGCTGGGCTGCAATTCCGGGCGACAGTGGGAGCACGCATACCAACTGTGGTGAGAGAAACTTGTGCGTGGGGGCGGGCAGGCATTAAGGGGAGAACCTATCGTGGTGCAGTGTGGGTGGAAGAAGGCTGATTATGGAGTGTTATGCGGGCTACTCTTCTAAGGAAGAAGGGACAACGAAGGACATGTTCTAGAAAACAGTGGGTGAGAGGCAGTGGAAGAGAGCAATGCTAACGCTGGCATGCAGAGAGCACCGGCACAGGGGTCGGCGGAGTGAAGTCATGTAACCAGTGGACCCATATGCAGGCAGCATAGAAAAAACACAACCGGGGTGGAAAACTCCTTGTGCTCCCCCCACCCAGGTATTACACGAAAACATAGGGTGAGTGTTGGCAATAAAAGGCAGTGGAATTTTATTGCACTAATTATGGTCATAACAAACATAATCATAATTACAGTAACCATAATATGCTGTACTTTTGTGCACCGGCTCCTGAGGTTGCCCCCTCTGGTCCGTGCCACCTTCCTTGTCCCATGACACTGCGGTTCTGAGTCCCGTTCTATTTCATATACTTGCTGCAGCACTTATGTGGCCTTCTGGCCCTTCTGTTGTGCCTGTGGCTTACTTTGCCCTTCTTCCAGCACCCTTTCTGCGTGCGCAGTTTTGGAGTCTGTTGCCCTAGTTGTCTTTACACAGTATTCGTTGTGGGCTGGGCTTGTATTTTTATTAATTCGCTTCACACATTATGCTGGTGTTTGCGCCTCCTCTTTTTAGTTTCTAGTATTAGTGCTGCCAGCCCCTTGCTATACTGTGTTGGTTGGCTTACCGCTTTCTCAATGAGTCTCTTTAGTTTTTCAACCCGTTTTCAGGTATCGTGCTATTCGCCGCTTCTTGGCCCCGGCTGTCCGGCGTTGGCCTGTTATATTGTGCCGAGTGTTGTTTGCCACTGCTTTTTATTTTTTAAACCCGTTTTCAGTTTTTGTACTACTTGAAGCTCTTTGGCCCCGGCCGTTCGGCGCTGGCCTGTTGTTGCCTTATTTATTACTTAAACGTTTTTCCTCCAGTATTTGTTAATGCCTGTGGGCTATGCTGCCCTGCTTTCTAGAATTATGTATATTTTCGAGGGAATTGCTGCTGTCTGTTTTTTCCTCGGTTGCTACTTGTCAGTGACGCTCAGGATTCCGTTGGACCCTGCTCCCTCATGTTATCGTCGTAGCCCCCATCTGTCTTGCTTGCCCTCTGTGTGCACCCTCCTTGTGGTTCTCCGGCATAGGCTGGCTTTTTCAGGTGGTCGTGCCTTTTCTACTGTAGCTGCTAATGCCTGGAACAAACTTCTGCACGCTCTGTGGAGCACTGCTGATCATTTCTGCTTTCGACTTAAATTGAAATTATTATTATTACTAATGGCTCTCCTCCCTGTTCTGTTTCTGCTAGCTGCCTCTAGCACCATGATGCCTTCGGTGTACGTGCGCTTAAGAAATTCTTATAACATAACATAACATAACATAACATAACTCCTTAACTGTTTAATTACCATTTTGTTATCATGTGTTCCAACTCTTGCTTGTTTGTGTACTGTTTTCTTGTGCTGATGTGCCTGTTTCTTAGCTCTTTCATCCGGGTGGGCTCCTGATTGGGACTCTGTTTCTTCCTCTGTCATCCGAGTAGGTGCTTACACAGGAAACCTTTTACTGCTTGTCCCTTGTTCATACTGTGGTGCTGCCAAGTGTTGTGGCAATTTAACTGTGATAGTCAGCTGTGGGGAATCGGTGCTCCTTTGCTTTCCCTGGGTGGAAAATTGCCGTGCTCCAGTCGTGGTCTGCAAAACTGGAAACTGGTCTCTATCCCATGACACTTATGCCGCACACAGGGAACTCCATCTTTGGTCAGCTTTGCGACTTTGTGTGCCATGCCCTGGGGTTAGGTCAATCTTTTCTGTATTGTGCCATCTTTTTGTGCTGCTGCATGAGCACTTTGGGTTGATATACTGGTTCATGGCCCATTAAATTTGCCCTTTACCTTATGCTCATGGGTGCCCTGCTGTGTGCAGGTGTTTTTCCTCCCCAATTGAGCTGTGGTTTGGGGTTTGGTTTTACTGGCTTGGCTCTGTGACTCGCTGGTCTGCCACTTGCTTTTGGTACCGTTCTTTGAATTGCCCCTATATTTCTGTGGGGGGGTTCTATCACCCCTCCCCCCTGCCCTGGCCCATTGGTGTCGGTCGCCTCAATGTGGTATCTTCCTGTGCCCTTTTCTGGCTATTCACCCTTACCCAGGTTATCTTGTGCGTAGCTGTTTTTCATTTGGTGGGTGCTCCGCTCGGGTCTGAAACTCAAAATGGCTTTGCCTTTATATTGCAACTGAAAGGACCCCCTCTCCAGGATCTGAGCGCTGCTTCTATTAGCCATGGTGCATGATGTTCATACCTCGACCTTGCAAGGATGAGAGGCTGGGATTGTTCCTGCCTGGAACCAAACCTGTGTCTGTAATCTCCGAGCAGGTGTCGAAATGAGCGCTTAGCTCTCTGGGGTACCTGGCTAGTCAATTTACCTATAATTCCAGTTGTTTCTCTCAGAAAACTCCGAAGATTTTGGGACTAGCACCGGCTTTTGTCTGCCTGAGTGGATGTTTTTTTTCGGGCCCCAGGTCGACTGTAGTCGACGGTATTTCGCACATCGTGTTCCTTCGATTTCCCCGCTGGGTGCTCTCTTGCTTACCTTGACTTTGGTGTTTTAGGGCATCTCTCCTTCTTCTTATGGCTCGTTACCGCTAGCTGCCAGGTATCCCGCCTGTTCCTGTGTTACTTTGTCGATTGACGTCGTCAACTTCTGCGTTTTTGGCCTGTTTCTGTTGCGCTCTTTAGGGAGTGATGCTGAAATTGGGTCCCCCATGTACGGGTTCTCCTTATGTTGCGGGAAACACCCCGGCCGTGCTTCAAACACGGTTTTCAGGGCTCTTTTCTTTATTCTGCGTAAACAGAATTATTTTGCCATGATCCGTTCGGATAGCTGTGCAGAGATGAAGACCCTTTTCCTCGGGTTTCACTTCATTAGCCCTCTGTTGTCTGGCTGGTATAAACTTGAGTTTCTGCACCCCTTAATTATTTTGGGAAACGTTTACATGTGTTCAGTTTCTTGCTGCGGTTGTTGTAGCTGCCATAAGGTTGCATTTTGTTTGAAACTTTGTGTTCATTATTGGTGCAAGATCACTTTCTGTCCCGCACAACACGTGCCGCTGCAGTAATGTGATTGGGACGAATTGGCTTGTGCACTCGTTACACATCTTGGTCGGCCATATCCTTTCTTTTGCAGTATTCTGCAATAACAATTTTAGCAAAAATGGCGCTATGAAACCTCTGGTCGCTTATTGCCCCGGCATGAGTGGTAGATCGTTTTTTTGCCTCGGCAGGATGAACGGCTGAGTTTTTGCCCTGTCAGGATTGAAACTGCTTCTGTAGGTCTGGCCAGATGTCACGGCAAGTGCTCTGCCTGCTGAGCTGCCTGATCGATGTTTAAGCACTCTGGCGCAATGTTCTGTCTTGTTGTCCATTGCCTGGGTAACCCCAGCTGGGCTCTGCTTCCATGCCCTGGTAGCAACAAATGCCAGGAGCCATAGGTTTTGTTTTTTCCTAGGTAGTGCCTTTTCATGATATCAATTTAGCATTTATATAGCGCAAGGAACCCTCTGGCATCTGAGTGCTGCTTGTTATTACCTCGGTGTCCGATAGTCATTTGTCGACCTCAGAAGGATCTTTGTTTCAGCATTGTTAAATTCTGACTCACGTCGTGTTTTGTCTTAACTTTTCAAAATGTTTACATGAAACTTGCTAGCTGGCTGTTTTGTAAAAAGACTGGCTTTGTTTTGCGTTGTCCTGGTTCCAATAGGCTGAACACCTTTGCCCCGTAAGATGCACTCTTTCTTGGATGGCATGTTCTCTATGTCTTGCTGTGCTCCATGTCAGGGTACTGGTTTGTAGATATAAACATGTCTCACCTTGGGTTTGCGATTAGTTTGCAGCTTGTGAAAATA
This sequence comes from Ambystoma mexicanum, assembly GCF_040938575.1. NCBI lineage: Eukaryota > Metazoa > Chordata > Amphibia > Caudata > Ambystomatidae > Ambystoma > Ambystoma mexicanum. The sequence continues at coordinate 310,671,626 of NC_090937.1, forward strand.
AAATGATTATTTGAGAGCTGATTTTTATAAAAATGGCTTTGCTTCGCTTTGTCCCATTTCCCATGGGGCTTCTGCCCCATCTTCAAAAGCTGCCCTTCAGTGCGATGTTTCGCCTTCATTGGAGCCCCGCGCTGAAATAAATAATTAAAAAAGAAAACCTGCTGCTGACTGCTTAGCAGATTCATGGAGCTGTGATAGGAATCTCCTTTTCAGGGTGAGTGACTTTTCTCTAGGTGTGCACTGCGTGCTCGCGTCTTCCTGGTGCAGCTTGAACATGCTGTGTCTCACTTCTCCTGCGACTTGCCGCTGACCAGCGTCGTCTTGCTTCTGAGTTTGTTGCTGGTCTTGTTCGCATCCAAAGGGTGCAACCTTAAAATGTGCGATTGGCACTCCCCAGTGTCGTCCTGCTTCCAAAACACGGGCCATTTTCAGTGATTGAGTTGTAAAGTTCGAACAAAATCTGCCTGGCTTTATCGTGCCCCGTATTCAGGGGACTGATTATATAGCTGCCATTCTGCTTTTGCAATGTTTTTGGTATTTGGTACTGCCCCTGGATAATTTTGCATTTATATAGCGATACAAACCCTCTGGCAGCTCGATCCGTAAAGGTCGCACAACTCTGTCTGCTTTATGTCTTTGCTCAGACAAACCCAGCCGGGCTCTGCGTACACAGCCTGGTTGCCACAATGTCTCTGTTGATTGTTTCAGTATGCAGCTTTATGCTTGATTTCAAAACAAATGTCTCGAGGTCTCAGGTTGTGAGCAAATATTTTTCTTGTGCCCCGTGTTCAGGGTACTGTTTTCCGTGGCTGGAGGGTTTGACTTCTTTTGTGTGCAGCGTTGTGTCTGTTCCACGCAAAGTTAGCACGAGCTCCGCATCATCCTGCTTCCAACTGCAGCATTTATTCCCGTTTCATCCATCGTTTGCTTAGCTGCTGGTAGCCTGGCAACCCCCGGTCAGAGGCTGACCGGCCCCCGCAGGGGGCGCTAGAGGGACAGCCTACATAGCGGGCTGTCCCTTCTGGCCACCCCCTTCCGGTCGCTGGTCAGGCCTCTCTCCTCTTCCTCTCCTCCTCTGAAGGGGAAGAGGCGTTCCCAGGGGGACCTGGCTTCCGGTCAGGTCCCACTGCGGACACTTATAAGGGCGGGAGCTGCTGGCCATCAGTCTCTTTGCCCAGCAGCTCCCGCCCAGTGTGAATTGGTATCAGCCGAGCGCAATCACTAGTGACTCAAGTGGTAAGTGCTTGGTCTTTGAACGCTGGCGACCTAAGTTCTAATGCATGGTCCGGGAATGTTGTTGAACGGCTGGGATTTGGATAGTACGGCCGCCGTGCCGCATGCTTGTATAAGGGCCGCTGTGCCTCATATATTGCAAAAGAGGGGTTTCGGCAGGCGCATCTTTATATGGTGTGCCCCAAGTACCCACAGATGGGAGTTTATGCCGTGTTCTGTTTATATGTCACCGGTGGCTCAAGTGGTAAGCGCTTGGTCTTTAATGATGGAAACATGAGTTAAAATGCGAAAGTTCGATTAACGAGCAACATTGCAGCTCCGAGATAGCGCATTCACTGCTGCACCAGCTGTAATCGGCAGGACGCAGGTTCGAGTCCCCAATGGGGATGAAATACAAAAGCATTTTACACGCCCCCGCATCCCGTCACATAATGGAGAATAATTTTAAAGGTGCCCAGATACCGCTGGGTTTTTTAGCGGGGATGGATGTACAATCAGCCGGTCAGATGGCACAGCGAGGGGAGCGCCCGCGGGTCAGGGCCTGCCGACGCAGGGCCAAGTTCCTCCCTCATCTTTCCGAGTTTCCGAGCCGAGAAATGAGCACCGCACACTGTGCATGATAAGCTGCAGCGCTTGGTACCTGTGGGTTTATAGCGCTATATCAGTGCCAAATTATCAAACGTTAGGGGTTATAGCTGCAGGACATTCCGGCGCAACGGTGGCGGCATGAACCCAGATCGGAAGGCTGCGTGTTAGAGTCACATCTGGGTCAAATGGAAGGAGGTTAGCACATCCGGCAGTGGCGCAGCGGGGACCGGAGTTCTAACCCAACGTCCGGAACCTCCTGTGCATGTTTGCTTTTCTCTAAAAATGTAATTTTTATGGCAAACGATGCGGCGAGGTCGCCTAGTCGGGTCTTTAATAGGCCGAGGAAAGTAGTTAGAGGGGAACCCGTGGTATAGATTAGGGCCGCCATGCCCCACAATGCGGAACACGTTAACACAGCTGCTGCTCCAAGAAAGGGAAGCAGGGTTGTTTCCCAGGTTTCTTCTTTTGGGCCTTAACTGGTCAAGTGGCACAGCGAGTAGAGCACTCGCTTTGACATCCCTGCAGAGCCTGCAAACGCAGGTTCTGATCCCGGCAGGGCCGAATCTCAGCCTTTCATCCTTCCGAGGTCAATAAATGAGCACCACACACAGTGTGTAACAGCAGGCAGCGCTCAGACACCGGAGGGTTTGTAGCGCTTCTGTGATGCTGGAAATGCATCTGAGGGACAGGGCCTCTGAATCCTTGTCCTTTTTCTGTTTTTACCGTGTGTTCTGTCATGTTTTCTGCCCAGGAGTCCATGTGGGACTCCTGGCAGTGCAGCTCTCTCTTTTGGTTTGGTGAACAGACCCATGGGATACCCTTATGGCACCCATGGGTAGGGGTACAACCCTGTGCCCCTAGTGTATGTTTTTGGGCATCTGTGGGTGGCCCACAGAGCAGGGTATGGGCTGGTGGCAGCTCCATGCTGAATTTGACAGGTGCTCTGGGTGTCCTCCATTTTGGGATACCCAGGCCCTGCCATTGGAATCAGTTGATTCCTGATAGGAAACAAGATGGCCCCCGTGGCCTCTTGCTTTCTATTGCCTGTTATCTTGTTTTTCCCAAAGTCCTGGGAAGCCCTGACTCTGTCCCTTCCCCCTGACTGGCTGTTGGGTGGAAGTTCCATATATGGTATTGTTGTGAAGGCCCAGCTAGACTGACTGGAGCCTTCCCAGTGACTGTATGTTGTGGGTACCGCCTGTGGGTGGGACCTGGGTGAATGGAGTGTGTGACCAATATACACTCCTTGTTGTGGTTGTCTGGTTTCTGGCATGTGAGACAAAGACTGAGACAGCCCTGTCCGAAACTGGCCTGAATGCAGTGTATAGTGTTGAATGGCTGGGTACTTGTCCCAATCCACATTCCTTGTTGTGAGTGTCTGAAAGGGAGGAGTGTGGCCTGAATGCACTGTGTGCCTGATTGGCTGACTGACTGCATGAATGCCCCTCTGTATGATTGGCTGCTGAGTGTAGGCCAGCAGTGTGGATGAGAGACAGAATAGTATATCTGGGGACCTCTCACCACTGTTCAGGAGGTTCAGGAACGTTCAGGAACGTTCAGAAGCATCCTGGAGCTGAGTCTCCACTCTAAGAGTAACTGGAACTGCTGATCCTCGACATCCAGCTGGAAGAAGAAGACTTGCTGTGGCATTTGCTTCGACCGATCCGAAGGCTGTCGAAATCGTCGAAGACTGACCCGAGAGAGGACCTGGTAAGGCGCCCTCTTCCCGTGCTCCGAGGGACCATCGAGCACCGCTCCATCTTCGCCGAAGCGCCCTGGAAGACAGACCCTCGAAAGGCTGTTGACCCGAGACGGGACCGCCGAGGAGATCGAAGTGAAGCACCCGGACATCGACGCCGTCGAAGTCCATTGCCGTCGACCAGGGTTCGCAGGTTTGTGTAACCGCTGGAGGCCCGTCGAAGTTGTGTTGCCCAGCCGCGGGAACCACTTGACGCCGTGCCATCGACGACCGGAGCTGTCCGCTCCATTGCCTAAGAACATTCAATCGAAGGACTCTCTCGACCGCAACGTCGACCGCTTATCCTGCCTGAGAAAGTCGAGGACGACCAACGCGCCGAGGAGAAACCTGCCGGTGGGTTTCCCGCCACCCAACGACCTCAAAGACTCGGACGACCCGACGCCCTTGCTGGGCTCCCGTCTCTACAATCTTTGCGGTCCAGAACTATTGTCATCGAGGTGCCCCGCACACCTCCGCCTTGCAGGACGCCGACGCCCCGACGCCGACGAGCACCGCTCGGACGAAGCTGCCACCTCTTCGACATCGTTCTACCTCGTTTGTCGACGGACGTTCGACGCCCCGTGCCTCCCGCTTGAAAGGGAAGGCATTCAAGAAGGGCCGTCGATTCCCCGTCGCCAAACCCCGAGTTCTTCGACGTTTCTCGACGCCTCTCGACAATCCGTGACTCCCGCTTGAAAGGGGGTCGCTCAAGAAGGATCCGTCGACGCCTCTTCGAAGGACTCGACTCCACCAGGTACATTGGGGGGGTAAAAACATTGTAGGAGAAAATAAGACTATTGAACAACATATGGACTGGGCTTGTGTTAGATCTCTTTCTTTTACAGGTTGCCCAGGTGGGGGGATCTCCACACAGAACTGTGTCTCGAGTTAGGGGCCAGTACATTGCCTATTGTTCAACCCCTTATTTTCTCTCTTCCCTCTATTGCTGGTTTCACTTATTGATCTGTGTGACATTTTTGTGAATGCACTTTAATGAGGTCTAATACTAGTGGTACCACTTTAGAATTGTAGATATTTACCATTATTGATTTTCCTGAGCACAAGGTGCGTTATTGTGATAAGTGTACATAACCTTTGAATTAATTATATAAAGACTGTGTTTTCAGTAATACAGTGTGTGGACATTCCTTTGTGGGGGCTTGGGGAATACACTGTACTTAAGAACCAGCCTGCATCACCTCCTGAGAAGCTAGGCCTTGATTGCTCGTCCATTGCTACCATATTAGAGAATCTTGGCTGGGGTCTCCTGTGCCTCTCCTCTACCATATAGAGAGCAGAAGTACAGACACCCCCTACCGGTCTTTACAGCTGGTGGCAGCGGTGGGATGCTTATGGTTTTAAGAATCAGTGTATAACCGTGCCACTTACAAAATATCCGCACTTTATTAGATTAAGGTTTGGGTGTGTACCAAATAACTGCATTACAAGCAATGGAGCCCATTGCAAATGGTAAATTGACTCGGATGAGCTTAGAGGCTCTCCAGAGTGCTTGTGAAGCCAGGGAGTTAGACTTTGTGGATAAGTCTAGGGCTGAGCTGATAGCTGCCCTGGTGGACTACCAGACTGATGGTGAAACTCTTGATGAAGGGGGGGATGCAACCAATGAGGACTCTGCCCCTGGGGTTGTCACTGAATCTGTTTCTGGGAATGCCACCCTTCCTGCTGCCTCTTTTCCAACCCCCAGCAATTCCATGGAACTTGAGTTATTAAGGATGAAATTGGCCTTTGAATATCGCAGGTTGGAAATAGAAGCTGAGCTTAAGAAAGAGGAGCTGGCACAGCAAGTGGAACTCAAGAATAGGGATCTTGCGCTCAAAGACAAGGACACTGAATGTCAGAGAATCCAGCTAGAGAAAGCTAGAGTGGAGACTTCAGCTAAAACCAGTGAGAGTGTCAGGTCCCCAGCCACCAAGTTTATGAAAGATTTGGTTGGTGTATTTGTGGAGGGCTCAGATATCCTCCAATAGATTGAAGCGTTTGAGATGGCTTGTGCAATTCATGATGTAGATAAAAGAGATTGGGCTAAGTGTTTGTTAAGCAGAGTGCCTCAAACTGGATATGACTGTATTCTGAAGCTGAGTGTGGAAGAAAGGGGTCAGTATGAGTGTATGAAGTCTGCTTTGATTGCCAAGTTTGGCAAGACACCTACCCAATACCTTAGAAGGTTCAGGGATTTTAAGAAAAGAGAGAATGTGTCTTGGGTTGACTGGGTGAGTGCTGCGCACATGAACATGATGGGGTGGATCGATGGGTACAAGGCTAAGACTTTTGTTGAATTGTCCCACCTCTTGTTTTTTGAGCATTTTTCTGAAGCCTGTTCACCAGAGCTGCGTCAGTATGTCGCTGACCACAACATTTTGGACCCCTTTAAGCTGGCTAGGTTGGCTGACAAGTGGGTCTCTCACCGGGTGTCCCCTAAGGACTCCAGTGGGAAGGACAAGGACAAAGAGAAGGGGGCCTCTCAGAAAGCTGAGGAGTCCCCCAAGCAATCACAGTCGGGTAAACCAAACCCTTCCTCTCCTAAGACCCAAAAATCTAGTGGGGATAAGTCATCTGTGGGTGGGAATAAGAGTAGTGGTCCACCTGCTGCAAAGCAGGCTCCCAATGGTTCCAGTACCGTACCCCGCACTCCTGGCGCTTGTTGGGACTGTGGGGCTCTGGATCACAAAAGGGGTGACTCCAAGTGTAAAGGTAAGGCACTTGGAGTACAGGCTGTCAGCCTGACCTACCCTTACCCCGTGTCTGAGGTGGAGGCCACTGTCCTCCCCTCCTCTACCGGGATCACATTTGGTGCTCCGGTAGAGATTTCCTTAGTGCCCCTTGGGGCCTGGGACCAGTACGCGGAAGTACTGGCGACTATCCCACAGAACACCCGTAGGTTTTTGAGAAGTGTCCTCTTGAATGGCCAGCCTTCTACTGGTTTGAGAGACACTGGGGCAAGCATGACAGTGGTGGACAGGACCCTGCTCAGGCCAGATTACTATGAAGGTGCTCCTCTGCAAACCACCAGGTTAGCTGGTGGGCCTCCCAAATTATCACCTGTAGCCTTAGTCGCACTCATGATTGGAGACAAGACAGCAAAGCTTCCTGTCCTGGTTCAGGACAATGTCCCTGCTAACATTTTGTTAGGGAATGATCTAGTAGAGTTGGGGTTGATCTCGGATGGTCTTCCCATGACTGCTGCTGCAGTCACTAGATCACAGGTGACCCCGGGTCTGGCTGTGGGTCAGATACCCGAGCCAAAGGCGAGGCCTAAGGCAAGAAGGCGGAAGACCAAGAAGGCCACCTCTGTGGAGGGAGCACCTTCTCTTCCTGCTGCACCCATTGGGATCCATGCTCCGGACGGGCTGGGTCCAGTGGAAAACCCAAACTCAACTCCTTTGGGAGAAGAGTCAGAAGACTCTCCTGTGGGAGAGGTTCTCAACCCGGAGGATCATCCCGACCTTCAATGCTTGTTAGCTGAAGGGGGACCCTCCCGGGCGGACTTCTGTAAGGGACAGAGAGAGTGCCACTCTCTCGAGGGTCTGAGGAAACAGGCCCTGTCCCAGGCACAAGGAGAAGTGCCTAGGAATTTCCAGATTTATTGGGAGGGTGAGCTCCTTGTTAGTGAGCCCACTAAGCCTGAACCTGATGCCCGCAAGAGGTTGGTGGTACCCCAGGTTTACAGGCCCTTCCTTCTGCAGTTGGCGCATGAGGTGCCCTTGGCTGGTCATCTTGGGACCAAGAAGACTAAGCAGAGGCTCTCTGCCCATTTCTACTGGCCACGGATGGGAGTAGAGGTGGAGTCCCACTGCAGGACCTGCCCCACTTGTCAGGTGTCTGGCAAGACTGGAGGCAGGGTCATTGCCCCACTGCAGCCGTTACCAGTGGTTGGCACACCATTTGAGAGGGTGGGCATCGACATCGTCGGTCCCCTTGACCCTCCCACTTCAGGTGGACATCAGTTCATCCTGGTCTTGGTAGATCATGCCACCAGGTACCCTGAGGCAATACCCCTTCGGACTGTTACTGCCAAGGTGGTTGCCAGGGCTCTCCTGGGCATTTTCACCCGTGTTGGATTCCCCAAGGAGGTTGTCTCTGACAGAGGATCCAACTTCATGTCTAGTTACATGAAAACCATGTGGAAAGAGTGCGGGGTAACCTACAAGTTCTCCACCTCTTACCACCCCCAGACCAATGGTCTGGTTGAGAGATTTAATAAAACTCTCAAGGGCATGCTAGGGGCTTTGGAAGAACCCCTAAGGAGGAAATGGGATCTCCTCCTGCCATGCCTGCTGTTTGCTTACAGAGAGGTACCTCAAGAGGGTGTTGGTTTCAGCCCCTTTGAGTTACTCTTTGGACATCCCGTGAGGGGGCCCCTCGTCTTGATCCAAGAAGGCTTGGAAGCCACCCCTCCAGGTCCCGCCAAGCAAGTGGGGGACTATGTGTTAGGCCTCAGGCGGAGGATGACACAAATGATGGGTCAGGCAACAGCAAATCTCAAGGCCAGCCAGGAATTGAATAAGTACTGGCATGACCTTAAAGCTTCGCAAGTGGATTGGACTCCGGGACAGGAAACCCTTGTGATGGAGCCTACCAAGCCTAGAGCTTTGGCAGACAAGTGGACTGGACCCTTCAGGATCATCTCCAAGATGGGCGAAGTCAATTATCTGGTTGACATGGGAGCCTCTGGGGTAGCCCCCCAGGTGTTCCATGTCAACAGGCTCAAGCCTTTCCACAGGCGAGCAGAGGTCTCATGTCTCTTGCTAGCTTCAGGGCAAGAAGAGGATGAGAGTGAGCCCCTTCCTGATTTGCTGCATAGCAACCCTCAGGATGGCTCAGTGGAGGGAGTACGTCTATCTCCAGATTTGACAACAGAGCAGCAGAGGGCCTGCTCCAGCAGTATGCCTCTCTGTTTTCACTGACACCGGGCCTTACACCGTGGTGTAAGCACGAAATTGACACTGGTGACAGTGTGCCTGTCAAAAGCAGGTGCTATCGTATGTCAGATACAGTCAAAAACCACATCCAGGCTGAGGTCGCCAAGATGTTGGATCTGGGTGTTATTGAACCCTCAACCAGTCCCTGGTCCAGTCCAGTGGTCCTTGTCCCCAAGGCAAGTTCCCAGGCGGGTACCAAGGATTGGAGGTTCTGTGTGGACTACCGAGGAGTCAATGCCGTCACCAAAACTGACGCGCACCCATTGCCCAGGGCTGATGAGCTCATGGACACCATAGGTGCTGCCAAATTTGTGAGCACCTTTGACCTTACCTCAGGCTATTGGCAAATAGCTCTGACGGACCATGCCAACGAAAAGACGGCTTTCTCAACACCTGAGGGACTCTACCAGTTTAGGGTCATGCCTTTTGGGTTGAAGAATGCCCCTGCCACCTTCCAGAGATTGGTCAACCATGCGCTCAGTGGGCTGGAAGCCTTTTGTGTGGCTTACTTAGACGACATTGCCGTCTACAGTTCCACCTGGGAAGAGCATTTGACACATCTGGATAGGGTGTTGCAGGCCATGAAAAGGGCTAACCTCACTATCAAGGCCACCAAGTGCCAGATAGCTCAGGGGAAAGTTACCTATCTTGGTCATGAGGTAGGAGGGGGTCAAATCCAACCTCTCTCCAGTAAAGTACAGGATGTACAGAACTGGGAGACTCCCACTACTCAAACCCAGGTGAGAGCCTTTTTGGGCCTCACTGGGTACTATCGCAATTTCATGGCAGACTATGGAACCATAGCTGCACCCCTGACAGCTCTAACGTCACCCAAACAGCCTAGGAAGGTTAATTGGACTGAAGACTGTCAGAGGGCCTTTGATGGCTTGAAAGAAAGTCTGTGTAGGGCACCTGTGTTGTGTGCACCTGACTACAGCCGACCCTTTATCGTCCAGACGGATGCCTGCGACACCGGAATTGGAGCTGTCTTGTCCCAGTTAGATGACAAAGGGAGAGAACATCCTATCATATTCATCAGTAGACAACTCAAGGGTAGAGAATTTAGGTGGGCTACTGTTGAAAAGGAGTGTTTTAGCATAGTTTGGAGCCTTAGGCATTTTAGGCCCTACCTTACGGGGTCTACCTTCAAGGTCCAAACAGATCATAAGCCCCTGAAGTGGCTTATGCAGATGAAGGGTGAGAATCCGAAATTGCTCAGGTGGTCCATTAGCCTGCAAGGGCTAGACTTCACCATAGAGCACAGACCAGGGAAGAGTCACGATAAGGCAGATGGCCTTTCCAGAAGGTATGTTGACCGTCTGGATGAGGGTGTCTATCCCGTGGGAGATTAGACACCCTCCACCTCAGTCTGGGGGGGGGCGACTGTGATGCTGGAAATGCATCTGAGGGACAGGGCCTCTGAATCCTTGTCCTTTTTCTGTTTTTACCGTGTGTTCTGTCATGTTTTCTGCCCAGGAGTCCATGTGGGACTCCTGGCAGTGCAGCTCTCTCTTTTGGTTTGGTGAACAGACCCATGGGATACCCTTATGGCACCCATGGGTAGGGGTACAACCCTGTGCCCCTAGTGTATGTTTTTGGGCACCTGTGGGTGGCCCACAGAGCAGGGTATGGGCTGGTGGCAGCTCCATGCTGAATTTGACAGGTGCTCTGGGTGTCCTCCATTTTGGGATACCCAGGCCCTGCCATTGGAATCAGTTGATTCCTGATAGGAAACAAGATGGCCCCCGTGGCCTCTTGCTTTCTATTGCCTGTTATCTTGTTTTTCCCAAAGTCCTGGGAAGCCCTGACTCTGTCCCTTTCCCCTGACTGGCTGTTGGGTGGAAGTTCCATATATGGTATTGTTGTGAAGGCCCAGCTAGACTGACTGGAGCCTTCCCAGTGACTGTATGTTGTGGGTACCGCCTGTGGGTGGGACCTGGGTGAATGGAGTGTGTGACCACTATACACTCCTTGTTGTGGTTGTCTGGTTTCTGGCATGTGAGACAAAGACTGAGACAGCCCTGCCCGAAACTGGCCTGAATGCAGTGTGTAGTGTTGAATGGCTGGGTACTTGTCCCAATCCACATTCCTTGTTGTGAGTGTCTGAAAGGGAGGAGTGTGGCCTGAATGCACTGTGTGCCTGATTGGCTGACTGACTGCATGAATGCCCCTCTGTATGATAGGCTGCTGAGTGTAGGCCAGCAGTGTGGATGAGAGACAGAATAGTATATCTGGGGACCTCTCACCACTGTTCAGGAGGTTCAGGAAGGTTCAGGAACGTTCAGAAGCATCCTGGAGCTGAGTCTCCACTCTAAGAGTAACTGGAACTGCTGATCCTCGACATCCAGCTGGAAGAAGAAGACTTGCTGTGGCATTTGCTTCGACCGATCCGAAGGCGTCGAAATCGTCGAAGACTGACCCGAGAGAGGACCTGGTAAGGCGCCCTCTTCCCGTGCTCCGAGGGACCATCGAGCACCGCTCCATCTTCGCCGAAGCGCCCTGGAAGACAGACCCTCGAAAGGCTGTCGACCCGAGACGGGACCGCCGAGGAGATCGAAGTGAAGCACCCGGACATCGACGCCGTCGAAGTCCATTGCCGTCGACCAGGGTTCGCAGGTTTGTGTAACCGCTGGAGGCCCGTCGAAGTTGTGTTGCCCAGCCGCGGGAACCACTTGACGCTGTCCGCTCCATTGCCTAAGAACATTCAATCGAAGGACTCTCTCGACCGCATCGTCGACCGATTATCCTGCCGGAGAAAGTCGAGGACGACCAACGCGCCGAGGAGAAACCTGCCGGTGGGTTTCCCGCCACCCAACGACCTCAAAGACTCGGTCGACCCGACGCCCTTGCTGGGCTCCCGTCTCTACAATCTTTGCGGTCCAGAACTATTGTCATCGAGGTGCCCCGCACACCTCCCCCTTGCAGGACGCCGACGCCCCGACGCCGACGAGCACCGCTCGGACGAAGCTGCCACCTCTTCGACATCGTTCTACCTCGTTTGTCGACGGACGTTCGATGCCCCGTGCCTCCCGCTTGAAAGGGAAGGCATTCAAGAAGGGCCGTTGATTCCCCATCGCCAAACCCCGAGTTCTTTGACGTTTCTCGACGCCTCTCGACGATCCGTGACTCCCGCTTGAAAGGGGGTCGCTCAAGAAGGATCCGTCGACGCCTCTTCGAAGGACTCGACTCCACCAGGTACATTGGGGGGGTAAAAACATTGTAGGAGAAAATAAGACTATTGAACAACATATGGACTGGGCTTGTGTTAGATCTCTTTCTTTTACAGGTTGCCCAGGTGGGGGGATCTCCACACAGAACTGTGTCTCGAGTTAGGGGCCAGTACATTGCCTATTGTTCAACCCCTTATTTTCTCTCTTCCCTCTATTGCTGGTTTCACTTATTGATCTGTGTGACATTTTTGTGAATGCACTTTAATGAGGTCTAATACTAGTGGTACCACTTTAGAATTGTAGATATTTACCATTATTGATTTTCCTGAGCACAAGGTGCGTTATTGTGATAAGTGTACATAACCTTTGAATTAATTATATAAAGACTGTGTTTTCAGTAATACAGTGTGTGGACATTCCTTTGTGGGGGCTTGGGGAATACACTGTACTTAAGAACCAGCCTGCATCACCTCCTGAGAAGCTAGGCCTTGATTGCTCGTCCATTGCTACCATATTAGAGAATCTTGGCTGGGGTCTCCTGTGCCTCTCCTCTACCATATAGAGAGCAGAAGTACAGACACCCCCTACCGGTCTTTACAGCTTCATAAAAGCAAAATTATTATGATGGAATAATTTGGATAAAGCCTCTCAGGGGTGTTTTCATGTTTATTCTGTTTTGCCCATTATGTTGAACTTCATGCTTTATTTTGAATACAGGTCGGGCAAAGAAGCTGCAGATAAGAGGGATCTAACCCCCCCCCCTTTTTTCCAAAAGACAGAAGAATGGTAAGGTACAGGGCATGTAATACTGTTTTTTTTTTTCATCAAGTTGGCGACAGGGGGCTAGTCAAGGCACTTCTTGGGCCCAGCACCGTTTAATACACTAAAGAGGGTATTGATTGAACTCTTTCCCATTTCCAGTATAGGATGTCGTCTGTGGAGGATTCTCAGGACCTGTTCCACTCAATTGAAGAAGTGCCCAACACCCCGGGTTCAAGTGAGGAAGAGGACGAAGGGGCCATATGGGCGTTATTCCAAGAAAGGATGCGCAGTGAGGGGAAGGGCTGGGCTAAGAAAGTGTTAGCCAGGAAGCAACCGCTGCCCCCCCAACAAGTGGTGGTAGAGGCGCAAATCTGTCCAACCCCCGTGGTTGACACCCCCCCACAGCGAAATCACACCAAAGCCCTTACCTGCAAAAAGAAAACGCCAGCAGAAGGGTAAGAAAACGGATGTGTTGCAGGTGTCGCCTGCTGTTCAAACTACAAGCGAACTTGGGCAAGTGGTGATGGCGGGGCCAGGGGTTATGAGTATAAATCAAGCGCAATTGACCATAGCACCACCCCTGTTACAGGTGTCTGCTGCTAACTCAGAGGTGACACCATCAGCCAGCGGTGCAGTTGGGAATGAAAGGTTTGGGATGATTTTGGAGGAATTGTTGTTGTTAGTTAGGGGCAGTGGGGCGCCTGCTGTGGTGGCAGTGGACAAATTACCAGTTGCTAGGAGCGTGTGGGAGGGTACCAATGTGGGCACTACTAATAACAATCCACCCACCGCTTCCACACCCACCACCCCTGCAACAGCCCTGGGGCCAGGCATCAACCCGGTCATCCCACCTCTTCCCCCACCTACTGTACCTTTGGGTGCTGTGCAGTCCGTGACAGTTGCACCTTTGTTGTCGGGCAGGTCATCCTTGGCATGGCATATACCACAGGACATTAAAGAACAGATATGGGCTAGGAAGAATATTGACATATTCAGCCTTTTGGCAATAGAAGATGCCGGTCCCAATGTCACCTTAAGTGCAGAGGAGAATAATAAGAGGCACCGTAAGTATCATCCAGAGGAGAACATCGCTAACTGGGAGAAAGCGTTCGCTATACTGTCAGTAATAGTGATGGAAAAGAACCCTGAGCATGGACCATGTTTGGTCAAATATAGGGAATCCATTGTAGAGGAGGCAAAATACGGTTCTACCGGGTGGATCGATTATGACAGGAAATTTAGATTTATGATGGAGCAATGCCCCGAGATGACTTGGAACCAAAAGATGATGGATGCTTGGGTCTCTTTCATGGGTGGTAAGCAAAGGAAGAGCATTGGATGGGCTGATGTCCAAAAAAGCGGTAAGAGTAATTGGTATTGTAAGCAAAATAGTGGGGGTAAGGGGCAACCCTTTCACAATGCCCCCCAGGGACGGGGGGGTCAAGAGTCAGGAGCCACAGGATCTGGTGTTGCAAAGGGAACTAAAGAAGAGAAGAAAACAGGGAACAGAACATGCAGTTATTTTAATAAAGGCAGCTGCAACTGGTGTCCGAAGTGTAGGTACAGCCACGAGTGTGGGAAATGTGGCGGGAACCATCCCCTGGTCAAGTGTTTCAAGCGGGAAGGTTTCTCCGCTGGCAGGGGTCAGCGGAAAGGCCAGTAAGTCCACTACCATTTCCCTCCCGCCCCCGGCAATCAGCGCAGCAGCACAGAGACTGGATTTGTCCACTAAGGGCCCCTCTCCAGTTAACTTGCAGGTTTTAGGGGAACATCTAAACCACTACCCCAAACAGCGCGAGAGGGATTTGCTATTTTGGGGTTTCACGGAAGGGTTTGTTATCCCTTACGAGGGACCACACACCTGCCGCTTTGCCAAGAACCTACCTTCAGCAAGGGACCTGCCGGGGGAAGTTGATAGAAAAGTGAGCAAAGAACTGGAACTAGACAGAATTGCGGGGCCATTTGATGCCCCACCCCTCCCTAACTTCATTGTGTCACCACTGGGCATAGTTCCCAAAAAGGAAAAAGGTAAGTACAGGCTCATCCACCACCTTTCATACCCAAAAGGAGAGTCTGTCAACGATTGGTTGAGCCCTGAGACATGCTCTGTCCACTATGCTTCTTTTGATCAGGCTATGCTGGTTGTTGCCAATATGGGGAAAGGGGCTCTGATGGCCAAGGTGGATATAGAATCTGCATTTCGCTTATTACCTGTAAATCCGGCCAGCTTTGATTTGTTGGGATTCCATTGGAAGGAGGGTTTCTTTGTGGATAAATGCATGCCCATGGGATGCTCAGTGTCTTGTTCCTTTTTCGAAGCATTCAGCACGTTCCTTGAATGGGCGGCGCGCAGAAGAGAGCAGCGGAGGGCAATGGTCCATTACCTAGACGATTTTTTATTTACTGGCAAGGATGGGTCCGATGACTGTTCAAGTGCAATGTCTACCTTTCAGCAATTGATGGGAGAGATGGGGGTTCCCTTAGCGCCTGGGAAGACAGAGGGTCCATGTAGGGTTTTAACATTCCTTGGCATTGAGATTGACACTGTTAAGGGGACTTGCAGGTTACCAGAGGATAAAGTCAAAGGCCTAAACGCTGAGATTATGAATAATTTGTCGAAGGACAGGACCACCCTGGAGAAGATGCAGCAACTCCTGGGTAAGCTGAATTTTGCGGCCAAAGTCATCCCAGCAGGGAGGGTCTTTGCACGAAGGCTGGCCAGGGCAACAGCTGGTGTGGCTCAGAAGCAATACCACATTAGATTAGGCGCTGCCCTCAAAGAGGACTTAAAGATGTGGTGCAGATTCTTAGATAGCTTCAATGGGGTTCAGATGTGGCAAACCCCGTGGGAAACCAGCGCTGAGCTACAGATGTTTTCGGATGCTGCAGGAAGCGAAGGTTTCGGTGTGATCCTAGGGCCTGAGTGGTGTGCTCAGAAGTGGCCGCAGCAGTGGCACAAGAAGGGCAGAACAAAAAACATAATGGTCCTAGAGATGTTCCCCATTGTAGTCGCATTGTTGTTATGGCCTAGGATTCTGGCCAACAAGAGGGTACGTTTTTGGTCCGACAACAATGCGGTAGTACAAGCCATTAACTTACAGTCTGCTTCTTGCCCAGCAATGTTGAGCTTGCTCAGAAAACTAGTGGAAGTGTGTTTATATCATAACATTGAATTTAGGGCTCGACATGTGCCGGGCACTGCAAATGTTGCTGCTGACGCTCTTTCTCGCTTTCAGTGGTCCAAGTTCCGGAATGCCCACCCGGAGGGCAAGCTGGAGGGAGCACAGTTCAAAAAGGAATGGTGGCAGTTGGTGGTGTGGACAGGGCACTCGCAGAGTTGAGTGAGCGCTCACTCACGCCCGGAGTAAGATGCAGATACCAGCAAGGTTATGGTAAGTTCAAGAGCGTGATTTCTTATCTACAGTACGAAACACAGACCGCGGAGGAACAGGTACGCACTTTTGTGGTTTGGGCACACTCAGAAGGATTGTCAAAGAGTTGGGCGGCGTCGCATCTGGCGGCGGTTGCCTTCCACTCCAAATTGGAGGGGAGAGGTGATCCCACAAAGGGGTTTTTGGTGCGTTCGGCATTGAAAGGCTGGGCCCGTTCGGAGCCAAGGTCCGAGGATGTGCGCAAACCAATTGACTTTGGGTTATTGGTGAGGTTGTTGGCCACATTACCTAGCATATGCTTTAGTGAATACGAAACGGCGCTATTCAGGTTGGCGTTCGCATGGGCCTTTTTTGGGGCCTTTAGGATTAGTGAGCTAGTTTCTGCATCCAAGAAAGACACATCTGGGAGGGCCATTGCTTTGGGTGATGTATCCCTGTTCCACAAAGACTCAGGTGAAGGGGTCAGTATATGGTTGAGGAAAAGCAAGACGGATCAACAGGGAAAAGGTTTTCACATATGCCTACATGGGGCCCCCCTGGCAGATTGCTGCCCTGTGCACCTTTTCAAGAGGTTTATACAAATAAGAGCTACAAGCGCTGGCCCCCTGCTAACCCACGCCGACACTTCCCCCCTCTGTGTATTTCAATTTCGCAAGGTGCTGACCTTGAAGGCCTTGGGAATTCAGGGGGAGGGATGGTCCACCCATAGTTTCAGGATAGGCGCAGCTACCACTGCCTTTCAGCAGGGCATGTCTCCACGGGCGATCATGAAGGTGGGGAGGTGGGAGTCGGGCCGTTATCGATTGTATGTCCGCCCCCAGCATAATGCATCCCCTGAATAATACTAGATACGGAGGGCACTCAAGGGCGGGGCGGAGTAGCGTGTGTGTTGGATCCGGGCGGATCAAAGAATTTATGGTATGGTATGTTTTTTCCCCTTAGATGATGCAGTATGGCTGATCGGCGACTCATTTGTGACACGCGCTGAAAAAAGGGCCAGGCAATGGACGATCGGCCACAACCTGGGTTTCAAGGGTACCGAGTGTGTGTGGCTGGGCACTCCTGGCATGAGGTGGCATTCCTTGCTGCCGGCAATTCACTGGCGACTCCAGTGGCGGCGGGCACCAAGGTGGTTATTGATTCATTTGGGGGGCAACGATCTGGCCAAGTTGGGTCGCGGACGCTTGCTCGCACAAATACAGGTTACTTTGCGTATAATGGCGCACGAGTTGCCAGGCACAGAAATATTCTGGTCAGAAGTCCTGCAAAGGCAAGTATGGAGAGCCGCCATTTCTGTAGCCGGCATGGAGAAATCCAGAAAGCGCCTCAACAGAAGTGTTGCAAAATTTACCAAGGCAGAGGGCCTGGGGTACGTAGGGCACTGCTGTTTGAGCTCCTTGCCTTCCCATTTTGAAGCGGATGGGGTCCACCTATCTGATAAAGGCAACGATGTTTTCCTAACGGCTTTATTGGGCGAGCTAAAGAGGGCAGGTTGCAGATGTATTCAATGGTGAGTATGGTAAGCTGTAATTGTCTAGTAAATTTGAAGGAGAAGCAAGGTCCTAGGGTTTGGGGGCATTGATGGCAGCGTCAGCCACCATCAAAGCGTGGCGGAGTATCGGGGCAGTCCTAGCCAATGAGGTACTTCACGCTGCAGCTGCAGCGGCTCGGGATTGGCCGGGCTCGAGCCGATCCCTCGACGGGCACTGACTCCCTTCCTTAGGGCTTTAGGCCAACAATCATCCTGGTCAGTGCCCCTGATTCCTGCTGGCTGTGCCAGTGTAGCTGGAATAACCAGCAGTTTTGTCAGTTTGGCCAGTGGCTAAAGTGGTGACATGGTTCACCCGTATCTGACTGTTTGTAATGTGGCTGGGACTGTCCCAAGTTGTCTTGCTCCAAAATAAACTGTGACCTTGTGTTTTTCCAAAGAACTTTAATACAGTTGTCTGTGTATTCCTTTATTCATTTCATTGTGTTATGATAATGACCTAAGGAGGTGGGGGTGTCCAATGTGGATCTCCCCGCTAAGAGGCTGACCGGCCCCCGCAGGGGGCGCTAGAGGGACAGCCTACATAGCGGGCTGTCCCTTCTGGCCACCCCCTTCCGGTCGCTGGTCAGGCCTCTCTCCTCTTCCTCTCCTCCTCTGAAGGGGAAGAGGCGTTCCCAGGGGGACCTGGCTACCGGTCAGGTCCCCCTGCGGACACTTATAAGGGCGGGAGCTGCTGGCCATCAGTCTCTTTGCCCAGCAGCTCCCGCCCAGTGTGAATTGACACCCACCCACCCACGCCTGAGAATATAATTCTGAGGTTAAACAGGTTGAAGATTGGTAAGTTTTAAAACTGGAGTAATACGTGCAGACCGGTGGTAGGAGTAGGGTGACGCTTTTGCATCATCAGTAGAATTAGTAGAGTACCATAGTAGAAGTATTGATAAAATAAGTTAGTGTGTTGTTTGAGTTGTTCCTAATATTTTCGTTTCTTGTTACAGGCGGAGTATCGGGGCGGTCCTAGCCAATGAGGTACTTCACGCTGCAGCTGCAGCGGCTCGGCATTGGCCGGGCTCGAGCCGATCCCTCGACGGGCACTGACTCCCTTCCTTAGGGCTTTAGGCCAACAATCATCCTGGTCAGTGCCCCTGATTCCTGCTGGCTGTGCCAGTATAGCTGGAATAACCAGCGGTTTTGTCAGTTTGGCCAGTGGCTAAAGTGGTGACATGGTTCACCCGGATCTGACTGTTTGTAATGTGGCTGGGACCGTCCCAAGTTGTCTTGCTCCAAAATAAACTGTGACCTTGTGTTTTTCCAAAGAACTTTAATACAGTTGTCTGTGTATTCATTTATTCATTTCATTGTGTTATGATAATGACCTAAGGAGGTGGGGGTGTCCAATGGGGATCTCCCCGCTATGTTTCGCAACAATGTTTTTTGCTTGTCTCTAATGTATTATAAGTTCCGCCTTCGGCTTCCCGGTGAGACGTTTTTCGCACGTCCGACCTGCTCTTCCTCACTTGGTATCCCTGTGCAGCGCACCAAACAGGTTAGTAAGTCTTTTCAAAACCGTTCTTTCTTTGTACATTTTTCCATGCATTGATAACTGCCGTTTCTGTTGGCAAGCTGCATCTTGAAAAGTGAAAAATGCTCCGGGGCCACTCAGCTGAAGGGCTGACAGGTTCACAAGCTGTTGTATAGCCGCTTCTGATGCGGTGACAAGCTGCTTTCCTGAAAAACAAAGTTCCATCAGTCACCCGGTTACTTCCCTCGTGACTTTGGTGCCCGTAACACACCCTGCAGAATAAAAACGATCAGCCTCCCATTGACAGAGTAAGTAAAAAACTCCAGTCTAAAGGCTGCTTTGTGAACAGGACAATGTTCAGAAAAAAGAAGAGAGACTCTGCATACGTAAAGTACTATTTTGCTTGGGTCCCTGTGCAGGGATCCAAACTGGTTCGCTTGGGTCCCCGTGCAGGGACCCAAACTGATTTCTGGTTTTCCGCTGCCAAGGCCGCTCCTTATATTGGACCCACCCAGGGCTGGCCCTGGGTCTTTGTTGTGCCTGTGTGGGGGGCTTGTTGCCAGCCCCCCCCCCCTCCCCTCCGGCTGGCGGAGCCGATTGCAGTTGCACCCTGGGTGCATGTCTGCAGTTGGTCCCTGCCTACTTCCTGGCTCTCCTATCTTGGGTGCTTAGCACCTCTTTGTGAAGAAGGGCAAGGTGTTGTTTACATCTGGCCCTTCCTTCTTCTGCTTTGTGCTGGCAGCAGCCTGGCTGCCCTCAGGGCGGACATGAAAGCTAAGTGGGGAGGGGGCGGGGGCCATGTGTGTGTTGGTTCTGTGCTAGCTGCCCCCGCACTCTCCCTGCTCTGCCGGCCATGGGGCAGGGGTTACCCACCCCCACCTGGTACCCTTGCAGTGTGGACAGAATGGTGCAAGCATGGCTATTAGAGTGCCAATCTACGTTATGGTGTCAGAAAGAGGTGAGCTTTCAGGTAGGTGCCCCTACTGTTTCCACTACACAGAATCTCACATTTATTTTTTTAACCAGTAAGCAATCAAATCGGCACTAAATTCTTATGCATTTAATATCAACAATAACGCATCCGTTTCAAGGCTGGAGGATATTGGGCCCGATTTGCAAAGCGTTTTACACCTTTTTCATTAAAGCAAAGTTGTATAGCATACATCACCAGAGCTGTGTGATGGGGAGGTCCAGAGCCCTGCTTTATGATACAGGAGAGAAATCGGCTGGAACTCTGCAATAATTGGAAAACCTCATTTGCTTTGTGGAAAGTCGGGAACAGTGGCATTCAGCAGCCCTCAAGAAATAGAAACAATCATTGCCAAAATGCATGAAAGGAAGAACAAGTGGCCCTCAATCAGCAAGAATTCAGAGAGAAACTGCCGTGCGCTTATAATTAACTTCCCCAATCATATTTTTTTTCTCTGAAAATCAAATTTTCCGTTAACGCGGCTCTTTTCAGTGCCACCCTGCTCTACACAAACGCTTCTGATTTAGTATTGATCTCCGAGATGCGTCAGCAACGTACACCTGCAACTCTGCCAAGAGCGGGACCACTTCACTGACGCACGCGCTTGCCGCCATCATGATACATTGCGGCCCACAGTGCAGACACCCGCTACATGCTTCGAACGATGCCCTGTGTGAGAGCACTCGTGGGGCGGCCCAGACCTGCAGCTGAACTGCACCCACTGTAAATGTGCGGGCATTATGATATTACGTCCCTTGGATATTTGTAAACCACTGACTCGCCATGGCGTGGCAATGCTATGTTCAGTGGAGAGCTGCATTCCAGCATCCTCATGTGCTTCTGGTCTGACAGCATGCCTATATGAAATATTGGCAGGTCATTTGCCACATTCAGGGGCAGTAAATGTATTAATTGCCTCCAGGGAGGTGCCATTTGGGGGGTTGTGGCGTGCCATTTTGTTCACTAGTAGGTTAGAGCAAGGAAATTGTACAGGCTTACTGTTGTAATGTGTCTCTGAGTGTGGGTGATATCACTGATGGTGGAATGTGGTGATGTCAGTGAGTGTGTAGTGTTGGGATGTTATGTTCTGAATGCAGGTTCTATGTTTTACAGTTTGAGATCTAAGCTGGCATGAAGGGACGTGCCGGTGTCTTCCTGGCACAAACTTACAAATCAACCTACAAATAACTTACCTGCTGGTCCGGGTGTTACTTCAGGTACCAAGTTATTACACTGGAGACGAGGATGGGATTCTGCCGAGGAGGAGGCAGGAGTTGAAGTCCAGGAACATCGTCCTCCAGAGTGCCCATGTCCCATGGTATGTCAGTATGTTCTCTCTGGGTGTCCTGAGTTGGTGACTGTGGCTCAGCAGGACGGGTGGTGCTGAGTTTGACTGCCAGGAGTACTGGAGCGGATCCAATCTGCGCTCTAAGCCGTGTGCAGAGCAAGGGGGTGCTGCACGGAGCTGCCTCTTTGATGCCCTTAAGAGTCAGAGTGTAAGTTTATTCTGGTCCCCAGTAAGGCATGGGGGCTGTTCGGCACGCACTTCGGTGTGCGGTGAAGGTGCAGGTGCCTTTTGGAAAGTTACCCCAGCAGAGAGCTGTGCCCCAGCAGCCTGTGCCCAGGAGGCCAGGTGGTGCTGCAGCTACTGAGATTGTGCAGCAAGAGGCGGAGAAGACGTGTCCTGGGCACTCCGTATTTAGCCTGATCGCGAGGGGAAGGCGCAGTTGCATTCCCCACAGGCGGTGCGAAGCGGGGCCACATGCATTGCTGGCCGGAGGAAGTCCGGTGTCTTGTCGCTCCGCTGTGAGGTAGCGCCGTACTGCAGCAGGGCTGAGTACGTGTAGCCCCAGGTCTGCCTTGGACGGGTGGCAGTGGCGGCGGATAGTACCCTGGGCGAGGGTCACAGCGCTGTAGACACTGGGTGAGTTTGCCAGTGACGACGGGGAGCAGAGACGCGGTCCCTGTGGCGCCCATGGCAAAATGATGATGTTGAGGGATAATCACAATGCGTTCCAGGGTGAGGAGCTGGAACTCGGAAGAAGTTTTGCCCGCGTTGCGTGTATCGCGTACGTGCGTGGAGCCTTGATGGCAGTTAGGTTAAGGAGCGAGTGCAACGTTGCGTCCGGGACTAGGACGTGGAGAACAATTTCTCCTGGATTTGTTAATGGAGTTTCAGAGCGGAAGACGCCGGAACGTATGTCGGGGACCGCATTGAGGACAGCCTGTCTAATCCGCCTGACTGTTGTGCGTTTTGTCCTGGATTTTAACAGGAGTTGCTGGGTGCTCTTTAGAAACATTGGATGTGTCGGGCCTCATGCTGAGTGAGGGCCTACATGAAGAGAACAACATGTTTCCTTAAGTTCAGTACTGTAGTAAGGCAATTTGTCTGGCCAGTGTGTGTGATGTTTCGTGTTTGTGTTGTGGCCTGTTAGCTGGTGTCTGTCATATGGACCGTTATGGATGAGCATGTGTCAGTGGTGGCCCAAAGTGTATTTTTTTTTTAGTAAACGTTTGCCATTTTAAAGGAGAGTTCCGGGACTTTTTTTTTATTGTCCCTACGGTTCGGCCATGTGTTTTTAAGCATAACTCGGTAGATCGTAGAAAACTTTCCTATGGACCTTACCCGACTTTTCGTCCATTAACGCACTCGAAATCAGCCGCCATTTTCTGATAATCCTATCACTTGCCGCATCGCCCTGGCTCACCTGCTTTTGCGGCACTAAATCAAATCCCCCGCCCCTGAAACAGACTTTATCAAAACATTCATATTCCCCGCCTCTATCCGTGACGTGACTGTGCTGCGTAGGCAAACGCGCCCAGGCGTCTTCTACGCGACTCCACACAGAACCCGGAAATCAACACAGATCAGCTCACACAACACAGCGCGCCACAATTCGCAATATGAAACTGTACTTTTAAATCAAACCGCAAGATTGTAAATTTGGTAAAGTACATTTATTTGACATCAAATGTTTAGAGAATATTCAGCGATTTTCATTTTTATTTGCTCTCGATCCAAAATAGTTCGTCTTGAGGCAAGCGATGTTCATGTGCAGTACACAGGGTGTTGGTTTACGATAAAATAAGCTCTTCGGTCGCACTGATAATCGCATGGCTGTTCCAACGACGAGGCACTGGGCCACCACAACGGTCTGTATGTTGCATCTAGCCGTTATGACCGCGTAAGGGCATACTTGTACTTGGCGATCGTCCCATAAAATGGTCAGGGTGGTAACGTTGTTCACACGGAGAAGCAACTGGCGGTTATAAAAGCCATCCGCCGGTGTCTGGTACTCGTGACACAGACAATAATGGGTGAAGTACCTGTTTGAAAAACATAAAAAATTAAATTAGTCTCACCATCAGATCTTTATTAAAATTATTCATTTTATATATTCGGTCGGGAAATTATTTCATAGCTAGGACAGTGCAACTGGGTTTTAAACGTCAAGGGGGGGCTGTAGGATACTGAGACAGTCCCTCAGTGCAGGGGTTGACAGGGAGTGCAGGTGGAGAGTGGAAGGGCCCAGGACCGAGATCGCAGACAGTGGACCAGTTGTAGCAGGGGAGAGGGAGAGAGAAAGCAGAAGCAAAGAGGAAGGTTTTGAGGTGCTTCCGTAAAAGGAGACGGTTCTCCCCAAGATAGTGCGCGGTACAAAACAATATGCCACATAGAACGAACAAGTACAACTTAACCCGTCTTTAAAGCTACTGTATAGTAATTAAATTGCGGTATAAACTCATCTAAAGAGTTACTTACATTATATTTGCATTTTCCATTGTGTCTGTGCGTAGGGCAGCCCCGAAATACCACTCCTTCTATGCCGACGTTATTTCTTCTAATGAACAAACATGAAATGGCTTTCGTTTCTGAAATTATATTCATTATCGTTTCTTACGTGGTCCCGGCCTGTCAAGGTCAAATAACAATAGAACCTTATACTGAGTCGTGGGCCATTCTGGCACCCGAGAAAAAATCAAAGCAGCTGACCTTCACTTTGAACGAGCACACATTCCTAGTTAGCTACATTCAGTGTAAGGCATTCTCACAGGACTTGAAATTTACACTCCATCTTTGCATTTTGTCTGCGTGCTTTGCAGCCCCACAGAACCATAAATACGGAGACATTCTATATTTTTTGAAAAATGATTTATATTACTGTTTGGTTTAATTTAATGCGCAAATGAACAAGGTTGGATAGATACACATATTCAATGGGCCTGCGACATGAGGAGACTCGAGAGAACAGACAATCAAATTACAATCATTTAAACCGTGATGTGTATTTCTCAATGAGTTCTTCTTTAGGTGGACATGGAACAGAGGCAATGTTGGGTGGCAATGCAGTTGTCCCCTGCACAGGTTCGTTCACAACTCCATTTATGTGCCTATCTAGGACGTCAACAATAAGTTTCTCAATAAACTCATATTGCATATCCTCAAACACTGGTTTGATCACCCATTGTTTACTTCTTTTAGTGAAGGCCTTATTGTAGCGAAGCGTCCCTAAAGTTCCGGTCGTCCTACTTTGTTGACGGCCAACATTATGGTTATGTGCCAAGACCGCTAAAAGAGTCCGATTTATCATGCCCTCCATGCCAAAATGCAATCGTTTTGGCCTGTACTTTAGACACATATTGTGGAACACCTCCAAATCTCCTGTGTGGCAGAATTCCGTGAGTCCCCTCAAAGCTTTTGTTATAGTTTTATCAAATACAATCTTTTCAATGGCTTTGTGAGTGGGTGATGAAGGAATCAACCACTTCTTCTTCCGTGCCTCCTCTGTGGACAAATGGCCATGTTCACAATTGTGGAAATGTTGGTTCGTGTTCCATCGGTGAACGTTTGTACAGTGTGGCATTACTGACCGCCATTTTTCCAGTAGAATTTCCAACGACCCTCCACATGTTTTTGAGCTCCACCAAAGATGGTTGCTGATTGACTTGGACCACTGTGAAATACCTTGCAATTCTTTTTTTTTACCTGCAGCCGACAATTTTTTATTGATTGATTTTGCAAGATGCCAAACGTCAAATTGGTGATTTATATTTTTGTACTGTTCTCTCATTGTCTTGGCAATTGAAACGTGTCTGTCCGTGGCTATCAGGTCGATCACCATTCCCCGCGATTGTAGTTCTTGCAATGATGCTACAAAGCCAACTTTCTCCATGGCCACTGAGGATGTACTTTGTGACACCTGCACGACCACCGAACTCACAATTTTCTTACTTTCCATGTCCTGAAAGTGGTAGGTGCAGTACTTGGCTGAAAATCCTGGGCTGTCGCACTGTCCATCACCGGCTAGCCTGAACCGTTTGCCCGCGAATGTACTATCAATAGACATTTTTTCCATTCTCCAAGCTTCGCTAATGGCTGGAAATAGATAATCGGTTTGGTATTTGTAGAACTGAGTTTTCGCAATGAAATGGATTCCCACAAACTGAAAGAAAGACTCTAATTTTTTAAAACTTGAACCACTAAAAAGTGCAGCCGCTGCACAAAGTAGATTGCCTGCTGGCAGTTGTCCCAGCATAGGTTGTGCAGACCATGTGAAAGGATGATATTTTGTACAGGTGGCATGTATTTTAAGGTTAGTGCCTTGAATTGCACGAGTCACATTAATCAATGGCTCCCCACATACTTCCCCACCAACCAAATGCCCACATTTCATCCGAATAATAATATCAATCAAACAACTATCGAATACAATGAATTTGGCCTCTTTCCTTATACTGTCACTCTGCATCCCAGCTGGTTCGGCCTGTAACGTTGAGGACATGTCACTCACATGAAAGGTAGAATCTCTGATATCGTCTTCCGCTATGTTCAGTGATATTGATGGTGTTTCATTGTCGTCTACTTCATTCTCTTCCATTGCAACATCTGTTCCTTCTCCGGCGATGGGTGAATAAAACAATTTCTTCAACTTTCTCGCGGTCTTAGTTTTTGCGGGTGTGGATTCTGTGAATTGATCTCCGACTGCATCCGAACTACCAGGAGGACATTCACTATCAATGGCTGGTGGTGGTATAGCTCCGTTGTCAATCACTTCATATTCTTCCCATTGGCACGATGCTTCTCCAGTCTCAAGTCCCTGCCAAAAGGTTTGACAAGCAACATCTCTCGTTCGCTTCACTGTCTGTGTAGATCTAGTTCGTACACCCACTCGCAACTAGAGGACAGATTGGAAAAGGGGTGTTCAGTTTAAACACAACTTACAGTATTGAACTATTAACAGTGAAAAACAACATAATATAGTGACCAGGACACTAACCTTCTTTTGCTTTCTTTTCTTTGAAACTTTCTTGCCTCGAACTTCAACATCAGGACGCTGTTGCTCCGACTCGTGTGTGCATGTCTCCACTTCCTCTTGCGCTGCAACAACTATGTTTTCCTGATAAGCACATCCATCACGCACTGACGCTCCATCGACTCCCTGAAACATAGAACTTTCATTAGTATGTATAATAATATCGAAAACACAAAATGTACTTGGGGACCAATACCCACGTACATCTCAATAGCAAAACACGAATGAACGCTTTGTGTAGAACATTCAAACGACAATTATTCACGCATTGTTGATCTAGTTAGATGGAACTGTCAAGATCCATACCTCGGGCTCCTCATAGACTTCCATTGATGATATTATTGAAGATGATGCTTCAGTGACTCCCTGAAACACAGTAATTGCATTAGTATGGTTTTCTATTTTGATAAAAAGAACAGAAAGTTTGTGCAGGCGTGAACGGCTCATCTAAATAGACCTGCACAAATGATCAGTTGTCTAAAATAAATAATGGATATCTAAATATGATTCGATTTGCTCGATCGTTGGAAGTGTCACCACCCAGAGATCTGCATCAACTACTAGGGGTGATGTTCTTGTAGAAGAAGCTCCGTCATCTCCCTGAAACATAGTACTTGCGTTAATAAAGAAGGAAGTATAGCGGATGTAATCACGTCATATGATTTCGCTTGATCGAACTGTCAGTATCCATACCTCGAAATGCATAAGAACATCAAGGGACGATGTAACTGCGGTGCACACTTCTGCAAGCTGTTGCGCCGACCCGTAACTGCACGCTCCCCCTTCTTCTTGGACTAATGCTCCATCGACTCCCTGAAACATAGGACTTTCATTAGTAATTAACACAATATTGAAAAAAGAAGACACATAGGAGGGCGACGACAGAAGGACATATCAATGGCTAAAAACGAAAGAAACATTGTGTGTAACAATCACGCTACAAGAATGCAAGATCTGATGATCTCCATCGATGGAACTGTCCTGAAACGTACCTCGAGCATCTGAGTGACATCAACGGTAGTCGTCAATACGTTGGACTCCTCAGCATCTCCCTGAAAGACAGTACTTGAATTATTTTGGATAATAATAATTATAACTGAAAACAAAGACTAGAGGACGAGTACAAGGGTGTACCATTAGGTAAAATAATTACACGATAAATTAAAACTATTGATTTACATGCCTAAAACAAGTCAGTGGCAGAATAGCCAAGTAAGATTACCCGATAGGCGCTTGAAGTGGCTGATGACTGCAATAACGACACGGATGGAGAATCTTCCGCCTTCATATTGAGTGGATACATAAATGGGGAAATTATTGTTAGCTAATGCTACACACTACCGCAAGGCCGAGAGATAAATACGTAAACTTGACTCACCAGTGGAGGGATGTGGACGAATAGAGTGGGAATAGCGGTTGAGAGCAATTTTCGCCTCGCTCGCGGTGTGTTCTTCTTTATTAGCAATGATGTGGAGTACATGTCAGAGGTAAAGTGCCTGCTGCAGATGCGGTATCGATCACCCCTCTTGTCCGCAAAGACTTCTAGTACTCTACTTTCAAGCTCAGAGGGTGGATATCCGCAATATCGGACCCATTCTCTTATCTGATCTATTGTCTTAGGGAAAACATGCATTATAGTACCTTCAGATTTATTATGGGTCTTCGAAGGGCAACCGCCAATAGAACAGGCAGGCATTGTGGAAAGTTCTGAAAAGTAAAGATCAACAATTCTCTATGAATACCAATGTGTTAAAAAATTAAATGACACATAAAAGGTTCAATGCAAGGTATGTTTTGGTTCTTGGAACTATACACGTTATTCACATGCGGATAAGTATTTGAATAACTTTAAAAAAATAGAAAAATAATTTGACTAAACTCAGAACATGTGACTAGTTCCTTGCATGTACTGTCTTGAATGAAAAGAAATTGGACGCAAAATGAGTATGGTACATGGCCTTACCTTGACGAGCAAACAGTTAGATGCAGGGATCAGAGTAGTTTCTTGTCGTAGAACAGGGAGCAGTTCACAGGTTGCAAACTGACGAGTTTCCTCGAAGTGGTCACGGAAGTTCACAGAGACGAAGAGCAGATAACCAGCACCTTCACGGGTTGACTAGCAAAGTGAAAAGAAGTTCTCATTATAAATATGAAGTGGGTTATAAAGAATTCGAAACAGGGGTGTGTTTGTGAATGAATGACGTGTATATGTCGTGGCATTATGCGGTTTGCAGGGGGCCGTCCAGCGTGAGGGGGGATGCTTGGCAGGAGACACGGGGTCTGGCGGTAGACATGGGAACAACAACCCATGCTCTATAGACCACTTTGAAGTGTACATGGTCTTTGGCACCTCTTGGCCTTTATCGCTCCCTGACAGCTCCACTTGCCAGCGCAAGTACCCCGGTGCGAACTGCCTTTGATAGGGCGGGGGTGGATTGGGGCGGTGGTCGTGCAGACAAGACACAGGAAGACTCGTGAATGGAGACACACTTATGTGGATTGCAGGGGGCCGTCCAGCGTGAGGGGGGATGCTTGGCAGGAGACACGGGGTCTGGCGGTAGACATGGGAACAACAACCCATGCTCTATAGACCACTTTGAAGTGTACATGGTCTTTGGCACCTCTTGGCCTTTATCGCTCCCTGACAGCTCCACTTGCCAGCGCAAGTACCCCGGTGCGAACTGCCTTTGATAGGGCGGGGGGTGGATTGGGGCGGTGGTCGTGCAGACAAGACTCGTTTGCCGCAGGGCCTCACCAAGGAGAGGCCATCTAACTGCATGTAAGAGGCAGGCTGCAGGATCTAGTACATGGAAGGCAGGGGGGTGAGTTTATAAATACCTCACCCTCCCAGGAGAATATATGGGTGCAGTTCACCCTGGAGACCCTGGATCCCTAGGCAGTTAGTCAGCAGCAGGCTGGCCTGTGGTGGCAAGGCGGCACGGGCCAGAGGGGGTCATCTCTGTACCCGGTGCCCAAAAGGATGATTTATTATGATCAACCATATTGATTATTTACCTATAACCATGTTTTGTATCAATAAAATCCAACGGCCTTCCTTTTATTGCCAACGCTTGAACAAAGTGGTGTGATAAGTATTTTTGGGGGAGGAGGCAAGGCCGGGAGGCTTGATGCCAACCCGCAAAATAACATATGTATGTCTGCTGCATATGGGTTCAACGGTTATGTGGATTGAAGGTGGGCGGCCAGCGTGAGGGAGGATGCTGGCCGGAGACATGTGGTGTGACAAGACAAGGCACAGGAAGACTATTCAATGGAGACACACTAGATTCATTTAAAAAATCAAAACAACCATTGTTAAAATATATGTTGGGTTTTATTTTAGATCTTAATTTCAATTGAACATAAATAATAAACATTACACATTGTAAAGTTGCGGTTGCAGCACATCCAGGGAAAATCCGCGGTATTGTCCACTGTCGCTGGGGAAATGTTGTCTAAT
This sequence comes from Ambystoma mexicanum, assembly GCF_040938575.1. Taxonomy (NCBI): domain Eukaryota; kingdom Metazoa; phylum Chordata; class Amphibia; order Caudata; family Ambystomatidae; genus Ambystoma; species Ambystoma mexicanum. Next base: position 310,701,204 of record NC_090937.1, read on the forward strand.
GGCAAGTACCGCACAGGCAGGTATTACTCTCCGAACGCGGTGTCCGAGCCTCCCGTGAAGCCACCAAGTGAAGCAACGATAGGCCACCAGCCTGTACCACCTGTGAAAATGAAAGATGCAAACTGTATTAAAATGACAACTTTCTTATCACTGTCGATTCAGGTAAAAAATGTCATTCTGCTTTGAAAAAAATTCTATCTAGAAAATGCACAACATGGAACCAATTTACATGCATTCGAATGATATGTAGATGTAGTTTTATATGTGGGAGACGACCATGAAATAGTAGTGGCATCACTGACATCACAACCAGAGTATACTTACTCGTTACTCGGATTACGCGGACGAACAGTGCCGCAAAGTTCGTGCATAAGCACCATCATCATCCTCAACACGGTCCGTGAGAGGCAGGCTTCCCTGAACTCTGGCAGCTCGGTGATGCATTGCGGACTTGGCTCGCCTTCCGAAATGTAGGCCAAGCACCCGGAATTTTCACGGCAGCAGCAGTTCTCCTCCTCAGTTGGCATTAGCTCGCACCGATTGCACGTGCACCAGGTGGAGACGCCGTCCATGCGACATGATCCAGGCTCTTCATCCGTTGACTGGTCCTCCCAACTGCCGTTCGAATCCCCATCGTTTTCGCGTGCTTGCCTTTCCAGTAGTTCTTCCTCGGTGTACTCGGGCTCGTACATATACGGCATTATTGTAGCCATCGTGTGGTAAAGAAAGTAAAATAATTTATAGCGGTGGTACTGGTATCTGTTCACACGGGCTACAATCAACGAAGGTAGCTGACCAGAGCACAGAAACGAGTCACAGAATACTCAAAGTAACACACAGAGAGTAATGGAATCGAAAATCTGCTGCTGTGTGTTGTGAAACGGTGTGTTTATACTTATTGAGGAAAGAGGCGTCCTGCCATTTCCATGGCGACACTTCATTAGCTGAGGCGCAGCGATTGTTGACACGAAACGTGCTTTGGCGTTGGGAAATGGGCGGTACGCGTCTGCTGATGTCAGGCTCAGGGGCGGGGGATTTGATTTAGTGCCGCAAAAGCAGGTGAGCCAGGGCGATGGGGGGAAATGATAGGATTATCAGAAAATGGCGGCTGATTTCGAGTGCGTTAATGGACGAAAAGTCGGGTAAGGTCCATAGGAAAGTTTTCTACGATCTACCGAGTTATGCTTAAAAACACATGGCCGAACCGTAGGGACAATAAAAAAAAAGTCCCGGAACTCTCCTTTAATTGCATTTTAATTGCTTTTTTGTGAATAACCTGTTTTTCTTCAGGTCAATTCAAATTTGGGGTTTTGGCTGCCTGAATGAAGCATATTTGATAAAACCTGCCAGTCCCTTAAATCTTTTGGGAAACAGGGGGCAGAGGGTTTTAAGGGTGTCTTGATCAACCCCTTCAAGATACCCAATAAGTCCTTTGGGTCATTAAAAAAATACTGCAGTACGTGTTTCCCTTTCCCAGGCATCTGGCTCACGTGATAACCCATCTGTAAGCAGATCCACAAGCCAAGCTTCTGTGGAAAAGCAAAGACTGTAAAAACATGTATATATGCCTCATTGTTTGGGGACATTTGACTTTTAGGGCGTGTGTTGAAAGTGACCCAAATATATGTGTTTGGGGTCTCATCATTTATTATTTGTTGCTTGCACCCGCCTTTAGAGCCCACCAGTCTTTAGGCCAGCCCTCCTTGTTAGAACTCAGCCTCCATTTTGCTTCTACTGCTTTCTATGTGCTACCTTAGAAAACCAATTGTAAATTGAATGGCTTTTTCCCCCATTTTCTCAAATATTGTGCTGTAAAATATATCATTGCAGCATATTATTTTAAAGAGACTCCCTACGTGACTCAGGGCATCTTCTCTTCGCTTGCTCGTGATAATTCATGTGCAATGTTAATGTTCCTCCACTAAAAATATTCACCTTCCGCCAATAACATTCAATCATTTACAATGCAGTGCCAGCTCAGGTGATACTTGCCAATGTGGCTCAAAATGCTGCCTCTGCCACAGGCATATAGATAATAATGCTACTGGGTGCGCCTAGAGGTGGCGGGTCCTTTTTGGTGTGAGAGGTAATACATCCTTGCCTTTTTTTTCTATTTGTAAAAATGTTTGGTTTGATTCAAAAACTTAATTGCATCTTTCACCTAGTGCGCCATGTGGTGCACCCTGTGGCAGCATGTCATCATGCACACTGTGCATGCCAGATGGCACAGTGTGGTAAACCGGCCAAAGTATGTTGGTTTACCGCAATGTTCTCAGAAAGGGGACTCAGGTGCCATCTAAAGATTTGAAGATGCTTTATTATTTGTTCATACACAATTCTAAAGAAAGTAATTGGCAGAATACTGAGGTACTCCGAATAGAGCAGTGTCATGATGCACATGCCCCCAAGTGCCAGGATAATACGTTTTATAAGTGTCCGGCTGCTATGCACTACCCGTGACAGAATGATATGTTCGAAATGTCAGGATAATAGGAGAAAAGAAGGGGCACTCTCTGAACAAAGCACAGTTCTGCCTTCTTGATGCAAAGGTTTCCTCATCACAACAGCCAGTCTCGCCAAGGTTCCAGCAAACAGCTCAAAAGATTCCAAAACAAGTGATGGCTGCAAAACAATGCTCTTACCACATAGCCTCAGTCCTTCCTCTGCGCCCCTTCGTTGGGATGTCTATCCTGACCCATTGTGGCCGGTGCCACCCACTCCAACCCAGCTCCCCGGAAGTGTTGCCAGCAACCTCCTGCAGTATCGCTCTTTATCACATGCACTGGCCGACCCTCCAGGGCCACCAAACAGTGCACGTTGCCAGCTGCCTTTAGTTCACATGAATATTGCCACATGTGCAAGCCTTCCCTCCAGTACTCCCAGGCAGAGCTTTCTTTGACGTGAAACAGGGTGTGTACCTTTACTATTTTGTAGTAACCACAGAGTATTCAAGGTAAACAGGCCAAGCAAAGTGCTTGGACTGTTTTCTCGAGTTATTTAGGAGGACAAAACATGTGTTGCCTAGTTTGAGCAATCACGGAATGAATCTACCGCTGGGTATATATTACCACAATCTCAAAACACAACTTTTTTTACAATTAGTAAAGAAATAAGAGATACAAGCAATACATAAAAGGTATTTTACTGCTTTGTAAAGTGAGTAGCTAGAAAAAGTCAGTGCAGAAAAAACAGTAACATAAAACTCTTCTGAATGGCTATTTACATTCAAGAGAGAAACATTCAGCACATTGTGAGGGCAAATTGAGAATAATTAACATGTGAAGACAAATTGAAAACAATTGACATGTGCAATCAACATGGTATGAGATAATTTAAGTCAAATATCTCTAAATGAGTCGTGCTTCAACGTTTGTCCGCAAAAAAGGAAAAGGTTATGGATGCATATGTAGTTTTACTAATTATTTAAGTGCATCATAAGTTCCCATATTTGGTGCTGGAAAAATGTTTGGTTAAGAGTCCTTTCATAAAGAGGTCCATGAGTAATGCAGGGTCTTTTGATACAAGATATCTGATCATTAGCCAACGTGATCAGAAGTTGGTTGATAGCAAAAAGTTTCAACTTGGCTATTGTACAGGTACATCACTGTTCCCTGTAGTTGTCACGTTTCGGTGGTAATGGGTTGAGGTGGAGTCCGCCTTCATCAGGGCTGAGAATCAGGGACCCTGTAGGGGGTGACATAAGTGTTGTTGAGATTGGCTATAATACCAGGGGAGTCCCCATTAATGGGACTAGGTTTACAGTTAAGTTTGTTCTCGTGGCGACCGGATTACAAACTTACTTGCCGGTGCGCTCTTACTCAAGCGCATTGGTGTGGTCACACTTTGTGGAGAGGAGGAGACCGTCTTTTTCGCCGGGACCATGAATCTAGGTACCTGGCCCAGGTTTGCGAGCTTCCCAAAAATAGCAGAATGTTCACGAATGGTCTCGAGGCTGTTTAAAGTAAACAGGTGGTGCCGTTAGACTATTTTAGATCCAAACAGTCAGCAATGTATTTATTGTTCCAGGGGTTACAGGTTAAGTCATGCAGAGGATCCGCTGCTTAGCTTTTGCTGTGAGCGGTAAAATGGAGTATGGTGCAGTTGCTAACATATCTTTTTTATTTTGTATTGTTATTTCAAAATTATAGGTTTGTGAACAAGCTGGGTGCCATGTAGCCTCCCAGTATTTTAAAGTGCATCTTCTAACCTCAGAGTAGTTAGATGTTGTGTGGCCCTATAAAGAAATTCTGATTGCGGTGTGCAAGGATTGGTGCCGGTGGTACTTGCCGCCATGATGCCGATAGATTCAAATGGCAGCTAGAATAAGGAACGTGACGTCCCGTGTACCAGCGTTAGTAAAGGGATTCGGCATGTTAGTGTTAAAAACGTCCTGCTTTCTTTGACGGCCTTGGGTAGTTATGCCCAATTAAGTAGCTCTATATCCCAGCGGGCAGCCTCACTTAATGTATACAACATATATCTCAATGCTTTAGGTGTTCAAGGTCTTCTAACATTTTCTGTTAAACATTTCCTTCTGCACAATATTGAATCATTGGGCCTCATTACGAGAACGGAGGTAGGGCTGCCTCCGTTGCGGGCTCCATTACCGGGTTCCTGCAATGGGGACTTACCGGGTTACTCCGAGATTGGAGGACCCGGTAAGTCCTCCATGCAGGAACCCATCCCGATTCCCATTTGAGCCCCCATAGGGCTCAATGGGAATGGGGAGGGAGGTAATAACGGGCATTTACATCTGTCCCGTTATTGTCTCCCTCTTCCCCTCGCGGGACCCGGAAAGCACGCCTGGTTTTACCAAGCATGCGATCCGGGTCCTGCGATGGGAAGCTTGTAATTGGCACTCCCGGAAGGAAGGGGGCGGTGCTGTACCGGCCCCCTTCATCCGGGAGCGCCACACTTATAATGAGGCCCATTACCTTACCAGAGTATCGTTCCGTCATTTATGCTGTCTGTCAATGCATGTTTCTTCTCATCCAACCTGCCCAGATGATTCAAGCCATGTAGCAGCGCCACTGCAGCCTGCAGCATAGAAAAAGCAAAGGGAGGGCAAGAAGTGAAATAATCTCTGGACCGGTGGGTCCTGCCAGGTTTTAACCACCTCCCTATAAAGTCAATCCGGTACGGGGGCCAAGCTCGCCCCTATTAAGTGTCCAATCTAGCCAAGAATATCCAGTTAACCTTTATTCAATGTTCAATCTGGCAAGAAAAATGTTTTAAACAAAATAGTCACGGCTATATCCCATGTCAGGATTGCCTGTCGGTGTTGCAATGTATGACTGCTCTCTAGAGCTCCTTGTGTGTTTCAGTGCAGATGAACACCATCAGCATACTCGTCATTTTACCGGTGTAACTTCTGCTACTGTGGGTGCTTTAAGCAAACATTTCAAACGCATCAGTCTTGGCCTTACTCCAGGCCGGATCATGCACTCTCAATGACACTGCTGGAGCCAACACATGTTTCACCTTCCCTTTATTGCTCCTCCTTAAAACTGCCGTTTTCCTTCTCCCGACCCTCCCTTTCCCTTTCGTTCCTGCTCCCTCCCACTGTTCTGTGTCTTCCCCTCCTTAAAGGAGCTCTGCCCTTTATTCACTCTCACCAATCAGCATTCCGGAATTCCCAAAGAGTTTCCACCAGCTTCTGTTATTATTTTTCTGCACCACACGTGTATTCCCTGCTCCGATGCTTTTCCCCTCTGTAGCCGAGTGCTTTCCGTACCTCGGGGCCAATATAAATATCCTTGCCATGCCGCTCATGCAGTTGGGATGTTTCAGTTACCCCCAGCACTCATCTCGACCAGGGAAAGCGTGGATTCCAATGTCAGTTGTATACTCTGCCATGTCCAGTATTCTCGGGCTGCACAATGGTCTGCAAGATTTCCTTAAATTTCTTCACTCAAGCCGGCACCAAAAATAGCTCTTCTAGCATCCTGCCCAACAAAGCTCAGTTGTAAGCTGCAATCTCAACACTAATTCCAGGATTCACACCAAAGCAATCATAACTCCTATCATTCCCGTTAACTTCTGGAGTAGGAGGGAGGTACAGACAATGTCCTCAAGCTGTCTCGGCCATCTTGGAGTCCCTTAGACAATGTTTTTGCAAGTCCTTTGGTTAGAAAGTTAGCTGGTAATATTGCAGTGGGATTTTCGAAACTTAGTGATCATGGTAAACTTTCTTGGTCAGTGCACTAAACAATGGAGAAAAGATCTTGTAAGATTCCTATAAAGCCATCTGTAAATCTGCAGGGTAGCAGATTTATTTAGTCTGTGCATAATGTAGAAAGATTTAATTCACATTTTTCCTTAGATAGTTGTTCTGCAGTTTCCTTGATGCAGACCAATGGCTGGGATATTCAAGCTTTTGTGGAGTCCACTTTGTCTTCTATGCACCTTGGCGGCATTAGGTTTCATCTAAAGGAGCTGTTTGCACATCTTTGCGGCACTCATATAGCCAATAAGAAAAAAGTCCTTTGTAAAGACATACGTACTGTGCATCGATTATTGCAGTTTACGCCACTCACTAAAATGAGTGCTATTATCTCTCCCCGAACTAAATAAAAATATTGGCTTTCAAACCATAAGCACTGTAAAACCAATGTTAATTGGAGATTCCTTTCTGTCCTATTTAATTCTAATGATTCCAGCACATTTAGGCAATATTTCCACGAATATTTGGTGGGCGAATCTTCCATTGAGCTTAATCTCATATCACAAGAGTCACGGGTTAACCGTATTACTAACATTTATTTTGACCCTTGCCAACGTTATGAATTAGAAACTCACTCCTTCCAAGGCCAGCTTGGTGTAGAAGGTTTTGAGAAAACTGATATAATTAGTAGGATTAAGGGTTCACGCGCTCCAGGACCTGATGGTCTCACAAATGTCGTAATTAAGAACAACCTGCATTATTGGGCCCCCATTCTTTCTTTGGTTTTTGCAAGAATCCTTGCAAAAGGAATCAATCTAATTAGCTGGAGAGAATCAATCTTAATCGTGGTTTACTAGAAGGATTATAGATCTAACCCAATGCATTACAAACTCCTGGCCATGATTGATTCCAGCTATAAAATCAGTGCGACACTTATGTGACACTTATATTGCATAAACTAAACCATTGCTACCCAATATTGAAACAGGTTTTAGAAGGGGCTTTAACACTTCTCACAACATCTGGGCACTCCAATATATGATGGCAGATATTATTCGCCATCCTGGGAGGAAACTCTATCTTTGCTATGTAGATTACTCCTGTGCATTTGATAGTGTCTCTCGCCCTATATTACGTGAGAAGCTCAAATGTTGGGGTATAGACATGAATCTGCTCTTTCTTATTAAGCTGTTATTTACTAAACAAACGGTGTCAGTTTGACTAGATTTTCAAGGTTCATTATCTAGATCTATTGTCAAGAAACAAGGTTTGAAGCAGGGCTGCATGTTATCGACCCTGCTGTTCAAACTTTACGTAGCAGATATGGATATGGTGATTAGATCCTATTGTAATTTCCCCCCTCGCATTTGTAAAGTAACGGTACCTAGGTTGGCATACGCCGACAATACAATTGTATTGGACATTACTCCCATTGGCCTGCAACATTGCATCAAGGCTTTAGCAAGTTTTGCCTCTAGAAATAACATGAAAATCAATACTAGCAAGACAAAGATCGTGATTATGGTCAGGCCTAAATGTAGTAGCAAAAGTTTTATTTGGAAATGAGAAGGTGTCACTCTAGAAGGTGTGACGTCATATATATATACCTGGGTATTGCCTTTAAAGTTTCAATCTTTACTTTTTGGGTAATTAAATCACAAGTAAGTGACAAAGAAATGGATTGTCATAAAACGTTTCATCATCAGGAAGGGTGGCCATGATTTGGAAGGCCTAATAACAATTTACAGAGTTAGCATTATTCCCTGTATTCTATATGGCATGGAGACTTTACCCTCTGCTGTGGTCTCCTGGCTGGATCGTATTAAAATATATGTGGGGTTGGGGTAAGGGATATTAATAAAGGTAGGGCGAAGGAGAAGGCTGCGGGGGTCTCCCCCCACAATAAAAAATAAATTGGTCACTTCACACTTTCGAAAAGACATGGATTCAGTCACATTACCTCATCCAGGAAACGTTTGTTCATCATCCAGTGGGTTTTTTATCAGATGAATTTTAGAGCTCTATAAATGCAAGAGAATCCCATGTTATCACAGCAGCTGCCTTTTATGTTTATATTTTAATCTGCATTGTATTAATGATGTTTTATTGTGTGTGATGTAGTTTTGATATTTATGCAATGTTTTATTGTTTGGTAGTTCACGAAACCATAATGCATTAAAAAAATAAAAAATACAAAAATAAGTAATACATTGCCGGGGATGGAGGGGGTGCGTAGGGGGTGGCTGCTTACATTTGCACTGACGCCCTTCTGCGCCATTTTCATTATTTGCACTGTGGAGTAAAACTGGAACTGTAAAAAGACGGCAGAAGTCTCTTGACACCTCTCATTTGCATTCTGCAGTGCAAATAGAGTGAACGCCCCCTGCAAGGTAAGCATGGCAGGCAGCATTTACAATGATTTCCTATGTATTCAGCCTGCTTTTTGCTGTTGTTTTTTAAGGCAGAGGGCAAACAGGAGATGGAACTTTAAGAGAGAGTGAGTGACAGAGTGACAGAGAGGTAGAGGGAGTGAGAAAAAGACAGCAAATCATGGAGAGAGAGAGGGAGAGAGAGAGGGAGGTGGAAATGTAACTCCTGTTCCACCCCTGCACTCCACCTTCAAAAACAATGAAAATCACCCAAAGCCTGAATGGAGATGTTAAGACAGATGTAACATTATCACACCTGTCTTTAGCACTTCCATTTAGGACTCGAAAATGAGCCCTTAACTGTTTAATACCATGGGAACTCTGCCTCAGTAAGATGGAGACTGTGGGTGGGTCTATATTGCAGGTCCCTTCACAGTGGAGAGCGTATATTTGTCAAATAAATAAATACAGTGCAGACTGGCTCCAAAAATAGGTCCAGGAACATTTTGGTCATGTGCATTTTAATTTTGGTTTGCTATGACCTTACACACTTGAAACTAGCCATAAAATAATATTCATAACCAGTTGTCAAAGTGGGGAAAAAAGTAGTGGCTCCATGGACTTGGAGAAAAAAAAAGGTGTTGTTGCAAGAGGTGTGTTGGGGGTGTGGTTAAATTAGCTAGGCATATGTGAGAAACCTGGGGGTATTCCCCAATATAGACCCCGAGAATCCTCAATTCAGGCGGCCAGGGGAGGGTCATCTCTTTTGGATTTCAACCCTGGGGGTGGACAAGCAAGGGAGGATCATCTGAGTAGGAGAGGCCGGGGTCACCCTCACGAGAATGCCCTAGGAGATAGGCAGTATCCCAGCCGGACACTGGTGGTGGAGAAAGTACCAGATGCCTTTTTGGGATATCTTGATTCCCATAACCCAAATCTAGGGAGCAAGATCGTTAGATCTCGCACTATCCATCATGGCCCCAGACTGAGAAGGGAAGGAGCTAATTACCCAAGAGAGGGAGGAAAGAGCAAGTAACACAGGGTCAGAGCACTGAGAGCAAAATGTGGTCATCCACTCCAAATCATAGGGAAACCCACCTAAAATCCTATACACATGGGTCATGAGCAGACATGAAGAAGGGGACAATTTCCTCCTTTGAGGAAGAACAAATCAGGAGAGTTTCTTATATCCCCTGTCAATACCCTGATAAAATGATCAGAACTCAACCTAAATCCTGTTATCCTTTTAAACACTCTCCCTTAACCTCAAGGGAATGTTTACAATCTCACCTCCTCTACCCTTCCCCAATTCCAACAAATACTGAGATGAGGAGGAGGCCACTAAGATCAGTAAAGATTAACCATAGGAATGACATGGGGAAGTACGGGGAATCTACTTTAGAGAAAACCACTGTCCCACTAATAAAGTCAGGCAGAGTCAGGCATTTGAAGGTAACATTTCACACCTGACTCCACTTAACAGTCTATTCAGCTATAAAAGGTTTGGTCATTCACAGAGAAATTAGCGAGCTGGGGATGCAGTCCAGACCGGTGGGGCCCAGGAGCAGAGAGAAGCAGGAGCTGCAGGCAGGAGGAAGACAGCATGTGGAGATGCTGGCCCGGTGCAGAATAGGGGCTGCGGCATGGCGAGGGAGCCGTGCCTCCAAGGAGCCGGAGACGCTCAGCCTGCATTCTACAGGCCAGGTCCAGGAGAGTGCTCATTCCCTTGAGCCCATGCCGACTCCAAGGGTGTCTGAGGGGCGGGAGGTGAGACCCTGCATTGCCTGAAGAAATCGCCTCTCAACGCGACGCTGCCCGGTGAGTTTGGTGGAGAATGTGAAAGAAACTCAGGAGCATGCATTTGAATGAGAGCAGAGCAGGAGAAAGGCACGGACAGGAAAAAGCAGTACAGCAATGCAAAGAAAGGAAAGTGTAAAAGTTGAAAGTAAAAGCGAAGTAGAAAGCAAAAAGGCTGAAAGCACAGCAGACAGCCAGAGCGAAGCAGAAAGAATAAAGGCTGAAAGCTGGAACTGAAGCATAAAAGGCTGAGAGCCTTGCTAAAAGCAAAAGTAAAGTAGAAAGTTGGAAAAGCAGATCGGAGAAGAAAGCGAGTAAAAGACCTACCGGAGAGGAAAGCCACAGAAAGTGGAAAGAAGAAGCGAGAGGCAAAGAAAGTTGCCAGGGGCACGCTAAAAAGGAAAGCAGAAAAGAGGTTGCAAGTTAGCACAGAACAAGAAAAGGCAGAGAAAGGTGCCTGGGGCACGCTAAAGAGGAAAGCAGAAAAGAGGGTGCAAGTTAGCACGGAACAAGAAAAGGCAGTGAAAGGTGCCTGGGGCACGCTAAAGAGGAAAGCAGAAAAGAGGGTGCAAGTGTGCACAGAAAAGAAAGCAGCTAGTCAAGAGTGCACAGAAAAGAAAGCAGAAGAAAAGGGGTGCAGGAAGCATCTGAAGGAAACCAAAAGGTAGAAGGAAAAGTGAGAGCAAGAAAAGATGTATAATATAAAAAGATGAAACTTTCAAGCAATTTAGGGCTTCATTTCGGATCATATAGGATTTATAAAGTTTTCACCTAGATGGGAAGCCATGTACAGCTGTATGCAGAAGCAGTGAAAACACTCCAACAAATGTGACAGGGACAGTATTTTGTACTGAAGGAACAGTGCACATACAATGTGTCACATGTCTATGTGTATACAAAGGGTTGGTCCTGTCCTCAAAACTTTGTTAATGCAATACATTCTTCCATTCATTATTTAAACCTTCAAAAGCATCCAGAAAAACAACTATCAAATACGTGCCACTGGGAAAAGAACCATCCAACTACTGAGATTTATCTACAGCTGCCTTTTATTTATTTGGCTAGACTTGTAGCTTTCATTCGTGTTTTTTAAAATTAGAACAAGTTTGGCTCATTACAAACAAAAGGATGTTGAGATAATATGTGAAAGCCAATCTTGAATGATACATACAATCAACAACATAAAGTAGGGGCATAAACATCACGTACCCACATAGGTAAGGCCTGACTAAATATTACTTCATATTAATCAAATCATGTGCAATAATTACCAGTTCATTGGGTACTCTTTGCATAATATAACCATTGCAACTCATATTTTCAATGCAACATTTTATACAAAGTTAGTAAAACATTGGGCCTCATTACAATTCACCCGGTATGGAAACAACGGTGGCGGTAAACCCGCCGCCACCGTTGTTTCCATACCGGGTGATCACGACTCCTGTAGGTGGAGGCATCAATCACCTCCCGCCTGCAGGCGGACGAGGAAACACCGGCACCATCACGAGATGGTGCCGGTGTTTCCATGATCCACATTCCCATTGAGTCCTATGCGACCTGGAAGTAGGGTCTAATAAAGCCTGGCGTTTGAGGGATGACCAAGAAACTGGTCGACATCTAGAAGTAAATGGAGAAAGTTTGTGTGGTTCTTGCTCGTGACCGCCCTGATTGGGCCACGCTGACCACTGACGTTTTCGGCTTCATTGAGTATCAGCCTTCTTCGGGGCCAAGCGTTAGCAGGTCTCCCTTAAAATAGAGCTGTAGGGAAATGTTGCTCTAAGTATTTTCTTCATTAAAATGATGGTAGACAAGTATTGAAATCAGTATCTGGAAGCTGCTTCTGTCTTCAGAGGAAGCATGTGAGACAAGCTTGTGTAGACTTACTGACCCGGGGATTGTGTCCTGGGTACTGGATCGCCACACAGGAAAGGTCCTTGGCCAGTTTTCACAACTCTGTTCACGATGCAAGCAGCTCCTGTAGAGCGGTGGAGGGTGAACAACATGAAAAAACATGGGGGGTAATTCATAGAATTCAGCGCAGAAGTAGCGCACGTGGGCAGCGCAGAGAGGGTGCGTGCGCCATCGTGCGCCAGCCATGTGCGTCAACCAGCATTCAGGCGCACCGCGTATTCGTGGATTTCCCAAGCCATTTCCAGCCATGGCGCAGCAAACATCCTGCAGTACCAGTTACGCCCCCAAAAACGCCCCTTGCGCAAGGAAAAGCCATACAAATCCCCAATCCGGTGCAAAGGGCTGCACTAACCATGGACCAGATTACATGTCCCCTACACTGTAATCGCATGAAAAACTACGCATACCCCACTTGCGGCAGACAAAACGCGTGAAAATGTACTCGCGCACCCCCTTGAATACACGTAACCCACTCGCGGCAGCCAAAACGCGTGAAAATCTCCCTGCGCACCGCCTTCAATATGCGTACCCCGCTCGCGGCAGCCAAAACACGTGAAAATCAACTTGCGCACCCCCTAGAATACGCGTACTCCGCGTGTGCCAGGCAAATTGCATGGAAAAAGTCCCCCCTGTGGTGTGGGCTGACTGCGGGTCATGGTCAGGGGTGATGGCCTGCCGCCGGGTCATGGTCAGGGTGGATGGCTGCTTGCGGGGCATGCCCAGGGGTGTAGGGTGGTCCCCTGTGGTGTGGGCTCGCTGCAGGGAAATGGTCAGGGGTGATGGGCTGGCTGCGGGCCATGTCCAGGGGTGTAGGGTGGTTCCCTGTGGTGTGGGCTGCCTGCAGGGCATGGTCAGGGTGGATGGGCTGCCAGCGGGGCATGGTCAAGGGTTGCAGGGGTCCCCCCTGTGGTGTGGGCTGCCTGCAGGGAATGGGGAGGGGTGATGGGCTGCCTGCAGGGCATGGTCAGGGGTGATTGGTGGTCCCCCGTGGTTTGGACTGACTGCAGGGCATGGTCAGGGTGGATGGGCTGCCTGCGGGGCATGGCCAGGGGTGTAGGGTGGTCCCCCGTGTTGTGGGCTGCCTGCCGGGCATGGCCAGGGGTGTAGGTTGGTCCCCCGTGGTGTGGGCTGCCTGCGGGGATGGTCAAGGGAGTAGGGTGGTCCCCCGTGGTGTGGGCTGCCTGCAGGGCATGTTTCAGGGGTGAAGGGCTGGCTGCAGGGCATGGTCAGGGGTGTAGGGTGGTCCCCTGTGGTGTGGGCTGCCTGCAGGGCATGGTCAGGGGTGTAGTGGGGGGGCCTGTGGAGTGGGCTGCCTGCAGGGGGTGAATGTGGCTACTCACCACACTGGTGCACGAATCTGGGGGTACGTGAGTGAGCTTTACACGCAATGTCGCTGGTGGGAGCGGGGTACGTGTATTCCGGGGTACGCGAGTGAGTTTTTCACGTGATGTCGCTGGAGGGAGCGGGGTACGTGTATTCTGGGGTACGCGAGTGAGCTTTACACGTGATGTCGCTGGCGGGAGTGGGGTACGTGTATTCCGGGGTACGCGAGTGAGCTTTTCACGCGATGTCGCTGGAGGGAGCGGGGTACCTGTTTTCTGGGCTACGTGAGTGAGCTTTACACACAATGTCGCTGGCGGGAGCAGGATACGTGTATTCCGGTGTGCGCGAGTGAGCTTTACACGCGATTTCACTGACGCGAGCATGGTACGTGTATTCTAGGGTACGCGAGTGAGCTTTACACGCGATTTTGCTGGCACGAGCGGGTTACGTGTATTCCTGGGTATGCGAGGGAGCTTTACACACGAATCGGCAGTGTGGGCCCTCCCAGGTGTGGCCTCCCCCCTCACCATGCCCCACAGGCAGCCCACACCATAGCCATCCCTACACCTCTGGTCATGCCCCGCAGACAGCCATCCACCATGACCATGCCTGTAGGCAGCCCACACCACGGGGAACCACCATACACCCCTGGGCATGCCCTGCAGACAGCCCACACCACAGGGCCCCCCCAACACCCCTGACCATGCCCTGCAGCCAGCCCATCACCCCTCCCCATGCCCTGCAGGCAGCCCACACCACAGGGGTGACCCCTGCAACCCCTGACCATGCCCCACAGGCAGCCCATCACCCCTCCCCATGCCCTGCAGGCAGCCCACACCACGGGGGACCACCATACACCCCTGGGCATGCCCTGCAGGCAGCCCACACCACAGGGGCACCCCAACACCCCTGACCATGCCCTGCAGCCAGCCCTTCACCCCTCCCCATGCCCTGCAGGCAGCCCAAACCACAGGGGGGAATCTTGCAACCCCTTACCATGCCCTGCAGGCAGCCCACAAGGCACCAAGTACTGGTGAGCCCCAACACAAGTACCCCCCCACCAGTGACGGGCACCTGCCAGCAGACCCTGACACATGTCCCTCCACCCCACCCCCATTGACGGCAACCTGCCAGCAGGCCCTGACTCATGTCCCCCCCGCAGGGTGACAGCATGCCCATTGACGGCAGGCCCCGACACATGTCCCTCAACCCCAGCCCCATTGACGGCAACCTGCCAGCAGGTCCCGACTCATGTCCCCCCCACCAGTGAGGGGCACCTGCCAGCAGGCCCCGACTCATGTCCCCCCAAACTCCACATCATAACAATACAGACCCATGGCCCTAATGCTAACCCAAAAAGAACCAATGAATGAATGTCCTACAGAGCCACACAGTGGCAACACATGATTGAGCCAATGCTCATAGAGACATGCACGAAACCAATGAGAGTAGACCACACCAATAATGAAGATCCATGAAATGTATTAAAAAGAAAACCAAATGACAAAATGAAAACCGCACATGCAAATGAAGAAATAATGAATGCAAAAGTGGAGCAAAGTCCGTGTACTCCAAATCATAAAAAAGCAAAATGAAACCTAAACCTAAATAACTATATACAAAGGTGGCGGGCTAGTCCAACGGCTCACTTATTGATGTCCCAGGGGGCCAGGGCATCTTCGAACTCCATGTCGATGTTCCAGAGGCAGGCCTGTTCCCTGGCCTCGAGGCCTCGCAGTGATGCAGCCATGGCATCCTCCAACTCCCTTCGAGTTGCCTCGAGGCACTCAGCCCGCCTCAAAGACCGGTGCATGGAGTTCTCCGCCCTGACCATTGTGAGCTGTGCCCTCTCCGCCTGCCGCCACTCTGCATCTATTTTCTGGCCAAACCGCTGCCACACGGAAGACACTCCCAATCCTGGGACCTCCTTCCCGCCGGCCGATGCCTGCCCCCAGGATGTTGATGGCCCCAAGCTATGATGTCTCCCACGCTGAGCCTGCTGCTGCCTCCAATGCAACTGCCTCTGGTGCCACAACGGCATCCAGGCTGATGGAATCCTCTGGTGCTGCCGTGCACGTGCCCTGCTTGTTGATGCCTGCACGTCCTCCATTTGCTGGGGTCCAGTTGGTGTGGTGGCCACCCCTGCAGGACCTCCGACTCCCGACTGTGGCAGGGATGCGTCCTCTACCAGCCTGGCCGCTGGCTCAGGGGCAGCTCCAAAGAGGGCCCAGGTGATACTTGGTGGGAAGATGGCACGGAGGATGATTGCCGCATAGGGGGTTCAGTTGAGGAGTGGGTCGCTAGAAGATCCAGCACACGGAGGAACCCAGTGCCGACGACCTGTCCTAGTAGTTATTCAAAATGACGTGCATTGTCCTGACGAGAACCCTGCATGTCATCCCGAATAACACGTGCGCGCAACGCCAAACCAGCTAGGACAGGCTCAATCCAGTCACAGATTGCCACGTCCACAGGGAGAGGAAGGCCAGTTGTTGTTTCGTGCATCCCCTCCCTGAAAACGGTTCTCGACGAAGGCATCCCTGCTGGTGTCGGATGATGCAGTCACAGGATCAGGTATAGGATTACACAAGGGCACCTCTGCGGCGGCCTGTGCTGCCTCCTGTCCCTGCCCCTGGACTGCACCAGTGGAATCCCCCCTTCCAGGCCCCGTGCATGGGGCTGTCACAGCCTCCTCCTCCACCAAACCCCCACCAACCTGGATGACCCCATGCAGTCTTCCTACATAGGCCCCTGTGGCGGCTCAGCTGCCCCTTCTGCTGCCGAGGAGTCCACCTCCAACCTCCGTCTTTTGGACCTTCTCTCGGCAGCTGCGGTCATGGACGAGGCATCAGACTCCTCACTCCAGGAATATATCAGTACCTGGGAGGGGAGCCGGGCCTTGCGTCTCCAGCTGGCGGTGGCTTCCCTGCCGCTGTGCTCCACAGCACCGTCTCCGCCCTCTTTATCAGTTGACGCTGCAGACAGGGAGAGATAGAACACAGGCATCAGGGCACTGTACAATGGTCTGATACACACATGACAGTTGCACATGAGTGGCCGTGTCAAACTTCACAGATGACATCACACTCACCACCACTCATATCATGTGAACCCACACACATGCACAAATAAACTGGTATCGTGCAACAGGCATCAGCATCCATACACACGTAACTGGATGAACAACCAAAGGTCGACATGATGTCACAAGCAACATGGGGAGTGCCAATCACATGCATACACGTCACCAGACAGACATGCATCTGTTCATCTCCACCACCTGTCACACTGCAATCATCTGCAACTAAGTCACATCTGCCAATCAGGTACCCAGATGTCCGGGTCATATGCATCCATGGCGTATCACAGTCGCACACATGTCAAACACACACAAGCACATGTACACGTGCACGTACATGAAGGTGGAACCGGCATCCATGTGTCACACCACAACCATGACATAGTACATACACAGAAATGCAAACATGTGTGCATCTCCACATGCAGTTGGGCATCATGCATTGGTACACATACACCATTGATGTGCATCACACATGACTGCACTCACATGCAGCACGGGCATGTCCCTGCACACACACACATCCATGCATGGGCCATGTCAGACATATGTCCAAGCTGCACACTCCTGCCACACCTTAACATGCACTGTGTTGAATGGGAAAGCCCAGACACTCACTGCTTGACTCCATATGGGTCTGCCTCTCCAGGACCTGGTGGTGAAGCACTGGGTCGATGCATTCCAGGACCCTCATCTGTACAATGGAAAGTTGGACCTGGCGCCCCCCTGCATTCGCTGCACGCAAGAGGTGCCAGGCCTTCGTGAGGGTCCTGGATCTGAAGTCCTCCCAGCGCTTCTGGACGTGTTTGAAGTTGCAGGTTGCCAGCCTCTCCGCGTTGATGGCAATCACAATGTCCAACCAGGTCCTCTTCCATCTATCCTTGTCAGCGCACGGTCGTCTGAAGAGGGCATCATAATGCCTCAGGACTTGCTCCACCAGGATGCCAACTTCTGTGGCTGAGAAGCTGACAGCCCTCTGCCTCTCTGTCTAGGGGTTGCCAGTGGTCTCAGATGGTGTTTGCCCCGACATGGCAACCCCAAGGCAGGTGTGGGTGGGCAACTGGGTCCTGGGGCTGGGCTGTGGAGCGATGGAACAGCAGTCAGGAGTCTTCTGTTCCAGCAGGGGTGGTCTCAGCAACTGGACCCCTGCAGATGGCTGATGTGCAGGCACCAAATAGCAGGGCACGTGGCCAGCAGGCAGGCAGCAGCAGATGGCTCGTGGGAGGCTGCTCTGAGATATGGGGGGCAGGAAAATGGCCTTCTGGGCAGGAGCGTGGTCTTCTGTGTGTTGTTGCGTCGCCAGCTTGATGCAGAGTGAATCCGCACGTGAAAAAACAGCACATTTGCGTGAAAATCGAGGAAAGGCCCATAGCGCGTAAACGCGTAAGTGACATGGCACGCGTAGGCTTTGCTGTGTGCAGGGGTTAAAGGTCCGCATAGGACACCATTTTCTTGTACATGCTTTTTGTGGAGAGCGAGCGTGCGATTCTTGTACTTCTTGTCGGTTCACACGCGATTACTTCACAACGGTTGTAGTGCGTACTACTTGTTTACTGAGGCAGAGCTCAATTCTTCTTTTGGCGGGGTTGTTGCCAACACGCACACGCGTCACTTTCTTACATAAATTTTCCAGGCAGACGGTGAGTCGCGCACATATTTTTCCACTGTGGTGCCCCCGGTTGTGGCGTACCCATTCAGAGGTCATTGTAGCCTGCGTGTACCACGCATACGCATTTTCTGTGTTTCTGGGTGCCACAGCATACTGCTGGTCCTTCATTCCACACACGTGGGCTACCGAGGGGTTGCATGCACGTTTGTAATTGCTTTTGGGGTGCCTGAGCATTGCCTGACCCATCATTTTGCCCCAGGGGTCTCAGACAGCCATGCAAGAGCTCAAGGGTACGTATTCCATCTAGTACCCTGCCCCCTTCACCCCAATTGCACAGGACAATTGTTTTCTGCGCCTCCCATTCACACAAGAACATCAGTGCCATGGTTGGGAGGTGACCAAGTTTGTTGGCCAGAATGAGCAGAGTAGCCAAGGTGGCAGTGGTGTGCAACGTGGGCAGGGTGGCCCAAGAGGGCATTGTGTCCAGGACCATCCAGGGACAACCTATTCCCCCCACCCCCAGCGGGTCAGGGAGATGCAGCTGACACCATCCCAGCTCAGGCCCTGCTAGCCAGGCCCGGATTGGTCACCAAACTGGCACGGGATGACTCACAGGCCGACTTCCATGTCACGAAGTCCATGCCACGTGTGGTAGTGAAAGTTGCTGTCACCAGGCCACGTGGACCTGGGGCAGCAATATCATTTGCTGCCCCGAGTAGCCAGGGTGAGGAGGCTGCAGTGGCAGCTGCAGCTCACTCCACCCCAGCTCTGAGTCACCCAGACGGGACAGTGTTGGTCCTGGACCCTCACACCAAGGCAGTTGTGCCGCTTGGTCCTGGCAACAGCACCCAGCAGCCAATGCCTGCAGTGAGACCTTTGTCCAACGTGCCATTGACTGCTTCCAGTGACCAGTCCACCTGCGCTTCAGCCCCTACAGACCAGAGCGGCGTAAGCCACTCAAGGTCCGCACCACCTCTCAAAAGGAAGAAGCGTGTTCTTGCGGAACAGGCTGGGACCCCATACACGGCTAGCCCCTCCGGCACATCAAGGAAGTGGAGTTTCAATTATGTGGAACTAGACACACTTGTGGGCTACGTGTCGGCACATGGCTGCGGCATGCTGGTGACGGCAGGGTGCAAGACTACGACTGCTCAGCGTAGGACCCACTGGCAGTGCATCGCGGACCAGATTAGTCCCCTTGGATTTGTGAAGCGCACAGCTGATGATTGCTCAAAGCGTTGGAATGACCTCAAACGCCGAGCAAAAAACAGGCTGGCTTCCAATTACGCCTCTACTCTGGTGACTGGCAGTGGGCCACCACCAGAGGAGGATGAACTCACAGAACATGAGGCAATTGCTGGAGCGTTCATCGCAGAGGATCAGATCCAAGGTGTGGGAGACCTACCAGATCATGAGGCAAGGTCAGGCTGTGTAGTCATAACTGCTATATGTGACCAATGTAGTGCCTCCAAGCCATCCCCCACCCGTGGGTTTGGGGTTCACTGTATCCCTACTGACCGCTGCAAAAACGTTGCACATGATGACTGCACTTGCCCTTAAACTGCCATCATGCCATGACATTGTTAATACAGTTTTTTCTCTTTATACTGCCTGATTGATGGAATCATTTGCATGATAAACGCAAATTTGTGTGCTGTTCTGCCCCAAAATCACCATACTTCAGACAGGGATTTCCCCCACAAAGTCCCACAAATGTGCACTTTTTATGCAAATGATTTCATCAATCAGGCTGATTGACTGCTGTGCACCTACACATACACTGCAACCGATCACTTCTGAGTCCTGTTTGAATGTTCAACATGACAATTGACTGGTGTCATGTCCAAGTGACCTACCATTGATGTATCCGTGTGCCTCCCATCACTGTATTTGAACACACTGGCGTTGTTGCAGCGTGTGACACATGTGTGTTTTGTCCCACTCTTTTGCAGGTTCTGTTTGATGGTATGCGTTTGACATGGATGGGGGGCAGTAGTGATTAACTCCCATCTGGGTGTCTTTGTCAGTTCTGGCATGGCTATGCTATGTTCCATCTGTGTGCTGGCATGTGTCATGTTTGTGGATGGTCCATGCCACTCACAGGCTAATGTGTGATGCAGGTGATATGCACCATGCAGCACATGTGTTGCTTTTCCATTTTGGAGTCATCAGTATCTACTTTCAGGGTCCCCTTCCACTTCATTGCCACTGCATGCACGGCTGAGTTTGTGTCATGTGTGACATGACTGATTAATGTATTGGATGTGTACATTCTGACTATGTGTGTCAGCTATGCTGCTCATGCGTGTCTTCATTACTTTTCTTTTCATTTTGTGTAGGTGATGAGGCACTAGATGCTGTGGAGGAGGAGGAGATGGCGCAGGGGCAGGAGTACTCAGAGCCCCAACCAAGCACCACTGGAGGACGTGGGGTGGTGGTGCATGACAATCCATTGGTCCTACAGACCATCCTATCCATGGGTGTCTCTGGGTACACCTCCGATGATCTCTATGCCTCAGGTACTGAATCAGACATTGAGACAAATGTCCCATCGCAGGTGAGTGTTTCTGGCAGGGATGCTGTTCTGTCCAACGCACCTGCACTGGGGGTAGACCCCTCAATGGCCCATTTAGTGTTGGAATGTCTGCTTGTGGCGGTTACGGATGCAGGGTCACACACCAATATTTGCTCCTGTTCCTGGGGCAGCACATCAAAGGAGGAATGCAGTTCTGCAGCCTCAGGCAGGGCCAGCACAGCAAGGTGCACATCACCTTGGGTCCAACAGGTGTCGTGTCCGGCAACGTGGTGGCCGTGCACCACCGGGCAATACTGTGTGGGAGAACTCCATTTATGAAATTGCAGCACAACAGGGGGCATCATGTGAGATGATGGCTCAGGCTGTGGATAGGATGGCCACTTCCATTCTCCCCCCCGAAGGGCAGGTGGAGCACCAGCAGCAGACAACGTCCATTGTGCATTCATGTTACAGTATGTTGCTTTGTGTGGCACCCGTAGGCATCGCTGTGTGTTCCAGCTGGGCACATGAAGGCTTGTCTTGTGTTGTGTTTGTGTTTGAAGCTTGGGGTCCAGACACATATGCCACTCCTGCTTCCCCTTTCCATGGGCTCGCAACGGTAAAACCGTGTGACAGTAACTTACACAGAGGCATTGGGCTTCCATCAGTTGTGTGGCCAGTCTGTAGTCCAAACTGTGCATACACCCCTAGTGGGGATTACTGATGATTTCTCCACTGCATGGTTTATATGTATATTGTATTACATAATGCTCATTATGCATTTTGCATGTAGCTTTTTCATGTCTTACCTTGCCTGTCTCCATTGCATATGCAGTTCATGTTGTATGCAGTACCCTGCCACATTTACCTACCAGCAACACACTGGAGATGGAAGGGGTCAATGTGCTGCCTTTGTCACGTTGTCACACTTGCACTATTGTGTTTGGTTGCTGTCAGATTTTGCCACTGTTGGGTCCTGTATTCATGTTTTGTCATGCTGGTAAGTATATGTTCATGTGTGCTCTTTGTTTTCATAGGTGAGAGGGAATTGTCTGTGGCCTGTTTCCATTTGTGACGGTGCACTTTGTGACAGTTGTGTAATGTGTTGTGCATTCATTTGGTTGCTTTCACATTGCATGCCATGCCATGGTGTCTTGGGCGGGTGAGATGGGGTTTGTGGGATGTTTTTACCCATGCATCCAAGCCCGACCATAAAACTGTGCATTACTGGCATTGAAAACATCATGATGGCCAGAACTCCCCAGAGAGTGCACAGGGAAAACATGAAGAATAGGCTGCCACCCATTTTTGCCTATGTTGTGAGCACAGGAGGGCACTACCTAAAACCACCATTGGGCTACACACACAGTAGCCTGAAACCATTGGGAATGGCAATGCTGATTTCCAAAAGCAACCCAGACTGTGGGGAATTCATTTTCTTAATGTCAAAAATGGATGCAATACTGGTGCTCACCACTATCAGAAAGCCGGCGTTTTAAAACCACCAGACTTTTGTGTAAAACTGAACAAATGAACCCAAACCAGGCCAAGGAAAGACTTGCTAAGAGGTGGATACAATGTAAAACTATATTCTGGAATGACTTGAAGGAAGTAATTATTTAATGTATATATAAAAAATAGCTGGGGATGTCAGCAGCTTAAGGGAAATTGGATTTAAAACCACTAAAATCGAAATGTTGAAATTAAATGAGTGACCTATTTTTGAGTGTAACATAGTTTGCAACTCTTGAAATTTCATAGTTTTGAACTTAGAATCAGCGTTCTAGCTTCATGTGTAAAAATTGTCAGTGTGATTTGAATGTAGAAAACTAGGAACTAAAGTGACATTTAGCTGAATTCTGCCTGACAACTACCCCCGACAGGAGAAACCTGCTCAGCCACTCTTCCCAGGCCTAGCTGCATCCTGCTGCCCCCACCAAAAGGAGGTGACACCTCTCTGATTGAATTAAGGGAGTGGTACCTGCAGACTGCAGGAAGTTGAACAAAGCCCTGTCCTGGACTCAGGCAAATGTTATATTGGGGGGGGGTCATAAAATGGCTTCCTCTTGGGAGAAACTGGGAGGGGCAGTGCCTGTGAGAGCCAGCTGAGCTTGGAGGAAGTGTCTAAACCAGAAATTCCACCATGTGCTTTGGAAAACCACACCACTTTGGGGCCAGAGCATGATTTTAAAAAGATGGATAATTCATAGTGCGGACTTGTCAAAATAATATAAATAACATTATCCTTCTTGTGATTTTTCTGTGCACATTTTAAGAGGTGTTAGGACCCTGTGGTATGTTCGTGGGGATAGTAGCGGAAAAAAAGGTTGTTACTCCAAATGTATGCATGTTAAAAATCTGACACTTTATCATCTGAAACCCATATCCCTGGTGCACATTTGTGTAAAATCTGGAAAGGTTTAGAGGTTGTTATCTGGATGAAAAGGGGAGAATTCTGTCATAAGTGGACACAACATCGTACAAAGACAGGGATCGGATGGTTTGGTGCTACAGAAAATATGTTAACTGGACCTATAATATTAGAAAAATGGTACAAAGATAAATATGTATTTTTCGGTCAGAAATAGATTTGTGTGCAATTTGACAAGGGGAAGATCCTCTGACCATAAAACCTACAGCATCACTCTGACACTCCATTTCTTTCCCCCAATCTTGGGAGAGAGGAAAGCTTGGCCAATGATAAGTGAGAGGGGCAGGCTTAGCTAGGCCCAGGCACACACCCATTTTCAAAACACATAAAAGGAACATTGAAACCCCGGTAGAGACATTCACTTTCCACTTTCTTGCGCGACGCTTTGCCGAGAGACTTCAGACTTCACATCCAGAGATCCAGACTTCAAATCCATCAATCTCCAGAGACCAAAAATTAACTTCAGAATTTGAAGCAGAGAGGCCTGAATCCACAAGCTGAATCCTCTTGAGCAGGCCTCAAAACCAACCAAACTATTCAACAGCCGGGCGAGCTGTTTGAAATCTTTGCCAAGAACTTTTGCAAGAACCTGTAGCAGTATCCAGAAAGCAGTGCTGTATCCGGAACCAGAGAGAACCAGAGACCAGATCGCAGTGAAGAACGGCTAGCAGAAGTCCAGCCAATCCTGACCCGATCGGTGATGACGTCGCATTCCTGTCCAAAATCTAGTGTGAGTACCCAGCTAGCACTGTGCCAAAACCAATCTCTTAGTTAAAATAATCTAATCTAATCCAAACTATTTTAGCCTATTAGAACTGCCTCCTAGAATCGTGTCATTCTGTCATCTTTCAAACTGAAAACTGTCATCTGTCATTCTGAAACTGTGATTTCATTTCTGAAAAACTACCTTCACAAAATCATTATAGTGCCTCTGTAACTGCACTCGACGCATGCGACTAAATTTGCTGCGATTTGACATTTTGCTTAATTTCAGCCACGTGTAAAAATATTTGTCCTTGCTTTCCTTGCTGAAATTCGTGTGCAACCTGACAATCATTCATAGAGCATTGCTAAAGTGATCCTGAATTAATATAAAGTAGCTGTCACCCACCCTGAACCTCTAGAGGGAATTAAAATCATTTAACCATATTTTTCACTTCTTTGCATACTACATCAAAGTATATTGCCTGCGTTTCAAACTCCTACCTGTTTTCCTCTAAGCTTGCTAGGGGGGGAA
The DNA here is from genome assembly GCF_040938575.1 of Ambystoma mexicanum. Classification (NCBI taxonomy): domain Eukaryota; kingdom Metazoa; phylum Chordata; class Amphibia; order Caudata; family Ambystomatidae; genus Ambystoma; species Ambystoma mexicanum. The sequence continues at coordinate 310,725,641 of NC_090937.1, forward strand.
CTGAATTATATTGGATTGCATTCCTGAGAACTGTGTGCTTTCCTCCCATCTCTTTACCTTGCATAAAGGGGGGGGGGGGTAAATTGCTACCAGGGGGAAAAGTGATTGCATTGTTTTGGTTGAAATCATATCAAGTTTATTTTCTGTACTGCATTTTCATTCATCATTGCATTGTCCTTGAAGCCATAAAAGCATTCTCAGCTATGTTATCCTCTCTATATAACTTCTAAGCCATCAAAAGAGTGTACCACTGTAACATTATCCATTTTTGATCACTATCATCTTCACAAGTGTGCTATCAAACATTAATTTATTATAAAGGTGTGATATATATATATATATATATTGTTTAATTTTCAAATAAACCTTTTAATTTGCAAAACAAACCTACTCCTTGGCTCAGTGGGGTCAGGGGGATTTTAAGAGAGGGGTGTTATATAAGGGTTGTCATCCAGAGTAAATGAACTGGACATAAAAATATATCAATAAGGGTTTTCCTCAGCATCCCAGACTAGGCATTGACTTAGCTGTAATGTTGAATTGAATCTGCTTACAGGTTTGGGAGGGGTTGGGTGACATACCAGTATTTGGTTGTGCTGTTTTGCAAGGGAGTAGTCCTTCATGCAACATGAATGTGTGCCTTTTACTGACACAGCATTGGGTCTCTTTAAGTAGCTAGGGATGCACACAATGTAGCACTTCCAGAGAAGCAATCTCAGGGTGGAAGGAGTGTGACAGTTGACTGTCCCTTCGTCATCATCAATTGTCAGCTGGTATGCGCCAGGCCTGTGTGCACTCTGCAGAGGTGGGATTTTAGGTGAAACATTTTGCCGCAAGTTGGGTACGGGCTGCCTCGCCACGTGCCCTTTCCCCTCCCATGTGCAGCGGCCGTGCATGTGGTTGGGGATGTGGGGGCACCACCATGTCCAGCGGAAAGCCCCGCCGGTTGCAACATTGTGCAGGACACATGCTGCCACTATAATCCTGCACACTACTGGGGGCGCATATAGCAGCTGGCCACCAGAGCGGCAAGGGAGCGGAAACGTGACTTCAGCAATCCGAATGTGCGCTCCACTATGCTCCGGGTTACAATATGGGCTGCGTTGTATCTTACCTCGGGTGGTGTGGTGGGGTTCGGTATTGGTATCATCATGTAGATGCTCAGAGGGTAAATAATAATAATTTGGCATTTATATAGCGCTACGAACCTTCAGGTATCTGAGCGCTGCTTATTATTACCCACGGTGTGTGGTGCTCATTTATCAACCTCGGAAGGATGAAAGGCTGAGTTTGGCCCTGCCGGGATTCAAAACTGCGTTAGCAAGCTCTGCACGGATGTCAAAACGAGCATTCTACTTGCTGTGCCACTTGACCGGCAATCGTCATTAGTTGGGCTTTGCCATTTCTCTATGTGTGACATGGATGCATGTGCAGAGGCGTTTGTACTCACCAATGAGCCATGTGTTGCCATGCCTCCCAGCTTCTAGGTCCCGGTTTAGGGGGGACATTCTGAATATTAAACTATCATGGCTGGACCCCGGATAATTGGCATATACAGAGGTGATGATTCCCTTGGCATCACAGAGAACCTGCATGTTGATGGAATGCCAGTGCTTGCGGTTGCGATAGATGTGCTCAGTGGGCCTAAGAGGACATAGAGCCACATCGGAGCAATCAATGGCACCTAGCACTTTGGGGAGGTGTGCTGCCCCGTAAAAGTCCTGGACCACAGCCTGCGTTTCTGCGGGTGTTCTGGGCATGTATATGTGCCTGCGGACTGAGGGGCGTGCAGTCATGATCACCGACACCTGGTGTAGGCAGCGTGACTGCGTGGCCTGTGAGACCCCCCCAACTATGGCACTTGTCAGCTGAAATAACCCAGTGGCCAAGAAATGCAGTACAAATAGCACCTTTTTCAAGGGGCTCAGTGCTTGGGAGCACAAGGTGGGTAATGTGAGGTCATCCTCCCACTCAGCAACCAGGTCTAGGATGATATGGGGGTGGAAACCTGTACCTGCCATAGACCTGGTGATCTGGCATCCCAAAAAGGATGGTCCTGGGTAAAAAATGCAGGACCTGGCTATCCTCCTCCTCCTCCTGAGGTGTCCCACGACCACTGCTGCGAGGACCGGTATATTCATCGTAGCGTATGAGCTTGATTGTTGTTTGCGCACACTTTGCTGCGCCGGGCCACTTCTGCCAGCTTTTGCCTGGCATACATGTTTCTGGATTAGTGCGTCTTTTGTGGCGTGCAGGTTTCCCCTGTTCGATTCCATGAATACGTGTTCTTAGTGCGTGTGTGGGCCTTGCGAAGATTTAGCAGCGGTACTTCCCCTGTAACGCCCACATTTTCACGTGATGTTCCCCATTCCGCGTGTTCTGATCTCTTTTTAGGTGTGTGCGCTGCCCTATGTGCGCCTGCACTGGCGGTCTCGCGCACAGCCTTCGGGATGTCGCAATGATGTGTGCGCCACACGCGGATTCAGCGCAGATCTCAGGTAAGCCACGCGCAGCGCCTTCCATGAATTGACAAACAGCTGCATGCGCAGCTTTCGCACGCGTGCGCTGTGATTTTCACGCTTGCGCCCCCATTTTCAGCGCACATTAATTCCAATAATTACCCTGACAGTGTGCATGGTCTCAAAAGACAAGGCTTTTCTTGGTTTATAATCTTGCCATGCTTGCTTTTAGCATAAAAGTAACGTGTGCCTACAGAATGACCAGTCATCACCATGGGATATGTTTTTTATTTGTTTTTTCTCATCTGAATGAGTGCTGTCATTACTCAGTGAATGCCTGTGTGTAAATTACACTACAGTGAGATAACTAAATACAGATTGCAAGACTAAGTGCTTACAATGAGGACATCACTCGTGAACAGATGTCCTGCTAAACGTGCTTTTATTGTAAGGGCGGGCAGCTACATCTGATATCGGGAAGTTCAGGAACCACTGTGCCATGCTGTATCAAAATATACTGTTGAAACATTCTCTTTGGTTTGGCACAAGTGTGGAATGTACATTGAACTGCTCATTTGAATACCAACGTAGCAGGAGCACACTGTCACACACACTGACAGGACTGCAAAGTTACCCACTTTAAAATCCACGTGGTCGTCTTCCATGCTTTCTCTCTGAAAAGAAGCACTGGCATATTTCTTTCACGCTAAGAAGTCATATACCCCGCAAAGAACAGCAACAAATAATGTGAAACGTGCAGTGCACAGCCCGTCTTCCAGCTCCATTGAAAAGACATGGAAGCAGAGTGATTGCCCATAGTCACTCACACGTGCCACTTGATTAAATGGGGTGTGGACGCAAAGTGGGTGGCAATATTTTAACTGGCGCGTCACTTCTAGAGCTGCAATACAGACAGTAGCATCTTGTGGCAATGTCATGTCTTGAGATGGGATCTATAAGCAGAGAACTAGAGACTGAGGAGTGGTCGGTGATCTCTGTCTTCAGTTCTAAAGGGGCAGCAGCTGAAGTCTGAAATCGGGCGGCGCCGCCACCCTCCCCTCACCTGCCTTCTTTGGCCCTCTCAACAGAGTCGGCTCTCAGCGTTGACTTCTTTTGCTGCAGTTCCCCTAATATTGCAAGACCACGCAGGTCCCAGGTCCAGTGAACATGCATTTTAAGACAGATGAGACCCCTGTCTGCTGCTTGGATGTGCATTCATGCTCGTGGGTGGCTTCCTTCAACACGTGACAATGGAAGCTCGTGAAACTGGTGCTGTGGCCGTGCATGTGCGCTGTATGGGCGCATGCCGTTATGGTAATTGTCATCCACTGCACATAGTGCGAGCGCCGCAGCACCGGGACCCTCATCTGCATTCAGGGGGTGCAGCAAGACCAAAACTTTTTTAACATATATTTATATAGTGCACAGCAGCCCTGGGGCATCGTGGTGCTTGTTACATAAGGCTTATTGATTGCAATTTGAGCATACAGTATTTTATTTTACATTTGTAGAGCGCGCTACAGCCCACAGGCAACAAGGCGCTATAAGGAAATTTAAGAAGGCTTTCTTGAGGGTTACAGTAAGCGGCCCTAAAAGGTACATTTAAATACATTCGCTTAGGTGCATTTGTATGGTTACAGAGAATACACATAGGTCGTTACAGTTGGTTACTAATACTCTAGTATAGGGAACAAGTGACAAGGCAGATCTTCCCCTATACAGGGTGATACAATAGACATGTATATCTAGAAAGACAGGGGCTTTAGGTGAAGAGGTTGGTTTTTAAGGTCTTGCGGAAGGTCGAGTGTGAGTCTATTGATCTGATCTGAGCTGGGAGACTATTCCATAAGGTTGCCGCCATAGTAGGGAAGCTGGTGCCTCCTGCGCGCACTCTGCGTGTGAGCGGGACAGTGATGCGGTTGGCATAGGCTGCCCTTGAAGGTCTGGTGACTGTCTGGATATCCTTTGAGTCAGATAGGGAGGGGCTAGGTTGTGAAGACACTTATGTGTAAGGGCCAGGGTTTTGAAAACCACCCTTTCCTTGATGGGAAGCCAGTGTACCTGCCTTCTGATCCCTGAGATGTGTTCCTTGCGAGAGGTGCCTGTAGCAGCACTTAAGGCATTATTTTGGGCAATCTGGAGTTTGGTGAGTTTTTTTTGGGAGGTTCCAATGAACAGAGCATTGCAATAGTCCAGTCTGGAGCCGATGATGGCTCTTGCAATTGAGATGCAGTTTTGGCGTGATAGGAAGGGCCTGATGGCATTGATGAGTTTGGAGTGATATGCTGCGGAAGAGGCGATGGCATTTACCTGTCTGTCCATAGTGAGGCTGGACTCGAGATACACACCCAGTGTTTTGATAGTTGGAGAGACTTTGATGATAATATTGTCTACGGTGAAGGATTGGTATTTGGTATCAAGTTTGCCCAATGCGGATGGGGAGCCAACAAGCAGGAGTTCAGTCTTATCACTGTTTAGACAAATCCAGTTCTCAGCCATCCAAGATTGAATGGTGGCGTAGATGCTGTTGAGTGTGTCCAGGTCCTTGGTGTAGTCACCTGACAGGGGGATGAGAACCTGAGTATCATCTGCATAGTTTGTATATGATATGCCCAGGGCGTCAAGTATTCTGAAGAGAGGTCTCATGAAGAGGTTGTAGAGTGTAGGGGCTATGCAGGAGCCCTGTACATGTTCAAACATTTCAAGCATACAGACAAATGTGCAGGTTCCTTCGTTACAGTGGAACAATGACTTTGATAGGCTTGAGTTCAGGCAGTCAAACATAATAATTAGTTGGACAGTTTGGTTTTCAGTAATTTGCAGAAGACAGTATAGGATTTTTCATTTCTGAGTGCTGTGGGGAGGGCGTTCCAGTTCTTAGGTGCTAAGTGTTGGAAGCTGGCGCCTCTGGCTTTGGCTCTTTTAAAGGAGGGGACGTAGATCTGGTTGGTGAGGTGGGTTCTAGTAGGTCTAGATGATGTGCACGGGGTGATCCTATTGGATAGGTAGGGGGGCTTTGAGTGAAAGGCACAAGTGTGTAATTGCCAGTGCTTTGAAAAGAATACGATCTTTAACTGGCAGCCAGTGTGTGTCTTTTCTTGCTTGGGATATGTGTTCCCTTTTGGGAATACTCAGGGCAGCTCTCAGGGCATTATTTTGAGTTACTTGTAGCTTGTGGAGGTGTTTTGTAGAGGTGCCCAGAAAAAGAGCATTGCAGTAGTCAAGTTTGGTGCCGACTGTGGCTCTGGCAATGGATAGGCAATTTTGCCTGGATAGGAAGGGTTTAACTGCGTTAAGGATTTTAGTGGTGAGTGTCGCGGAGGAGGCTATATAATTGACCTTTGTGGGGGGGATAACACTTAAAATATTGGGAGAGGGGTGTGATTCAGAGAATGTGGTGGAGGGGCAACCTTACTTGTGTGAGGGCATTCTCTGCTAAGGCTTGTTTCTGGTAGCTAGTGGCAAGTTAGCCACAGAATGTGAAATTTAAAGCACATCTGGCTACTGACACTGGGCCTCATTACGATCCTGGCGGAGAACCATGGTGCAATTTGCACCATGGTCCATGGCGCAAAGCTGCCAACTCCGCCATGGGGGTTGGCGGACTTACCGCCCCATTCCGACCTTGGCGGGGCGGTAAGTCCCCAATCCCCATTTACCCTTCCCCATTCCCATTTTTGCCCCATAGGGTATAATGGGAGTGGGGAAGGAGTTAATTACGCCACCGTAAATTACGGTGGCGTAATTAACGACAAGTCCCGTAGCGCCATGGATTTTTCCGCCTGCAAAAAGCAGGCGTAAAAATCACCATGGCGCTACAGGAACTCGTAGTCGGGCGGAAAGGTACGCCATGGTTTACGCCGGCGTAAACCCCTTTCCGCCAGGGTCGTAATGAGGGCCACTGTCTTTAAACATGAAAGAATTGAGCGACAAATGCACATTTCTATTGGTATTTGGCAGCACAGTGGTTGTGATGTGGGGTGCTTTGTCAGCTGTTAGCACATTGTGCATGTCCAGCGCAACAGTACAATCCCATTTAAGAGAGTTTTGTTTTCATGTTAAACTAGTAGAACTCTTGGATATAAACGCAGCTTTAAAAAGTAAATATGTTGTGAGTCACTTTCTTTTTGTGGGCAATCTTGAACAAATGTGCTGTCTAGGGCATTGTAGTGAGATTCTTCTGGTTACACTTCAGTGTTAATAGCACTTCCCCTTACCGTCTGATGCTGTGAAGATAGACATACACCATTCCAAGCACTCCCCTTGCATGCAAATGCCAGCATCCCATCATGATTTCCATTGCGTAAAAGTGTATGCATATGAAAAGCGCAGTTGGCAACAGTGAAATGCTCAAGAAACTTGAATTGCCAGGCCTTTGATAGCAGCGCAGCCGCAGGCCTCGTTTACATCTGTGTGCTGTCCTGCCTGTGGACGGCTGCCCAGGTGAGCGATGTCAGGTCGACATGACTTACTTTAGATAGCAGCACCTGTACGTAGTAGGCTCTGTCTTACTAAAGGTGTTTATATCAGGGATATATGAGGCCAGTGTGCCAGATAAGATTTTGAAGTTGGCGTATTTTGCTTCCTAAATTTTAAAGTTGGGTGTAAAATTATGTTTTATGGAGTGGAAAATGGAAATGTGTTTGTAATAATTATTCCTTTGCACCTACTTATTCATACACATTAAAAGATACATCTTTATTTCTTCCAATCTTGCAGTAATAGTAGTTTCTTCCTACGGTACTATGTGCACTACTGGTCCAAACATATCCATGTAGCTGTTTGGGTGAAGCAGGCGCACAAGGTCCTACGTGCTTGTTTCTTATTTTTTGCTCGGAGTATTTTTAGTCCTGGTTTTTATTGGAGTGAAAGTGGCTGAAACACCCTTTTCCCCTATGGCTGTATGAAACATTAACGGGTATTACATGACAACTGAGGGTATTTGAGCTGCACTTGGCATCTATCTAATGGCAACAACTGGACATGGACCGTGGTTCTATACAATTCAGTGACATTGAATTATATTACTAGGGCATTTGTGGCCACAATTGGCTGCCTTTCAGCCTCTGTTCTTTTGCAGTTGGTCAAAGTGGATTGATGTTAACTGTGCTCCACCCACCAGCTAATCAATGCTAATATTCTGGTTCTCTTTTCTTATCGCCCATTGCTTGCCCTTTTCAAGCCGCCACCCAGCCTCTTTTCTTTTGCAGATGGCCAGTTGGTGCAAGTGGAGCTAGGTCACATGATCTGTTCCTCACCACCTCATCTGTTATCATTCACGGATAATATGTGTTGCTCTTTTTTTTAGCCCCACCCCTTTCTATCACTTATTAAGCTGCCGTCTAGCCTCTTATATCGCAGTTGTTCAGCAAGTGCAAGTGGATCTAGATCACGTTACATTAATCCCGCCTACCTGCTAATCATTGATAATCATTTGGTCCTCTTTTTCCTAACCGCTCTCCTTTCTTTGCCATTTTTACTCTTAGATCAAAGATGACAGTCGCCCAGGCATCTGAAGCAAAGGTCAAATAAATAAAAGGGACATTCCTATTTGGAAAGATTAACAAGAGTACTGGAGCCCCTCTTCTGAGAACGAACATGGTTCAAATAGTCTGTTTATGGAATTTCTTCTACTCAAGAAAGTGTACAACCACGTTTTAGCTCACTGCAACCTTCACAAAGGAAAGGCAACCATGTTCATATCAGTCTGGTCCTAACCACAAGGGCAGTCCCGCAGTGAAATGCTAGGCAATTCTTCTCCAAACAAGAGTACCATCACCGACCACAGACTTATTTTTTGGCCACATTGGCCCTCTTCAGAGAGGTGAAGCTTGGCCCCTCTAAGGCACTGTGAGAAAGGGGCCCATGTATGGATTACCCTCAGTTCCTTAGGGTTAAACCCCAATTTCTTTAAGTTTTCCGAGAGTGTGCGATCCTCTCTAATGAGAATTAACATGGTTTGGTTTAAATAGCCTGTTCTTTGGAATTTCCTCCACTCAGGAGGGTCTACAACTATGGTTTGTTCACTGCAACCTACAGAAAGGAGAAATATGAATTTGCATATCGTTCTGGCTCCACCCACAAGTGCAGTCCAGCACTAAAATGCTAGACAATTCTCCTCTGAACAAGAGTTTCACAGACACGTGTTTTGTCCTTGTTGGGTCTCCTCAGTGAGGTGAAGCTGAACCTCTCTAAACTTCAGCTGAGTGCCGTTACCACCTTGTTTTGCCCTTTGAATGTGCATTATTGGCAAAGTAACTATTGGTTATTTGTTTCACTCTTAAACTTATTTAAGCTTTTGTATGTCTGTAACAGCACTTCTGGTGATGGGATTAGGGTCCAAGGTCATGTGAGGTCCGATAATGTGATTTTGAGGGCCATGTGAGATCATTTCCTGTGATAGCACAGTAAGTTATGTGACTTCCGTTACCCTTGTCATTTTCATGAATTGATGTCCATGAACCTCCCTATTTATAATAAATATGTTCGACAAAAACCGACAGCATTTAAAGTATTTCCAGTTTTTAAAAATATGTTCAAACTCCTAATGAGCAGCTAGTGAGTGAGAGGACAATCACATTATGTTCCCTCAACATAATTTCCAGATTCATATACTAATTACATTTTTGCTTGGCCATGCTAAGATAAAACGTATGTGTTTTCTTCTTTGGAAAATAGGTCAGCAGTCTGCTGTGCTATGAAACGTTCACGTAATTAGGTATTTATTTCGACTCATTAGTTACAAAATACATAAACCATGCATCTTGAGGTACAGTTTAAAGTGTGTCAAGCTGCAATTAATGTATTTTACTTGACTCCTTTGCTTCTTCTCCAATTATGTGGATACTCCGTCAAGATTCAGCTGTTCCCCTTCTAAGTGAATTGCAAGGCTCGTCGCCTGGGAACAAAGACAGAAAATGTGCTTTTTAATGAAAAGGGCTTTGCCACGTCTAATATAGTGCGCTGAATCACAGCTACGTAAACAGCGGCCACACAGCCCTGGCTGGCAGCATCGAGTTAACACAAAAGAGAGACTAGTTTAATAGGTTTCAAAATTCAAATACAATTATTCCATCTGCTTGTCCCGCCCTGCCATTTCCCGTAAGCATCTCTTGGCACCCAGAGAGGTTTTCTGCTGAGTCATGGCTGATCCTCCGCCAAGGGTATTTTAAGCACTTTTGGGGGCTGGGGCACAGACACCTTTGGGGCCCCCTCCACCGAACTAAACAAATGAATGGATCCACAATATCTGGTCTCACCCTCCTCTCCTTTTCATGATCACAACCCAACGGTTGATATGCTTAATCGCAACGATCAACATAAACATGGGCACTCACTTTTAGTCCCCTTACCACCATCATTGTTGCTGCAATCAGAATGATAAACAAGTAGCATTTCAATGCCAACATTAGCAGTCCGCGGCCAGGGCACTCGTGTTCTAGCACAGGTACAGAACACTTCATCAATAGCAGGCACTAAGAAGGTATACTGGCCATCGTGTAAATGCAGCACACAGGCTGCATGAAAAAGGTGCTCATAATCCAGAATAGAAAGCTGACTCATATTAGCTGCCTCAAAGAATGCAAAAGTGTTCAAGCATGAATAGAGGAGACCACTTGGAAGCCAGGAGAAAGTTAAACATACCCTAGCGTAGATAGTAGATGCAGATTAGAAGCTACCAGGAAAGGGTATGTATGCAGATGGAATAAGATTAGAATAGGGCCATGGTTTTCAAGTGTTGTTGCTGCTAGAGAGCAAAGAAAAAAGTCACTCTTATGTTTAATGTATCCATGCTCACTATAACTATAGAGGAAGCAACACCATAGCCAGTGAAACCATGTGTGATGCTTTTCTGAAGATCATACCATGAGAACGAAATCACTCTAAATGGCGACAGTTTTGAAGGGGTTAGAGACTGGGAATTTTGACAGGTTAGGTATTACAAGATTAAATGAGATGCCCAGGATAACACATTGGTTAAGCAGTGAAGCTGGGATTTCCGACAACTCTTTAATTTACACAATATACCACTTTCATATCCAGTTCTTATCATTAACTAAAATAATCCCATTTTAGAGAAGTGATTTGGGAACACATAACCTAATATGACAGTTTTTAAAAACAAAATGTTATAGAAGCGTCGTATGCAATATGGAAATGACTCTAGCTTCATTGTCCCCATCATCATGGGTAGTAAATAAGTGGCAGAATACTAATTGATGTGATCTTAAAAGATGTCATCTGGTTTTCTTCTTTTGTATTTTAAAGCTTTAAATTTGTCAAAAACACAGGCTTGTGAAATTGTTATTTATAAACGTGCTGAAAACCTTTCAATTGTACAAAAAAAGTAAACCGTTTTTTGGGTCAAATGAGTAGACCTTAAAAAATGCTTGCCAGAGACCTGCAACATCTGGTCCGCTCTTTTCTCTCTAAAACCTCTTCCACGCAAATGGCCTACATAAAATGAAATCAGGAAATGGACTAAACAATGTCACCAGCATGTGAGAAGGCAAACCTTCAAAACCAATGAAGATCACCCAAAGCCTGAATGGAGATGTTGAGACAGGTGTAAAACTGTTACACCTGTCTTTAGCACTTACATTTAGGAATCAGACATGAGCCCTTAACTGTTTTATACCATGGGAACTTTTCCTCAGTAAGGTGGGGACTGCGGGTGAGTGGGTGGATATTGCAAGTCCCTTCATAGTGGATAGTGGCAGACTGGCTCCAGAAATAGGTCCAGAAACATTGTGGTCATGTGAATTATCATTTTCTCTTTTATTATGACCTTAGACACTTGAAACTTGTCATAAAATAATCTTTATAACCAGTGGTCGATGTGGGGAAAAAAAGTAGTGGCACCATGGACTTGGAGAAAAAAAGGGTGTTGCTGCAGGAGGTGTGTTATGGGGTGTGGCTAAATCATTTAGGACCATGTGAGAAACCGGAGGTATTTGACAATGTAGACCCCGAGAATCCTCTATTAAGGCAGCCAGGGGAGGCCCATCGCATTTGGATCCCAACCTGCAACCCTGGGGGTGGACAAGCAAGGGAGGATCACCTGAGTAGGAGAGGCCGGTGTTGCCGACAGGAGAATACTCTAGGAGAGATGCAGTATCCCAACCGGACAGTGGTGGCAGATGCCCTTTTGGGATATCTTGATTCCCATAACCCAAATCTAGGGAGCAAGATCGTTCGATCTCGCACTATCTATCATGGCCCCAAAGTGAGAAGGGAAGGAACTAATTACCCAAGAGGAAGAGGAAGAGGGAGGAAAGAGCAACTAACGCAGGATCAGAGCACTGAGAACAAAATGTATTCATCCACTCCAAATCATTGGGAAAACCACCTAAAGTCCTAAACACATGGATCATGAGCAGACATAAAGAAGGGGACAATTTCCTCCTGTGGGGAAGACCAAATCAGGAGAATTTCTTATACCCCCAGTCAATACCCTGATGAGATGATCAGAAATCAACCTAAATCCTGTTATCCTTTAAACACTCTCCCTTAACCTCATGGGGATGTTTTCAATTCCCCCTCCTCTCCCCTTGTCCATTTCCAACAAATAGTGAGACAGGGAGAAGGCCACTAAGATCAGTAAATATTAACCATAGGAATAACATGGGGAAAGTAGTAAACCTACTTTAGAGAAAACCACTATCCCACTAATAGAGTCAGGCAGTCAGGCATTTGAAGGTAACCATTCATACCTGACTCCACTTGACTATCTATTCAGCTATAAAAGGTGTGGTCATTCACAGAGTAATTAGCAGGCTGGGGATGCAGTCCGGACCGGTGCGGCCCAAGAGCAGAGAGAATCAGGAGCTGCAGGCAGGGGGAAGACAGCATGCAGAAAAGCTGGCCCGGTGTGGAATAGGGGCTGCGGCATGGGGAGGGAGCCATGCATCAAAGGAGCTGGAGAGGCTCAGCCTGCATGCTGTAGGCCAGAGCCAGCGGAGTGCTCAATCCCTTGGGCCCATGCCGACCCCAAAGGTGGCTGAGAGGCAGGTGATGAGACCCTGCATTGCCTGAAGGAACCGCCTCTCAACGCTACACTGACCAGTGAGTTTTGTGGAGAATGTGAAAGAAACTCGGGAGGTTGCGTTTCAATGAGAGCAGTGCGAAAGAAAGGCACGGACAGGAAAAATATTGGCATAGTATTGCAAAGAAAGTGTAAAAGTTGAAAGTAAAAGCGAAGTAGATAGTGAAAAGGCTGAAAGAGCAGCAGAGAGCCAGACCGAAGCAGAAAGTAGACAGGCTGAAAGCTGTAAGCGAAGCAGAAAGCAGAAAAGGCTAAAAGCCTCTCTAAAAGAAACAGTAAAGTAGAAAGTTGGAAAAGCAGATCGGAGCAGAAAGGGAGAAAAAGACAGATCGAAGTGGAAAGCACGAGAAAGTGGAAAGAAGCAACGAGTGGCCCGTAACGAGAGAAAGGCACGAGAAAAGGCAGAGAAAGGTGCCAGCGGCACCCTAAAGAGGATAGCATAAAAGAGGGAGCAAGTGTGCCCCGAACAAGAAAAGGCAGAGTAAGGTGCCTGGGGCACCCTAAAGAGGATAGCATAAAAGAGGGAGCAAGTGTGCCCCGAACAAGAAAAGGCAGAGAAAGGTGCCAGCGGCACCGTAAAGAGGATAGCATAAAAGAGGGAGCAAGTGTGCCCCGAACAAGAAAAGGCAGAGAAAGGTGCCAGCGGCACCCTAAAGAGGATAGCATAAAAGAGGGAGCAAGTGTGCCCCGAACAAGAAAAGGCAGAGAAAGGTGCCTGGGGCACCCTAAAGAGGATAGCATAAAAGAGGGAGCAAGTGTGCCCCGAACAAGAAAAGGCAGAGAAAGGTGCCTGGGGCACCCTAAAGAGGATACCATAAAAGAGGGAGCAAGTGTGCCCCGAACAAGAAAAGGCAGAGAAAGGTGCCTGGGGCACCCTAAAGAGGATAGCATAAAAGAGGGAGCAAGTGTGCCCCGAACAAGAAAAGGCAGAGAAAGGTGCCTGGGGCACCCTAAAGAGGAAAGCAGAAAAGAGGGAGCAAGTGTGCCCCGAACAAGAAAAGGCAGAGAAAGGTGCCAGCGGCACCCTAAAGAGGATAGCATAAAAGAGGGAGCAAGTGTGCCCCGAACAAGAAAAGGCAGAGAAAGGTGCCAGCGGCACCCTAAAGAGGATAGCATAAAAGAGGGAGCAAGTGTGCCCCGAACAAGAAAAGGCAGAGAAAGGTGCCAGCGGCACCCTAAAGAGGATAGCATAAAAGAGGGAGCAAGTGTGCCCCGAACAAGAAAAGGCAGAGAAAGGTGCCAGCGGCACCCTAAAGAGGATAGCATAAAAGAGGGAGCAAGTGTGCCCCGAACAAGAAAAGGCAGAGAAAGGTGCCAGCGGCACCCTAAAGAGGATAGCATAAAAGAGGGAGCAAGTGTGCCCCGAACAAGAAAAGGCAGAGAAAGGTGCCAGCGGCACCCTAAAGAGGATAGCATAAAAGAGGGAGCAAGTGTGCCCCGAACAAGAAAAGGCAGAGAAAGGTGCCAGCGGCACCCTAAAGAGGATAGCATAAAAGAGGGTGCAAGTGTGCCCCGAACAAGAAAAGGCAGAGAAAGGTGCCTGGGGCACGCTAAAGAGGAAAGCAGAAAAGATGGTGCAAGTGTGCACAGAAAGGAAAGCAGCTAGTGCAAGAGTGTACGGAAAAGAAAGCAGAAGAAATGGGGTGCAGGAAGCATCTGAAGGAAACCAAAAGGTAGAAGGAAAAGTGAGAGCAAGAAAACAAGATGTATAATATAAAAAAGAAGGAACTTTCAAGCAATTTAGGGCTTCATTTTGGATCATATAGGATTTATGAAGTGTTCACCTAGATGGGAAGCCATGCACAGCTGTACGCAGAAGCGGTGAAAATCCACCGAAAAATGTGACAGGGACAATATTTTATACTGAAGGAACAGTGCACATACAATGTGTCACATGTCAATGTAGCTGTATCATAGAGTTTACAAAGCTCAAGAAAATCAAAATCATCTTTTTCAAAGATTTTCCGTTTAGAAAAAAGCTAAACAATGTAATACGCTTGCTTGTTGATAATTGCTTGTATGTAACCACTTATGTCACCTTTATGCGCCCAGATGCCCACGGGCCCGGATGCGTTTTACAAATAAAATAAATTCAAATAAATACAAATATGTAATACACACACACACACACCCCACACACCCGTTTGAACAACATGAACAACCACAGTGTGCGTGGTCTGGTCTCAAAAGGCGAGGTTTTTCTTGGTTCATAATCTTGCCATGCTTGTTTTTAGAATAAAAGTAATGTGTGTTTACAGAATGGCCAGTCATCACCATGGGATATGTTTTTTTTTTCTTTTTCTCACCTGAACGAGGGCTGTCATTTCTCAGTGAATGCTTGCGTGTAAGTTTCACTAACTAAATACAGATTGCAAGACTAAGTGCTTACAATGAGGACATCACTCGTGAACAGATGTCCTGCTAAACGTGCTTTTATTGTAAGGGCGGGCAGCTACATCTGATATCGGGAAGTTCAGGAACCACTGTGCCATGCTGTATCAAAATATACTGCTGAAACATTCTCTTTGGTTTGGCACAAGTGTGGAATGTACATTGAACTGCTCATTTGAATACCAACGTAGCAGGAGCACACTGTCACACACACTGACAGGACTGCAAAGTTACCCACTTTAAGATCCACGTGGTCGTCTTCCATGCTTCTTTCTCTTTGAAAAGAAGCACTGGCATATTTCTTTCACGCTAAGAAGTCATATACCCAGCAAAGAACAGCAACTATAAAATAATGCGAAACGTGCAGTGCACGGCCCGTCTTCCAGCTCCATTGAAAAGACATGGAAGCAGAGTGATTGCATTGCCCATAGTCACTCACACGTGTCACTTGATTAAATGGGGTGTGGACGCATATTTTAACTGGCGGGTCACTTCGAGAGCTGCAATACAGACATTAGCATCTTGTGGCAATGTCATGTCTGGAGATGAGATCTATAAGCAGAGAACTAGAGACTGAGGAATGGTCAGTGATCTACTCTTCTCTGTCTTCAGTTCTAAAGGGGCACCAGCTGAAGTCTGAAATCGGGCGGCGCCGCCACCCTCCCCTCACCTGCCTTCTTCGGCCCTCTCATCACAGTCGGCTCTCAGCGTTGACTTCTTTTGCTGCAGTTCCCCTAATATTGCAAGACCACGCAGATCCCAGGTCCAGTGAACATGCATTTTAAGACAGATGAGACCCCTGTCTGCTGCTTGGATGTGCATGCATGAAGGTGACGATGGAGGAAAAAATGGAGGAGGCACCCCGATAACCCGGGCAGGGTCATCCTCCTCCCTCCCCCCTGGGTAAGGGGGAGGGTCGTGGCGAAGCACGCCAAGGTGCTGGGAAAGCCTGCGAAGGGCAACAAAGGAAGGGGGCGTGCCAAGCCCCATATAAGTCGGCGGGCGTCCTGCTGCAGGAATATCCAGCCCCAAGCAGAAGGACGCCCGCCGCATCTGAGTGCTGGATTTTTGTTGGTTTCCTGCTTGTGTTGCTGTGTTGCCGTCGTTCCGGCTGAAGGAATTTAAAGTGTTTGGGTGTGGGAGACCCAGATTCCAGCAGGGAGGGTTTCGGTTGCAGTCGTGAAAGGAGTGTTATGTCGCGGATTGAGAGGGAGAGACGGGCTACGGAGAGAGCTGAATGCACCATTATTAGAGGAGCTTGTTGATAAGTATAGTGCACCTGGCCCTGAAATAGAGGGGAGGGCCCAGTTACACGTGGTCTAGGCGCTTGAGTAGTAATGCGGGCCCATTTGTGTTTATGGGGTCTTTGGCCGGAGCCCGAGTGGCATGGAGCGCACTATGGTGTTATGTTTTATGGGCTATGCACAACAGTGCACGGCACATCATTGGGTAATTTTGAAAGAGCAGGTATTATGGAAGCAACACACAAGGAAAGTATTATATGGCTGTGATAGAGCGGAATGGTGGTAGGTGCCTTTTAGGTAGCAATGAGGAAATTAGGGTACGGAGCAGCGAGATGAGGGTGTGTGCATATAGCTTCCTTTGTCTTATGAATTGGCACATACAGAATTGTAGGCGGGCTCCGGGCTGCCTTGTTTTAGAATTCTACTTAGTTGACGGGCAGTTTACCCAACTGCATTATGGTATTCGCAGTCTCCTGTATGCAGTCTCCAGGCGGGGTGTGTAGCGGTGCCTAGTGCGGCGAACTGCAGTTTAGCCAAGCAGGTTGAGGCCGGGTAGGGCTAGAGTTGATTCGGCCACCCCCCCATGTCTGCCAACACTGTGGGGAGTCCTGCAGTTTCGCTAGTCCAGTGAACTTCAGCCCCTAGCCTCGTAGCCCCCTCACACCTTTCTTGGGCAGGGCCTGTTCCCTGTGGTGTTGGCTCCTTTGCTTCAAAAGCATCTGGGCGGGGAGTGGGGTCCGCGATTTCTGGGCCATGGGGTGGCCAGGTCAGTGGTTGATGGAGTGGGTGTCCCTCGGCCGTAGCTGTTAGCAGGCGGAATCGGGTTTTGGACTGTTTTATGTAGATGCGACAGGGTGCAGGGGGAATTTGGGCGCTGTTAGACACAAACGGGATAATATTTTATTAAGTGGTACGAATTGCTCGCAACCAGGCCACTAGTACAGAGATGGCCTCACCCTGTGTAAACAAATCCGACTGGTAGACAGGGGGATTTAGCATTTGCTGCCAAATGTTTAAAGCGTGGGGAATGGCAGTGTGATATGAAAGGTTACCTAAGGGTGTTAAAGAGAATTCTGAAGAATGTGCTAATTTCCCTTACCTCTTGAGACCCCCAGCAACTTTGCTGGATTTCTAGGATTTGATTTTTTACCTGGGAAGAGTGTGAGACTTTTTTCCCACTCTTCCATGTATTTTGATGTGTGTTTTACTTTTGTGTTCTTTGGTTATGGAGTTTTAAGACAACTCCATAGGCATCATATTTTTCTGTGTGTTTAGTTTAGTTTAGTTTATTCATTTGTAATGCGCACCAGGGTATGAGGGCGCAGGATCAACAGTTCACAACTTGGTTACAGGTTACTTATGCATTACAGTATTGCATTATGACAGTGATGGCAAAAATTTACAGGTTTACAGAATAGTTTACAAATTTACAGACAAGCAAGTAAAGTATATAGTTTACAAATTTACAGCTCAATATACTTCCTGTTATAGAGTGTTATTAGTGGTCCTTGTTTTTTATCCACTGGATGTAGTTTTGTCTAAAGTGTGTGCAAGTTTGGGGTGTCCTGAGGGGGGGTGGTAAGGCGTTCCAGTGTTGGGCAGCTTTGACCTGGAAGCTGTTGCCTCCCATATTGGTGCGTTTGAACCTGGGAACTATAAGCAGGTTTGCGTTGGAGGTTCTGGTGGGAGTGTATTTGCTTATTCTATCGGCTAGGCGTAGGGCAGCGTTGTTGAGGCACTTGTGTGTAAGAGAGGCTACTTTAAGCAAGATTTTGTCTGTGGTGTTGAGCCAATTATGGGATCTGCTAATGTTGGAGATGTGTTCTCTCCTGGGGATGCTGAGCGCTGCTCTGAGAGCGTTATTTTGTAATGTCTGGATTATGTTGGTGATTTGCTTGCTGGCTCCTACGTAGAGGGCATTGCAGTAGTCCAGTTTTGATAGTACCAGGGCTCTGGCTAGCGTTAAGCAGCACTGGGTGGAGAGGAAGGGTTTGGCTGCTCTTATAAGCTTACATGTGTAGGCCGTGGAGGGTGCCATGGAGCTAACCTGTTTGTGGAAGGAGAGGGGGGAGTCGATGTATATTCCTAAGGTTTTCACTTCTTTGGCTACCTTGATTGGGTTCCCGTCTATAATGAAGTTGGCGTAATTGTGGTCCAATTTAGATAGGTTAGCAGTGAAACCAAGGATGATGAGTTCAGTCTTGTCATCATTCAGGCATAGATTGTGCGAGGCCATCCATGCCTGGATGATGAGGTACACCCTGTTCACCAAGGCCAAATCGTGGTTGTAATCTCCCGTCAATGGGATGAGGATCTGTGTATCATCGGCATAGTTAGTGTAGGTGATACCCAGGCCATCTAGATCACCAAACAAGGGCTTCGTGAACACGTTGTACAGTGTGGGGGAGAAGCAGGAGCCCTGTGGGACTCCACATGTGATGGGGATGGGGTCAGCGGCGGCAGAGGTGGAGAAGACATGCATGGATCTATTGCTGAGGAATGACTCAATCCAGTCGATGGCTTCTTGTGAAAAGTGGGCAGCTGAATCCAGGTGATCACATAAGATTTTGTGATCGACTGGATCGAAAGCCGCGGAGAGGTCTAGGAGAAGTAATAAAGCAGTTTTCCCATTGTCTCTGAGGGTGTCAATTTGGGCCTTCTGATCAATGAGGGCCGTTTCTGTCCCGTGTTGGGGTCTGAAACCTGATTGTCGGATACCTAGAAGGTGGTTTGTTTCAAGCTATTTCTGGATTTGTTGGTATGCTGTCTTGTATCTTGAGTAGGAATGGGACAGTGGTGATGGATCTGTAGTTAGTGGGAATGGAAGGGTCAAGAGAGGGCTTTTTGAGGAGGGGGAGGACCCAAGATTCTTTGAGGTTTCTGGGGACAGTACCTGAGGAGAAGGAGGTGTTGATGAGTCTGGTGATGAAAGGCGAGAGGTCTCTGGCCGCATCTTTGATGATTTGTGGGGGGCAGAGGTTGCCCTGACAATTAGATGGTTTTAGGCTAAGAATGATTTTTTCCACTTCGAGAGTAGAGACTCTGGAGAAACTGAAGCGAGCAAGGTTGGGAGGGGGTGTGTGGGTGGGGGGGGCTAGGGGAGGTGTTGGTGGAGTTAGTTGGTTTGGCTATGGAATCTTTCTTATTTTTAATTTTGGTTTGTAGGTTTGTGACTTTATTATTTAAGGCATTTTGGATATTGGTGCACCATTGTTTATCCTTCATGCAGGTGTCTGGGGTTAGCACCAGTGTTTCTAGTTCTTTGATGATCGTAAACAGCTCTTTGGTGCTGGAATTGGATTGTGCAATTCTCTGATTATAGGATTCTTGTTTGGCTTGTCTTGTTATGGTCTGTGGGAGACTGTCCCCAGGCTTGTTCCATTTTGCGTTTTTTCCAGTCTGAGCGCTTTAAGGTGGCTGGAGAACCATTGGTTGAGATGCTTTTTCGGTTTACATTTTCATAGTTTTAGTGGTGGAATGGAGTCTAAGGCTGTCCACATGGATTTGTTATAACCTTCTACGAGGTCATGGGGATTGGAAGTAGCCGGGAGTTGGTTGAGTGTTGGGAGGATGAGAGGGATCAGTTTTTCCACTGTGATATTTTTCTTACTTCTCATGGGGATGGCTGAGGCTAGCACATTGTTGGTGATAGGGCTCAAGGCTTCGAGGGAAAAGGAGATGAGATGGTGGTCAGACCAGGCTTGCAGGGAGTTATTGGTGACGGATACTGAGCAGTTATATTCTGCTATCTAGTCGAGGGTTCTCCCTTTGTTGTGGGTGGGGCCAGATACTTTTTGAGAGAAACTTAGTTCAGAGAGGGTGTTGTTGATAAGGATGGCCTGGTGATCTTTGGGGTCTTTGTAGCCTAGGTTGAATTCCCCTAGGATGAAGCACTGGGAAGAGTTTTTTAAGTTGTTGGTGAGGATGGCACTGAGGTCTTCCTCAAAGGATCCTAAGGGTCCAGGTGGTCTACAGAGTAGGTGGATGGAAATCATTTGGGACTTGGCAGTGGGCAGCTTGGCTGTGAGTGATTCACATGATGGGTGGTGGGTAGCTGAGTCGAGTCTAATGTTGAGGTGGGTTTTGGCAATTATGGCCAGGCCTCCGCCTCTAGATTCTGTTCTATCTGCTCGGATGATGATGTTGTCGTTGGGGATGGCTAGCGATAGTGTTGGGCCGGCGGCTGCATGGAGCCAGGACTCTGTTTTGGCTAAGAAGTCTAGGTCTTCAGCTAGGATGACGTCTGCTATGTCTGTACAATGTGCAATTATGGAGCGTGCGTTAATAAGGGCACCTTTTATAGATGGGGCGGTAGTCTTAGTGGGGGTGTGCACTTTGTCTTTGGTCGAGGTATTAGGTCAGTTCGGTTTGAGTTTTTTCACTGTGAGGTTGGCGCAAGTGCTAATGGCGGAGCGGTTGGTTAGTTTGGATTGGGTGGAGTCCCTGGCTCGGGGCTCATGTATTTTCGAGAGTCTGGACCATAGTCTGGTGTTTCTTTCAGAGAGGCATGGTGAAGTAGGAGGGGCGAGTTGGGAGAGCATGGCTGTGGCGTGTGGCTCTGAGGAGAGGGGTGAGATGGAGCCTAGGGCAACTGTACTGAAGGTGGAGCTATGTGTGCATGCAGAGTTGATAATGTGAAGGATAATTCTCAGCAGTATTGAGTAGGTACCTGGGAGGAACATTTTGGTGGCAATAGGTGGGTGATGGGTGACTAGGTTCCGAGACCATATATATGGTGCAATGCAGTGTGATAGGCAAGTAGTGGCGACTGGTGCAGCCCACCTAAATTCGGAAATCACACATAGGGCAAGATGCAGAGTATGGGCAAGTAGTGGCAACTGATGTAGCCCGGCTAGATTCGGAAATCACACATAGGACAAGATGCAGAGTACAGGCAAGTGGTAGCAACTGATGCAGCCCACCTAAATTCGAAAATCAACATATGGCAAAATGCAGAGTACGGGCAAGTATGTCACACAGCACCTTCAGTGCAGTGGCACAGCGATGTCTTTCAGACTTCCCAAGGTTTAAATACCTTCTTTGGGACTGACTACTGTCTCCCAGAGCATGTAAAGTAAAATTGACTTTACTAGTCTCTTTAAATTTACAGACCCAGCACACACTATCTTCCTATAGAGTGCTGGAGGGGTTGGCTAGCTTCCCCTGAGTCAAAACACTCATGTAATTACAGTCAAATGTTACCATTTCCTACTTTAAATGGCTGGTGGCAGTGGTTTAGATCAAACTACCGTGATTTTTCCCGACCGCTAACGGTAGCTAAAAATCAGGTCAACCATGTTTTTCAATATGGCGCCCAAGACCTATCTGTAAAAACAGATTCCGGTCATCTTTTTTCGGCATTTCTTTTAGGAAAGGACCTTCTTGTGTCTGTCTCTGTCTGCCAAACCAGGTTTGGTCCCTTTGTTTGTTGGCCTTTGGCGGGCTTCAGTGCTGAAGCCCTCCTCTGGCGCCTGAGTGTCTGGGATGAACAGGATGTGAGGGACGTGCCCGAAACTCCCTGTGCTTAGTCTCCTAGGAGACCTGAATGCACTCTGGCGTGATTGGCCGGCTGACTGTCCGGCAAGGACAGCCACCATGCTGTGTGAGTGACAGCCAGGCTGGAATGAATGGGGGAAAACTGTTTAAAAGCAGGTCTCTGGGACTTGGAAAGCAGAGTCGACTACTGGAACGAAAGAACTGATGACGAGCTGAAGGAAGTGGACTGCTGCAACTCCTGGACGACCGGTGAAGCCATGCGGCAGGTCCGAATTGCCTGAAACTCCATAGACAGAGAAGCCCTTCAAGGTTAACTTCTTCCCTTCCGTTTGGTCGGAACAACCAACTCGTAAGCTGCCTGAACACCGTCCCCTCCTGGTCAAATTTTCCACAGAGCGCTGTGAAAAACTGGATATCAGCGGGAAGGATACCAGTTTGTGGTCTTTAAGGCACTCACACCTTCAACCGACGTTTTGCCAAGCTTGTGGCCTCATCCCTGGGCATTGCAGGAACCTCCCGATGTCCTCCTTCTTGTCCCCACGACTGAAGCTCAGGAACAGTGAGATCTGCTCGAACTGCCAGGAGCAACTGCCTCAGCTACAGCTCTTCTTCACTTTTAGTTACTGTGCAAACGCAGTACGGCAATCTTTTTGGCCACAGAGAAAGTTTGTGAAACTTCCCTAACTTCGAAGGCTTGTCCTTCCCTAAACATTCGTCAAACTTTTTGCCTAGCCAAATTCTTCTGAAGTCCGTGGCAAAGACTTAACTGTTTACTACCAGAACTGTGCTATCCTATACAAAGACTCTGAAACTTTGACTTTGGCCCAGGCCTATGAACTGAATTTCCGGTTGTAGTTTACTGAAACCCTTTGCCCTGCCTATGAAAGTATTTGGACTGTCTATTCTTATAACCTTGTCTTTTTACCCCTTTTTAAAGTATCTGAAGTGCCAGTTTGCTCCCACTTCAGGGGAGCTGAACTTGTTCAGTAACGTATTGGTTGTGTATTGGTAGTATATTAGTGTGTGATATTGAGCTGCTCTTGCTAGTGTAATGTTTTCAAACTGACTGTGTAAATAAATGTGTGTTCTTTTACCAAAAAACCTTGAGTAAAGTGTTTGTTTGAATCACTGTATTTGTGGGTCCTATGTGTGACCTGTTCTGCTCACTCAACTCTTGAGATAAGTCTGGCTGATCAGCCATTGCTACCACTTTACTGTGTAGTACAGGCTTGTACCAAAGGTGAATTTTGTACTGACACCTGTAGTCTTAAATGCATGTAGTGTTCCTAAACGGTACTGCATTTGATTCTGCCTAACAAAGGGCAACTGAAATATCTTAGATCAAGCGGAGAGAGTTGCGGGTATCAGTCTGGTGAGTTGCACTATCATGGAAGCCATATGCGCTTCCAGCAAGCAGAATAGGTTAGGGACGGCCGATGGAATGGCACACTTTTTTCTTGCAATTTTAAAACTCATTTGAGTGAGGTTACTGGTCGGGTGAAGACGGAAGGTTTTAATGGCAAAGCTTTCATTTTGTAAATTGCCCACACAAGGTAGGGGGATGTTTAGTGATATTTCTGCGCTCCAGTGTGGTTATCTGTGGGGCATGTCTATCACACATAATCCAAAGGGTGAATTGGGTGATCTGTTAGCAACCGGAAGAATGATGGTAGCAATGAGGTTACATAGACTGGGAACGAGGACAGGGGGACGGGCTACGAGTTGGGAGGAGGGTTACTCCTCTACTTCTTAGAAAATGCTCTGGTGATGCGCGCATGTCTGAATATGTGATAGAACAAGGAATGGGATATGTTTCTAATGGTGGGACTCAGCAAAACGTAACATTGCAGGGTTTTGCCTGATGTGTCCTAGAATGCAAGCGCAGGGCATTAATAGCACCCTGAGTCGGGGCTATGCATGAAAAGAGTAGCTACACTGAATGGAACCCCTGCAGAACCAGCTGACAAAAGACTGCAGAGAGGTTACGCATGGCCAAGACAAACAAAAAGAAGTATGAGAAAGAAGACAATATCGAGAACAAGGGATACATTTGGAATTTGCAATGGCTGTCCAGCAGAGGTAAAACTGTAGCACACAGAGTAGTGGGACGCGACCATGGAGCAAACATGTGAGGCAGGGCTGATGCACTATTAAGTGGGGTGGATGAATACAAGAACAGTCCTCCGGGACTGTTCTTCACTTCGCCTGTTGTCCAGACTGGTATGCAAATAAGTGTTCTCAGTTAAATGTGCTGAGAGCTAAAGTGTGAGTGACTCCATCAAGTGGGCCACAGCCCATGAAACCGGCTATTACTAAGGACACCGCACTGTGAAAGCTGCTAGGGATGCATGGCCAAAAACAGACCTGTGGGTTTGTGTGTGAGGCGGGGTCGTTTTGTTGCTGGTTTTTGGGTGAATTTAACAGCGGCACTCTCTAAGATAGTGGTGTGGGGTTGTAAAAGAAGGGAACCGAGTCATCCGTGCGACGCAACTGGGGGCTTAGAGGTTAAGGCTACCGACGTATGGTTTGGGTAGTGTGGTTGTTTTGTTGCCGACATAGGTTGCACACAATTAGTAGTAGGGGTGGCTCTTCGAGGGGAATTGTGGATGAACACTTTACGCCAAACAGCCAGGTTGATCTGTAACAGGTATCAGTGTGTAGGGTTACGTTTTGTACTTTCACATGGAGGGGAATTCACATCTGATCCGGATTGTGGAGTTTATGGAAACATTGGATGATGGTATGGCAGGATTCGGGGGTGGGAGAAATGTAAGGGTGAGTTAATGGGTTCCTGCGCCCATGAATCCGGGCCGTTAGAAAGAGGATGCCACTTTGTGTGTTTTGATGGTTTGGGGGTAAACGCACGTTTTCAACAAGGTGGAGCGAAATGGGAAACATTGTAAGAATGCGGCTGGAGTTTCCTTTGGGTTACCTACATTTCGGTAGGCCTAAATGTGGGCCCTGGCAATGGTATTTCTGGTTATTTATTACCGGCGGGTCAGACTAGGGTGTTCACGCCCCGAGCATAGCAACTTTAGCAGTAAGAATGTAAACCTGGTGACTTTGCGCAGGGTTTGGAAATGGTTGGGTTACCGATGTTTCGGTGGGCTTAAATGTGGGCCCTGGCTATGGTATTTCTTTTGTTTATTTCCCGGGGGTCAGAATAAGGTGTGCACGCCTCGATCATAGCAACTTTAGCACTAAGAGCATTAACTTGGCGCCTTTGCACAGGGTTTGGTAATTGTCAGGCCAGAGAAGGTATGCGGTTCAGTTTCAGTATAAATGCAGGGCCCCTTTTACGGCAAGAAGGTGGGCTGGCCATTATCACGAGGAACGTGCGTGCGCTCCCGTCGCCAGTTGTAACTGGGGGGCGTTATATCTGGGTTTGACAGAAATGTATGACAGGGAAGCCTTTGGGAGTGGCTGGAGAGGGGCGCTGGGATATAAGGCAAATGAGATGTTACATTAAGGCACATGCTTGGAATAGGTGGGTGGCTTTAGTCAGTTGTTAAAGGAAGGTATCTAAGGTTGGGGGAAGGAATGGGGCAGTTGCTCAAAGCAGGGTGAAATGTGGAGAGTCAATGAGGGCACATACGCAAGATATTGCTAATGCACCATAGCAGGAAGAGGTATGCCCTGAAAGGATTGGTAAATGGGGACTAAGGTGCTACGAACGGCGGAAAATCGCATTTGGTATACCCAGGGAAATGTGTGTTAAATTAAAGGTTTGGGCCAAACTCAGCCTTTCATCGCGCACGCCGTGGGTGATAACGAGCAGTGCTCAGATGCCTCAGGGTTTGTTGAAAATATATATAGGCGGAATGGTAACAACATAGCAACAGGGGTAGAACATGAAAAGGGGGATACGTTTCTTGCTCGATTGGGGTTAAGTTTTGAAGCAACAGAAAAGGAATTGAAAGCACATGAGGATTTGTGGGTTAGGTAGTATCGCCTTTACAAGGCTGAAAAAGCAGCAGGAGTGGGAGCATGAGTACTATTGGCTTTCATCTAGAGACACTCAGGACTCTTTAACATTGTGTCTGACCCATGGAATATCGAGATCTCTGAGGTGGTGGCGGGCGACCCAGTGCACAGCGAGATCTCTGAGTTTATGCCTGGGGCCATGTGTCATGCATCACCAAAGCTGCAAGGTAAATTGGGAAAGGCATCATTCTCATAAATAAGGCCTTAAGCAAGGCATGGTATTAACCGATGCATTGAGTTGCATCAATAGCATTGGGAGTGTGTTTTTAGAGTCACAGGTCAGCAAGACCAACTCAGCCTTTCATCATTACAGGTTCAACAGACAAGTAGCAGTGGTGGTGTTGCATCTGGGAGGTAGCAGTATAGGTTTTAATAGGACGCTACTTAAGTGGCAGAAAGATGGGTGAGGGAGAACTAAATAAAACAAGGACAAGCTCAGATTCCCCGGGTCGTGAACGACACCCCGGCACCCGGGGACCATCTGCGAGGGTAGGCAGTCTGCTTGGACTATGGCTGGGGAGCTGTGGCCTACATAAAGAATAGAAGCGAGGAAGGAGGTCTAATTAAGAGGAGGGTGGACCAGCTCCGCTCGGTCATGAACGGCACTCCCCCACCCCGGTAAAAACTCTGGCGAGGACAGGTTCTCCACAGAGGTTTGGGGTGGGGGAACTTAGGCCTACATGACAAGTAAAAATGGAGGTGGGGAGCCTCCCTTTGAAGCCTAGCAGTGAGGGGGTTCTAATAAGGGAATTAAAAGGTCACTTTCCCACGTCAGAAATGGCGCTCCTCCAGCACAAGAGCCCGGCAAGGGTGGGCAGAACGAAGATTCTTGTGGTTGGCAAGTTTAGCTCAATAGAATATGGAGATGACTGATGCAAGGGGGAAGGAAGGCAGAAGTTGGTTTTATAATTATAACAAAGGAATAGAGCTCAACTTCACCCACCATGTAACGGCACTCCCCCAGCATGGAAATTACTGCAAGGGTAGACAGAGCAACGAGAATTTGTTGGGGAGCTTTAGCCTAATAAAATGCAGAGAGGAGCATATTGAGGGTGAAGTATGACAAACTAGTTGACCTCACAGTTGGGGGAAACCAAGATCCGGTGGTCCAAGATCATTCCAAGACAAAAATGGAGGGGCACTGGAAGCCATTCAGCAGTGGAAAAGAAAGGAAGGAAGGGGAACGGGGCAAAGGGGGAAATGTGGCAGGGGCAGAGGTTTTCCCCAGATGTGAAGTCCCTGGTACACTATGCAAAGGACGGAGTGCATTGGGCATGGATGTTTTACTGGAAATTGTGCATAAAGCCACTGGAATTAGGAAGTAGGAAAGGGGGGAGCCACAGTGGTCGGTAATCCACCTTTGGCGTGACAGTGTTTTGGCGACCAGTGACAAGAGACAGACTCTGAATGAGCCATGGGAAAGCCGGAAGGGTCTTCGCTCTTCTCGGGACCATTGCCTGTTGGGGGCCTAAGTGATAGGGCCCCTAGGGGACCCTCGCGTATGGAAATAAGGCACAATCACCACACACAAATTGATACGCCAGACACAAGGATCAATTCCCAAAATCTAGGGTTTATTGCAAAGCACATAGTCTCAGTCGGCCGACTAGGTCTCACGTCCCGCAATGTGTGTCTCCAGACCCCATGGGATGCAAGAGAGCGAGCATTCTAAAACAGGTACATATATACAAAACAATCATCTTATTATCAGTAGTGACATATTCAATACCGCCCATAATGGATTTCCTTTGAAATGGTTTCGATGATTGACGAATATGAAGAATATGACACCCTCAGACATTTAATCAGCAACAGTTTGCAATTTGCGAAGGTTGCAGACACGATTCTTTGTTTTAGGGAACATAATGCTCTTGTTCTTATAAGCAAGCTGCGTGCAGGGGAGAGACACATTCCAGGCCTCACTATCTTTTAGTTTCTATTTGTGTGCGGCAGGTCAACTCGATCTACAGGGGCTCAGTGAAGCGGGGCCGCAAAAGAGAGCATAATTCAAGCCATTTAATGTTCTTTCCTACCCTTTCTCCCGCACCAGAAAGACTAGCTGGCACCTGCGTAGTGATTAAATGGTGTCCAGTCATTTGGTCGACTACAAACTGGTCGACTGCAATTTGGTCGACGCCATTTGGTCGAAAACCAAATGGTCGAATTTTTTATTTTTTTATTTATATATGTGTTTTGTGGGTTTTCGTGTCGAATAAAAAGAAAAAAGGGGGGTTCGGGGGGGGACCCCCCCAAAAAAAACCAAAAAAGGGGTGAAAATAAAAAATAAATAAAATTCGACCATTTGGTTTTCGACCAAATTGCAGTCGACCAGTTTGTAGTCGACCAAATGACTGGCAACCGATTAAATGCCTTGTTGCTTACTTCCAAGGACTTGTGAGGGAGGAGACCGGGCATTGCTGTCTGGGTTGCCTGGGCTGTGTTTCAGCATGTAACTTGTGGCCTTGCTCTATGCATGAGCAGGATAGAATTCACTTACAGCAAAGCAGTTTGAACAGAAAGCAAAAAGCAAAAATGAATCAAAATAGCGAATTCTATTCCTACAAAATGGACGCTCTCTGGTAATAGTTATGAATCTGTACTAACAATGCTGAACACATGATGTGGTTGGTTTTCAGCCAACAAAAATATATCGCCTATGTTATGGAAGGGTAATTTCTAGACTCACATAAGCGGCGGGCGCATCTGGTGGTAGCAATGAGGGCTCAGCTTCCCCCCGAATAAACGGCACTCTCCCAGCCCAGGAACACCTGCAAGGGCAGGCGGAGCTCAGACACGAAGGGTTGGGGGAGTTGTGCCTATTGTGGACTTGTCGGGAAAAGGGGGAAGCCGGTTTTGGACACGAAGCAGTCGCCGCACCTTCAGAACTATTTTCACAAAATTGTGTGCAGTGTTTTGAATTTATTATGTTGTGAAAATAAACCTGCACCCTTTTTATGCCAAAAAGAAGACTTGTCTCATTCGGCACCTTACTGGGTGGGAGAGGAAAGGGGAAAAAAAGAATAAGCAAGTATGATGTATGATGGTACAAAGATGGACAAATGCCCAGGTTATGCTCGCAGCTGGCTACCTTCAACACATGACAATGGAAGCTCGTGAAACTGGTGCTGTGGCTGGGTTTGTGCGCTCTATGGGCGCATGCCATTATGGTAATTGTCATCCACTGCACATAGTACGAGTGCTGCAGCACCGTGACCCTCATCTAATTGCATTCAGGAGGTGCAACAAGACCAAAACTTTGTAGGGGGGGATAACCCTTTAAATGTTGGGAGAGGGGTTAATTCAGAGAATGTGGCGGAGGGGCAGCCTTACTTGTGTGGAGGAATTCTCGGCCAAGGCTTGTTTCTGGTAGCTAGTGGCAAGTTATCCGCAAAATGTGAAATTTAAAGCAAATCTGGTCACTGACACTGCCTTTAAACATGAAAGGATTGAGCGACAAAATGCACAATTCTGTTGGTATTTGCCAGCACAGTAATTCTGTGGTTGTGAGGTGGTGTGCTTTGTCAGCTGTTAGTACATTGTACATGTCCAGCGCAATGGTACAATCCATTTAAAACAGAGTTTTGTTTTCATGTTAAACTAGTAGAACTCTTGGAAATAAACGCAGCTTTAAAAAGTAAATATGTTGTGAGTCACTTTCTTTTTGTGGGCATTTTTTAACAAATCTGCTGTCTAGTGCATTGTAGTGAGATTCTTCTGGTTACACTTCAATGTTAATAGCACTTCCCCTTACAGTCTGATGCTGTGAAGATAGACATACACGTTCCAAGCACTCCCCTTGCATGCAAATGCCAGCATCCCATCATGATTTCCATTGCCTAAAAGTGTATGCATATGAAAAGCTCAGTTGCAACAGTGAAATGCTCAAGAAACTTGAATTGCCAGGCCTTTGATAGCAGCGCAGCCGCAGGCCTCGTTTACATCTGTGTGCTGTCCTGCCTGTGGACGGCTGCCCAGGTGAGCGATGTCAGGTCGACATGACCCCGAATTTTGTGCAGGGGCTAAGGCTTGATCTGCCCAATGGTAATTGCGCGACTAGTTGCAGTGCGCCTAGTTCCGATTTCTTCCTATACTTTTATTTTAAACAGAAAACAAACTGTTTCTTTTTACGTATGGTGAAACTTAAAAGTTAAAAGTAGAGGAGCGCCGCTTCCAACCGCTCCCCCTCATTTCGAGCACTGCATATGGCCCCCATTGTTAGCAAATATTAGCAAATTTTCAGTTGCTGTGACGAACTTTAATGGTGTGCCTTAGCTTGTTCCATTTAAAAAAAAAAAACATTTCTTTTAACTTTTTTGAATTAAATGTTTTTTATTTTATCGCCATCATTTGTTAAACAGGGATTTGCGAGCAGAATGGCGCACAAATCCCGTTTTTTTTCGGCGCAAATAATCCATGAATCAGGCCCAATATGTCAATTATATATGTACAGCGGTATTAGCGATAAGTATGTACAGCGGTATTAGCATGTTTGTTTTTCCCCAGTACCTTTCCCTAGAAACCATTCTCAAAGTACATGAAAAGTGTTTTTTGGGGATCAATTTAGGAATGAGGGCATTTAATGTACATTGATTCTTTTGAATTGCAACCCTCAAAAGGGGGTTATCCAGTACAATGGGGGGGTTGCACCTTTATATACAAGGCATTAGTCCTCTCTAAACAAGGCACTTGAGGCATTACCTGGCATTTGAGGTTTTACTTACATATGACAAAACATGCACATGTGACACTGTACCACAAACATGGTGTCTATACCAGACATATGAAGCATTAACTGCTGTTAGATGGTAATAGTGAGTGTTTTGAGGCTGCACTTGTCATATGGCAGCAACATCGGCACATATGAGTATGCACCACATACATGGCAACTATACCAGTTATAAGAGGCATACGAAAGCATTACTGAGTCATTTAAGGCTACACTTCCCATAAAGCAACAGCAACTGCACATGAGAAACGGTACCTTGCATTAGGTGAATACACCAGACATATGATGCACTAACTGGCATTACATAGAGGTACTGGCACATTTCAAACTGCACTTACCTTAGGATAGCAGCACCCGTATGTAGTAGGCTCTATCTCACTAAAGGTGTTTATATCAGGGATATATGGGGCCAGTGTGCCAGATACGATTTTGAAGTTGGTGTATTTTGCTCCCTATATTTTAAATATGGGAGTAAAATAATGTTTTAGGGAGTGGAAAACGGAAATGTGTTTGTAATAATTATTCCTTTGCACTTATTTATTCATACACATTAATAGATACATCTTTACTTCTTCCAATAGTAGTTTCTTCCTGCGGTACTATGTGCACTACTGGTCCAAACATATCCATGGAGCTGTGTGGGTGAGAGCAGGGGTACAAGGCCCTACGTGCCAGTTTCTTATTATTTGGTGGGAGTATTTTTACTCCTGATTTTCTGGGAGCATTTGCCTATTTTTAGGGAGTGAAAGTGGCCGATACACCCCTTATTGGAGTTGCTTCCTTGGTCTGATGACATTACCCAGCAGACTTTTTCAGGGATTCTGTGGATTAACACGAGAGACAACTAGAGGGAATTTCTAGAGGGAATTTTGCTTTGCCACCTTCAAGCAACACATTATCTACACATTTTCGCCCCTGAGGAATGTGCCACTAATTCCAGCTATTAAGGACAGAAACTTATTTAAGTTGGACCTATACAGACATAGTGCCATAGTAGGGGGATTTGAACCATCACTGTGTAGGATCAAGATATGAATACTTGATTTGGTTTTCCCCTTATGTTTGTAGATTATTGTTTGAACTACAATGATTTGTGTTTATATGTTTTTAATGTTTTTGATATAAACCAGCAGGTGGTTATACTTGTGCTTTGATGAAATAATGAAATTAATGTGTTTTAATTATGAAACATCTTATTTAACTACAATGTTATCTCCCCATATTTGTTTAAGAGGTTGATAACAAGAGTTCTTGTTTGTAAGGGTACACACGTTTTTATGAATAGATAGTGACCTTCCTTTTGTTTGATTGCTCTATACAATTCAGTGACATTGAATGATATTACTAGGGCATTTGTGGCCGCAATTGGTTGCCTTACAGCCTCTGTTCTTTTGCAGTTGGTCAAAGTGGATCGATGTTAACTGTGCTCCACCCACCAGCTAATCAATGCTAATATTCTGGTTCTCTTTTCTTATCGCCCATTGCTTTCTCTTTTCAAGCCGCCACCCAGCCTCTATTCTTTTGCAGATGGCCAGCTGGTGCAAGTGGAGCTAGGTCACATGATCTGTTCCTCACCACCTGCTATTCACGGATAACATGTGTGCTCTTTTTCTTGGCCCCACCCCTTTCTATCACTTATTAAGCTGCCGTCTAGCCTCTTATATCGCAGTTGTTCAGAAAGTGCAAGTGGATTTAGATCACGTAACATTCATCCCGCCTACCTGCTAATCATTGATAATCATTTGGTCCTCTTTTTCATAACCTCTCCCCTTTCTTTGCCATGTTTACTCTTAGATCAAAGGTGACAATCGCCCAGGTATCTGAAGCAAAGGTCAGATAAATAAAAGGGAAATTCCTATTTGGAAAGATTAACAAGAGTGCTGGAACCCCTCTGCTGAGAACGAACATGGTTCAAATAGTCTGTACTATGGAATCTCTTCCACTCAAGAAAGTGTACAACCACGTTTTAGTTCACTGCAACCTTCACAAAGGAAAGGCAACCATTTTCATATCAGTCTGGTCCTAACCACAAGGGCAGTCCCGCAGCGAAATGCTAGGCAATTCTTCTCTAAACAAGAGTACCATCACCAACCACAGACACTTATTTTTGGCCACATTGGCCATCTTCAGAGAGGTAAGGCTGGGCCTCTCTAAAGCACTGTTAGAAAGGGGCCCATGTCTGGATTAGCCTCAGTTACTTAGGGTTAAACTCCAATTCTTTAAAGATTTCCGAGAGTGTAGCAGTCCCTCTATTGAGAATGAACATGGTTCGGTTCAAATAGCCTGTTCTATGGAATTTCCTCCACTCAGGAGGGTCTACAACCATGGTTTGCTCACTGCAACTTACAGAAAGGAGAAATATCAATTTGCATATCATTCTGGCTCCACCCACAAGTGCAGCCCAGCACTGAAATGCTAGACAATTCTCCTCTGAACAAGAGTTTCACAGACACGTGTTTTGTCTTTGTTGGGTCTCCTCAGTGAGGTGAAGCTGAGCCTCTCTAAACTTCAGCTGAGTGCCGTTACAACATTGGGCCTCATTACGACCCAGGCGGTAAGGGGTTTACGGCGGCGTAAACAGCGCCGACCCTTACCGCCTGATTCCGAGGTCCCTTAGCGCCATGGAGGATTTAACACCTGCTTTAAGCAGGTGTTAAAATCCATGGCGCTAAGGGACCTTGTTGTTAATTACGCCACCGTAATTTACGGTGGCGTAATTAACGCCTTCCCCACTCCCATTATGCCCTATGGGGCAAAAATGGGAATGGGGAAGGGTAAATGGGGATTGGGGACTTACCGCCCCGCCAACCTCGGAATGGGGCGGTAAGTCCGCCAACCACCATGGCGTAAACGTAGTTTACGCCATGGTGGTAAAGGTACGACCCAGGCGGTAACTTACCGCCTGGGTCGTAATGAGGCCCATTGTCTTGCCCCCAAATGTGCATTTTTGGCGAAGTAACTATTGTTTTTTTGTATTACTCTTAAACTTATTTAAGCTTTTTGTATGTCTGTAACAGCACTTCTGGTGATGGGATTAGGGTCCAAGGTCATGCGAGGTCCGATAATGTGATGTTGAGGGCCATGTGAGATAATTTCCTGCGATAGCACAGTAAGTTATGGGATTTCCGCTACCCGTGTCATTGTCTTGAATTGATGTCCCTGAAACTCCCTATTTATAATAAATATGTTGGACAAAAAACAACAGTATTTAAAGTACTTTCAGTTTTTAAAAATATGTTCAAACTCCTAATGAGCAGCTAGTGAGTGAGCAGACAATCATACTATATTCCCTCAACATAATTTCCAGAATCATATACTAATTACATTTTTGCTTGGCCATGCTAAGATAAAACGTATGTGTTTTCTTCTTTGGAAAATAGGTCAGCAGTATGCTGTGCTATGAAACGTTCATGTAATTAGGTATTTATTTCGACTCATTAGTTTCAAAATACATAAACCATGTCAATTGAGTTACAGTTTAAAGTGTGTCAAGCTGCAATTAATATATTTTACTTGACTCCTTTGATTTTTCTCCAATTATGTGGCTACTCCATCAAGATTCAGCTGTTCTTCCAAGTGAATTGCAAGGCTCGTCGCCTGGGAACAGAGACAGAAAATGTGCTTTTTTAATGAAAAGGGCTTTGCCGCGTCTAATATAGTGCGCTGAATCACAGCTACGTAACCAGCAGCCACACAAACCTGGCTGGCAGCATCGAGTTAACACAAAAGAGAGACTAGTTTAATAGGTTTCAAAATTCAAATGCAATTGTTCCATCTGCTTGCCCCGCCCTGCCACCTCCTCTAAGCGTCTCTTGGCACCCAGAGGGGTTTTCTGCTGAGTCATGGCCGATCCTCGGCTAGGGGCATCTTAAGCACTTTTGGGGCCAGGGGCACAGACAACTTTGGGGCCCCCCTCCATCGAACTAAACAAATGAATGGATCCACAATATCTGATCTCATCCTCCTTTTCATGATCACAACCCAAAGGTTGATATGCATAATCGCAATGATCAACATAAACAGGTTCCATGACTTAAAATTGCAGCAAAAATGGCTGTGTATACAAAATATTGCGTCAAAAATGCTGTGGTTTTACCACTACAATCATGTAAAGGATGCAGGGGACAACCCCGCAACCCCGTTCCATTATATCACTTAAGGGGACCGGGGGACACCCCCTGCAACGCCTGCTCCCCTTAAATGGTATGATGAGGTACACTTTTACCGGGTCAAACCACAGCATTTTTGCCGTGATCAGAATAATAAGCAAGTAGCATTTCAATGCCAACATTAGCAGTCCGCGGCCAGGGCACTTGTGTTCTAGCACAGGCACAGGACACTTCATCAATAGCAGGCACTAAGAAGGTATACTGGCCATCATGTAAATGCAGCACACAGGTCCTATGAAAAGGTGCTCATAATCCAGAATAGAGAGCTGACTCAGATTAGCTGCCTCAAAGAATGCAAAAGTGTTCAAGCATGGATAGAGGAGACCACTTGGAAGCCAGGAGAAAGTTACACATACCCTAGCGTAGATAGTAGATGCAGATTAGAAGCTACTAGGAAAGGGTCTGTATGCAGATGGACTAAGATTAGAAGAGGGCCATGGTTTTCAAGTGATTTTGCTGTTAGAGAGCAAAGAAAAAAGTGACTCTTATGTTTAATGTATCCATGCTCACTATTACTATAGAGGAAGCAACACCCTAGCCAGTGAAACCATGTGTGATGCTTTTCTGAAGATCATACTATGAGAACGAAATCACTCTAAATGGCGACAGTTTTGAAGGGGTTAGAGACTGGGAATTTTAACAGGTTAGGTATTACAAGATTAAATGAGATGCCCAGGATAACACATTGGTTAAGCAGTGAAGCTGGGATTTCCGACAACTCTTTAATTTACACAATATACCACTTTCTTTTCCAATTCTTACCATTAACTAAAATGATACCATTTTAGAGAAGTGATTTGGAAAGTACACAAATCACATAACCTAACATGACAGTTTAAAAAAAAAAAAATGTTAGAGAAGAGTCTTATACAATATGGGAATGATTCTAGCTTCATTGTCTCTATCATCATGGGTAGTAAAGAAGTGCCAGAATACTAATTGCTGTGATCTTAAAAGATTTCATCTGGTTTTCTTCTTTTGTATTTTAAAGGTTTAAATATGTCAAAAACAGAGGCTTGTGAAATTGATATTTATAAACGTGCAGAAAACCTTTAAAGCAAACCGTTTTTTGTGTCAAATGAGTAGACCTTAGTAAATGCTTGCCAGAGGCCTGCGATATCTGGTCCGCTCTTTTCTCTCCAAAACCTCTTCCACTCAAATGGCCTACATAAAAGAAATCAGGAAATGGACTAAACAATGTCACCAGCATGTGAGAAGGCAGATCTTATCACAGAACATAGCGAAGTATTGCCAGTGAAATAAGATGACTTTTCCTGATCACTGTATCGTCTGCTGTCAATGCCAGGATACAAGCATGATTGCTTTGCCTCCACAGTCTTGAATGTAGATACCTAAACATCTCTCGTGATGACATTACTGATAATGGTATCTGTTGTGTTACAAAAGAAAGTACATATACATGTAGGTTTATCAACTTCAGATATAGCAAAGGCTGAGTCGACCTTGCTGGAATTTGGTATTGTAACTTTGTGCATGAACACAGTGAGCTGAGCAGAATGTACTTGTCAGCAACAGATAGCTAATAGGTTTAGCTTCTCAGCAGCATGCCATAAAATATCCTGATGTTTGGTATTTAAGTTAGGTAAACGATGTGAAATGACTTCTTTAGATAGGTTATCCTTGTGGGGCCCCCCTCCCAGGTGGGGGCTTAGGGCAAGTGCCCCTTTTGCCCTCTCATAAAAATGTCTCTGTCCTCGGCTCCTAATCCACAAGCAATAATTTACATAAACCAGGGATTAAGATCACAATTTATAATGAGGAGTTTAGTGCGCAGTAGTCTTCAAATGAAGCTTGCTTGAATGAAGCACTGTGAGTAGCCTGTTTGCAGTGGCCTCTACAGGAGGTGGGTGTGAAAGAAGCATGAGAAGTCAGTGATTTGAGTCTGGAGGTGGGGGAGGGGTGTAGGCAGTGGGCGCATTTAGGGTTCTCTACAGCAGGTGAACTCCTGGGGACCGATTCATGGATTTGGGCACAGAAATCTCGCAAGGCCTGCATGCCGTGAAGGACCCCGCCTGAGCCGTGGTGCAGAAAAAATAATGCGTGCCCTGCATATTCATGGATTCAAAGGTGCATTACTAGCCGTCGCACAAGTAAAAACAACATGCCCCCATGCACACCAAAAAGCAAGCAAAATCCCAAAACAGGCGCAACCCTCCATGTCCACCCCTGTTCCACCATCCAGTACCCCTGCAAGAAGGCGTGCCCTCACTCGCAAGCACAGGCTGCACTGTTGTGAATATGCTGGCCTCCCTCATAAGTGGAGGAAGCAGCCCAGCGAAATCACGCGCCTCACCTTGCAAGCCCAGGCTGCACCCTTGAGAGAATGCCTGCCCTCCCTTGTAAGTGGAGGCAGCACCCCTGCAAAGTCGCGCGCCCCACTCAGTATCCCGGACTACATCCCTGCGAAAACATGCGCCTCACCTCGCAAGCCCAGGATGCACCCCTGCGAAAATGCACACCTACCCTTGCAAGCCCAGGCTTCACCCCTGCAAATACACGGGCCATCCCTTGCAAGCACTGGCTGCACCCCTGTGAAAATGCACGCCTTCCCTTGCGAGCCCAGGCTGCACCCCTGCGAAAACATGTGCCTTCCCTCGCAAGCCCAGGCTGCACACCAGCGAAAACACGTGCCTCACCTCGTAAACCCAGGCTGCCCCCTGCAAAAATGCCAGCTCCCCTCACCCTGACATCACCCCAGGAAGCCCCCTGATAATTCACTCCCCTCCCCACACCTCCCTCACCTGTGGCACCAACCCCAGGCAGACCCCTCCAGTCTGGACACCACACATCAGCCCCCATCACCCCAACATCACCGAAGGCAGCCCCCTGACAGTACACTCCCATCCCCACCCCTCCCTCACCTGTGGCACCATCCCCAGGCAGCCCCCTCCAGTCTGGATACCACCCATCAGCCCCCCTCACTCCTGACATCTCCCCAAGCAGCCCTCTGACGGTACACTCCCCTCCCCAAACCTCCCCCCCCTCACCAGTGACAGCACCACCAGGCACCCCCTCCAGTCTCGACACTACCCACCAGCCCCCCTCACCCTGACATCACCCCAAGCAGCCCCCTCCAGTCTGGACACCACCCACCAGCCCCCCTCACCCTGACATCACCCCAGGCAGCCCACTGACAGTACACACCCCTCCCCACACCTCCCTCACCTGTAAGCCCCCCAGGCAGCCCCTTTCAGTCTGTACACCATCAGGAGGCCCCCTTCACCTCCAACATCACCGCAGGAAGCACCCTCCAGTCTGGACACCACCCAGCAGTCCCCCTCCCCTCCAACATCACCTTAGCCATCCCCCCCACCAGTCTCCCACGCATACAGTTCAATGTATGGCTGCAACTCACCTGAACCTCTGTGACCATGAAACACACCATCAACATGTCCACCGCCAACACGATCAACAGGAAGCACCGAACACCAATCCTGGACCAGAGCATCCGCTGTCACTCCCTGGCAGACTGGAATATGAAGCCCCCCCCCAGCCAGACAGCACTACATTGCATCAACAACACTGTGGCCACCCAATCAACATGTGACAAGTGAATGCAATGCAAAGTGGCGTGTGACTGTTGGCAATGGGTCATTGCAAAGGCATGAAAGCACACCAATTGAATGTGTGCCAAGGACAGAAGTACACATATTCATACATCGGTCAGATCAACAAATAATTACCAGGCGCATCACATCCTGAACTCAAGTGAACTGGGAGGAAGTGGTGTCACAGTCCATGTCAGGGACCGCAACATGACAAGCCCATGGTGTGATGGGAGGGCAGTCAGAGAATGCATGACTACTCAGACAGGAAATGTGTGCTGCCACACAGGAAGAGCAAACATAGCCTGCAAATGCATTCCAGTTGCAGAGGTGGAGCAAGACATAACAGCAGGCAGTGTGTGACTGCACATTCTGGTGGGCGTGTGTGCATGACATGGGTTTAACACAGCAATGACAAACAAATGTGCAAGTAATGTGACCATGGCACACCTCCATAGTGAGCCCACCTCCCTCCATCCCAACCACACCAATGCCAAACACACAGTGATGCTTCACATCTAAATGCAAATGAAATCATACAGGGCAGGCCCAGTGTCTGATGGACATACCCCCACATGTCAGGCACATGTGCATCCTTCAAGCCGCAACCATTACAGCACCAACAACACACACACAGGCACGCCAAAAGACACATGACTTGCAATGGAGAGATGCACTGGCTGAAAAGTGAAGTATCAAAGTCACATACACACAAATGAACTGCATGAAGCGTGAAATGTAACAAAATGAAAGATGTATTAATTACAAATATGTACAAGTAAAATGGAGAATGAAGGTCCAAGCAGTCTGGGATAAAATATGAAATGACAAAAAAAACGTAAGCCTAAATAACTATATACAGTAAAAACAGGGAAGGTAAGTCTGCAAAGTCCAGGGCAAATAATAAATAAAAAAGGAAACCTACACCTAAATAACTATCTACAAAGGCAGTGGGCTAATCTCAGTCAAGACTTTTAACAGGGTTGAGTCCAATGCCATGTCCTCCTCCATCTGGTGGGCCTCCGTTGTTGCCTGGAGGGCTTGCAGGTGGGCCAGCATCTGCGCTTCGGTCTCCTGTGCCATCCTGCAAGTGGCCTCCAGGATGGTAGCCCGCCTCCTTGCCCGATGCAGTGAAACCTCAGCCCTGGCCATCATCACTCTCGCTTCCCGTGCCCACTGCCTCTCTGCCATGATCTGCCATCCATATCACCTGAACACAGAAGACATTGAGTGCCTCATTTCCACTTCTTCCTCCTGCCTCAAACTTCCCACCTGCCTCCTTGGGGTGGTCTGCCCTGCAGCATAATGCCTCCTCCTCATTGCCAGCTGCAGTCGCAGTGCGCAGTGCCTTCATCATAGGTACACCCCAGCTACCCTCCTTAACATGCACAAGGTGTGAAAATCCACACTTGACACGGTTGGAGAGCTGTCTTATTTTATTTAGACAGAGGTACACACTTTGTAGTGGCACAAGTTAGTCAAGAATGACGTATTGTGTGAAAGTGTTCAAATAACACGGATCTTTGAAAGACTGTCTTTCACACAAACAGAAGGCGTACCTTTGTTCCACCTGCAGGTGTAAACTGGGAATTAAGCAAATGTGACATGTGCATGCAGTTCTCGCATTGCGGCATAATGCCCTGGGTGTATCTATACTGGACGAAGTTAGACAGAACGAGATACGGGGGCCATAATCATAACCCACCGAGTGTGTATAAAGTGCCACTCAACAATGGATTGCTACAATCATTAAAAGATAAGACCCCTCACATGCCTCAAAAGAAATCAAAGATCTGTGTTATTTGAACGCTTTCACACAATTCGTCATTCTTGGCTAACTTGTGTCACTAACCAGAGTCCTGAAGACGAGCCCATTAGATCATGTAAATGAGATTGATTCAATTGCGTGCCATCATGTTTTGGGACCCAGAAAGACAACTTAGTGTCGACGAACCTTAAGGAGGAAAATAAAGAGGGTTAACATATTGTCAAAATCATATCCCTCACTCCCCTACTAATCCCACTCATTCTTGTGATGATAAGACCCAATTCAGACATTTTTGTTTTCCTGCTCTAGTGACCAAGAACATTTGTGAATGTTAGATTATGTATTGTTTTTTTATGTGTTTTATAATGTTGAAATCTTTAATGTTTTGTATATAACCATTAAAATATGCATCATTTTATATAGAAGTGTACCTTTGTCTAAATAAAATAAGACAGCTCTCTATCAGTGTCAGGTGTGGATTTTCACACCTTGTGTGTGTTAAAGTGGGTAGCTGTTATGTGGAACCTTTTGTGTATTACGTAGATTCTGTCCTCCTCCACACAGCCCCCGAAAAAAAGAGGACAACCTAGCTCTGTACAATTATAGCCCATAGGTACACCCTCCAACCTGATGACGATCGTCGGGGGCATACCGCACCTGCACTACTCCCTGGTGCCTGCTGTTCCTCCATTGCCTGTGACGATGTCAGTGCCTGGGTAGCCACAGTGAGCACTTCAGCTGCTGTGCCTTGGACCCCCACATCTGGCAGGGATGTGAGTTCCACCATATGGGGCGTTGTGGGTGGGACTAGAAGAACTTCCATGATGACGAACTCCAGATCCTCATGGACTACATAACCATTCACCACTGTGACATGTGTCTGCATCCGGGGAGCACTGATACAATTGCTCAGCGTATGGTGCATTGGCAGCATGTCACAAACGAGATGAACACCTTAGAGTTTGGGAAGCGCAATGCTGCACAGGTAGTCAAGTGCTGGAATGATCTCACCCATCGCACGAAGTCCAAGCTGGGTGCCAAACTGGACTGTGCTCTGACAACTGGAGGGGGGTCACCAGAGGAGGAGGAGGAGCTGACCAAGCATGAAGAGGCTATGAGCCAATTCATAATACTGGACAGGTGCAAGGCGTGGGAGGCCTGGAAAATTACTAGGACACATCCGGTGAGTGACCAACGTTGTGCATCCTAAATATGTGAAGTTATGCATCACCAAGATGTATGATTGTGGTGCACATCTGGCTGCATTGGAATGACTGCCCTGGGTGACACATGTCATATGGTGGACTGACTGCTGTCCAGTGGACACAATAGTGATGCATACCATGTGGTGTGCATCAGTGGAACATGTCCGTGTGACACTACTCATACCCCCCACACCATATGCAACATATGCAACATGATACCACAAGGTGCATAGTTGTTTGCTGCATCCTTCAGGTAAGTGACCCTGCTCTGCTAGACATGTGCATGTTTCCTAAATCCTAGTTGCACTTCATGGCATGCAGGGTAATGAATCTCTTTTCACACATGTGCTGCCATGCCACATAGACCATCCAAGCTGTCACACAACATGCCTTATGGTGTGCCCTGAGTGCATATGTTCAGACTGTACACATCCCCACTGCCCCAATGGCAATGACTCCAGAGGCAAATCATTGTGATGCCTGCTCCCTGTTACCCTCCAACACTCAGCCCACACTCCATGGGCCATGCCCCTCTCCCTCTTGTCGGTCACTGTACCTTGTTCCTATCTACAACTCCATTAACTTACTCTTCACTTCACAGACCTTGCCTAGGTGGCCCTCTTACAGCCATACATCACCTGTGACTATTTCCTGTTTCCAAAACGTACGCCATGTTTTCATTTTTTCCACTCCCTGTAACAAGACAACTCTGTTGTGCCATGTGATGGCTGCAGCCTAGTATGTGGATATGTGTGGCTGCCTGTTGCCATGTGATGTAATTGCATGTCACAGAGACATGTGTCCATCACCATTTCACTGGTATTAGTCAAAAGTGGCCGGTATCATGGCCCATGATGTGTTTCGTAATGACCCTGTTGGTTGGCAATGTGTTGACTGCCAGCATGGCCCTGAGCAGGGGATTTGGTGGCCAGTCTGCATATGCCATGCTCCCATTGCCTGTTGGCCATAGTGTGTGGCTCCTATATTTCTCATGACTACATTCCCTGCATTTTGATGCAAGGCAGAAATGTGATACAGATGTTTACTGTAGACACAATGCACATGACTCCACATGTGTTTTTTGGTCCATGTGCAGGTCAGGATGCACCAGATGCAGACGAGGAGGATGAAGAAGAGTTTGTGGTGCTTCAGACCACCAGTGGAGGGTGTGGCGTGGCAGGCTGTGAAAATCCACTGGTGTTCCAAACCATCCTCAGCCATGCTGCACATTCTTCTGACTCTTGGGACTCAGCTGGCTCTGATGCTGAACCGTATATGTAGTCCTCAATGCTGGCGAAGGTGAGTGCACCAATGGGTGGAGCAGTTGGGGAACGTGAGTCTGCAGGTGGTCAGGTGGATTTGCAAGGCCAGTCAGTGGTGGCCCCCCTGCAGTGGTTACAGCTGCAAGGCCACCCTCCCATGTATTGGTTTCTGGTCTTGGGACAGATGTCCAATGGAGGGTTGCAGACCTGCAGCGATGGACAGGGGCATCACAGTAAGGGCCATGCTCCCTTGCATCAGGCAGACGTGGGCCCCGCACACGTGGGGGACATATGCAGGCTGGGCAGACAGAGTGGGAACAGCAGATGTTGCGTTCTACTCACCAATAGGGCGATGCCTTTCAGAGTTTGACTGAGGGCATGGATAGGGTGTCCACTTCCATGACAATCCCAACAACACAGGTTGCGCAACAGCTGAAGGTTGTGCGGTCCACATGCTGCTCCCACAGACTGCGCATGGAGGCAACATCAAGGGCCAACGGGCAGATCTGCATTGTCTGCAGGCATCCCTGCTTGCAGAGGTTCAGGCACATACGGATGCCCTGAGGCATCGATGTTGGCCCTCAGGACTGCATTCTGAGGAACATGCAGCCACCAGAAGACTGTTCCACCAGGAGGTGTTAGCATTGAGGCAGACAATCTCAGAGGAACTCTGTGCCACTGTGCGCTTGTGCATAGAGACTTCACAACCCTCAGTCTGCTGGTGCATTCATCAATGTCACGCCTGGCGTCTGCTAACTGAGGACCAGGCCCAGGGCCCTGCGTGGTCAGCCTCCAGCACCACTTCCCCCTGCAGATTCATTGCATGATGGGGGTGCCAGCAGAGACATGCCTCCTTGTCCACCATTGCTGTGAGGTCCATGAGCCCATGCAGGTGTAAAAAAAAAATGTTTATTGGACGTCGACATGCACCCTACACTTCCCCCCTCCTGGGTGGATCCCTCCACCCCCTATCCATAATGAACATTTTTTATTTTTATTTTTTTCCTTTTATAGACCCCATGGCCAGATTTTGGCATGTTATTTTTGAGTTGCCCTTTCAATGTGTCTTTTTTTTCTTATTTTTTATGTTTTCTATTTGAGTTTTTAACTTGAGTTGTACAGTTTCCCTGTCAGGGCCATGAAGTATGCAGTGGTGGACATGCAGTCATGCATAGTGAGGTCAACTTGCATGTTTGCATGGTGGTGCTCATGATGGCATGTGCAGGTAATGATGGGTTCAGTGTATCCTGACACATGAGTGCTGTGTGAATGGTACTGTACTATGCCTGTTGTAATGTCTAGTCCCAGGTTGTTTCAGTAATCCGTAATGAGGCAGTCGCTGCAGTCCCGGGGGAGACACCCTGCACCCTTTGACGTCCATGCTCCCCATGCCCTCGGCCAGGCACTGGCCCTTCTCTCACCAATTTGAAGGCACAGTTCCTGGTGGAGGTGATGCAGGATTCACATCATGCCGGCTCAGTCAGCAGGTCGGCATGAGCACAGTCTTGCATGTTGAGCATGCGTCATGCGTTTTCTGCATTTTACAGTTTTCTTATATGTGCTTTGCATGCTACTATGCCAGGATGGTTTTTCAAGTGGTATTCATGTCACTGTCTTCCTCCCTCGGTCAACTCAGCTGTGCCCGCACATACTGTGGAGTAGTGCATGTCCCTGGCCATCTCCACTCCAGGCAGTGTTTCCTTGATGTGTTTTTCACTTGACCTTCCCTCTCACTCTCACTCTGTCTCTCTGTTGTGCTACGCTGCACTCATGGGCAGATCACATTCTATGTCCTGTCACCCTCTTTCACCCTGTGGTCCTTCTGTTGTGGGTGGTATTTGCATATTTTTGTCATCCATTCATGTGTTGCCATGGATGTGCAGTTTGCTTCTGTTGTTACTATGCATGTCTTTATATTTAGGGGATCTGTCTCCCAGTGGGTTGTATCATATGCAAGGCAGATGGGTACCCTGTGCAGGTAAGTGAAGGGCATTTGCAGACACTTGTGTAGTTTTTGGATGGGAGTCTTGCACTGTGTGTGATTACCTTTAGATTTACTTGTCTTGTGGGGCTTGTCCTGTGGGGCACGGGTACTACTTCATGAATGTATGTGCCACATGGTTCTGGCCATATCTGGGCATGGTGTGGTTTCTATGGATTCATGGCGCCACATGCTGCAGATTCCAAATTGTGGGTGTACTGGCTGTGTGGGCCTTTCTTTGGAGGTTGTGAGTACGTGGCAGGGCCAGCTGTTTGTGGCCTATGACAGGCATTGATGGTTGTGCTGGTGTGTGTTTCATTGCACTTTACACATGTGTACTGAGTGACACTTCACATCCCATGCAATGTTTGTGGGGTAATGGTTCAACAGCACATTTGGCCTCTATTGCTCAGGGTTCCCCATTGATGTTGTGCAGCCCCAGTTACGATCCAC
Source organism: Ambystoma mexicanum (assembly GCF_040938575.1). Lineage (NCBI taxonomy): Eukaryota > Metazoa > Chordata > Amphibia > Caudata > Ambystomatidae > Ambystoma > Ambystoma mexicanum. The sequence continues at coordinate 310,770,390 of NC_090937.1, forward strand.
AACGATGGGACCATTGATGCATAGTTTTGGGATGCTATGTGTGAACAGGCACACTACATTGTGAAGTGTTGCTGTTTTCAAATGCCTGTCCCATGGATGCTGCTCCATGGTTTGCAGCTTCAAGTTGACCGCAGCTGGGTGCATGTTGCTGATGCGTTCAATTGAATGTACAATTGAACCAATTCTATGCTGTCACGATGAAGTCTGCATTGACCTTGCACTTTTCCCTTGCATTCTACCTTTTGCGTGCATTTATCCTTGTTTGCAGTTTCACATTGCTTTGTCATGTCTGCTTATGTCTTCCATCGCAGTTGCCTCAGTGGCAAGCCTTCCAGTCTGACATCAGCCTCTGTGAAATGCTGCCTCCAGCATGATCCTGCCTGGAGTGCAAGAGGTGAGTGTTTGCATACTGGCCTTCTTGTGCTTTGCATCATGGGCTCCCATGACTGTGTTCACTGCACTATCCCACTACTACGCTGGTGATGGCATGCCTTGTCATGTCATTGCTTGTCTTCCAGGAGGTCCCTGCTTTTTTGGGGTCTCAATTATCTGCGTTTCTGATACATTCTTTTTTTCATGCAGGATGATGACTGATTCGTGTGTTGTGTATGTGCCATCGGCTTTGAAATGGGGATATGTGACATTCACATTCACTGCATGGCATTCAGGTGATCAGGCAGTGTGGGGGTTGTGGTTGTTTGTCGGTGTGTGTGTTTTGTGTTTTTGAATTGCATGCATTGTGCAAGTGTTGCTGCATGTGTGCTGGGACACATGTTGATGGCTGTCTTTTGAGTTATTTGCATGTGTTGCATGTCACCGAGCGGGGCATGTGTGTCGGTACTTTTTGGGTACATGGATGTGTTTGCTGCACTCATTTTGCATTTTTTTTATTGTCTGCAGATCCTTCCATTAGGGAATGATGGCTTCATGGGATGAATTTTGACTGTCGACTGTATGCCCAGGGGACAGGTAAGATGTGCATTTATGTTGAATCATATGGAATGGCTGCATTAGTTGCTGCTTGTGTGGGTGTGCCCCTTCTGGTGTGTTGCCCTCTTTGTCATAATTGTCAATTACCTCTTGTTCGGTGGTTCATTTGGGATGGGGTGCATTGTGGTCATGTGGCCAGAATCTATGTCATGTGCGGATCCTTACTGCACTGCTTTTACACACACCACAATAGTGACATGTTCGTGCACATCATGCACATTCTCGAACAGGCGTGCAGCAATATGGCATTGTGCTTCTGGTATTTTGGGGTCATGTTACTTTTGGAGGCCATGTATAGCTCTCAGCTCAGATATGATGGTTGATGAGTTCATGAAATTATCGGTGGTTACACATTTCAAGGGTATGTTAGTTAGTCATAGGGAGGTTTTTTGTGCCTAAGGGGTGATTTCATTCAATGTTTGCCATGGTGGTACTGCTGTACTCTGTCTTCAATGTGTTTCTTTTGGAGACACCAAATACATGTATTTTAGGTTCTAATGGATGCACACAAGTTTGCACTTCCAAGGGCACATTCTCACGGTGGTTTTGTGGCCACAGTGGATTGGGCCATTGTCATCATTGCATGGCACCTGGGATTTGGCTGGATCGTGTGCCCTCCACAGGGGGCGGGTTTTAGGTGACAATGAATTGCACAAGCTGGGTACATGCAGCCTCTCCACGTGCCTTTGCCCAGCCAAAGGGGGTGCCTATGGGGGTGGATGGTGGGCCAACACCATGTCCACCGGGATGCCACGCCATGTTGCAAGATTGTGAAGGACACATGCTGCCACAATGATCCTGCAGACTACTGGTGGTGCATATAGCAACACACCACCAGAGTGGTCAAGGGAGCGGAACCGTGGCTTGAGCACTTCAAATGTGTGCTCCACTATGCCCTGAGTCGCAATATGGGCAATGTTGTAACTTACCTCAGCAGGTGTGGTGGGGTTGAGTATGGGCGTCATCCTATATTTGCTCAGAGGGTAGGCACTGTCCCTGTAGAGGTGAGAATGGTTGTCATTGGCATTTGTTGGCAGTGTCTATTGGTCTGTGTGCAATGTGCATGCATGTGCATGGCTATTCATACACACTAATGAGCCATGTGTTGCCATGCTTCCCAGCTTCCAGGGCCTGGTGTAGCGGGGACATCTTGAAGATGTAACTATCATGTGTGTTATACCAGTATACACTTCAGTAATTATGCCCTTGGCATCACACACAACCTGAACATTGATGGAGTGCCAATGTCTCCGGTTGTCGTAGATGTGCTCTGTTGCTCTAGGTGGACGTAGTGCAACATGGGTGCAATCAATAGCACCTAGCAGTCCAAGAAAGTGCGCCACCCCATGAAACCCCTGGAAAACTGCTTGCCTTTCTGCTGGTGTTCTGGGCATAGAGATATGCTGGCAAACAGAAGGTCCTGCAGTTATGCATGGCAACAGCTGGTTTAGGCAGTGAGACTGCGTAGCCTGGGAGATTCCACCTACTATGGCGGTGGTCCGCTGGGATGACCCAGTGGCCAAAAAATGCAGAGCAGTGAGTACCTTTTGCAAGGGGCTCAGTGCTTGGGAGCACATGTTGGGTGATGAGAGGTCATCTTCCCACTCCCTGACCAGGTCTAGGTTCCTATGGGTGGAACCAATACACACCATAGACCTGGTCATCAGGCATCCCAAAAGGGCTGGTCTGTGGGTGGTAGATCCGGGCCCTGGCCATCCTCCTGCTCCTGTGGTGTCCCATGATGATTGCTACAACAAATGGTGCATTCATTGTGGCTGTATCCGTTCGTTTGGTGTGTCTTGCGTGCTTTATGGGCATTTGTTAGGGTGCGCATTGATGTTTACGCCTGCTATTGTGTGGCGTAGATGTGCCAGGAGTTCTGCTTGCTTTTATTTTCACGACCCGTCGTTCCCAGTTAGATTCCATGAATATGTTTATTTTGCCCCGGTATGGGTGGTGCAATTGCTTGACAGTGGAACGTTCCTCGTAACGCCGACATTTTCGCATGTTCTTCCTCATTCCGCATGTTCCGCCCCCTTTTTAGGTGTCTGCGCAGGCCCGGCCCACCCTCTTCTTTGAGTCTCGCACAAGGCGTTCGTCGAGTCGCAGTGACATGGCGGACTGGCGCGGATTCCTTGCAATTCCCCAGTAAGCCCTGCGCATTGCTCTCCATGATCAACAGGTGGGGATTTGTAGACCATTGTGGGTGCAAGTCTCTTTTTTTTCTCCGCAGAATATTACATGAATCGGGCCATTGGTGAAAGAGTCTGCACAGAGACTGGGGAACATGAGCCATGGGAATGCATAAATTGCTCTTTTCTGAAGTATACAAACGAAGCTGGGTGAGTGACACGTAGGACAGTAAGTATTGTATATATTCTTGGGGGTTTTATAAGGTGATATCACATTGCACAAGGCATATTGGCGCTATGCAGTTGTAGATGGCTAAGGTGTAGATAAAATGAGGTAAATTGCTTTCCAACCAAATCAGGTCCTGAAATAAAAGGTCTTAAGTTTTCCTCTAAATGTGAAGACATTAGTTTCAAGTGTTAATGCTGAAGGGAGTTTGTGGCAGATTCTGGGAGCGAGCCCTGATAAAGGCCCCCAGCCCCCAATAGTTTGGTCTTCTTAAAGGCTGGGAAGGTGAGGGGTGATGAGGGAACTGGAGTTTGAGCTCTCCAGTGTGGTAATGGCAGAGAAGTCCGTGTAATACGAGAGCACTTCTTGCCCCGTATGCCGATTTCTGTGTGTTTAAAAATGCAAGTCAGCCAAATGGCCACTTCTTTCGTCCTTGTACGCAAAGTAATCTGAACTAAAGAATAATGCCCTTTGAGAATGATTACTGTATTTTCAAGATGGCACAGAAGAAAAAGTGTGATAAGGTTATCTGCTTGTAGCCATTGTTTGACAAGGGTATGCAACATATTGCTTTGTGTGATGTGATGGAAAATCTGAAGTGCTACAAAAAAGGAAAGGTGTTTTGTTTTTGAAAGATTAGTCTGAGAATTGGGTGTGCGGGTCCTTTCAGACCCGATGCACCTCATGCAGATTTCATTATTCAAACTCACCAGAAAGACGTGTCACAGGAAAATGAGTCAAACACACTGCATCCCAGTGAGTGCTAGTAGCTTGACCACATTTTAAATAAAACATGTTGATATTACCCAACTAAAGAGTATTCATTTTTATCAACTGTGTAAAGATAATAGAAAGGGATGGTCCTGGCAGAATTCAAGCACATGCATGTAATCTATTCTGGTGCCAAACAGTAAAATGCATGCACATGAAATCCTGAATAATGACATTAATAAGCCTGCTAACGAAGGGAATGTACAAAAAACACAATCCACTTTTCTCACCTAACACCTTTCCTTCATGCACACTCCTGCTCCTTACAAATGTGCCAAACATGAGTGCCAAATAATGTTGTATACGTACTGGCGTTTATATCTCATGTCGTTTTGTATTCCTGTACATATTATACAGGAATGTACTATCAGAATGCAATATGAATGCAATATGAAGAGAACCTAAAAGCCAGAACTGTTTATTATTTGACACCTGACATAGCTGAACTTGTGATCTCTGGAAACTCAGAAAAGTCAGTGAAGAAATCACCTGATCGTAGTCATCGTTAAACACATACTTGTTTTACTATACTTCATAGAATTTGCTTAACGTTTGTACATTTATTTATTGTTCACTTGTTAGGTGCTTATACAGGAAGCAAATACTGTTTCAAAGCACCCACAGGGCAACAGGGAGGGGCCAGGGGATGATAGTCAAAGTAATTACAACAATGCTAAATAATTAAATACAACAAAGAAGAAGAGACAATGGCAAGGGGAAGGCAAACCTACTATGCCTTGTGAGTGTTCAGAACGTGCGAGTGCAGGGGGGAGAGGGTATGGGATGGGTGCTGTGGTGCTCATGGAGAGCAGCAGGAGAAGTGCTATGAAGTAAGGTAAGTGCAACCTCCAGTGGTGGAGGGTGAGCAGAGGCAAGTGCAGGGGATAGACAGCAGCTGCGATGGAAGATGTGGGAGGTCAGAGCCCCGAGGATGCATAAGGGTCCTGCACACCAGTCAAGTTACTGTGCGATTAGCAAGGGAGAGATGGAGTGAAGGAAGAGGCAAAGAGGAAGGTCTTGAAGCTTTTCCAGAACTTAAATAGGTCCTGCTATAGACGAAGTGGGAGGGGGAGCGGAGGCAAGTGCACAAGAGACGGCGAGTCAAAGCCTCCTGTTTGGGTCTAAGCTGGGAATAGTTTGCTTTAGCAGCAGGGCATTTCTGCAGAGGTTCCCATTGCTTTCCATTATGGTTAGGGACTGCATGTGGGAAAGAGCTCTTAATAAGAGTGCAGCATGAACATCGAACATCCTGTCAAAGAAGGGAAATGCATCCCAACAAGTTGTGTGTTTACTCATGTGTCCAGGCCCTACTTGCATTCATGAAAGACAGAGAAACTGGTGACATCATTTTATTTATTCTAATGGTCTAAACCAACTGCAAACAGAGCCCTGGTGCTTACGGGGCTCTGGTGGTTTACATCTCTCCTGTGCTGTCTTTTGCTTCCTGTTCAATGCTAGAATGTTTCTGACCCTTTTAAGTTGGGGCAATCTTAACATATTTTTGGGGTACAGGGCACAGCGAACTTGGGGGGAACCCTGAAACAAAATAAAATGAAGTGTCCCCAAGTCTCTTTGGTTAAACCCTCTTCACCCCTTCGTTGTTATCACAACCCATAGCTTGATATATTTCTCTGCAAGAGATTCAAATAAGCATGGGGGCTCCTCTTGCTTAAGAGGTAATAATAAATAAGTGACATTTTAAGGGCAACATTACCTGTGCATGATGTGGGCAGTTGTGCTCAAGCATATGTGCAGGACAACGATTAAAGATAGCGGCCACAAGAAAGGTACACGGCTGTAGTATAGATGCTGGACACAGATCATTAGCTGTATGACAAAGGTACGCATACATAAGCATAGGCACATAACTCAGATTACCAGCCTCACAGAATGTACAACTGCTGAAGCATGGATGAAGGAGCCGCATTGAATGTGTCAAGTAATATAGACATGCCATAGCATGGATAGAGGATACGGGTTACAAGTTACCTGAAAGGTGCAGATACCTGAAAAAAGAGTGAGATGAAAAGAGTCTATGGGCCTCATTACGACCCTGGCGCTAAGGGATTACCGGTACCGGTAAGGGTACCGGTAATCCCTTAGCACCTGATTACGAGGTCCCTTTGCGGGTTCCCACCTTAACGGCTGGTTTTACCAGCCGTTAAGGAATGGACCCGCAAAGGGACCTTGGTGCTAATTACGGTACCGCAATTTGCGGTACCGTAATTACCGCCTTCCCCATTCCCATTATGCCCTATGGGGCAAAAATGGGAATGGGGAAGGACCATGGTGAAATTGGGAAGTACCGCCGCGCCAACCTTGGAATGGGGTGGTACTTCCCCATTGCACCATGGCAACTCGTTACAATACCAGCAGAAACCATGGTGCTAATAGCGCCATGGTTTAGCGCCGGTGTTGTAATGAGGGCCTATGGCTTTTTAAGTCATGTTGCCATGAGTTTGCCTAAAAAGAAATAACCAATTGTCACTATTATTGTTGACTGTCGGCAGAGTGTTTCTGCTACACAGTTGCACAGTTGCAGCAAGGCAGCCAGTTTGAAAACTACTGATTTGTGCTGGGTATCACGTGACCTACAAGGTAACCATTATTACAGAGTTTAAGTAATCTGTCCCGTGGTTGCCTGTATTCACCGACACACGTCATGTGATATAATTTACGCAGCATGAAGGAACATACTAATAAAAGCACATTCTCTGACAAACCCAGCTCCTTAATTGAAGCATTTGGGTTATATAATACAACTAGAGACAATAACGGCGGTACATTTAAAGTGTACTTCGGAGCCTACTCTATTATGAAATCTTGCGGGTTCCAAAGAATCCATGTTAACAAATGGGTCTCATGATTTCCCCATTGACAATAATTCATTTCTAAATCTATGTTACATCCTTCAGAAGGAATCGATTAAAGCCGATGAGCCTAGCATAGGAGAGGGTAATGAAAAGACCCAGCCAGGCACAGAAACCTCACAAAGTAAGTTTCAACATGAAATACTTGATTCAAACCTGTATAAGATTTCTAATTTTAAACAAATAATCGAAACATCATTCAGTACTTTAGAACCAATATCGATTGACATAGCAAATCCGCTTCAACTGATGTTAATGAGTGCTATTGAAGCAATACTGGAACTGTGTGTTGATTTGCAAATTCAACAAAATAATCAAACTAACAAACTGAACAGCATTAATAAAATAATTAGAGGAAGTAAAGATCCTCCATGTCCGTGGCCGGAGAGTGAAAGTTCTCTGATAGCAATCCAGGAGGATAGATCTGTGATGCAATTGTTTGAACAAGTTGTGGGGTGTACATTCAGCCCCAGAATGACATGAACTGACAGGCCATGAAAATCCTCCACTGCGAGATTTAGGCTGGCTAATAGAACAGACACGTTAGCACCTGCAAGCCAGCTCTAACCTTGATACAGTGAATATGAAAAATGGGCCCCACTGAACATTACAAAATGGAAAGGCACACAGGTGAAGGAAAGCGTGCCTTAAAACGTTATTACAGCTACATGTGCCTGACAGGTTTAAAGACATGTGTTTCTGCATATGACACTGATTTCATGAAAAAGAGAAAAGGCACAGTCTGACCGAGGAACAAAAAAGCATCATTTTACATTGAATCCTATCCAATGTAAGGCTATGCACCTGGAGAATAAATGTGAAACTGTACCTTATATGAAGAATAGCAATTCCAAGTGACACATTTCATTTGAAGTAAATAAAAACGTACTTTCCAACATACAAAGTGACATTATGTAAAATGAAATGGCCTCAATTTTCCATGTGGACACTGGTCATGTTAAATGCAACTGCCTGTTGTGAATCACTCAGGATGAATAGCCCTGTCTTTCATCATGGCTGTTGCAAAATAAATAATAGGCATAAGAAATCGAATTACACATGGACAAAAGGCAAAGATGCAATGTGGTAAATAAATCAAAGGGCCTCATTATGCAGTAGGAGGTAGCCATGGTGCTCTTAGCACCATGGCTACCCCCTTACCCCATTCCAGGTCCGGGTTCCCGAAATAGGTATTTACCGGGTCATTCCAACCTTGGAGGACCCGCTAACTCCCCATTCCGGGAACCATTCCCCATTCCCATTCGAGCCCCCATAGGGCTCAATGGGGATGGAGCTAATAACGGTACCACAATTTGCGGTACCGTTATTAGCTCTGTAGTTCCGTAATGGGTCCCATCCATAACGCCTGGTAAAACCAGGCGTTAAGGAAGGGACCCGCTAAGGGACCTCGGAATAGGGTGGTAAGGGATTACCGGCACTGGTACCCTTACCGGTACCGGTAAACCCTTACCGCCATCCGTATAATGAGGCCCATAGACTTTACATGAGGAATTCATATTACCAATTTAAAAGGTTGTATCTTTCAGAATGTACATGTAGCTTACTTTGCAGCATCCCCCATTTGACTGCTGGACTGTGTTATCTATCCCCTACCTCAGAGACCTTTGCTCAATGCATACCAGGATTGCGGCCTGGCTGGAGAGTCACAAAGCTGGCTTAGGACTTAAAAATGTAAAGAAAAATACACTTTGTGGTCCCTGCAGATAGCAGAGTCAGGCCTTATCTTTGAAGACAGTGGTGGATGCATACTACGTATTTACAACCCCAATAAACTGATCCTTAGCTTCAAACAGAGAGCCTCAAATGGGCTTAAATTATTGTTAAGTAAACATCAATGCCAGCTTGAGAAGCAGATGTTCCCAGCACTAGGTGGTTGAGGCAACACGCACGTGAGCACGATAGACGCCACGGAGGACGCCAAACAAACGGAAACCGTTTACGAAAAATTAATTGAGCGGCTTCTCGTCCGAGTGTCAATCGGATGGTTCAACACAATGGGCGGTCCCGTTTACAGGAGCAAGTGAAACCAGTCAATTACCTTCACGACTGGATCTTTCTTCTCTGATAGCTGCAGAGAGACGGTGGCACCAGTGCACGTGGTGTTGACTGCAACGGTGGGTCGTTTTACTTTGGGAATGCGCCTACGATGCTGTGGACTGCATAATTTATTGAAGTCACCACGGGTCATAGAGGAATATGTTTTCACACAAAGTTTGAGAAGACCAAGAAAATCTGGGTGTCGAATTTCCCCTGAAGAAGTTCTGTCATTTGTCTAACATTGTTAAAAGAACGAAACATGTCGGACATTGCGGTTGCTTTATTAGTAGGCAACTTTGTTCAAAGATTAATTAAATTAATGAGAACCTTTTATTTAAGAGGATTCGCTAAATAAGGACACGAACGATCTGGAGGGAACAATTCAGAATTTGAGAGTTCTCTGTTTTGTGTATTCGACAGGTGTCAGTATAACTTTGTATGGTGAAGAGAGTGTGGACTAATATCTGTATGAGAGGAGTGTGAGTTGAAAGGAAGCACGTTTGCACTTTGTGAGCTTCTTGCCGTGTGATATGAATTTTAGGTAACCATTTGTTTATATAAAGTGTTTTTTATTATTATGGATTGTTCACATGGATTGTTTAATATGTTTTAAAATGTATTATCTTAATAAAATCATGTGTTCTAATATGCAATTTCTCTAGTGGTTGAGTGTAATTTGGTTAATAAGCGCAGGTATTGTGATTCAATAGTGTTCCTCTTCTCGCTTGTGGGGAATAGCATAAAGGCAACGGGATTCCTTAGTTTGGAAGTTTGCGAAGCCCTTGTTAGGGGGGAAGAATCCCGGGGCCATTAAATAATTTCCCCTCAATCTTTTGATTGTATATGTGTGTTCGACACCATGCATCTTTCAAGGAAAGGAAACTAAAGGGTTTATATATTAATGAATTGATATTGAGTAATATTGGACAATTCATTTTCCTTAATAGAAAGAAAACCATGTGTCTCACTGAGCTGTCCCAGGGGTCATTTTGAAGATCACAACAAGCCTGTCAGCTCTATATAATTACCAACTCCATGTAAGGGGTGGAATTTGAGTTATAGATACAAATGTGTTTCTGGTTTTCTCATAAACAATAGAAATCTGAAAGTTGCAGAGATAATAAAACGTGCAATTAATGTTTGGATTATGAAGTTTCATAGTCCCAATGATGTTAGTGTTGGTATAAAGGGCAAAAAATGATGATGCACTCCAGAGGGTCGTGCCGAGTCGAAATTAGTTTCTCTAGGTCCGACATGAGTAGCTGAATCAGAAAATATGTAAATTGTTGTGTTCAGTTTTAAACTACAAAAAGTTGTCATGTTGTGACTTTTTGAGTTGCTGCTGTGCAAGGTTAAAATGGTCATTCTAGACAATCATTTCTCTCCTCCCCTCATTATCCATGATCTAGATCTCATAAATCCCTTGTCCTACCGTTTGGCAGAGGAAGGCCTTCTGGGGGGAGAGGAACATAAATGTCCACTCCAATCCATGGGAAAATGGGTTGGCACTGCATACATATTCAGAATGTGAATGCTGTTATAGGTCCTATATAAGGCCAATACCCTATGAAACTGGAACACTTGAACACTTGCTGGAGTTTGCTAAAACTCGTTTGCTGGAGATTTTCACTTTGAAGACTGGGAGTACCATCTGAGGGAGACAGTCTAAAACCTGACTAGTCCCTGCTGTGAATGGCTGAGATTTCCTTGCCTGAGTTTTGTGCTGACTCCTACATGTTTCCAAAAGAGGGTCCAAATACCTGGCTGGCCTCCTGAGCAAATAGCAGAGATATCACATGTAAGTAAACATACCCCAATGCCATTAAATCTGTGGGAGGGAACTACCTGCCTTAATCCTTTTGCTTATCTGTGGTGAGGGGCAAAACTGTGCAGATCCTTAGCACATTTGATTAATAATAATTAATTATTTCCCCTTTAGAAAAGATCACAGTATGATTCTTGTTAAAATTTGAAATTAACACATCTCATTTGCAATGTACATTAACCACAATAGTCTATAAAGCTATTGGGGAACCCTATTTTACCTGTAACCCCAGACTTCTTGACAGAAGAAAGTTTCCCTTGTCCCAAAAAGTAAAATCCCAAAACCCTGCCTTTCATTTGAATGTGCTTTGTCGCAAAACACATTTTCCCATTGATTCCATTTCCCGTAACCCTGACTTTCATTTGAATGTGCCATTGTCCCCAAAATGAAAATCCACATCCATTCCATGGTCCTGAACCCTTTCAAAATAAAAAGTTGTTTTTATCCCAAATGAAATTCCTGATATATATTCCTGCTCCCTAAACTTTACATTAAAACCAAGGGGTGTCACATATAACTAATGCCTCGGTTGGGTGTTGGGAGAAAAGAGTAGTTTGCCAAGTAAGTTAAATCAAGCGTGATTCTCCAGTTAAAGGATATACACTCTCTCCTCGGAGTGATCAAGTGACGCTCATAGCAGAAAGGTTTGAGAGTGTTTTGGGGTAAACAAGGAACCAGGGTGCTGCATACAGGGGGCATTATAACTGATGGTGTGTTTTCAAAATGCTCTATGTGTTAATGTGCAGAGAAACTCCAGGGGGAAAGCACTGGAAATGCAATGTGTGATTTCATTTAAAAGCAATCCTGTGATTATGCGATTGAAATGTTATTCAGAAATACCTGTTAGTTCATGATTACAGGAAGGTTAACTCGGTGCTGATGTTATTGTGTTGTGTCATGGGGTTGGTGGATTGTGTTATTTTCAGTGCAATTTGTATTAATCCCACAACTGAAATAGATCTATATATATTCTTCTATACACCGGCCTGGTTCCTGGCTCATTGGTGGTGCAGGGGTAGGGAGCTGGGTGGCATTATACAGGTCGGGAATCGACCTAAATAGGAATCTGTTCGGCAGCTTGTTGAGCGACTCCTTGATTAGGGAGGGAAGGAACTCCCCATGTTGAGGGTGGGCGTCCAATAAATCATTACAAATTTGGCTACTGCGTCGGGATTTGGCTTGCAATTTTTGACTTGTGACATTTGCATTGGCAGCAGACTATTAATTCTGGTGCAATTGCATTGACGTGAATGGAAAGTTGTTTTGCAATGTTAAGGTGCTGCTCAGACTTGAACCCTAAATTCCAGGGAAGTGTATAGGGAAAACGTAAGATTGAAGTGTGTAGGGAAAAGTAAGATTGAATAGTACTGATTTTGATTTGTGGGGGTTTGGCTTGCAATTTTTGACTTGTGACATTTGCATTGGTAGCAGACTGTTCATTCTGGTGCAATTGCATTGATGTGGATGGAAAGTTGTTTTGCATTTTCTAGGTGCCGCTCAGACTTGAACACTGAGTTCCAGGGAAGTTTATAGGGAAGACGTAAGATTGAATAGTACTGATTTTGATTTGGCATTGTGTGTGGAAATTAAGCAGGGTGAAATGTTGCCCCTGCATAGGGAAAGTGTACAAGGTTGTAGAACACATTTGAAAATTAGCACCATTGAATTGAGAGATTCAGGGAAGCACCTGCCATCCAAATTATTCCTTAGAGGGTAATCAAAGGAGGAAGAACTTGACATTTGGCAAAACAAGAATGATGCAGGAGGTCACTTTTGCTAGCGCTGACATTTGACAGGATAATGGTCGGTTACATCAAGTTCTAACAGACTTTTACATGAGACAAATGACTTGTGATGATCAGATTAAAATGGCTCAGTTCACAGAGTATTTGTACTTTCATTTACAGTTAGTGGAAGAATGATTCCAAAAGAGTGAGGCCTTTCTGTTTGGTTTTGAAAGAGACCCACGGGCGAAGCCCGCGGAGAAAGGGTGCGGGGTGTTTAAGTCCCGCAGGGGGACATTGGATTGGCCCAGGAGGGCCCCCGTACTTTGGCCACGCCCCTCCACTACTTCCCCTGGACATTGAAGTCCGCCGGGTGAAGCCCGCAGGGAAAGGGCGCGGGGTGTTTGCGTCCCGCAGGGGGACATTGGATTGGCCCAGGAGGGCCCCCGTACTTTGGTCATGCCCCCTCCACTACTTCCCCTGGACATTGAAGCCCGCCGGGTGAAGCCCGCGGGGATAGGGTGCGGGGAGTTTGCGTCCCGCAGGGGGACATTGGATTGGCCCAGGAGGGCCCCCGTACTTTGGCCACGCCCCCTCCACTACTTCCCCTCGACATTGAAGCCCGCCGGGTGAAGCCCGCGGGGAAAGGGCGCAGGGTGTTTGCGTCCCACAGGGGGACATTGGATTGGCCCAGGAGGGCCCCCGTACTTTGGCCACGCCCCCTCCACTACTTCCCCTGGACATTGAAGCCCGCCGGGTGAAGCCAGCGGGGAAAGGGCGCGGGGTGTTTGCGTCCCGCAGAGGGGAAGCGTTACACCACCTATAAACCGGCTAAGATGACACGCCAACATTGAACAGTGGGAGGTTGGAGTTTGAAGCTACTGCACACCGTATGGAAGTTGCTGCTGTTTGCTGTCTGCAAAGGAGGTAACCTAGGTGTCATATCCCTCCTGGTGTCATCTCTGCCCTATTTCTGAAAACCATTTATTGGGGTCTTTATGCCGGACCACCCTGTTCAATACACTGGGGGGACCCCAGCCCCTGTACCCTTTGTGTTTTTTGGTCCTGAGCTTGGCCCGGGCCCCCCTCCCGGTGCCATGAGGAAAATCAGACAGCTAAAGAGGAATCTGAAAGCGGGTCCCACAGCTGCTTTGACAACACATTGTGTACCAGGTACCACCCACGAGATCACAGCACCCATAGCTTTTGGGGATGCCCACCTCCTGAACAACGAGATCTGTCATTTTTTGGGTAGTCCAAGGGTAGAGCCCTCCCCCTTACCCGCACGGAGCATGGTTGTTTTGTCTCCCGGGCCCCGGCTGGACAATCCCATTTGCTCAACTCCTGTTGGCCCCGTTACACAATCTGTACAATCTGCACAGCCTCTGGAAGGGCTTCTCCATGCCCAAAGGGGCAATCCCTCCTCAAGCTCCCACAATAGTTTGTGGAGCGATATATCCTCGCCTACAAGCTCAGGGGATAGCCCCCCCCTTTGGTGTGTCCCCACTTTGGTCGGTCAAGGTCACTAACCAAAACCAAACACCTGCTGTTAGTAACCATAAGCCCAACTTGACCTCTGACCGACACATCGAGGAAGCGCCCTTGCATAGGGGGTGTGGGTATACCCAGGTTCTGGTGGAACTGGCCATCATCAAGGATCTGTTATTCACCCTGCTAGAGGCCCAAAGGAAGGGAGGCGGAATTGTTCAAGAGGAGGAGCCCATGATCACCACCCCAGCAGATGAAGGGCACAAGTGCCTACCCCTGGAAAGTTGTCAATAATACTCCGTACAAGGGAAGAGAATTCGACACTCTCTCCCGAACCACAGAAGCCGAATGAAGTCGACCCTCCACCTGTGGTTGGCACAGGCACCTGATAAAATAAACAGGACACCACGTGGCAGCCAATGGGGGGAAGAGGAGTTAGGAAGAGGTTGTGGATAGGGTGGGGGAAATTAGGAACACCGGTAAGAGGATTAGGAAAGCCCATGTTGGATAGGACAAGGGAAACAACGGGAAAAAACCCTACCTACTTTTCCTCTGAACACGTTACACCTGTATCCAGCATACCATACACAGAATATAGACCTGAGCTTTGAAACATCTTAATACATGCATCTAACATAGTCTTAGACCTGTCCCTACGAACTCATAAACACAGAGACATAGATGATACTCTGCACATGTCATACTTGGGAGAAAATCCCACAATGAATTCAACAAAACACATGGGCCGTGGGCTTACAGAAAAACAATGAATATGAACACGTAACATGAAACATGGAACATATTTTGCAGCAACATAAATAACAAATAACATATGCCCCTTATGATTTTAGAATGTGATTTGTTGTTATTCAATGCAGTAATGGCTGTTCCACCCGCATTGATCAATGAACTTTTGCGAGCAAACAAACTTCTAGCACTGGATTTTCAAGGCGGCAGGATACTAGAAACAAGGACAAACTACTTTATGTCCGAGCGGTAAGCGCGCCGTTTCCACACACAGCAAATAACACCCATAAGAGCGTGATTCTGCCAGCCGCCACTCGCCCTGTACTTAACTCAAGTCCGGGAGACCCGCAAGCCTTCCCGGACGTAGCAGTCTTCAGCTTCTAAAATGGGTTCCGCAGCCGCCTGTAGTCCGTGTTCCCATAGAGAGTTTTCACATGCTGCTGCCGGTGTCGTAGCTTCGCCTGCTCCTGCTTCGATACCCAAAATAAGCCACACCTGCCGTGGCTCTGTAACTCCTTATAAACATTTGTTAATCCTTACCAGCTGTGTCAACGGCCGCACGACCGCAACTACAATTCTCCCTAAAGCATGCTGGGAAATGTAGTTTAGAGTTGAACTTGTGAATTCCACAGACCTCTATCGCCTTTTGCACACTCCTTTCTTGCACCAGCCCTTTTTCCTGACAAAAGTCCCATGGAATGTCTACCTGTAGAGGTCCCCCTGGTATTGACCACCCCTAAAGGGACTGCCCTTGACCAAATTCAGGCACAGGCCTCGGCCCCCATGGACCCCGACTGCACCGAATCCAAAGCCCAGGGTTCATGGAAGTCGGGGGTTCAGAACAAGCTGGCGGAACCAGGAAAATCCAATTGCACAATAGTCTTTCTCCAGGGGGTGCCCAAACTGGCAGTAGGCAAGCCAGAGCCAAGGCACGCTCTACTCAACAAATGCCTATTTTGGCTGAAAACCACCGGAGGCTGCCCGTTTGTATGTAGAGAGGCTTTGGCGGGGTGCAGCAGAATTACCAGTATGGGCAAAAACTGCCTGGACATCAAACTGTCATTTTGGGACTGTAGCACAGCGCACAGGGTTTTGGGAGGTTGTGGACGGGCAGGCCAGTCATCGAAGAGTGGGATTTCAATCAGTATGCCCCCCTTTCTCAGCTCTGTCGCCCCTGTTAGATCTGCCATAGTAAAGTCTGGTGTCTATCCTAGCAACAGCCTCCTCTCAGGTGCAAATTTGACTGTCTTAGGCCCGAGGCGCCATGGGTGTTGGAGGAGGCAAGGGGTTGGTGGGACCTGACTATGGGCCCAAAGATCAGTTTAGGGTTTCCATTGGAGGGGGTGGATTGTTTGTATTGCTCCGTAGTTTTCCTTGCTGCTGATTCTTTGTAACTCCGTATCAGAACTGTATTCTTATTTTTAGAAATGTTTTTGTAGGATGCACTTTGATGGTCTTTTTTGGCCGAATAAAGTTGTTTGACTGACTGACTGAAAGAGACCCAGCAAGAACATAAACAGTTAGAAGATAAAGCACAGCAGATCCACATCTTTGAATTAAAACAGGAAAGTCTCCTTGACCAACTAAAAAATGAGCTAAAAATATGGCAACAAGACAGCGCAGAGCATGAAATGCATTTTTCTGCACTGCAAGCAAGATGCGCATAAAGATGGTGTGGAAAATTTGAGCACACTGCAACATGAGGTAAATGATCAGACTATCTATAACACAGAGCTGTTAGATGACATTGTGGCCCTCAAACAACAAATCAGGCAATTAGAGAAGGAAAATAGTCAGTTTATCATCAAACAGATGGACTCTCAACAGTATTTTGATGAAATGTGTCAGAATGTAAATATTCTGAAGCAACAGTATTTGCAGCTGGTAAAAGCCATGATGCAGAAAAGGAATCATCAGACTCTCAGGAGCTGTCCAGAATTATACAGGAAAACAGGGAACTTGTGGTGCATGTGAAGCAAGTAGAGGCTGACCTATCACAGGCAACGAATTGTAGGGGGCATTGGAGAAAGAGATCAGTCTCTTGAAAGCCTGGAATATGCACGCATCATAGAGGACTCCTAGAAAGAAAATGAAGCATTTCAGGAGGAATTACAGCAAATGAAAGATAGACACATGGCTCAGAGCAGGGTACTCAAGACTACACATGCTTTGGTCTCAGCGTTAAGAAGCCAACTCTCCGAATACCTTCAGAAAATCAAGACAGAGAGAATTAGGTGTGAGTGTTTGACAAATTAAATGGAAAAATACAAACATCATTGAGGCACTCTAACCAGTCAGGGTATGAAAATGCATCCACTGATAAAGGGGTGATACCCTCTCTACCAGGGACCTCATGCCAGTTAGCCACAACTTCACATGTCTCAATGGCAAATGACCTCATACACACCCCTTACCAAGAACAGGGAAACATGACGCAGCTGGACTCCCCCTGGCCTAGCCCAACTGAGCCAGAAGGCCAGTCCTTATTAGATATTGATGAATATTCATATTTACCAAGCAGGCGGGAAGGTGGTTGGACCAGTGTGTCTTGGGAAATTCAAAATACCATTGGGAGTACTTCTGACCATGAAGACTCCCACAATGAGAAAATCTGGGAGTTGGACTGGCAGAAAATGAATTTACAGCTGGACCATTTAGTTTGCTTAGTAGATAGAGAAGATCCAAAGATTCTCCCCAGGAAGAGCATTCCGAAACCCCCTGCATATTCAGGGGAATGGGGGATTTCCCTGGCCTACCTGGAAGGAGGGATGAAGTGAATGGGTGCCTTCTTGTGCACAAAGCAGACTACAGGGGAAATTACATTGAGAGTTCACAGCGTCATAGGAAAGAGGAGTCCAGACCCTGTGACTCTGGGAGGCATTCCCAATCTTACTGAGATACAGAGGAAAAGGAAGGCTGCCAAATAGAAGAAGGGTCTTGTTAAAGACCCAATTCGACAGATGAAGGCCATAAAGAGCTTAATGACTCCCTACCACAAGAATGCAAAATATTCGGTATGGGAGCACTTAGAGCTTTATGAGCAAATAATGAAATCATTTGGAATAATAAATGATGTGGATTGTATGGAGTTTGTCAAGTGGACATTCTCCCCCAATACTCCAGCTTCTTTGCAGGGCTCGAGGATCAGGATCACTAAAAATGGTCCACCTATGTGGTTGCCATATTGAAAAAATGTTCTCCCCACCGGAACCCACAAGAGGCGTGTAAGGCAGCATATAACTTGCAATGTGGGGAAGACTAGGAGACTAGGGAGTTTGTGCAGGACTTAAAATGAGCATCTGCACACATGTCCCAACCCGTGAACTCCAATAGTCTGGAGTTTGTTACCACTTACTTCCATGCACTCCCCAAATACATTGTGACTCAGCTGGTGCAGGCTTTTCAAGAGCACATGACCCTGGATTGGGTGATCAAACAGGCCACCAGGATCTATGAGGTCCAGAAGCCCACTTAGAGTAAAAAAACCCTAAAACCCCTAAACTCTCTACTACACCTGCCACTGCAGAGGTGAACACTACCCCTCCATTGGATCTGGAGATAGGCGGGCCTAAAAATACTCCTTCTGCCAAAAAGCAGAATGAAAGGCAGATGAGACCCTCCGACCCAGCCCATTCGAATGGTAGTCAGGCGGGGTACCAGAATGGTGACCCATCTGATCCTGCCACCAATGTAAGCCCGAGATACAAGCGTAATAGGCCAGTTCTGGGGTATGTATACACTACCCCGGCACAGAGGGGCAGGCAACCAGGTAAGTACTGGCCTGGGAAACTTCCCTACAAACTTCCCTCAGGAAAGAAGTATTACTCCACCTCCCAAGTTAAAATTTTTCCCCAGGTACCCTCCAAACCAGAATTTTCTGAATAATCCTCCTCTCTCTCCATGCTTCCAGGACAATAGATCCCTGAGCCCGGGAAAAGGGAGAGCCAGGATGGAAAATTATGGGGAAACTTTCAATACCCAAGCTACTCCAGGAGAAGGGACAGTTACCCTTTCCGGGAGCAGCAGAGGTATGACCAGAGACCTCCCTACAACTCAGAAAACGTTTCCCAATGGGAGTGACAGGTCCAGCAACTGAACAGCAATCTGGGATGCATGTTGAGGGCTCAGTTGAACCCAAAAACTGGACCTGCTGCCCAGAACACCCCAACACCTGGGTCTGACGCCCCGGGAGAGGGGATGACTAAAGGAAAATTCTGACAACCAACAGATTCCTGAGGAGGTGGCCCAGGTAGAAGGGAGATGCTAAGTCCTAGAGGAAGCTTCCTTTTTAAACAATTGAAAGAGTGGATATCGAATACTGGCAATTTTGACCACAGACAATCTGGCTTTGTATAGAAAGTGGACTGTGGATTGAATCTTTTCTTAATAAGTCTACTGAAAATGAAGACGCTAAAAGAAAATTAAAAGCTTTTCTTAGTCTGTATCGACATGGAGGCCGCATTTGATAGAGTAGATCAGGATATCCTGTGGTAAAAAATGAGACAAAAAGGCTATGCTGTAGACCTACTAGCAGCAATCATAAATCTTCATACGGGAACATTGCTGCAGGTCAGGTTAGATCAATCAGGCAACCTAATGTGGGAAACACCAACTAAAGGTTGCGTTATCGGAAGCGGTTGCTAACGTGAGTGAGGAGAGACGAGTGATTGCAGCAGTGCTGCTTGACATGCTCCTGGGCCCGTTGCGAGATTCTTTCCTTTAACATTCGAGAGCTCTGATCGATTGAAGGCGGTGTGAAAGCAGTGAGCAGCTGTGCTCTGTGCTTTGTGCCACCGGAACAAAACCCCTGGAAAACACTGAGACTGAATATGAATATTCTACCCCAGAAAAGCTGTAACCTAAAGAACGGAGGGTAAGTAGGAGAAATCAAAAGAGAAGCCACTTTTTTGAGACGCTCCAGATCATTCCATTTGAAAGAGAAGAATCCCTGGAGAATTCAGGTAAGAAAATCTTCTCTTTAAGTGAACGGGGATCCCTCTCAAAGAAAAATGGGTCCCAAAAGACCCTGAATGGGACAGTGTAAGTATGGAGACTGAACTTAGAGCAAGACATTCTTAAACCCAAACAATGTGTGCCAGATAATACTGAAATTGAAAGGGTATCCTCCCCCCACACATGTTCTGAGGCTGTGTCCAGGGAAAGGGGGACAGCGAAGAATCACCAGAGAAAGAGGATTCCCCAACTTCATATGTTTCTGGCTGCAAATTCTGTCTTACAGATTCAAGATCTCTGATCCGGAAAATTGCCCAAGATCACACAGTGTTGCAGTTCAATATCAAATGAATGAGCGCCAAGCTGGCACCTAATTCAAATTTTCTTTTCCCCATTGAGGTGAAAGAAGGAAGATTTTATGCTTCGGTCAAGGTACAGGGTCAGTAGGCATTATCAGCTCTGGTGGATACTGGATCCTAAGCCACTGTCCTGTCCAAAAAAGGCCTTCACCCAACTAAACTCAGGAAAAGGTGATAGTCACCAATTTCCAAAACTTTGATGGAAATTACATTTCCGTCGAAGGGATTGCGTATATGGTAATAAAAATTGAGTGTCATTGGGTGAAACACCCGGTGATAGTCATGACTCCACAGGGCGCACGTTGTTTACTGGGGCACAATCTCCTGAGGAGGTTATCACCTCCGATCGACATTGTAAACAAGGTCCTCTGAAGCCAGACTAACCAGCCTATAAAACTACAAATGAGTACCAATTATGTAAGCTTGAATGGTACCTGTCATTTAATTCATCGGCTTTCTGAGAAAGTAGAATTCCATTTCAAGAATAACCAGGTCACCAACAACACTGTCATCTCTATAGGAGAAAAACTGGAGATTGGAACCCTTAAGCATTCTTTAAAATCCTCCTGCCTCCCAGTTTTCAGTGGCATTCCACACTGGAAGGGAATACTTTGACATTTTAAACAACTCAAAAATCAGAAGAAATCCCAAGTCCTATGACAAAAGATGATGAAAAACCAGCTAAACGTTTGACTGACATTCAGAAAAAGGGTGAACAACTGTTTGTCCCCATTCAGATAAATGAGGGGGAAGAGTCTGATTTCGTCAGAGTATGCTTGAATAACGGAAGAAGCTTCATCAGCGAAGCATTATTCAGGAAACTCCCAAAAGATCAGACCATTTCCACATTTAAATTGATTGATACATGGGAATTAGAACTGGAAACTCCAAATTTCAACTACCTGCTGTCTAGAAAATGTATGCTACAAATCTCCATTGGTGACAAAAGCATGGAACATAATTGTTGGGTAGTGAGAAATGTTCCTTCTTCCTTTGTCCCTTGCAAAAGGCACCGGATATGAAGTATGTAGGTCCAATCTGGCACTGCTGTCTGATCTGTGCCTTGGTGTGTGTGCTCTACATACTCTCTAGATGCCAAGCCATATAATGACAACCCTTGCAAATGGTCCAGATATGATGTTTGTGGGTAGACTCTGGCACCCCGGTCTAGTCTGTGGGCCTCATTACGAGTCCGGCGGTAAAACCGCCTGGTTACCGCCGGACTCGTATTACCATTCCGCCTCTGTGATTCCTGGAATTACCGGGGCATTACAACCCCGGTTTTCCGGGAATCACGGAGGCGGAATGGTGTTAATCCCCATTCCCATTGAGTCCTATGGGACTCGATGGGAATGGAGATCATGGAAACACCGGCAGCATCTCGTATTGCTGCCGGTGTTTCCTCGTCCGCCTGCAGGCGGGCGGTGTTAAACCTGCCAGGTCAGACCTGGCGGGAACATCACCTCCCGCCTGCAGGAGTCGGGATCAGGTGGTCCGGAAACAACGGTGGCGGCGGGTTTACCGCCACCGTTATTTCCGGACCGCCTGATTTGTAATGAGGCCCTTTGTCTTGGCATGTTTTCTACATGGTGTCTAGATGTCAAGTGAAGTCATGAAACACATTCCTTTCACAGCTGCTTTCTTCCTGAGTTACTGTGACATGTCAGGCCCTTCTTTTACTGTCCACCCTTAAACAGAGGAGCGGTCAGGTCCACTTTGCCTCGTGACGTTCCTGTGTTTATTGTGGCATCCCTGGGGTGATATCAGACCCTCGAGCTGGCAAAGCATTCTTCAGGTTATCCACAGGCCGGACTGGCCTACAGGGCAATAGGCACATGGCCGAATCAAAAACACAAAATGCTGTTGTGGTACCGTTTTTTTGGGCCAATTTCTGGCCAATTTGGGCTGGTTTGATGACTTAATTAACTCTGCGTCTAGCAGTTTCGAAAAGTGTTGCTGAATAAACATTCTTTAAAATGCACAATTTGCATCACACTTTGTCAAAAAAAACTCCCCCTTGGTTACTATTCAGTGTCACAAAAAGAATGAACAGCCATTTGCAAATGTGGGCCACTTTTTCATTGGTGGCTGAGACAATTTGATGGTCCAGTCCGGCACTGGTTATCCAACACCCAAGCCAAAGTCGACAGTAAATAACGAACACTTATTTGGGCTAAAAAAAATAATGAAAGCCTTAGATTTCATGCCACTGGCAGAAAATTATGTTATCTTTGAACACTGTGAATTGAAATTTCAAAGCTAGTGCTCAGAGTGCATTTAATTCCCTTACATGGGTGAAGCAAAGTTCATTTCACGCCTAGAGGGAGTGAGGTACACTGTGCTGTGTGCAATAAATACATCATATCGCATTATATCACCAGCTGCACGGCAGAATGTGCGAACAACACATTCAAAAATTGGAGTAGAGGGAGATGGCTCAGATTCAGATTCTAATTAAATCAAATATGTATATTGTTCCATTTAATGTGCCGTGAAATGGTGCAATGTTTTGTTTTTCTCCTACTATGCAATTTTCTTTTTGTCGTTCCTATAGACGATCACTAGAATTACGAATTGAATGGCAAGCCGATGTGTATTACATTCATAACTTTTATGTAAACATGTTCTGCTTTAGAAATGTTGTACATCTATCCAGTTTGGATTTGTACTGAGTCGCGTTGGCCAGAGGAAATGAGCAGCTGGTAACATCAATAAAACATCATGTGGTAGCACAGCCAGTCACAGAACCTCCACCCGGCCCATCCCGCGATCCAAACCGAATCCTATGCCTGGCATTCTGTAGACCCGCAAGACCTTGGAGCACTCACTGGCATCGCAAAACAGTGCCAGAACCCACTTGTGAGTTTGGTGGCACAGGGCTCTGTCAGTTGGGTCAATTAAAAGGGCCAAATCTCTGGGGGGAAAATCGGTGGTCTTTTTTGAGGTTTGATTATTTAATTAAAGGCCCTGCTAACTTTCAATGTACTCGTGTGTGTTTTGTCAGGCTGTATGAACGTGGTTGTACAGGGAAGGCTCACCACTTGTGTTTTAAAAGAGTTTTGGTGGTCTTTGTTGAAGTTTGGTGGTATTTGTTGCATGTGTATTCGTTTGTAGTGCTTCTTGGTCGTTCTTTGGTGTCTTTTGTCTGTTTGTGTGTTGATTAGGCCTTTTCTTTTTACTCTACCTTTCTGTCATATAAAGTTAACAAAATACCAAGAAATATTTTCCCTGTCTGGTCTATTATTTCATACCTCCTTCATGTCGCCCCTAAAGGTTCAAATAATCAACAAATATTGCCATTGTCCCTTTTGTATTGTAAATGCCATTTGTTGTGTCTATGTCCTAGTAATCCTTTTCCGGCATCTTCCATTTTTCCCCTTACCTTGCCTTTTACCACACAAAATACATAAATAATAAAAACTGTTCCCTTTGTTTATTCCTGCTTGTTTGTGTGAAACCTAAAACACATTCACATTTGTGTGAACCAGAGAATCATTCCTCTGTTTAAATCACCTATCTTGGTGTGCCTGAGAACCCTTTCGAGTTGCCTGTTTGAGTCATGAGTGAATCCAAATCTTTGTGCTAGTGAGTCACTTGTCGGTTTTGTTTTTGCCTATTGCGAGACATTAGTTACAAAATAAATTAAATCACGAATAGGCACTGGTTGTTGTATTTGGAGGGTGAGGTGGAGAAGGAATAGGAGGTTCACATCTCAGAGGACAAACATTCTAATTGCCACTTCATGGATGAGAATGGTGTGCCTCTTGTGGGTATGAGGCTTGGAACAGGCTCCCAAAACAAGTGTTACTTGAGGTGGTATAGTCAGTGAGTAACCGCTCAGGGAGTGGGGATAGAGGTCACAATCAATGTTTTTCCACTGCTACAGGAGGAGGAGGAAGAGGAAAAGGAAAAGGAGGAGGAGGCAGGTCCATTGCAGAGGGGTTTGCTTGTGCTTGTGTGGTGGAAGGAGCTAACAGGGTGTCTGGGAGGATTGTTATGCTCTATCTGTCTTAATGCAGGATGTGGCAGCGTATCTGTTTCTACACTGAAGGACATTCAGGACAATACCTTAACCTGGCACTAGAGAGGAGGTGCGGGCAGGACTCAGGCCCCTGCACCTGTTGCTGCCCTTGCACAGTCTTTTCCTTGTTAAGTTTCAGATGAGGCAGGGGGCACCCAAACCAATGACATTGCCCACTTCATCAATGGTGTGGGATTACGTCAGCTTCCCAGAGGGGGGAAAGGACTGTGAAATGAAAGCATACACAAGATACCAGTCAAGTGGGGGATGCACAGGATGTGCCTTAAAAATCAGTGCAATGCACAAGCACATGAATTGGAGGCAAAGCCGGAATAGTCTTGGGCCATGCATTTCAGCTTCCAGTGTATTCTTCTACACATCACCCTTCAGCGGTGAGGGGCGGGCGGGGTGGCAATAAGTGAGTGTCTGGAGATTCCTTGCAGTGGGGCAACCTGCTCGATAAGGCCTTTCGGCAATCCTGCACAAACAGCCCTCAGTACCCTCATCTCTGTTCCAGCTCTAGCTTCTCTGTCCACCGTCATACTGCACTATCCATCAGAAGGGTCTTGTTGCCACCACCACAGCAATTTGCTGTCTGTTCTGAAAGTAGTCTTTATTCCCAAATGGCCATCAATCAGAGGAGCCGAACGCACTGCAGAGGAGAAGTTCATGGCGAGACATGCTCCCGCACCATCCTATACACAAGTAGGTGGCTGTCCATTGGGAAATAGGATAGGAAAAGGGCAGATGCCCTTAGAGCTGGAAAGATAGTTTCAAATGTTACAGGAGTGTATCTTTAAGCCTGGGATAGGTTTACAACGTGAATCAGTTGCAGAAGCCTCATTCAATACCTATTAATTTGTGGGGAAGATGGCAACCATACTCATCACTGGAAGATGTGCAGCTATCTTTAGAGATGAAAAGCAATGACACCAACTTGAAAAAGGAGTTAAGATGTTAACCAGAGTTCAGGGAGCTAATCTAGAATGAGCATAATGGGCCAAATTTCACTGAATCCTATTGTAGGCTAATGAAAGCACATTTTTGAAAATATTTGACTTTCATTAGGCACGTGCACATGGGCTAAAGTGCGTAAAGGAAGAAAGGCTTAGAAGGTTTGCATGATTTTGATGGATATAGTTGAGTCTGTTTGCCTCAGTCTTGACATAAGTGCCAACAAAGTACTGCTGTTTCAACTTGCCAACACTAAGGAAGGGATTGAATTGATCCCGAATGGACATCCTGTAACAGTAGTATTTCATTTGACTAACTCTTATCCTTGTGTTGATGGATGGTCGTCTTTGTAAATTATTGAGTGATGTCGCCTGTAGTTAAGAGCGATGTTAGGACACCAACTTTGGTCCCCATATGGGAATAACATAGGCTACACCAATGGTTCGAAAATAGGGTCCAAGACACTTATTCTTTTTTGTTTGATCTGTAATGCAGTAATGAATAAGAAGGTTGCGTTCAAGGGGAGGTTCACCATCTGAATTTTGGAAGATAACAGTCACCTCATTAACTCTTTGGTTGTTATATCTTCGGAAATCAAATGTCCAGTCCTGAAGAATTACCAAAGAAACCTTTGATGGTTGAACTCTATTTAAGGCGGCTTCATGGATGCGTTGTTGCTCTAAATCATACAGCATATTACATGCTTCAGCGAAAGGGTTATACTGAGACATATATGAACTTAATTCCCTCAAAGGATCGATGTGGTAACCCGAAATGTTCATGTAGTGCAGCTCTTTGGTTCACAGCTTCCTCAGGATCCAAAATGTACAGCTGTGAAAATGTGTAGCGATCACCATTTTCAGGATTGAAGGGTCCAGATGGGTGATAGATTTGGACATTTATTGAAAGCCGTATGATCCGTATCCTGGAGGTGGTTCAATGTTTACTCCCATTGATGCAAAAGCTAATGCACTATTGATAGGAACGGATATTATGCATACCATTTTTTGAATGTTTGTGATGTCCAGTCATTCGTTGTTGGATCAGTGGTGAAACTAGTATGTGATCTAGTTGTATTTTGCTCTCATTGCAACATTTATTAAAGAGCTTATTGCTTGGTTTTTCCTGTGGAAAATGCTTTGCCATGCAAAATTGGCACAAAACGTTAAGTTGACCACAGGTGTGCGTGTGGACATTGGGCCTCATTACGAGTATGGAGGTAGCCATGCTTCTTTTAGCGGCATGGCTACCGCCATACCGGGTACCGGCACCGCGAATGAGGAATTACCAGGCCATTTTGACCTTGGAGGGCCCGGTAATTCCCTTTCCCGGGACCTGGACCCGGTACATCCCCATTCCCATTTGAGCCCCCATAGGGCTCAATGGGAATGGGGAGGATGCTAACAACGGGCCCATTAATGACAGGCCCGTTGTTAGCATCCTGGTGTGCTAGCTGGTCCCGCTAAGGACGCCTTGTCTGACAGCCACAAGAAGATGGCAATTGTTGCTCATGGAGACACAGTCACTGAATACAATTGTATTTTCCTTATCAAGTATTCAAACCCATTAAATTTGAACTTGAATTCGTCCAGCATTCGATCTTTCCTAGATTCTCATGATTAAAATAATTCTCAGTAATCAGGCTGGGAATCCTTTGTTAACTGTGCAATAGCAATGACCAGGATGTATTTTCTTTTGCAGGCTATCCACCTCATTAGCTCGATATTCACCCCCCACCAATGACATATTATATGATATGCTATTTATTTATCTCATTTATTTATATGATATGATATGTCGTTTATAATGTGCCTGGACACAAGTGCTTCTAGGCGTGACAAGACAAGGGAGGGACGACAGAGGGAGGACAAGACAAACAATCTTACTAGGCCTTGTGTCATTCAGATCGTGCAAGTGCAACAACGCAAGTGCAGGGGGAAAGGACAGGGGGGGTGCCAGGGAGAGGGAGGGGAAGTTCAATCAGGGCAGCATTGCTCTGAGTAAATGCAGCCAGGGCAGCGTGGCTTCGGGTAATTGCAAGGAGGCAGGGCACTGAAGAGGTTGCAGTTACAGCCCTAATTGCGCGGTAGGCCCATAGGCAGTGCAGAGGAGACTGATCTTGGAGGAGCCTGGTACCCAGTGAGTCTATGAGGGTAGCCAAGCAACCAGTCAGCGCAGCAAACTGGTAGGTCAGCAGGGGAGGGAGAGAGAGAAAGCAGAGGAGAAAAGGGAGGTCTTGAGCTGCTTCCGGAACTTCAGGTCGTCCGGCTCAAGTTTGAGAGGGGCAGGCAGGCCATTACATGCCATTAAAGAGTGAGGCACGTGCAGAGGAGAGTGATCTACCCTCCTCCCCCACTCTCTGCCTGGAGAAGCATCTAACCCTCAGAGAGTTGGAAGTAACTGGGCGAAGGGCTTGAGAAAGAAGGTATTTTGGAAGGGAGAGTCGGCTGAAGTGTGGCCCCCGGCCCCAGAAAGCCTCGAGGATGATGCAGAGGGTCTTGCACTTGATCCCCGCAGCCACTGGAAGCCAGTGGTGACAGCTTGCCAAGACTCTTCCACAGAGAGCCTAAATTCCTGTTAAAAACAAGCATTGGCAATGCCAACAGCTTTGAGTCTTTTACAGGCATGAGATGGGCAATTTGCAAGGCAAATTGCAAGGCACTGCCACACTATGCCTAGGTACTACCACCATTTTCCAGCTTTTGCAAGTTCATGGCCTGGTAGTCCCATTATGGCAGTGCCTGGAAAATGCAGATCCCATGCCTACACAAAGCCAAAACTGTTGGCAATGCCAATGCTTGTCTCACCAGTAGGGCATCCCGTACTAAAGAAAGTTGATCCGTACAGTGCATGACCGAGAGACAAAAGAGGAGCTTGTCAAAGGACGAAGCAGAATAGCTGGGTTGTCTCCATTCCAGCTCCTGATCCATGGGTCTGCAGATATTTAAAAAATAACTTATTGGGTGATCACCACATGTGACCAATGATGCTCCCTCACAGCTCTTTCTTGACAGGGGTCTGATTCTGCCTGGAGGATAGCACCACTTCTTTCACGATTAAACTGATAGCTTGAGCATGCCTGATCTGAACACATTCAGAACTTCCTCGATTTAGCCAGAGGCCATCTCCCTGTTGCTTCATCTTTAGCCCCCGAAGTCTGCTAAGTGTGAAGATGACTTCATCACCATGCCAAGCCATTTTACATAGCGAGCCAGGCATGCCCAACTGCCTGTATCATCCTTGCTCCTGGCCCCACTTAGAGACATCCATACATAGGGCCTCATTACACGGATGGCGGAGAACCATGGCGCTATTAGCGCCATGGTTCATGCCGGTAAAATACCGGCACCGCCTTGGCAGAAAGGGGAATTACCGCCCCATTCCAAGGTTGGCGGGGCGGTAATTCCCCCTTCCACCATTGCCCTTCCCCATTCCCATTTTTGCCCCATAGGGCATAATGGGAATTGGGAAGGCGCTAATTACGGTACCGCAAATTGCGGTACCGTAATTAGCTCCGTGGGTCCCTTTGCGGGTTGGTTTTTAACGCCTGCTTTTTGCAGGCGTTAAATCCCCCAACCCGCAAAGGGACCTCGTAGTAAGGCGGTAAGGATTTACCGGTACCGGTATTTTACCGGTACCGGTAAATCCTTACCGCCATCCGTGTAATGAGGCCCATAATTTGCATACATTGACATTTGCCCCAGTAATGAAACGGCAAGAGAAGCTAAACCTTGTCCATCATAATACATATCCCATTTAAGCTCCTTTTCATTCCATTTACATTGTTTTACCCATTTGGCCAATCTGTATGATTTGCTGTTTTTTAAGGTAATAAAAAACATCTATTGTACAACAACTTAGTTGTCTGGACCTTGAGTACATTTTCTTCACTCTGCAATGTTTGGTGATTTCTCATGTTGCCTTCTAAATTCTGGTGAAGTGCTGCTTGCATTTATCGCTTCTTTAATAAGGTATTCCAGAATGTTATGTTAGCCCTGTCCTTCATTTACAGTGATTTAGCTCAGCTATGTTGGAAGTTTGGTCCTAGATCGTATATTCTTTTTTTTTTTCATTTCCACTTCTTCTTGTCGCATCCAAAGCCTCAAATGCAGGAATGTACTTTTTCTGCTGCTTCTTACAGTCGAATGGATTCTCTAATTCCTATCTCACCCAGGGCTTCATGACAAAAGGTGTGACCCCTGTGCAAATTGCACATTGTACCCTTTGCACTTCAGGGGGCATGCTTTGGTATTACAGAAGAGGCCACATACGCCCCTTCCATGATAAAGGATGCACACCGCTACTTTGGCGCGTGCAAATTATAATAGGGATATTCTAACATTTAATTGGGCATGCCCCATGGAAATGAAGACATGGGTTTCCTAAGTGCAAGCTATGTATTAGCTAAGTATGTGTATGGAAAAGAAGGTCTTCTGTGTGTGCACCACATGTGAGGTGGTGCACAGCAAATACTGTTGGATCCTTCCTCTCACCTTGCTCCTCCAGAGTTGAATAATTGTGAATCAGTTCGTTTGGATTGGCGTCGTTTGCACATGGAATAATTGTCTCTTGAACTTGACTTGTGTTATTTTTGCACGTATGGCCGTTTTGGCAGCATTAATTCACCATAGTCCTGCTGTATTTATGTGAGTTGGTAGAATGAATGGATGACTGAGAGAGTATATACCAGGAGTTGTGATTGATGTAAAGATATGATATTTGAATTCAATGTACGGTGGTCACATTGGAAAAATGGCTTTTGTACTCATTGTTTTTTTTATCAGATGAACATGACTAAATAAAATCTATCTGTAATTTAAACAATTGTCGGTTTGACATTATAGTGAACTCAATTTAATGTGGCATGAGAGATTCCCCTTTTGTTTTTATACATGTTAATAATAATGTTAATTTAGCATTTATATAGCACTACAAACCCTCAGGTATCTGAGCGCTGCTTATTATTATCCACAGTGTGTGGTGCTAATTTATCGACCTCGGAAGGATGAAAGGCTGAGTTTGGCTCTGCTGGGATTCGAACCTGCGTCAGCAGGCTCAACACAGATGTCAAAGTGATGCGTCAGCAGGCTCAGCACAGATGTCAAAGCGAGCACTCTACTCACTGTGCTATCAGAATGGCTATCCACAAACAAAACAAGCAGTTCAACTGTTTTGGGGAACAGAAAAGAAATTGTGGCAGTTTGATTGGCTGCTTGACGTAAGACATTGCCTCCATGAGCACCCTGAGTGAGCAGAAGGACAGCAGAAGAACATGCACTGGGCCACCTTGTTTGAACGACTGCTCACACACACAAAACAAGCAGTTGAATTGCCTTGGGATTACGGAAATAAATGTTGGGGTGCTGGGGAAATTGTAGGAAGTGGAGCTGATGACTGACGGTGTGCAATGGGGCTGGTCGATTGGTTGTGTTACACAACACACCACATGCTTGAGAGCAGTAGGATTCAAGAGGAACTTGATTCAACATGTATGAGCATTCCATCTACGATCAAACATTGGGCCTCATTCCGAGTACGGCGCTTACCAATGGCGCTATTAACGCCTTGGTTGACGCCGTACCCGGAACGGCAGTGCCTTGGTGGATGGCGGAATCACCGCCCCATTCCAAGGTTGGCGGGGCGGTGATTCCCCATTCACCAAGGCTCTTCCCCATTCCCAAATGAGCCCCCATAGGGCTCAATGGGAATGGGGAAGATGCAAATAACGGTGACCGTTCATTACAGTCACCGTTATTGGCTTGGAGGCCCCTTTGCGCCCTCAACTTTAACACCTGCTCAAAGCAGGCGTTAAGGGCGAGGGCGCAAAGGGAACTCGGAGTATGGCGGTAAGGGATTACCGCCACCGGTCTCGTTACCGGTGGCCGCTATCCCTTACCACCATACTCGGAATGAGGCTCATTGAGTTTAGGGCTGGTGCATCAGCATACTGCACTGCCTCCTTTTGAAAAACGGAATGCCAGTGTCTGTGGTGTTTGAGGCAAAGCGCAAAACCAATTAAGGTGTCATCAGAGCCAAAGGCAAAATGTGGAAGGGGAAAGGAAGGCACAATGGAAATGTTGCAGAGTTCTCTGCAGAAATGGTAGCTGCCGCAATTGCTGGGGAGAAACTAATTTTGGTTAGAAGAGTAGTAAAATGTCAGTCAATAACCACGAGTTGTACATCCATCACTGCTTCAACAAGTGCTGCAAGCATTGTGGGAGTGGCTGCTAGTCCCCCAACTGCTGTCTCTTGCTTAGCTGTTTTTGCTACTTGAGTGCAGCAAGCCCAAACCCCTAGTTCCCTAGGATCAGAGTGTGACACACGTTGGGATGTATCCTATCCCGTATTGCGATGAATCAGGGAGTTCTGTCACTTCTCTCCAGGGGGGAACCTTTCCCTGTGAGGCTAGGGAGGTGAGCCCACTACATAATACCCTCCGCGGGGGTAGGGGCAAGCAGGACCTCACCGGGAGAGACTCCCCTTCGGGGGACAAGGACACCGGTTCTTATGAGGAAGTCATTAAGCAACATATCATTAACTCAGCCAAACACTCTGAAGGAACCTGTGAATTAACACTTATGTGGTACTGAGACGAAGAAAACCACTGGAAGCATATAGAGTATGTATCAAACAGAGAAGAAGGACTTTGACACTACGCCGGGGAAGTCCTACGGCAGCGTCATAAATCCTGGAGGCAGAGTTTTTGAGAGAGGGAGAACCCACAAGTTTCAAATCAGTTGGGAGAGCTACAGTGAAGGAAACTTGGATGTGCAGCGTCTGAGGCTATAAAGAAGTCTCAATGCTGCTTCCGATGGGCAGAATTGGGAAAGAGAAGAGACACACGAGACCGAGGTGGATGCAAAGTGTCCTGAGCCTGAGAGAAAGGGACGTGGTGACGTGACCGCAAGCCAGTCGCAGTGGCACTGGAGGCCCATGGACAATGCTAATACCACTTTCATTAAGGTATCGCAGAGCGAGCCAACCAAAGAAAGAACAGAGAAACTCTATGCAACAGTACCGATGAAATGATGAAATGAGAAGCCAACCTGACATGTGAAGGAGAAGGTCCCAGCCTTTTAAAACCCCGGTGACGTTATCCCTGAGCAATCCAGGTAAAGGGGAAAGCGGAACCACAGATAATTACTGCAATGCTTTTACTCATGCCAGTTGAGACAAAGTATCAAGAGTACATGGGGAGAGTGATAATAATTACTGGAATGCTCATACTTGCCCTTGTGGAGACAAACTGTTAAGAATAACTGAAGAGAGTGAGAATTATTACTGCAATGGTGCTACTCGTCCCAGTTGAGAGAAAGTGATATGATAGGTTATTTATAACATGCTTAATACCCAGAGGTTTCTAAGCAGGGACCCGGGGATTGAACCTGTGTTGCTCCGTGTAGTCTTGCTTGCAAGGCGAGCACGTTGCCCCTGAGCTATCCTCCCGAGACAAGTGTCAAGAATAAGTTAAGCGAACGAAAATTTTTACTGGCATATTCATACTCATCCCCGTCAAGGTAAAGAGGGGACATTGAATAAAGGGAAAACCTTAAATTCGAATAAAGAGAAAGGAATAATCTTGCACCATAGAAGGAAAGGCATAAACCCAACTAGAATAAAACAAAAAGAGAACAAGAGAGAAAGAAAGTTTAATCGAGTGAAAGAGACAGGGGAGACCTTGAAGAACTCAGTATCAGAACTGTGTGCTTTGATCAAAGTAGTTAGCAAGAACTATCTAAGGATACCTTATTGAACTGAACTCGGTGAGAAAGCATCTCACAGGAGAAGGGAGTCATTCTTTTGTAGTTATGTTGTTCTAACAGTGACAGGATTAGGATAGGTTAATTTGGACAGTGGAATGATCTTGATTGGGTCTCTCACTGACGAGTGACGAGCACCTTACTTAGCTTTGTTAGGTAGGGAACACCCTTAGCACAGGGAAAGATAGGAGTTTTCACTGTTCATTTAATAAACATCGACAGTGAGATGGAAAACCTTCTTCTGACTCGCCAGAGTATACATTGATGTTCTGCAAGGGTCTGTTGAGGTGTCAACTGAAGAGATTTCTGATGAATATTTGCACACAAGGAGGAGAGGTTTTTGAGGGTGAGGGGTTTGGATCTGTAGCTCTCAGCAATATGTTAGGGATAGCAGGGCTCTATGCAATTGGCCACGTTAGAGGAGCAGAGTGTTTCTCAGCCTAGCAAGCCAACTGCATCTGTCACTACATCTACTCATTTTGCCTTTGATTTGATGGCAAAGGTGATAATGATGATGAGGTTGATGATGTAATGCAATATGGCAGTTGTATAGTGCCTATTGCCATTTGTATGGCCTCAAAGCGATGTAGGTGAATGCCCTTGGGGGACTGAGGTTTGTAGTATGGGAGATTCATCAGAGGAGTTTACAATGCATGTGTGCATTTTAGCCAATATGAAAGTAGGTACGGGTGGCCAAGTCTCTGCTAGCGACCCATATTGAGATGGATTGTGGATGGCTGCTGTGAGGATATAGGGAGAGTATGGAAGTCCAGGAGACTGATTATGTGTCCAGCTAGACCGAGTTTGTATCATGGGACCTAGCTGCATTCTACAAGTACTTGCTCCGAATTGCTTAATACATTCTTTGATGGTATCATTGCAGCCCCAGTCTAATTGACAGGGGGTTAAATTAGCATGGGCTATGGAATGGGTTCATCAGTATGGAAGGGGGGGAGAGCCAGATCTTGAGGGCCTTCCAGAAGGCAAGGTAACCTCTAAGCGGCAGATGCTATGGGGAATCGTATTCCATATTGTTGGAGTTTGGTTGGAAAAGGAGGACCCCCCTATTCTGGTTGATTTGAAGGGGGGGGGTGATAAGGAGGAATGCAATGTCTGATCTCAGGTTTCTGTTGAGTTTGTAAGGGGGAGCTTGTGTGGTAGGTATTCTTGGGCTGTCTTGTGTAGAGCACAGTGGTTGATGCACATAGCTTTGAAAAGGGACCGTTACCTGACAGGGAGCCAGTGGAGGACACAGAGGGTGGGTGTGATGTGCTCTGTAGGAACGAGGGCTAGGAGGAGCCTAGCTGCATTGTTTTGGACCCTTTGGAGTTTACTGAGTTGAGATGCTGCTGCGCTGTAGTCTGAGACAGCGTAGTCTAGGTGAGAGAGGACCATAGTCGTGATTGCAGTGACTCTGTGAGGGTAGGAGATGTCAGGGAAGATGCGTCAGAGAATGCAAAGGTGTAGATAGCACAATTTTTATACAGAGTTGATTTGTTGTGAAAGTGTCAGATCTGCGTCCATGGTACATTGCATGTTCTTTACTGAGTTGGATGTAGCGGGGGGCCTAAGGAGGACAGCCTTGGATGATGGCCAGAACTTTGACTACACCCTCACTTCTCATAAGAGAACAGTGGGAGATGTGTTTACAGCTACAAGCACTGACACTGAGGTCAACCCCAGGTGTAGCCTTGGAGAAGGGTTGGAGGAACTAGCACAACTGGAAAGGGCGCCTACTACTACCAGAATCCCCACATGTGTCTAGAGTGCAGACATCCCACCACAAAGCACTCACCCTTTGTACACACCCTTTGCAACCATTCAGATATAGTGAGGAGGCAGTAATGTATCTCAATTACCGACAGCACCAACCAGACCATCACAGCAACTGGTACCACCTTGTGCACCTCTGAGCCTTCCCGCACATCATTTTCCCTCTTCCTCTGCTCAACAGTCAATGGCACTTACTGTGAATCCACAGCACATATGTATGGTGTGAATCTTTTTGTATAGGGTCAAGGACAGTATTGAGTCGCCTGCAGTTTGTGTACAAAAGTTGTGTCCCGTTTGAAGACAGGGATCAATCTGGGCATGTCAGCATTGTAGAGCCATTGCTGGGAAGTGATATCATGCACACAAGATGAACATATTACATAGCATACCCCAGGAGCTGGGATACGCAGCAACATGCTGTCAGTCCTCTAGCAGTGTATCTGACAATGGCATCAGCATCACCAAAACACAAAGCAGTGGTAAGGTGACAATGTCTATGTGCCAGCACAGCCTCAGTGAGTCGTTTGAGCGCTGTCTGAAATATAATCGTAACTATCCACAAGGGCAGCTGCTCAGTGTTAAATTGGCTATCATATAGGCAGTAGACCTTCTACCATATGCCTGTGTTGAAAACAAAGGTTTCATAGAACTGATTGCAAGTGATGTTGCCTGCTGGAAAAAATTCCTGCCAGACATACGTTTCACACACGGCTGTACCTGCATTGTAAGATGCAGTAGTTCTTAAAGTGATAAAGACCTTGGGCCTTATTAAGAGACCGGTGGTAGCCATGCCGGTAAAACTGGAACCGCTGCCACCAGTATCATTTTTTTCCCAGTGCCCAGGAATGGGCAATTACCGGGGCATTACGGCCCCGACGGACCCAGTAATGGCCCACCAGAAAAAAATGCTCCCCATTCCCATTGAGTCCTATTGGACTCAATGGGAATGGGGAGGCTGGATGCACCAGCGCCATTCTTGAATGGTGCCGGTGCATCCAACATGGTCTGCTCGCGGGTGCCAGTACGCCTGCCAGGTCAGACCTGGCGGGCGATAAGGCACCAACGACCAGAAGTCATAGTTTGCCGTTCCTGTAACAATGGTACCAGAAAGCTCACCGGTACCGTTGTTACCGGACCGGCAAGCTTGTAATGAGACCCCTTGTATAGGTCAGAGAGTGATGAAGACCACTTAGCTATGGATCTGTGGGCAAGTGGGAAGGCACTGATAACGTAACAGTGCATTGGGCAGCCTACCCGTCTAGTGGCGAGCAAGGGCATTTATCAGAGCAACGGCATGCTGTTGTCATGATCCAGATAAAATCAGCACAATGTATGTCCCCGCCCCTAAACGTTTGCAGACCTGAACATACGTACATGCTGACAAATATGACAATTGACCTGTAAACAGCCAGTTCAAACATTAGGGACAATGCAACCTCCAAAAAGAGTATAACAGGTTGCACCACAGTAGCAGGGCCTAAATGTAAGAGAGCACATGCAAGTGTAGAAAAGGTTGCACCAAACACAGATAGGGTTACACAAAGAAGCATAGACATGAACATAGGTAGAAGTAGATGGTATAATACATGCGCAGGGAATAAACGTATGGCAGCATGCAATGCACGCGACTTGAAGAACATTAACAGGGCAGAGATTGAACAAGAGCACTGCCATTTTAGACAGAACTGTGAAAAGCCTTTATTCTGAAATACTGAATCCTGACCTCAAAACTGCTTTGCACACAGTCCTAAGCCACGCAATATTCAGACAGGTGCTCAGGCGTCATGGCCATGAGGAACGGGGCACAATCAGAGAATTGCAACCACTAGATAATATTTTGCATAGAATGGCACAGCATGCAACTCTAAAGGTGAATTTGTTTCTATTGGTAGCCGTGAGAAAATACAGAGAGCTACCGTGCCAATCTGACTTTTAATAAATAAACACCCAGAACATCAAATATGGGCTACAATAGCAGAAAGCTCAATAAAAATACACAAATGAGGTCTGAGCAGTGGTCCCCTACCATGTGATCGGAAAAACGAGCATTTATTCAAGGCTTAACTAGACAGTGCTCCTGCTACTTCCGTGGTGCAGTCACACACAGAGGCAGCACAAAGGCCACAAGCACATTGTCAGAAGAAGGTCTCAGGCCTGGTAATGGGAAGGGAATAGACTTCTGCAAGCTGAAAAATAGTAGTCCGTCCATCTCTCCTTCCACACCACGCATCCTGGCATCACATTAAAGTGCCCAAGGTTGGATGAGCAAGCAACCGAGCAATTAGGATTGCGTTCACTGTGATGGCCACTGTAGCATTGTGCCAACCAATAAGATAGTAGAATACAGCATAAACACTTTTAGTAAGATGACCTTAGGAGGGGCCATCAGTTAAAGAATATCCAAAAGTAATAGCCTTCTCTTATAGGATGTATAGGTACTATGTCCCACTAACCAATTAGCAAGATGTTTTCTTATCACTAACCATGATGCCATGTATGACCTATTTTATACTTTAAAAGTTGTGTTTTACATTATAATGTTCGAGAATTCTTTTGGTATTTTCCCAGCCGTTCACGTTTTAATAAAGCTGGGTGTTCTCATGCACTTGTAGTTACTCGATTTTCTTGAGTTTGTTTCATCATTGATTATCGCTTACTGATTTGGACTACCTTTATACTTGGAGGCTCTGTTGAGTTACCCAGTGTCTGGTGGAGGGTCGAGTACTCCTAGTTGCACCTCCTCTGGTCAGCAGACTCCGCCTGCATGGAGCGGTTTGAGTCCCACTTAAGAAAAGGTTGGCAGGAGCATGTTTTACTGCAAACATCTGCATGGTCTCTCTGGCAGCACGCTGGGCACAGCGAGCGAAGCAGACGACAGAGGACACTCGACACTGACAGACCTCGGTATCCAAGGATTGTGAGTATACCTGTGCGGGAAAATACCTGTGGGGAGGGGAGAAGTGATGTTGTTTTAAGTTGAAAAAAAGACTATTGGAGATAAAAAGAGAAGATACTTCTGAGAGTAGTTGGGGAAGATCGCCCATAGTGCGTAAAGCGCAGCCTTCTTCAGGGGGCAGTGAAAAAGAGGCAAAGAGGAGTTACCTCGGATAAAGGGAAGATAGCTGTATAAAAAGAAGTTTTGGTTTTATGCCGGCATTGTTGTTGTATATAAATAGGGCGGTACAGTTGTTTTTTCTGTGGTGGTAGTATAGCAGTTAGGTTTGTGTGGAGGTAATTATGGAATAGATTGAGATTGGTGTGGTGTAAGAGGATTTTGCTGTGTTGTGATGTGGTTCAGAAGGGACACGTCACTGTGTTAACATTGTAAGGAACTAAATGTGGGGTGTGAGCAAGGAAAGGAGGCAATAGCGTATTGGAGTGGTGATTGCTGATTCTATGGAAAGCTGAATTGTTTGTATTTACATAATGCCAGACACCCCATCGTTCATTTGTGTAAGTCGCGCCCCCAATATAAGGAGAACATTGTCAAATACGTGCAATGGGCCAAAGAGACGGCCTGCGTAATGTTTCAGCTTTGGCCTCAAGAAGGGCCACATTCTAAAACCCTGCAGCAACCTATAAACACGTTCATACATGTCACATACAAGGGGAAAGAATTGCGAAACAGAATAAGTATTCCTGAATGCTATGGAAAATGCTTCAGGAGGAGTAGCATGTTAAAAAAGAGAATCCCAATAATTTGCATGTCGAAGGGCGCTTGCAACCAACTGTGCCTCCCTTCAATCCACAAGGAATTTCGTTTTCGACCGTGCCAGGGTTATACCCATTGCAAGCAGCAATAGGTTATACAAATCCAAAATGTTCACCAGAGAAGGTCAAGATGATATTAGCACACAAAGAACGAAGGGCGACACAAGAAGCGCGTTAGCATTGCAAGCAGAAAGTGATGCGCTGTGCAGTGTAGAAGAACAATTGGCAGAACCGTAAGAAGAATTGAAAATGGTGCAGGGCATGAGAAAAGGGGGACAAGAACCAGCAATTACCCCAGACAAATGTATGGCAACGCAAATAGTATGCAAATTAGTTGGTGAAAAAAACGAAAATGACAATGTGAAGGAATTTGAAAATAGGGATGAGCAAGAGGAAAGGAGAGCAGAGGGCAGGAGGGAGATTAAAGCCAACATTAGTAGAAGATTGACAGAGGACAGGGAAAGAGAGGAGAATACAAAGGAGGTATATGACAGCAATTGCAGAGACATAATACGGGTGATAGAAAGAGGAGTGCATGTAAGGGAAGGTCTTGGAACTGTTTTAAATAGGATGTCAGAGGAAAGTGAGGGAGAAGAAGATGATGATGTGGAATACAGAGAAAGTTTCCCTCGCTCCCGGGGGCTACTCCCAGTAAATCCGTGAAGAAAAATACCATATGTAAACAGATTAAGGAATTTGCCAAGCCGTCGAGCAAATAGCATAGCAGTAAAAGTGAAAGTAAAGAAGGGAGCGGCTGCGCCCATTCGAAAGGAAGGGATGACAGTTAACTTTGCTCCCGACGGTGAGGGGCCTGACTCAGTATATGCCATGGCCACAGACAGACAAAGACAATTTAATAACTAAATTACCATCGCTCTCAGCAGGGAAGTGGATTTATGAGTTGAAAAGGCAAACATCAGGAATGACATTGGCAGATGGAGTTGAGAAAGGTTTATTTGCTTTTATATTGGGGGAACAATCAGAAGACATATGGAAAAGGGCAGGCTACGTCGGGGAACAGCACAGAGCACTACACATGATGGGTCCCCCTTTAATAATTGTCGACCGGATGTTTGGAGGGCCCAAGTCCCATACACATCAGTCATGAGCGTGATTTTAGGGGTGAATAGTGACCCTGCTCCATATATACAGGAGATACAGGAGAAGTGGCGGTTGGAGACGAGAGGGACTTGATACACAAATGTAACCATGTTTTATCACATCTTATGTCAGGGTCTCCGTGATGACGTGCTAAAACAATTAAATAAAGTGATCGGGATTGAGGCAAAACCATGGCCTGAAATACAATTGAACTGAGCAAATTTTTACCAAATGAAACAGGAGAAGGAAAGGAATAAAACCGAAGATAGACAGAGGGAGGAAGAGAAACTGGTGTAAATGAAATTATTAAAAATATCGGTAGAGTAGGGCGATGATCACGAATGTCGGGGGAGAGCAACAGGTGCTGGGGGCCCCAAAATCAGGTACAAACAGATATTTTGCAGGGATAGACGAAACCAATTACTACCCAGGAGGGATGGAATATGCGCCGAGAGGAAGGGGGTATGTGTTCGGACCTGGATTTGAAGGCTGATTTGATGACGTTAGGCCACTATTGGGGGGTTCCGGAGGATATGGGGGCAATGTTGGACATGTGGAAGAATGGGGCACTATTCACAGACATGTGGGAGTGACAGTGCAGCAGGGATGGCAACAGTATGGCCCGAGAGGGTGGTCTGCATGCCCCCCCAGCATATAGCTCTTATGGCCCACTACAATCACTGCAAGAACACAGCACAATTGACTACACACAACAGCAACCATTTTCAAATGGTAGTGAACAGCCACAAGTACAACTAGGAATGCAATGACGCCACACCCACAACAGCAGATATCTCAGCAACAACCACAAATACCAGTATCTCAGATACAGTGAGCAAAAACACAACAGTCGTCAAATGCATTCCAGATGCAAACACAGCAGTTTGGACAAAATCTGCCAGAAGCTGGCCAATCCTGCTGCAGTCTCTACCTATCTGTTCCCTCCCAGGCCCTATGCATGGCCTTGGATTCTCATTTCATCACTAAAACTGAGGACATCCTGTCCCCCCTCTCTTCCTCTACCTCCTCCTCCTCCACTCCTGGCCTACCTGTGGCCATCTCTCCTCCTCCTTTCTCTTCCTTTCCCTTGTTCACCCCAGACGATGTTTCTAGACAAGTCTGATCTATGAAAGTCTCATCAAAGCAGGTTCTCCCCTGTTCACCCAGAACCATCCAGGACCACATCGACACCCTTGCTATAACCTTGACCGATTTCTGCATTCACCCCTTTTCTACTGGAACCTTCCCCCCCCCCCTAAGCACTCCCTTGCGCACCCCCTTCTAAAGAAGCCCTCTGCCAATCCTTCCTCTACGGCTAACTATCTCCTGATCTCCATCCCTCTGTTCCTGGGCAATCTCTTGGAAAAGCTGGCCATCTCCCATCATAATCTTCACACTGAATCTGTTGGTTGCCTCCACGAGCACCAGTCTGGCTTCAAAGCTGCCAGATGCACTGAAACTGCTTTCCTGAACACCTGTGAAGACCTGCTCTCCAACCTTGATTCTAGCCTTCCTTCTGTCCTCATTATCCTTGATCTTTCTTCTGCTTTGGATACGGTCAACCATGCCATCATGCTCAATTGCCTCCGTGATAACCTGGGTATCACGGATCAGGCCCTGGCCTGGCTGACCTCCTTTCTCACTGACTGACCCTCTCAGGTCCAACTTGGGTCTTTCCTCTGTTCCATCTCTCTCTCTTTACTTGTGGTGTCCCCCAGGCGTCTAACCTTTCTCCCTGGTTTTTCAACCACTACCTGGCACCTCTTGCCCACCCATTGCTACTTTCTGCTCCAACTTTCATTGTTATGCGGTTGACACCCAGCTCTCTTTCATGCTCCCCTCAACCACCTCTTCTCCTTTTCTCATACCAGACTGTCTGCCCGCAATTCAGGAATAGTGCACCGCCAATGATCTC
The DNA here is from genome assembly GCF_040938575.1 of Ambystoma mexicanum. Lineage (NCBI taxonomy): Eukaryota > Metazoa > Chordata > Amphibia > Caudata > Ambystomatidae > Ambystoma > Ambystoma mexicanum. Next base: position 310,811,768 of record NC_090937.1, read on the forward strand.
TGCCTTAATGCCAGTAAGAGTGAGACCCTCCTCATCACAACACCAGCTCCCTCCATTCCTCTCTCTGGCCGCCCACTCTGGCCCTCTTCCTTCTACTACCTGTGAGGTCAGAACCTTGGGGTCATCTTCGACTCCACCCTCTCCTTCTCTCCTCACATCTCTGATGTCTCTAAGAAGTTTAACTATCAGCTGCACCTCCTCAGAGGTGTTCTTTCTTCCCTCACTTTCCCCCAGAAGCTCACTGTCTCCAGAGCTCTGGTTCTGTCTAGGCTGGACTACTGAAACAGCCTCTTTCTAAATCTTCCTGCCTCTACTCTCTAACCTCTACAACTTATACAGAACAGGACTGCAGGACTTTTCCTTGGCCTCAAGCCCAGGGATCGTATCACCCCAGCTCTGAAATCTCTTCACTGCTCCCTGTGGTGGCAAGGATCAAGTTCAAGACCCTTTGCATCGTCCACAAGGCTTTCTGGGTCCTGCAACCACACTACCTCCAACTCTCTCTTCCTAAACATCGCCCTTGTCAAGCTCTCTGCTCATACACTTCCAACACTCTGAGGGCCAGTCAATTTCCCAAGCAGAGAATTGGGGGCAGATCTCTCTCTTCATCTGGGGCCTCCCTCTGGAACAGCCTCTCTGCCTCTCTCAAACTTGAGCAAAAGCACCTCCAGTTCCGGAAGCAACTCAAGACATTCCTTTTCGCTTCCGCTTTCTCTCTTCCTCTCCCCTGCTGATGTACTGACTGCTCCATGCACTGGCCACCTGGCTACCCTCAGAACTTGGGCCCAGGCTCATGCACGTCGAGTTGCCCTTTGCACTGCCTCTTGCCTCCCCCAGAACCTTTGGTCTCTATCTGCAACCCTACAGTCGCCTCGCTCTGCCTTTATGAGCCACCCGCTGGCTGCACTTATTGAGTGACCTGCACTTAGCCATGCTTGCTGCACTCTGAGTTTCCTGCTCTTCTCCCCTTCCTCTTCCTCTTCCCTGCACTGGCACAATCTGAATGACACAAGGCCTAGTAAGATCGTTGTTTTGTCCTCCCTCTGTTTCCCCCTCCTTGTCTTGTCATGTCTAGAAACACTTCTGTACAGGCGCGTTATAAATGCCATAGCCTATCATATCATATCATATCATATCATATCATATCATCTCATATCATATCATATCATATCATATCATATAGATCGATCAGACTAAAAAACATGTGAGTGCTACAGGGGTACTGTCAATCACCTAGTGTGTTTAACAGGGAGCTGCAAATTGACTTGGGAAACTTACAGACTCCCAGTACCATTATACAATACGTAGACAACCTGTAAGTGTGTAGCTCAACAAATGACATGTGCCGAACAGACTCAGTGATGATGTTGACCCTGTTGGCTGAAAAGGGATACAAAGTGGATTAGGAGAAATTCCAGCAGGGACGTCATTTCACCAAAATTCCAGGGATAGCAGAAGTAACATCACGCGACCCTTGACACTCTGATGACATCACATGAAATGATGTAATTTGATCCTGCCCCAAGTGATGGCACACAACCTTTCACCCCTTTAAGAAACAGGAAGTAGCATTTCATAGCATTGTTCCTCAGTACACTATGACAAATATGGTTATGATATCACTGTGACATGATATACATTCTATACAAGAATGGATCACCATATGTAGTGTTAATATCAGTGTGTGTAGACCCATATTACCAAATTACAGGGAATGTAAGCAGATGTCCAGCAAAACAACCTGGACTATTGTGTATCATTATTAAACTGTAAACAGACAGAGCATCTTGAAGAGGCGTAAACCCCAAAGCGCAGATATTCAGTGCCTGCCAAGTTTCTGGCCACGGACTGGAAACAGCAACTGACCAAACCAAGTCCAACTAGAAAAACAGCAGTCTGGATGGTTGCCAAGAGCTGTGTCAGTGATTTGAAACCTTCCACCATCACCTTTCTGTCTTGGCTATTTGGTAAGTAACTGTTTGTTTTGTTAGATGGGAGATAGAGGGGAAGAATGTGTTGCAGGTCACAGTAATTGCAGGTTTTTTAATTTTAAAATGTAAACAGCAGCAGCAGCTCCATGACATTATCCTGAGAAAAGCCTGCTGGACCTAGAGACCTAGGGTAATCCTCACTGATGACACCTAATGAGGCTGAAACATATCTGGGGATGCTTGCGGTCTCATGCAGAAGGGATTTGACCTAGCAGTTTGGGCTTGCCTGCTCCCTTTGGGGTGGTAGCAAGCCTGATTGGCATATGGTCTTTCCCCTCCTGCTCCTGTAGTGGCTTGGCAGGCCAAAAACCGATGGTCTTGAGGGTTGTCCAGAGCTGTGCCAATGGTTATGAATGGTTTGACCCCTTCCAGCTATCACCTTTCTGTTTTGCTTATTTGGTAAGTAACCAACATTTCTTTTTATTAGATGGGAAACAGAGGGGACGTGTTGGAGGATGAGTTGCAGGACACATTAATTGCAGGGTTTTGTATTTTAAAATGTAAGCAGAGCTCCAAGACATCACCCCTGCTGGGTCTAGAGACCTAGGCTACTCCTCACTCATGACACCCAGTGAGGCTAGAACATGTCTGGGGATGCTTGTGGTCTCGTACCGAAGGGATGTGACATAGCAGTTTGGGCTGGACTGCGCCTTTTGGGGTGGGACCAAGCATGATTTGCATATGGTCTTTCCCCTTCTGTAGTGGTTTGACAGGCTGAGAAATGATGGTCTGAAGGGTATCCCAGAGATGCGCCAGTGTTTTTGAATGATATGAAACCTTCCAGTCATCACCTTTCTGTTTTGCTTATTTGGTAAGTTACCCACCATTTATTTTGTTAGATGGGAGATAGGGAGGAAGGATGTCTTGCAGGTCACAGTAATTGCATTTTCTTTATTTTAAAATTTAAACAGCAGCAGCCGCTCCATGACATCACCTCTTTCTTTGGTCCTTTATACCTTGCTTGATGCCAGCCTCCTCCAGATTCTAAGCACTGGAACAGGAAATTAACCCATGTTGCACTGCATTCTCTTGTTCCCAAAGCAAGTGCATTGCCCCTGTGCTATCCTTCCAAATATATGTTATTTTTGCTTGAGGGATTAACATATGGTTTACTTCAAAGGTGGAGGGCAACTTAATATAAATTAATAATTTCACCTTGCGTCTATCTACAGTGTGCCAGGTTACAGTGTCCATGTAGGATTGGTGGCAGAAGCCACTGGGTTACACCCCTCCCATCACAGGCCCAGCCGCTCACTGGATGTGCAAAGAAGGCAACGCGAAACCCTGATGAGATTTGCATCCATGCTGTGCTGTCCCTGAGTACTGAAGGCTTCTCTTTCCATTCCCAGCAAGCTAGACCTAGCCTCCATACCCTTCCTGTTGATACAGTACTGTGTATGATCTGCACAGACAACCCTGCCTCTGCACCCAACCATTCTGGCATTCTTCACTAATGAACTGCCAACCAATTAGTGATGGTGGCTTCATGATTTTTCCTTCAGCCTTGTTATTTCTCCAGCTGGGGAGATCAACATTCCAGGTGAAAAAAGCTTTGGCACATTAAGCTGCCTTTACAACCACCTTTTTCAGGTGCAATGCAGATATCTGCTCTAGACACTGCCTCCTTGTCCAGTGGGTCAGGGGTAGAAAGGACATGTCTAGGAGTAGCCGAGGGGGTTGCCAGGGGTAAAAAATGCTACCCCTGGCAACCTCCAAAGGACATCCCTGAATAGCAGTATTGTCAGGAAGAAATATTTTATTTGGCCCAGCTAATATCAAAAGAGGGGAGAAAGGTGACACCTGAAGTAGCAGAAGCAATAAGCAACATGCCCCGACCAGAGACAGTGAAAGAATTGAAGCAATTCTTGGGGCTATGCAAGTACTTCCCTGTTTGGGTCTTTGTCTACAGCACACAAGTTCAGCCACTGTTACAAGGACTAAAAGAAGCACAGAAAGAAAACAGTACTATATATTGTGGACAGGTGAGAAGACAGATGCATTTGATGATTTGAAAAAATGCAATAAGTGCAGCGCCTGTTTTGGGAATACCAGATTACAAAGAAGAATGTTACCTGTGCTCCCATTCAAATGGGTATGCAATGACAGTTGTCCTCACACAAAAGACTTCCATGGGACACAAACCATTAGCATATTATAGTGGGATTCTAGATCCAGTGATGAAGGGACATTACCCATATTAACAAGCGTTGGCTACAGCAGAGTTTCCAGTAGAAAAGAGCTCTTCAATAACCATGGGCTGTTCCGTCACAATGTATGTGGAACATGCCCTCTTTGCCATGCGAGAGGAGCCAAAATCTATGTTCACCACACAGTGGGAACCTGGATATGGGGTGATATTGTCCAACCCATCGATTGCATTCGTTAGGTGCCACACACACACAGTGAACCTGGAAACATTTATTGCTGAACCAGTAGAGGCAGAAGATTTGGTCCATGATTGCACCACATATGTTGACATGTATGATTACATCCCCCAGATTAAGGAGATTGCTGTAGAGAGAGGTGGTATTCATTGACTCACCGTCGATGATAGATAAGAGCACAGCATTGAGGCATTCCGGTACATCAGTGGTAAAAATGAAAGGCACTGATTTTGAGGTGGTGCAAAGTGTGAGACTACAGGAAATATTTCAGCAGATGTGGCAGAATGAATGGCAATGATTATTGCATTTTAACAACATGAGGATCAGGTAATGACGATATATCCTGATTCTGCTTACATGACATCCAGAAATGGTTGATGCAAGACATTTCTTTGTGGTGTGTGCTGGGTAGTGTAACTGCTCTAATGCTACTGCAAGTAACTCGAGAGGCATTGCAGGTGTTCCTGTATTATCTTGTCACCACACCAGATCAGTGGGGGACAATGAACATCCTCTCTTTATCCACCCATTTTGTTTGTCTGTTGATGGGCGTCCCTGCAGCTCAATCAGTTGCATCAATGGTAATGCGTTATAGCTCTATCTCATCACCATGTTATGTTCCTTTCTTTGTGTCGTGTATGTTATTTCTTGAATTTGTGAAAAATGTGCTGCCCTTTTTACTTCTGTGTCTGCTACTTCATTGGCACGAGAAATTAAATCTGTGCCATTAGTATGGGCTGCATATTTCCCCATGGCAGCAACCAATGGCCAGCACTTCGATCAATCTATCAATTGCTCAGCTTGTCAAAAGTATACTGCTGTACATACTTTGAGAATGGTGAGAGGAGCAATACCCCACCCTACAGGCCCATCTTGGCACTTGTGTATAGGCTAGGTAGATATGCTCCAAAGTTGTAATGGATAATGATATATGATTGTGGTCACATGCCCATTTTCACGTTGGATAGAAGCAGAACCATGCACACTTGCAGACGTCAAGGCAGCTGCTAAATTCCTTGCACATGAGGTGTTTCCCAGATAAGGAGTATTTTTTTTAAATCACTTCCCTGCATGGCAAAAAGCACAAGCTTTGTTTTGCCTTTCAAACCCAGGCCAACAGTGGTGTATAACATCTCAACAGTCTTTTGAAGGAAAAAACTGCAAAATTGAAAGATGCTTTAAATAAAAGTTGGCTCCACTGCCTTCCCGTGGCTCTCTTTGCCTTAGGCAATCATCCAGACTCAGATCACAACCTCACTCTGCATGAAGTTGTGATGGGCAGAAGAATGCATGTCCCTATTGCTCCTCCCACCCGGGCACAATTGGACGCAGAAAGCACTGCAACAGTTTTGTGAAAACAAATGCATGATTATCTAACTGCCATGACTAAATGTTTGAAATGTATTTCTTGACAGACCATGGTGTGGCCGGGGGGCCAAGAAGCAAACAACAACAGAGAGGAAATTATAGATACAAAAGCTGTGATACCACCTCCTCAACTGTTCTCTGGGGACCTTGTTTATATAAGGAACTTTGTCTAGTAGTGGCATACATCACAATTTGCTGGCCCATATTCCGTCCAGTATGCAATCCCCTCCTTAGTAAAAGTGTGAGTCAAAAAATCTTGGGTGCATATAGGTGATGTAAAGGTTTTTAAAGGCGCGGCCACCCTGTTGGATCAAGAGAGACCAGGAGCAGAAGAAGAAACAGTGACCAGACCACAGACAAGGGCTAGAGTGGGAGCTGACCACCAATGCGACACGTGACATCACATACCTGAACAATGTACGTTTCCAGGACACCAGGCACCGTTCCCCTAATGCCCCAAAGTGTGTCCACAAAAAGACTTTTGGAGAAAATTGACTCCTTAGGTTGCTTTTTTCTTTTTTGTTTGATGCCTTTGGTTTATATATACAATAGCAATTAGATTGTTTTGCAATGATAGCATCAACATAACTGCTAACATGAGTGGAGAAATAAAGAGAGTTAGGAGAGGTGTGTCCAATGAAGAATACCTTTTGAAACACCATTTTGAGAGTTATAATCAAAAAAGAAATAGCCTGTAGTATCGGCACATGACCAAGGTGTGGGAGAGCAATTGGATAAGAATTGCTTTAAGTGCTCCCTTGTTCCTCCCACTTTGAGCATCAAAGCACCACCAAAGTATTTGTGGCTAAAGAAGTACTAAAAAAAGGCACACCGCCTAACATATCTTGCAATATGCGAAACAAGAGGACGATTTTAGGGCAAATGAGCTTAAATGAAATGGGTTACAAAAGTAGACTCGCCTCATGAAGACAACTATATTAAACGACCGTGAGTGAAAGGAAGACAATAAATGGTCATAAAATATATATTATCAGGGCCACACAGAGGTAAGGTAACAATGGTTGAATATCCACTGTTGAAGTGTACAGATTGACAAGGGAAAGAAATACCCTACTGTTCAGATTTGCCACAGTTGCATATAATAGGGGAAGTGTATACCTCCGAAGGATTAGTAGAAGAAGTGATGGTATCTAGGGTAGAAGCGCTGATAGAAGGGAGTTTGGGTAACCGCTAACAACGAATGTCTTGAAGAGTTGCCAGAAATTGCCAATTCACTGGCTTGGGTAGAGGATAAAACAGAGCCAAAGGACATAATAAAGATGGGAAATGCCTCCTTGCATGAAACAAAGTGTTGTATTTCCACTGTTCTAAATGCTTAAAATGAAACTGTCCAAAAGAGCAACAGAAATTATAGCACAATCAAGTCAGACATTTTGAAGCTGGTGAGAGAAATGCTGGCCAACATTCAGATTGGCCCACTGTGACAAAATGAGTTCTTCACTGCAGAATTATAGGAGTGAGTACAGAAGAAAATCACAAACTCAGTACTTGCACTTCTACAAATCAATGGGGAGCCCAATGATAGTAAAACAGGCACAGTCAAGAGCTATACCTCCTTCACCTTTCGAGGTAATGTGAGCAGAGGGAAGGCTAGACACCTAAGAGGAGTGTGAATTGGATCAATTATTGACCAAAACAGCAAAGTTCACAGCCCAAATAAAGGGAATGTTTAATCAATGTGGAATAAGATTTATTAAGAACACCATCTGCAAAAAAACGAAATAGAGTGATTAAACAAAACCGTCCCCCCTGGAAAGAACAGAGAATATGCAAGTAAACAGATAATGCAGCACCCTGGTTAAGAATGCAGGGTGATGGGAAAATTCAATTACCACAATGTTCTTTTTAAAGTACATTTCTTGAGGAAAAAGGTGCATGGGTGACCTAACCAGTCTCTAGGATCCCAAAATGGACCAAAGGGTTGATGAAGGGCTCAAGGTGCTGTGGATCGTGAGGGCTACAGTGGTAGGTTCGATGGTTGGGTAGATGGCGAAGATACTGGCAACTGGATGCAAAGGTTTGGTTCAAGTGGTTTGATGCAGCGTTCAATGCTCGGGGCTCAAAGATAATGATAGGGTTTTGGTACAGGGGAGCATATTTATAATGCCACCCCCCTGCATTGCAGAGACTTGGCTGTCACTGCAGCTATCAGATGGGCACTTGTGACCTCTGAACCTGTGCTGTACCACTGGAGAGATGATGCTTCAGATCTGACTACTAATGTAGGAGGGCACAGGTGTAGAGTATGCCTTTGACATGGGGCTTAAGAAGGGGGAATCTGATCAGCAGATTTCCCTTTCAGAGATTTATCTACACCGTTGCTGGAGGCAGTCCTTCACACCCATGTATACATTGCGTGAATATCTTTGCCATCATTAGTTAACCACTGTTTTCAAGTTAAAGTGGCTGTATTCCTATGGGCAGTAGAATTACACATACAGAAGAAATAGTTGGAACGTGCAGCACTCAAGAGGCCTCTGCAGGATCACTTGCTTGCCGAGCAAAGGCTTGAAGGACTGGCAACAACAATTGAGCATCCAAAAACAGCTACTTAGACGTCTGTCTTCATGCTGTAGCAGTGTCTACACTGCCATTGTGTCAGGTCCAGGGGCACCCCATGTAGGTTGTGCAACTTTCACACATACAACCTAGTGGGCCTAGCTTCCACATTCTGCATTCTTCAATGTGCCTGGGCATGGGAGAACAAAGGTGGGTGTAGTGAGCTTACAGGTACAATGATGATGGTTGTGTATTCAAGCAACACATGTCAGCATGGCAAGAATGATGACCTCTGAAGTATTAGTCCTCCAAAAAGTCTGTTTGGCCAGCAGCAAGGGTCTGAGTTACCATTGAACTCCTAACGCTTGTCACCCATTCACTGGATACCATAGCCCTTGTGAACTATCTGCAGTTCTGGCACGTTTATGATAAATTCCACCCACCCCTAGCCCATACCAGTGAGGATGATGGAACTGCAGCAGGAACGATGATGCTGTGATCTGAAGCGCACACTTGCCCATAAAGTGAGCGAGTCTTGCTCATGCGGTCAGAGGTTGCTTCCTATTGACAAAAGGGCCAGGGCAATTGCAGTTGCCTTTCAAGGGTGTGTGGGATAGGATCAATGTCCTTGAGGGCAGTGCCATGGACAACATTGTCTGGAAGATCAGTGCATTGTACCTAGTATATGGGCACATATATAGATTGGAAGAATTGGTGCATAAAGCAGCAGTAGCCAGTGAACGTCATTATTTTGGTAAGCACCACCATGAGTGCATTTGAAAATGCAGGCAGTGTACATTGTGATGGTGTGGCACGGGAGCCTTAGTAAATAATCCTTCCTTCCCACAAAAACTTAACAAAAGGTCAACCTTTGAAAAACTATTCTAAAAACCAAAATCAAAATTCCAAAACAAATGATTGGTTAAACTTTGCTCCATTTCCTTTGGTGCCATGTTTTGGCTGTTGAAGAATAAAAATTCAAGTGAAGGTAAAACATTGAAAAGTAGGTGTCTTACTTCAGGATGTAATTCATTTGGCTAGGAATGGAATCATGTGACACTCACTTAGACATGTAAATGACATGTATAGTCTCCATATCTTCTTTTAGAGAGGTGGTGCACCATTCCCTTGTTTAGGGAGAGAGCCTGCAGATATGGAAAGTTATCTATCCTAACATGGCAAATTTGAATATGTAGCAATGCTTAAGAGTCTACCCTGTAACAACAGTATGGAATGCCTGATATTTGGTCATGCTGTTTTACAATGGGGACGTGAGAGTGGTTATATGATACGATATGATACGGCATTTATAACGCACCTATACACAATTGTTTCAAAGCTCAACATTTAACAACAACTCTCTATTTGGGATCATGTTTCCTACGAGACACATGAACAATCAGCGTGTTCCCACAGTCCCGTGACAGAACAGAAATATACAAACTGAGTGTGTGCCCATACCTTTGCAAGACAGCAGAAACATACAAATTCAGTCTGTTAGCTTACGCCCGCAAGGCAGGGGAGATTTAAAAACTGAATGTGTGCCCTTACCACTGCAAGAGAGAAGAGACACAGGATTTAGTGTATGCACTCACCCTGCTAAACATGAGAGAAATACGATTTCCGTCTATGCCCTCACCCCTGCAAGACAGGAGAGACATGAACATTTAGTTCACACATTCCACCCTGCGAGAGAGGAGGAGAGAGGAGGGGCATACAATTTCAGGTTGTGCTCTCACCCCTCTAAGACTGGATACACATAAAGATGTGTCTGCAGAGACTGAATTTGTATATCTCTCCTGTCTCACATGGGTGAGCACACACACTCAATTTTGTTGGTCTCTTCGCTCACGGAGAAGTGAGGGCACACACTCCATGTCTACATCTCTCCAGTCCTGCATGAGTGAGGGCAAAGCTTGACATTTTGGTTCTCACCATGTGGCAGGGATCAGGGCACACAGTCAATATGTCTGTCTTTCCTGTTTGGCAGGGAGGAGGGCACAAACTGAATATTTACATCTACCCTGTCTCGCAGGCGTGAAGTCAAAGACTGACTAGTTATATCTTTCCTCTCTTGCAGGGGTGGGGTCACTGTGACGGTCCCACCAGACTTTTCACATGATGCATGAAATTGTGTAAATCTGTCACTAATTGCAACATTGTAATGACCCTGTACTCATACCTCTATCTCTGAGGCCACTTTGATCGATGTGCTCATAGTGTATTTGCGGAAGGGGTGCATGACGATGCCAAAACCAGAAGACCACATGAGTTCCTGTGCCATTATCCACACCATGTGGGGTATCTTCGAAATATGGCAGAGCGGACCATGACAACAGATGCAGATGAGTTCTGGGTCGACTCCACTGGACCACCAAATGAACCTTTAAATGTACATCCTCTTCAAGTTTCTTTCTGTTTGATCAGTATGAATATTTGCATTGCATGGCTCGCCCTATTTATACAATCTAGACATAAATCAATGTATTACATTGAAGACATTAAATAAGATTGTGATAATGGGCATACACGTTAAGCTATTAAACTCTCCAAGAATTTAGTGCTTGTGGCATTTCATAATTTATCAAGACCTTATTCAGGAGAAGTCTTCTTTATACAGAAGACAATTTGCAGGCTGCCCTCGAGCTCATCTCTGAAATTACATGAAATTTACTCACTGCAGTAAATGTATCCATTCGTTGAACTCCTGCTTCATAATTGAGCAAATCATTTAATCAATCACCACTAAGCCATTTTTTTGATTAGCAAGTGTTATCCATCTCTAGTCCTTAATAAAAAAACAATTTAACAGTGTTTACAGCTAAATGTATTTTTCATTTAAACTCATTCCCATTGTGCTCTTAATTTATGGCTGCAGTATTTATGAAAACGTCATTGTTATTTTTGTTTTTCAATTTAATATGAACAGTGTATTTCTTTACATTGAGAAAAAAATAGAATGTTGTCTTAATTGTAAATTAGATTTCTTTTGTCTGAATATGAGAAATGCGTCAGGATGTTAGACAATCATTATGAAAAGACAGAACGCAACATTTTAGAGAGATATAATTTTGCAGAGAGGAAACAAGAGCTAAATGAGTCAATTGTATAGGACATCACAGCGCTCAGGGGATACACATCATCTTGTTAATTTGGGAACCATTTCCAAGAACGTTTAGAGACCGGTTAATGCTAGAATGTAACAACAGCAAGTAATAGAGGCTCTCTGGTCAAAGAGTATTCCCTCATTAGAAAAGGTGATCAGGGTGGCGAAGGAGGTCGCGCACATGCACAAGTGCGTCAAAAGATTGGAGAAAAGAGTTGACTCAGAAGGACAGAAATCTGAAAGTGCACAATAGGTTTAAGCGTTAGCTGTGCAGGGTAAGAAACTGGAGGAGAACAAAAAATATGTCAAGAAGAAGCCGGCATGCAAATATAAAAATGAGGAAGATGAAAGGAAAATAGTTTCCGTTGTGACAGTCTCTTTCATTTTGCAAACAGTGACAAATGCCCTGCTTTAAAAGTATTATGCATGAAATGCAACAGTAAAGGACATTACACGAATTGCTGCAGGAGCAGTGTGGACTCCGCTGACTGTGTGGGTGAGATATGTGAGGAATTAGAAGAGTGCACATATGTGGTAGAGGACGTACCAGGGTCAACTAGAGCCATACAAGATGAGGATGCTGATTCTGGAACCCGTTGCAATGATGAAGATTGAGGGGAAAGAGATAGACATGGTGATAGACTTAGGAGCCAAATGCACCTTGATCTCTAACCAGATTTTCAAGAAGAACATGTGTTGAAGCGTTTCCTTGAATGAGGTTAATATCAAGCCCATTGCATATGGAGTTAAACTCATTGATCTAATAAGATAGTTTAGGACTGCCATGGCATTCAAATATAGAAATGCAGGAGGAATGGCTTATGTGTCAAGTAAAGGAAACTACCCATTGCTAAATTGGTCACCCCAAAAGAGGTTAAGCATCACGTTACATCTCAAAGCTGATGATGCCGTGTATTCCTGTGATGGTGCTAAATTGAAATTAAGAAATGCAGAAGGCAATGCCAAAGGGGATGATGTCCAGCATGACGTTTTCAAAGATGGGTTAGGTTGTATGAAGAATTATGTACATAAGATCAGGATGAAAACAAGTTTTGTACCTCTAGTGTGCTAAAGTAAGGAACATGCCCATAAACCTGAGAAGAGAAGTGAAAGCAGAACTCAAATTAATGGTGAGACAAAGAGTGATAAAAAAGCCAGAATCGTCAGAGTGGGTTTCGCCCTTTGTGGTTGTATGCAAACCAAATTTCAAGTTGAGACTCTGCATCAATTTGAGTTCCTTGAACTAATGTATAGTACCAGATAGGCATCCATTGCCAAACATCACTGAAATGCTAGAAATGATAAACAGGGCTGAAGTATTTAGTACTTTAGATTTGAAATTGACGTACCACCAGATCGAACTACATCCATCGTCTAAAAATCGTACTGCTTTCATAATGCCAGAAGGATTATTTCAGTGTAAGAGGTTTAGTGTCAGTGGCTGCAGTCTTCCAGCAGATAATGTACCAACCTTTCCATACTGAGAAAGGTGTGCTGTGTTTCCAAGATAATATTCTCATGTGTGGTAAATATTTGGAGGAGCATAACAAGATGTTAAGCACAGTTTTGGACATTCTGAATAGCATGGGGTTGATGCTTAGTAAGGAGAAATGGAAGTTCTGCAGAGAGATTGAAGGGGAAGACCTAAACATGGCCTTCATTGCACCCATCCCGCTTTCAGCTTGATGACAGAGAAACGAGAGGTATTCATTGCTTGTGAGCCCTTCCTCCCCATCATTGATGTATCGCAGATGCAAGAAAGGCTATTCACTTAGACAACCATTCAGACCATATGTAAATGACAGTATTGAAGAGATACAGTTGCCATCAATCGAACAAGTTGACTGACTACTTCGAGGAACACTGATGATGTCACGATTGACACCATAACATCGATACGTTAGACATGAAGCAGATACACATCCCTGCACAAAGCTATGGAGATATTTTAGCTTTATTACTGACAGAACTGAAGGATATGCTTATGACTCACATAGCTAGTGGACTGACACACGTATACCTCTTGCCATGCTGAAACCGCAAGATGCATAAGAACACATATGAATGCCTTGCTGACGCCTAACCCAACTAACAGGGATGGCCATCAAGTAAAGATGGATACCACAGATACATTGAAGTGAATGGGAGAAGCTTTGAGAGCTCGAGACACAGAGAAATGCTGACAGGCTGATCCATCTGGAGTGTGGAGAACAGGCTTCCAGCATGGCTACCGCCTACAGCCAGCCAAGGACACTGAGAGAAGAAGCATTTCCAGTTAGCAGGAAAGATACGACACCTGCATGGAACACAATCCGTGATTCCCCATTATAGGAAAGAAAGGGCACCTGCATGGAACACAAGCTGTGAATCCCCATGATTACAGACAGGAAAAATCCATTCTGTGGTCCCTATACATGTAATCCACACTTGCAAGACAGGGCCTATTCATTCGAGCCAGATAGAGATGACTGTTCCCATCGAACTAAAGGCAGGGAGATACAAAAGTAATAATGGATCAAAGCCGAATGTTCTGTCTCAATGCCTACGGCATCACGGAAGGTAACTTGTTGTGAACATGCTGGACGTTCGGGGTTGTTCCCACGACCTTGATAAGATGCACTTGGCCTGGTACCTGTCCAAGGCTCCAAGGCTGAGAAGACCCTTTTCCGTTCAATCACTATTCACCTTCAAAGACAAGCTCATACTATGTTGCACTGGCCAACTACTTTCCACTAACCTGTAACTTTGTATGGTCTCAGGAGGAGCCACCAGATATGGTTTCCCCCATGGTTGTACTAATCCCTAATAGAAACTGTATGTACTTCACCTCACTAACCAATCCCTTCCTTGTTAAGTTTTTTGGATGTAACCATGTTTTGTGATGTCACAGATTAACAAAACCAGACAACAGGCTCTGGATGAATGAGAGCGTGTGGAGAAAGGTACGTTGTTCATGCTGCAATCCCTGTCATTTGAATTTGTAATAAAGACAGTAAACCTTTGTCCCATGGCCATGTCTTCTATTCTTGGTGCAGGGGATTTCCAGGGCCCAGTTCCTCTTGCATATATATGGGGAAGCTGATAATAGCCCCCTGGCAACTATTAAAAGATCATAAAATAGTAAGGACATGAGATATCAAATTATGGAATTTGACTGAAGGAAGATTTGATCAACTGCATCATTAGTTTCCCTAGCCCAAACAGTAAACAACATGTTGTTTCATTTTTTGGCATGGCTGAATATTGATCCAAATTCATCCAAGATCTTGCCAGAAAGAACCACAATATGAGGAAATTGGTGAAGAAGAGTGTCAAGTTTCAGTGGAGTTCAAATAGTGAGTCAGAATTTTAGGAGGTGAAGTTAGCGCTGAGCAAAGCACCTGTTTTGAGTACATTTAATCCTGCGAAAAGGAATATTTTGACTCAAGATCAGCAACCATGGTTTAGGAGTGATGCTATCACAGTTTGGTGAAGGGAAAGAATGTACCATAGCATGCACATCCAGAGTTCTGAAGCAGGCAGAGCGAAACTACTCCAGTATAGAGAAGGAACTATTGGCCATTAAATGGACAATTAACAAGTTTAGACCATTTTTATGGGGGTCAAGATTTACAGTTCGTTCAGACCACAAACCCTTAAAAGAGATACTTACTGCCAAAGGTCTAGATGAAGTGTCTTCAAGAATAATAACATGGGTTATGGGACTGCAGTAATATACCTGGGATGTAGGTTACGTGCCTTGTGTTTGAAATAAGGCAGCAGATTGTCTTTCACAGTTAACAAATGTAGTGGAAGAGCAGGATGAGGATGATGAAAGTGATGATCAGGAGCTAGCAATTGCTCAAGATGTAGTGTCTGAGGAAGAATGGTGTGAAGCTATGGTATCAGACAATGTTTTAATGGAGGTGAAGGAGAAATAAGAAAGTGGGCTCAAGAATGAGTATGTACCTGAAGATGTGAGAATGCGACTTGTTGAATTGCATGTGAAGGGTTGTATAGTGTAGAGAGGTGATCAAATATTTCCCCCAGTAGGTGCGAGTAGTAACATTTTGAAGATGGCACATGAGGGGCACCAGTGTATGTCCAAAACAAAGTAGTTGATTAGGCAAGACTATTGGTGGCCAGGGATGGATTTGCAAGGGGAAAGCGTAATTAGGGAGTGCAGTGTGTGTGAGAACTCTGCCAAGGGATGCATTAGCAGAACCAACCTAATGACTTTGATGATCATACCCTCCATACCATGGGACCGTATGCAGTTAGATATTGTAGGTCCTGCAAGGACTCAAAAGTCTTTGCAATACTGTATTGTGTTAGTGCATATGTTATCACGATGGGTAGAAACATCATGGGTGCAGACCATTGGTACCAGTGACACTACAGGATTCCTACATACCATCTTTAAAAGGGAAGGGTATCCTTCTATAATAGTGATGGATAATGGAGTACAAATCGTACTAGAGGAGATGGAGAGTTGTCTTAAAGGGAAATGACATAGACACCACACTAGCTCTATATATCACCCAGAGACAAATGGAATAGTAGAGAGATTTAATCGGGTCATTAAGGACATCATACAAGGAGCTATTTCGGAAGGGAGAGATTGAAAGATAGCTGTTGATGACACTGTGGTGGCATATGGGTTTACGCCCCAGACTACTATGGGAGTGTCTCCTTTTGAGATGCTTAGAAGGAGGAAACCCAATACTAGGGTACGGCCACCGTGGTTGAGAGCTAGTCTGAGTAACATTCATTTGTATGATGTTCGAGAAAATATTAAAAGCTAACAAGTGGATAATAAGACACATTTTGATTTTTCTAAAGAGA
This sequence comes from Ambystoma mexicanum, assembly GCF_040938575.1. Lineage (NCBI taxonomy): Eukaryota > Metazoa > Chordata > Amphibia > Caudata > Ambystomatidae > Ambystoma > Ambystoma mexicanum. Next base: position 310,827,961 of record NC_090937.1, read on the forward strand.
CTAGGGATGAAAGTTTCAAGGGGGTAGATTGGGTATGAGTGAAACTTCCACTAGGGAATAAGGTTTTGGGACTAGGTTGGCCCGAACCTGTCAGAGTAGTGAAGAAACTTCATGGAGCAGTTAAAACCTCAGATGGAAAAGTATGGAATGTGAATAGGGTAAGTAAGAACCCCGGGGTGAGGAGTGTGGGTTGAAATAATAAAGCTATTGTACAAGTTGAGAAAAGTGGAGGTGAAGGAACAAATTACAGACCCAGGTGGGAATGTTTCAAATAACGTTATCTGAGTGAGTATGTAACTTGAGTGAAGGAATTATATTCAAGATTTGCAGTGGAATATGTTGTTCAACTGTATGTTTTAGAATGAACTGTTTCACTGTACATAGTGTGAAAGCATCATGAAGCAAGACACAGACAACAGATTCATAGTTCACAATCAAATGGTTTATTAAATCATATGTCAGGATGGCAGAAGGCCTAACTTGCCATGTGCTAAGGTGGGATTTCCATACCTGAATGAAACTAAGGAAAGTCTGAGTCAAAGAGTTCATCTTAAAAGTCTGTCTGTTTTCCAAACCCTATACTTGCCCTCACAACTAAAGCTAAACAATGTGGAGGGATATGAATAAAAAAATAAATGGTGATCAATACAAAGTTATGTGCTTCTTCCAGCTCTTAGCTTTCTCTCCAGCTCCCCTTCCCCAGGTTCAAGAAAGATCCACAAAAAGTCTCAAGATTTACCTTGTTAAAGTTCAAACGGTTTCACAAACTCCTCAGGGATCCCTTCCCCAAGTTCAAAGTTACACACTTCTAACATAAAAGGGTCTTGAGGCCCTGTCCTCAAGAAGGCATTTGTAGTTCATCAAGTCTCAGGGTTCCCTTCCCCAAGACTTCCACATAGCAAACAATGTGTGTTCCAGTCTTTCAAAGTTCAGTTTAACTCTGGGTTAACATGATCCTCCTTCTGGTTTGCGTCACCATCTCACTTGCAGTGCTTCTCGTTGGTTTATTTCACAATGTCTTTGGTTTTGATAGTTCAGGGCTCACTGGTCTAGGCACAGTTGTCAGGCTACATGCTCAACCACCTTTGGTTGCACTCCTTCACACTTGCTCTTTCCTCATAGGTTGCTTCTATATGGGCATTTTCCTTTTGGGCTTTCATTAGTTATTTGCTTTGCCTGTAAATTTGTATTTCAGCTCAGTATTCAACATGTTTGTATTTTATGTTGTCAGTCAATTCGGTGTTCAATATGCATAGTTTGAGAAGCCTAGAGGTATCCTCCCACGTAGACCCCAATAATCCTCGATTCAGCTGGACAGGGGAGGTCCATCGCTTTTGGATCCCAACCCTGGGGTTGAACAAGCAAGCGAGGATCACCTGGGTAGGGGAGACCAGGACTGCCCTCAGGAGAATACCCTAGGAGATACATGGTATTCCAATGGGACAATGGGTGGAGAAATCCCAGAAGCCTTTGTAGGTTATGCAGATCCCATTATCCCTAACTCCGGAAAGAGACAAACCCAGTATCCTAGAGCAACCCCAGTAAAAGGGGGAAACTAGGTGAGACAAAAACAGAATCTCAATTCCAACATGTCTTTGTCTTTTCCCCATTCAGATCATGGTTTGTGTTGTTCAAGCCCTTACTGGTGTGGGTGACATAGAAAATACTTTTATAAAAAAGGATTCACTTTCTGTCTACCAAATTAGGGCCAAGGGGTCTTCCCCTATTCTTTACCAATCACCTTGTATAACCTGTCAAGATCAAATTCAATGTCACCCCAACTCCCCCACCTCATTTCCAACAAATACTGAGATAAGGGAGAGGCAACAAAAATCAGTAAAGATTACCCATAGGAATAACATGAGGAAAATAAGGGCAACCTACCCTAGAAAGAACCCAAGTTGCCCCACTAATAGAGTCAGGCAGAGACAGGCATTCACCAGTAACTATTCACACCTAACTCCACTTGACTGGTCTTTTCGCTATAAAAGGTGTGGTCTGACACAAATGGATGAGCAAGTAGGAGAGCAAGCAGAAGAGCAAGTTGGGAGGTGAGCCGAGACACCAAAGCTGCCCAGGACCAGAGGCCATTGACTGGGATGCAGAGACGCCGAGAGTAAGAGCAGCAGCATGGCGAGGGAGCCGTGTCTCCAGCGAGCCCAGTAGAGTCCACATTTGAGACCCAAAGGGCACGCTGGTCTCCTGCAGGAACTGCTGATCCTAGTTCTCATTTCCCTGGGCTGGTCGGACAACCCAGGAGTGTCCAAGGGGCAGGCAGTGAGACCCTAACCTCGAAACGAAGAAGTTGGCCCGGTGAGTCTGAATGCATTTCAGAGCCAGGTTGTGAAGAGCGCAATGAAAAGTGGTATTTTTGAAACATGTAAGAAAGCGAACCGCGTTTATTTTAGGATTTGAGTGAAGTTAAAGGGAAGACTTGAGCAAAGTGAAAGTACCAGTGTAAACGTGACAAAGAGGAGACACGCTTATGTTGGAATTTTCTTTACATGGAACAAAGCAGACATTAAAGTGAAAGTGTAAAAAGGGGGCATAAGCCCATGGGAAAGGTGCAAGAGGCACGAGAGGAAAATAAAGTGTCAAAGAGCCCAGAAACCCACGGAAAAGGTAAAAGAGCCACGAAATGAGACAAAAATGTAAAAGGGGCCAGAAGCCCATGGGACAGGTGCAAGAAGCACGGAAGGAAAAGAAGGTGGAAAAGGGCCCAGAAGCCTGTGAAGAAGCATGCAAGAGGCAAGACAAAGAGGAAGAATATAGAACAGTGGAAGTATGCACCACAAAGTTTAAGAATGGCATGAAAGTGGTGCATTTAGCACCTGAAGATAAGAGTGCAAAGAGTGAGAAATCAAGAGATGGGCAAAGAGTCAGAGTGGTTGCGCTGAGGAAAAGTAAAGATCCTAGCATTTTCGAAAGCCTCCGATTGTACCCCACGAGAGGATGATGTGTAAGAAAGACTATGGGCCTCATTGCGAGAGGGGCGGTAAGGGCCCGTTGTTAGCATGCTCGCCATTCCCATTGAGCCCTATGGGGGCTCAAATGGGAATGGGGATGGTCCGGGTCCGGGTTCCCTGAATGGGTAAATACCGGGCCCTCCAAGGTCGGAATGGCCCGGTATTTCCCCATTCAGGGAACCCGGACCGAGTTTGGAGGCAGCCATGGCTGCCTCCAAACTCGAAATGAGGTCCTATATGTAAGATAAAGGCAGATCCTGGCTAGTTGAATTGGTGTTTGGAACTAGAGGGGCCTAAGCTTAAAGAAAGGTGCCCTGTGAAACCAAAGAGGAGCTGTGATATTTTGTGTTTATTTTTTGTTTTGAAAACTGGAGGAGGCCTGAGCTTGGGGAAGGGAGCCCTGTGAGGCCTATTGAGAAAAGTAAAGTGAACAAGTTGATACTTGTCGAAGGGAATCCCAAAGAACTCAAGGACTTCAAATGTATTTGAAATCACTGTAAGGGCTGTGTGGAGAAGGTCTTAAGAACATCCCTGTTGAGTGAAACCATATTTGTGACATTGGCCAAATTGAACCTGGTGAGAAGACCACCTGAAAGCGGTACAACGTCCTTTCATTGCGAGGCATTTGAAAGCCTGCAATTTAAACGTGTACAAAATAACGTTAAAGTTCATAAACATTTTTTGGGTGGCTGGGAAAGGGCAGATAAGTGGTTGGGGGGTCGAGTATAGTTAGAAATTGATGCAGGAAGGGGTATGGGGACCCCCTCAAAAAAAGAAATTCAATAAACCTTTTCGTTAATCTCATACACGTTTAAATTTCAGGCTTTGAAATGCCTGATGATGAAAGGACACAGAACCCTGAAAGCAGCTCTGCTTTTGGCATTTTTTGTTGAACCACCACATTTAAAAAGACTTCCTATAACATTTTTGTACAGCATGAGGGCAAGCATATCTTTAGACACAGATAGACTTTTATTTAGGACAATTAGAAAACAACAGCCATTAGAAACATCGGTTAAGACAACCATCCCCTTAGAGTTAGGGCTAGTCAGGCATTCCACCAACCCTGGAACCTTACTAAATAAAGGTTTTAAAACTAATGCTTTTGAGTCTGTGGGCATCATAACGACCCTGGCGGAATGGGTTTAACGGTGCCGGTAAAGGTGCCGGTGCCTTTAAACCCATTCCGCCCTATTACGAGGTTCCCTTGCGGGACCCGCTCTGGTTGTCTGGTCAGACCAGACGTCCTTTGCGGGTCCCACGAGGGGTCCAGGGAGTTAACAACAGGCCCGTTATTAACGGGCCCGTTGTTAGTTCCCGCCCCATTCCCATTGAGCCCTATGGGGGCTTGAATGGGAATGGGGATGGGTACATTGAATGAGGAATTACCGGGTCCTCCAAGGTTGGAATGGGCCGGTAATTCCTCATTCAAGGAACCCGGACCCGAGTTTGGAGGCAGCCATGCCTTATTAAGGGCATGGCTACCTCCACACTCGTAATGAGGCCCTTTGTCTCTCTTGATACCATGCCTGTCTCACAGTATTTTAGCACTGTTTTAAACTTTCATTCATTCAGGTATTCAATTTGTATAGTGGCGAGGTGAGGGCTGATGAGGATGGGATAGGATATGGCTGCAAGAAGCAACAAAAAACGGGTGTTTTTCACCGCAAAAGTCAGCGAACAGTCCAGAAGTTCACAAACAGTCCTGTGAAGTTTGCGGACACCACTGCGTTACAGGGTTGGTGAAAAGCAGTTCTTGGATGGCTTATAACTTTGGCGCCACTTAATGAAATTGCATAAAAATTTGCATTATATTCCTGAGCTGATCCCGAATGAGTTTGCAAAGTTTGGTGGGATTCTGTTGAGAGGGGGCAAAATTAGAGGGGGGTCCCAAAATAATGTCAAGGTTTATAAATGAGGTGCCATTTGATGAATCTACACTTAATTTAGCAAACTGATAATAGATCTAGATATACATTTTTTTTGCGAAGTTTGGTGGGATTTTGTCAAGAGGGGGCAGAATTAGTGGGGGTTTCCCAAAATATTGTAAAGGCTTATACATGGGTGGATTTCCAGCAAACTTGTGTAAGGAGCATTGAGAAGGACCTGAAAGCATGGTGTTGCAAATGTGCCAAGTGTCATAATGTAGGTACAAAAAATAGTGATATACCTTTGGTGACTGAGGTGTAGCCTGTGGCCATGGGCAGTGGCCATATTGTCCGTGTCATGGAATAAGGTCATGATCCGGACAATCTGGCTACTGGCCATGACCACAAGGGACAAAACATGGGGTTAACGTTGCCATGTCCACCTGGGACTGGCTTTGTGGTAAAGTTATTCGAAATTGGGATAGATTAGAAAAGGAAGAAAAATGTGCTTGTGGTGATATGGTCATAGAGTTCTCTTTTTGCCTTCTGCAGGCTGCCAAGGAAAGCGAAGAGGGGCCCTGTATTGAATCCCGCCTTCCCTTTCCACGGTGGCCATCTTGGAAAAGGATTTTCCTTCCTACACCGGGACGCTGCAGGTGGCCCTGCTGTAGGAAAAAAAATCAATTTTTTTAGGACCCCGGGTTCCCGCTTTAGGAACCTAGAGTGCTAATGGCCTTCATCCCCCATTACAGGGGCTGGAATGGGGGGATAATGGTCCAGAGACCTCGTTATCCACCCTCGCTTTGCTTGAGCTGATAACTTGGGCTGCCGGGCTCGTATTCACCGTTCCAGACCCTGGAATGGAGGATGAATGCCACAATATTACCATTAGCATAACACTAAATGTAAATGGAAATTTGGAAAATCTTATTGAGTCTATGGGCCTCATTACGACCCAGGCGGTAAGGGGTTTACGGCAGCGTAAACAGCGCCGACCCTTACCGCCTGATTCCGAGGTCCCTTAGCGCCATGGAGGTTTTAACACCTGCTTTTAGCAGGTGTTAAAATCCATGGCGCTAAGGGACCATGGAGTTAATTACGCCAGCGTAATTTACAGTGGCGTAATTAACGCCTTCCCCACTCCCATTATGCCCTATGGGGCAAAATGGGAATGGGGAAGAAAAAATGGGAAAATGGGGATTTACCGCCCCGCCAAGGTTGGAATGGGGCGGTAAATCCGCCAACCACCATGGCGTAAACGTAGTTTACGCCATGGTGTTAAAGTCACGGCCCAGGTGGTAACTTACCGCCTGGGTCGTAATGAGGCCCTATGTACTTTACTGAGAAATATAAAGTAGATGGAATCTATAGGTTTTTTTTTTTAGTTCTATTTTTTAACTGTGAAAGGTGGTTCCAAAAGGAACATTTCTTTTGTTGTTTTTGGATCTATTTTCTTTTTTTAGCAGGAGAGATAAGAACGAAAGGTGGGTAGAGGTAGGTGGACAGGGGAAAATGTTGTGCGTGTGTTATTTCTAAGGTAGGAAGCAGTGTTTCTCATGCTCCTTGATTACAGCAGTGGTGGCGGCTCTTGGAGAGGAGGGATGGCATTAGCTGATGCCATTTTAAGATAAATAGCAGTTTTGCTAAAAGTATGTACTGTGTACTAGATTGTTAATGGATAATGGGCCTCATTACGACCCAGGCGGTAAGGGGTTTACGGCAGCGTAAACAGCGCCGACCCTTACTGCCTGATTACGAGGTCCCTTAGCGCCATGGAGCTTTTAACACCTGCTTTTAGCAGGTGTCAAAATCCATGGCGCTAAGGGACCATGGAGTTAATTACGCCACCGTAATTTACGGTGGCGTAATTAACGCCTTCCCCACTCCCATTATGCCCTATGGGGCAAAAATGGGAATGGGGAAGGGTAAATGGGGCTTGGGGACTTACCGCCCCGCCAAGGTCGGAATGGGGCGGTAAGTCCGCCAACCACCATGGCGTAAACGTAGTTTACGCCATGGTGGTAAAGTCACGGCCCAGGCGGTAACTTACTGCCTGGGTCGTAATGAGGTCAAATGAGTAGCAATAGGTGTTGGAGCTGTGCAATGGACATTTTGAAGTTGAAAGTTCCTAGATCAGTAGAAAACGCAGTTTCGAACTGTCCGTGAAGCACGGATCTTATTGTGAAGTGCAGATAGGTTCTTGGACACATCATCATGCCGCACGCCAGCATATGGTCATGTGGCATTGTCCGGAAGGTCTGCAATAAAGTCAGATGTTCGTAGACGTCTACGGATGCAAAACTAGTTGAAATAGTTGCAAAAAATGTATAGAAGTGTTAAAAATTAATCTAGAAGGTGGGAAATGGCAGAGTTTTAAGGTGACACTTTGTAAATTGGACACAAATATTGCTATATTGGGTAAGTATGAAATTAGTAAGTTGTATGAAAATAGCATGCACTTGTAAAAACCCATCAAATTCACTGAAAAACTTTGTTAAAGGGACGTAATGGTTAAGTTGGACTAATAAAAACCTATGAAAATCAATGAAAAAACTTTGTTAAAAGGACGTTATGGTTAAGTTGCACTAATATAAACCTATGAAATTCAATGAAAAAACTTTGTTAAAGGGACGTTATGGTTAAGTTGCACTAATAAAACCCATGAAATTCAATGTAAAAAAACTTTGTTAAAGGGACATTATGGTTAAGTTGCACTAATAATAACCTATGAAATTCAATGAAAAAACTTTGTTAAGGGGACGTTATGGTTAAGTTTCACTAATAAAAACCTTTGAAATTCACTGAAAAAACTTTGTTAAAGGGACGTTATGGTTAAGTTGCACTAATAAAACCTATGAAATTCAATGAAAAAAACGTTGTTAAGGGGACATTATGGTTAAGTTGCACTGATAAAAACCTATGAAATTCAATGAAAAACCTTTGTTAAAGGGACTTTATGGTTATAAGTAAAACCGAAAAAGCCCAGAAATTCGCCAGTTATGGTAAGCTAAGCAACCATAACTCGCACCACCACTGTGCACTCCTAAGACTAACACCCAGGACATCAAAGATGACATCACAAATGTCATTGATGACATCACTGATGACATCACATGTGAAATACATTTTGATGAAAAGTCCCTACAAGGAGTTGTTTTTATATTGTTGGTAACAAGATGTCAGGGGTGATCGGGAGACCTATCATGAACTACTTTATCTATTAAAGAATGTACTCATCTAAAATCATTGTATTGGATTATTTTTGTTAATACAGAAACCTAATCATATATAAACATAGGCAATGACTGCAGCATGCACCAATGAAGTACACTATTTATAATCTTGTACCTTTGGATAGTACATTAATGAATGCTACCTTATCAGAGTTTTGAGTAATGTTAAACATGTAATAACTAGCTAACAATTCAAGACTTACAACACGTGTGCTGGTACAAACAATACATATGATCACAATACATATAAATCAGAGGCACATACAGGGAAACTAAAGTAAGGAATAAAGAAACATCATCATCAGAAAATGTTAATGACATTAAAGTTTATCTTCATGTATACAAATGAATTGTGTGTTTGAGGCCAGCTCATTTCCCCATGTATGTGCAAAATGAGCTGAGACAAAACCCTAAGGGAAGTACTTAAAGAACATATCACAAGGTTAACATCTAGATATATAGCATCTTTTTCAATTTTAATATTCTGAATGTCAATGAACAAAACCACATGGCCTATATATGTCAGTGAACAAAAACAAGTGGCCCAGATATGTGATGTCATCAGTGATGTCATCAATGACATTTGTGATGTCATATTTGATGTCCTGGTTGTTAGTCTTAGCAGTGCACAGTGGTGGCACGAGTTATGGTTGCTTAGCTTACCATAACTGGTGAATTTCTGGGGTTTTTCTGTTTTACTTGTAACCATAGTATGAAGAAAGAGGATCTCCAATATCTCGGGAACACAAAGGAGCATAGACTAACATATAACAAGGGATGTTCCCAAAAGACTCACGTTAAAGTGTCTTATAGACGTCTATTAGTGCACATTCAATTAATAGCTAGAACAGAACAAATCATTCAATGAAACACATCTATTTTTGTATCACCAATCAAACAAACCTCAATTGTGCCTAATATTGGTAGCACATATAATACAACATTCAAAAACTAATATGTACAAAAAATATATATTTTTCATTTTAGAAGAAAAAACACGAATATGGACACTTGCTGGCTTCATATACAAGAGCTATTTACACTAAAAATTAAACATGAATAACCAAATCTGCAAATACAAACAAAATACATTCAGTTTTGTGAGGAAGGGTATAGAAAAAATGAGAGAAAGAAATAAGAAGAAGGAGAGGGGAGCAGCATAAACAATTGACAAGGCAAGCAAACACTTGTTCTGTTCAGTGTCTGTTATCCGTTCAAATTATACAGACACCTCTGGTTCAAAATAGGGTTAATTACTTGTAACGATAACATCCCTTTAACAAAGGTTTTTTATTGAATTTCATAGGTTTTTATCAGTGCAACTTAACCATAACGTTGCTTTAACAATGTTTTTTCAGTGAATTTCAAAGGTTTTTATTAGTGAAACTTGACCATAACGTCCCGTTAACAACGTTCGTTTTTTCATTGAATTTCATAGGTTTTTATTAGTGCAACTTAACCAAAATGTTTTCATTGAATATTTATATAACTCATCTTAGTTTGAAGCTTTCATTCATACAGTGCTTCATTATTCATGCGCAGCCCGCCCAGAGCGCCATGGCTTCTGAGTGGCTTTCCGCAACACTCACTGGTCTTCAGCATTTTGTTTAGGCAGCACTTGCTGCTTCCTTTTGCTTCCCAGGCTGGCGTTCTGACCTCTGCGAGCCCTGCTCGCATGCCGGTAGGAATTCTGCATATGCTGGCAACTGTGTTTCTTCTGAGTGAATGCGGACGGCTACCTCTCTCTCTTTTGCTTATTCGCAGCCCCAGCTGCTCCATCTCCGTCACGGATGCTCCCACACCTCAGGGATGTGAGCTGGCATCCTGGCTCCTCTTGACGTCTCACCACAGCTGCCTCCTCATTTAAAGGGTCCTCTGGTCTCTCCTACACAGGCTTCACTGTTGCTCCGTCCTCTGCTCCACTGGTTTCCCTGTATACAGCTGCAGCCCCTTCACAGTTTGCAGGAGTGGATGCCTAATTAGACTTGCCTGACCATAATTAAAGGGACATGCCTGACCCTCACAGTGCTCTGCAGGCTTCATCCTCGTCCCAGTAGTAAAGTGTTGAAATGAAGGTGTAGTGTTTCTTACTCCTAGTCGCCTCTTCCTCTTCCCAGTACTCTGAGATGCCAATGATGGGGAAACTAGGGGAACTGTTTTATAGTAACCCATAAAGGTCGGGGGAGGGTTAGATTGGTCTTCAATAAGAAAAGGGGGTTATCATGTCTCGCCTGTGGACCCCACTCCCAATCCCCAAGGACCCTCCATGATCCTCACTCGCTTCTCCCCTTCATCCCCAGGATCACGATCCAAAAGCGATGGTCTTTCCCTGGCCACCCGAGAAGAGGATCCAGAGGGAGTAGGAGTGAGAATACCCTAATGTTTATTGTACTGTTGTGTTTTACAAAGAAGGGAGGTGTGTAGCATTCTCGTGTGAGTCAGAGATGGAATATGAAATATGGGATGAGAGAATGAGAGACATAAGAATGAGAGGAGGGGAGAGAGCAGTTAAACTAGGATGCGTGTGGGGCAGTGAAGAATAACAAATAAAATAACCTCCAACGCAACCAGTGCATGGAATGTCAGTTCTGCTATTGTTTAAAGATACAATTAAAAGGCATCATGCACTTTACAGACAAGCAAGAAAAAAATCAATGACTTTTTTAATAACAATGGATCCCATCCAGCAGCAAACATTTAAATCTACTTGTTAATGAGGGCTTTCGAAAGCATATGGGCATCTGTGTTTGTTTAAATATTATCAGTAATGTTCTTACCCTCCTCTGTCCCTGCTGTTGTCTACCCCTTTTCTTTGTCTTCCTGTACTGACTCTTCTCTGTGTTCTCTCTCTCTCCCGCCCTCCATGTGTGCTTTTATTCTCTCTGCCTGGGTACTAACTCTTTAGCTTTCCATTCTCACTCCCCTCCATACCTCTGCTCCCCTCTCATTCCTACACAGCCTCTCTCAATCCCTGTGTTGGTTTACCCTTGCACCCCCTGTGCTGTTGCACACTCTCGTTCACGACCATGCGTGCTGTTCCTTCCTTCTTACCACCCTTTTTCGTCTCTCATTAACCCTCTGTCTGCGCCCTCACTCTCTCCTGTGAACGGTCCCTCCCTCTTGTACACCTCTCTTCACATGCTCGCTTTCAGAACCCATGTTCTGTTTAAGCACAATAAGTTCTCACGCTCTCATGATCCATCTGTTATGTGTTGTCCTTTAGTGTTTGTGCCTCAGAAATCACCTGGACAAAGTCACCCGGGCTGCTAGTGACCTGCAGCTGCCAGCTCTTTTCTAGCATACTTCAGATACAATATTCCTTTTCTGGGCTCTCTTTCTCTCTCTCTCTCTCTCTCTCTCTCTCTCTCTCTCTCTCTCTCTCTCTCTCTCTCTCTATCTCTCTCTCTCTGTCACTCTCTCTCTCTCTTTCTCTCTCTCTTCCTCTTCTCTCTCTCCCTCCTCTGTCCTCTCTCTTCCCCCTTACACTCCTTCTCCCTCATATGTGTATTTCATTTCCTCACACTTGTTCATTCACTCTTCCTCACATGCTCATTCATTTGCTGGTAATGTAAACTAGCATTAGTAATATCAATAGTTTTAGGGTTTTGTAGCATGGAGAGAAGGAAGGAGAAATGACAGCACAGGTAAGATGAAATGACAGCATGAGAGTAAATGAAGGACAGTTCTGGGAGGAAGAAGGAAGCACAGTGTGGTGAGGAATAAGAAATAAATGGCAACACGAGGGAGAATACAAATATCCAATTGTTGAAAGCTAGGCCAGCAACAATACACAAGAGCAATGTACAACATTCGAAGGAAGGAGTGGCAGTGCAAAAGGGAGAGGAAAGAGTGACTGTGCAAATGGGGTGAAGGAGAGACAGCCCAAATGGGAAGGACTGACAGCACTTGGGGGAAGGAGCGACAACATATGGGGCAAAGGAGCGACAGCACAAGTAGGGAAGGAGTGACAGCGCATAGGCCAAGCAGCAACAGGGCAAAGGAGGGAGGAGCGACAGCGCAAGGGGGAAAGAGTGACAGAGCAAGCAGGGAAGTAGGGACAGCGCAACGGGCAAGGAACTATAGCACAATGGTGGAAGGAGCAATATCACACAAGGGAAGAATCAACACTGCATAGGGGAAGGAGCACCAGCACACAGGAGGTGAAGTGGCATCCCAAAAGCGACAGAGCGCCAGTGCAAGAGGTGAGGATGAAAAGGGCAAATGGGTAGGAGGGATACCGCAACAGGGAGAAGGGACTGCGCAGAGGGGGAGAAGGGACAGCAAAAAGGGGGAGGAAGGACAGCACAAAGGGGGAGGAAGGACTCCCGAAGGGCGAAATGAGCAACTGCGTAAGTGGGTGGTACATCTATTAGCTGTATGGATGTATAATTGCAGACTGGTCATGGTTTTTTCCTATATTGTAGTCTTGTCCTCAATAGGGCTAATTTTCAGCCCGGTGCAGATGTCTTCACATTCTGACATTTCTTCATAGTCATAGATGAGCACATTCTGATAGCCTTTTTCCCTCTTTTTATGCAATTGCAAAGTGCATCCCAAATTCAGAAACTGGATGTGCTTTGCAATGCACATAAAACATGTTTCGACCGGGAAGAGGGGAATGCACAATGCATATCCAGGTCATTTGTGACCCCATAATGCTACTTCACCTCTCTCTCCAAAAGAATGTTTTTAGTGGAACAGTATGCAGAAAGGGAAACCGATTTGTAGCCCAGCGTGGCCAGTAAAGTAGGCAAAATATCTATAATTGTCAGAAGAAAAAGAAACTATTCAAAAAAATGTCTGTGCCAGGTTTCTAGTTATGTATTAGCTCTGTGTTTTAATATTCAGAAAGGTGGGGGGTGGCTGGAGGGTGGCTATTGGTGGTAATGTTGTAAATACTATAAATATGTGAATACAAATATTTAAAAAAAAGAAATGAAGGATTACTACGTGGCCCCAGCATTGAAATGTACACATATATGTGTGACATGCTACAGTACTCATAATTGGGAGAAGAGTTCAACCCATTATTGGATTACATCGGCATAATAAAACAAGAACTAACATTGAGTACATTCAGTGCAATAACATTTGGAAATCCCTGGGAACTGAGCAATACATTGAATTGCAAGCTTTCTTTTTTGGAGCGGTGCAGTACCACTGACAACATACAGAGGTTCTCTCAGATTTCTTATGAGGAGCTCTGTATATTGTCATTGGTCCTGAACCTCTACCAAACAAAATGCTCATATTGTAACAGTGCACAGAAAGGGAAACCTACCTGTAGCCCAATAGTGCCAGGAAAGTAGTACAAACTGAAGAGAGGGTCCTGGGAATGCCCCCCCCCATGAAAACGACATACTGATGCCCGAACTCACCCATTTTCCAGACAACCCCCAAGTGCACCACTGAGTGGCACGTATGCAGGGTCAGATTGGCACCTGAGCCTTTTGGCCCGTGGCTGGGCCGTAATTGTCCCTGGTGAGTGGAGGCCGGTTTCTGGCCATGCCTGGGCCGGTTTGGAAAAAGAAATTGATTATCTTTTTTTTTTCGAAAATCCTTCTTAGGTCGATAAATGAGTACCAACACAGGTTGGGTGCTATTGTATGCCTATTTGTTCAATAAAAAAGAGCTTAAGCGTACGTGCTATACAATAACATATTATCATTTGGCCTTGGACGTCTGCTTGGATTCACAGTAATTTAGTGTACTTAGGAACAATGCTATTTGATGACACTTTCTGTTTTGTCAAGGGGTGAAAGGTCGTATTTCATCGCTTCCCAGGATGTCACTTTGGGGTGGGGTCGAATGACATCACTTCCGGTGATATCATCAAAGGTCAAGGGTCGTGAGGCAAGGGTTGGGCCACTTTTTTGAGGCGACGGGTGGGCCACTTTGTTTTGGGTGACCGGCCTATTTCTTGTCCCAGTCCGACCCTGCACATATGCAGAGAGTTATTCTCCCAGACAGCCATTTCAACCTTATCCAGTGCATGTCCACACGGATACAGGTGACCTGCAGTGATCATGGATCTGAACACCATAATGGACTGCATCGATTAAAATGCTAAGAAGCATTAGTGACACCACGACATAGCTACGTTAGCCACAAAGAACACTCGCACACGCACAGCTTACACAAACACTCACTCACATACACGAAGAACATGCTTATAGAGATGACAGATAAAGGTACATACTATCAAAGCTTATATTATTTTTCTCATTAGCCAAGTGCAGTAACGCTAAACGCAAGACAACAAGAGATCATGAACAAACCTGCAGATGCTTATGGCAATTAACTCTATGGGACTACAGGACTATATATGGAGCCAGGTGGCCAATGTACGACTAACCTATAGGATACATGGCACAATTTAAGTCTAATGAAAATCGCAGAAGGCCTCATCCTGCAGAACACCAGACAAGGGAAGCAGACTCAAGCTGCAGGAAACAGAAAGGCCGAGCTTAGAGCTAAGGTCAGAGATAAACAAGCACATTCCAAGCTCCAAATGACATGGGGCCAGCTGCAGAAAAACAGAATAAATCCTCATAAGTGCAGACCCAAGTAGTTCTATTTTGTGGTCTACAACCATGTGATGCAGCAGAACTAGATAATGGGTATTCACCTGTGGTGGGAAGACGAGCCGTTCTCAGCAACCCAGATGAGAAGTGAAACAAAGGTTGCAATGCGGAGCGCACTCTCATAGGGAAAGGTGGTATACTACCAGATACATTTGGGACACATAGTCACTTGACATCACCTTGGAGATGTGCACAGAGAGCTAAGAACCGAATTGTGTCCCAGGCCTGGGGAAACCATTTCCAACCAATGAGGAGACAGAAATCCATGGGTGGACAGCAGATGGCAAGGGCAAATGTTAAGTCTGCCACCCTGCAACAATGCAATAGATAGTTTCATGGGGAAGGGATAGATTAGCCACCTGACATGAGAAGGACAATCAACTAAGACACCTATAGGTGATCCACAGGGCATACTATTCCGAGCACCCAAGCAGAAAAGGGGATAGGTTATTGGGGGAAGGCCCAGGCGATGACATCATTTATTATCAAAATTGTGAAGCGCGCCTTGTGAAAATTGAGAATTACTGGAGAATAGGGATTGTCCTGTATGGTTGCTGTCAGTGTTTATAATAAACAACAGTTCTAACTTGCCATTGACTGAGTCCTCCTTTTATTCTGGGGAAAGAGTTGTTGGGCCCTTGGGAGTCGTACGGGTAAGCTCCTAGCCGACCCTAGACCTCTGGCATACCAGGCTTTCTCACCAACAAGTTGGTAGCAGAGGACGGCCAGGCCATGCCATGGGCTGGGTGTTTTAGTTTGGGTCATAGATGATAGTTTCCCCATAAGGTTCAGCAAAGGGAGCTAGCCTAGATTGCCAGAAGGTGATTCATCTGGTTAAGTTTCACAGAGACGTTTTATCTACAAGGTGACGCTGTAGATGCTGATCAAACATAAAGAATAGTGGTATCCCCTGTTAGGAGGCAGGAAGCCAGCTGTGCGTTCATGTGGTGTTTTCTTTATAAATGTTTATGTAAGTGAGACCTTAGCATTGTGCACTCTATAAGTGATTTTTAGCACTACCTTGTTCAGTGAATTGGTGAGAGGCTTGAAGAAGGTTGAAAGAATTTACATTGTATTGTGTTTTTTCCTAACAGCGGAGTGTCGAAAAACTCGACTTGAGGTTAAGTAAGAATAAATGCAATATATCAAGGAAAATGTGAGGGTGGCACATCCCTACAGCCCTTATGAAAGACCCTTCCACCCTATAATGACAAGGTTTGTAAATATAGCACGGAATTGCCAAAAAGTACAGAGGGTAAATTGACTAAGCCATGGAAACAATGCAGATGTTTCTCCAAAGATGTGCAGCAACCACTATTGACACACTTATAAGACACTTTTAAGGGGAAGCAGTTAGCCAATTGTATGGTGATATTCGAACTCTGGAGAATGTTCCAGGAGGGGGAGGCGGGGCCAGCATCCCCATCCTCCGCTCCCCCACCCTCTCCTGCGAGTGAAAACACAGGGGACACAGACGATGAGCAAGGGCTTTGCCCACTACGGGAGCTAAAGGCAGCAGAAGAGTGATCAAATCAAGTATTTCAATCTCCACCATATACCAAGGACGAGGGGCAGAAAGGGGTTGGACAGACAGACAGTGATCATATGGGTAGTGGGACATAGCTTCCTGAAATTGGAAGGAAAGACAACAGGGGAGCAGCTGGGGTGACAAAAGAGATGGAGGGCCATAAGGGGTGCAGCAAAGCAAGAGACTGGGTAGATATAATGGAAGAAGTGGATAGAAGGGAGAAGGAAGCAGAGGAAAGACGCAAACAATCGCATACAGACAAGCATAGAGAAGATGAACTTGAGCTTGAGCAGCGAGAGAAGAGAAGGAGGGAGCTCGCAGAGATAGAGAAATGAAGGGAAGAAGATGAGAACGATAATCATGTTTTGGTAAGGAAGGAGTAGAGAAGGTGGGAAATAGAGTGACTCGCAAGAGAGTGTGCACGCAAGGAAGAGGAGGAGTGCACGACCAGAGACATAAAGACACAGTGGACAGTGAGCACGGAGATGACAGCATGGGAGGGGATAGATGATCAGAGGCCGACAGCATGACCATACAGGTTAGGACCACCGCTGTATCGGACAGGACAGGCATGGGGTCCTGCGGGGGAGGAGGCAGGCAAAATCTGATTGACATCGACTTCACAGTGAAGCCCAACACAGACACAACCTCTAGGATTGAGCTTCGGGGACTATTTTTGCAGTAATATGGACACTGACTCAGACAACGATGCAAGGGGTAGTGGGGACGAGGGGAGTGGGCAATGGAAACACCAGTCAATGGGGAAAAGTGCAGACCGAAGTGTGACCTGGGACATGGGAAAAAGCACAGGAGGATCTATGGGAGACAAGAACGACTGAGCACCGCGGTCGGTGGACGCCTTATGCAACCTAGTTGACCTGGTTCCATATGTACAAAGGCTTCGGGATCTCCCAGGGCGACAGAAAGAGGAGTCAGTAAAAACATTCACTGACATTAAAGACACCGACAGGCAGATTAGACTAACTCAAGGAGCGAATGGGGAGGCAGGGTTCACAGAGTTGCCCCTAAAGGAAAAGAGAGGGGGAGGCGACCTCAATAGTTAGCTTGGAAGCACATAGACAAGGATAACAGCAACCACTATTGACACACATAGGGGTGGGAGGGCTCAAAGACTGTTACTGGGGTAATGGGGGTAGGTGCAGACCACAATGACAGTCACGGGGGCAAGAGAGTAGGTGGGGGCACAAAGACAGTAACGGGGCGGCAATGTGGCATATCATGGTGCACGGGGGGTAGACAGGGGCCTTAGGATCGGGCCTTTGGGGGAGGGCCGGCTAAGACTGCCGGCCTCCTGATTGGCCAAGATGTAGCAGGCCACGGCCAATCCTGGGCCCCATGTACACCAGCCCCAGCACTCCAGTGCACGGAAAAAGGGCACAGCCATCTTGGAATGGCATATTCGCAAGGATCATAATGAAAGCACAACACAAAGGACAGCGAAACGGAGCGATCTTAAGCTCCATAAAGTAAAAAAGTCATGGATGACTATCATGTCCTTTTGAAATATAATTTACCTTCATTCCATTGTTTTGCGCAAACGTGCGCCGCTCGCTGCTACCCAAGAGGGGCATGCCATGAAAAATGGAGGTGCAACCAGTGCACTAAGAGGGCATCAGGTGGAGGAGGGAGAAGAAGCAGCTGCAGCCGCTCTGGCGGTCGCAGCATGAAAGAAGGAGAATACATTACAGGGAGGTACGACAGAGAATGGCGATGGCGATGAAGGCACTGCCAACCTTTCTCGAGGAGGGTTTGCCCAAGGTACCCAGCATCTTATGGACTACTAATCCCTATGATGTGGGGCTTCTGAAGGGGGTTGGAGCAGTGAAGATGAAGCTGAAACCAGGAGCGATTTTACCACAAGTAAAACAGTGCCTACTCTCAAGGTAGGCAGACGAGGGTATCTATGAAACCATTGTGGCACAAGTGAAGCAAGGCATCCCAGTATCATCAGAATCACCATGCAATATGGCTATGTACTCAGTTAAAAAGGCGACAGGGGGATCACAGCATTTTATACAGGACTTGTGCCCTCTTAATCATATTGTAGAAGCAGAATATTATTTAGTTCTGAATCCAGCTACAATTTTGTGCAGCATCCCTGTTTCACGGTCATAGATTTGAAGAATGCTTTCTTCTCTATGCCACTACACCCAGACTTACAAGACTTGACTTAATTTCTATATAGAAATAAGAAGTGGAAACATTCACCACTTCCTCAAGGGTTCTGTGAATCACCATCCATATTCAACAGGGTCCTTCAGATGGATCTAGGCAACCTACAGATGGAGAGCATGGCCATACAGTATGTAGATGGCATATTGATTTGTAGCAACACAGAAGATCAGTGCAGAAATGACTTAGTACACATGCTGACAGTACTAGCAGACAAGGGATACAAGTTGGTCAAGGCCAAAATGTAATATTGTCAGACAGAGGTGCTATACATTGGACAGATGATCTCCCAAATTGGCTGACGAGTGATGCCAGAGAGGGTGGAGACAATACGTAAGAGAGCAAAACCCACACCAGTCAGAGAGATGCAGCAGTTCTTGGGACTATGCAACTATTGCAGGGTATGGGTATTTCACTATAGCACATATACCAGACCCTTAATAACTGCACTAAAGGAAGCACAGAAAGGGGAACAATAATACGATGGACAACAGAAATGAGTGAAGCATTCAACAAGCTGAAGGAAGCAATATGCACAGCTCCAGTGTTCGTGTTCCCGGACTATCAAAAGGAATTGTTCCTGGTCTCCAACTCTGATTGGGTGGTAATGAGAGCAGTACTGACACAGAAAACTAGCTCAGGGCAGAAGCCACTGGCCTACTACAGTGGGAAGGTAGGCCCAGTATTGAGAGGACACTATCCATGTGTAAGAGCATTGGCTGCAGCCGCATTTGCAGTGGACAAATTGGCAAGTATTATCAGGGGATGTAGCGCCACTCTCTACGTGGAGCATGCACTCTTTGCAATACTGGAGAGACCAAAAAGCACACTGACAACACAAAGAGCATCAAGGTATGAGGTGTTACTATCCAACACAGCCCTCAAGGTAGTGAGATGCAGACTTGCTCATATTTATTGCTGACATCCTATAGGAGGGTGTCTATGCACATGACTGCCTAGCAAATCTTGAAGAGTTCAGTGACACTCGCAAGGTACAAGCGGACGCACCTGAGGGGGAAGATGTGCTCTACATGGATGGGTCACCAACAATTGACCATACCGATGGGGAAAGACATACTGGAACAGCTGTAGTGAGACTGTGAGAAGACGGGACAAGTGAGGTAGTGACAAGCACAAGACTGCCATCAGATTACTCCGCACAAGCAGCAGAGCTAGTAGCCTTAATATTGGCCTTAGAGTGCAGCAGCGGAAAGGAAGTGATGCTTTACTGAGATTCAGCTACATGACAACCACAGTGCATTCTGGGCTGTCAAGTTGGATGAGGAGGGGTTTCAGACGTGCTGATGGATTGCCTGTGTAGCACGCACTTCTATTGGGCAGACTCGTTAATGTCATACGTCTCCCAGAGCTACTAGCAGTAGTGAAATGCAAAGCACACAAAGAGGGGAGGACCCTGTCTCAAGGGGAAATGAAGCAGCAGATGTGTAAACAAAGTGTGCCGCATAGTTTGTGGACTTTGTAGAAATGTAGGCTTCATCACACACATGTGATTATGCAAGGTCAATGATACTCAAGGAGGGATACAATATATTACCAGCGACACAAATTATGGAACAGCAGGGAGCTGCACCCAGGGAGGAGAAGCACGTGTGGTTTAGGAGAGGATGTACAGTATATCTGACATATGCCCTATGGTGGAAAAATAACTCGGGGAAAGTGGTTATGCCACTCACATTATTGTACACAGCACTGACACAGCTACATTATCCAACACATACAGGGAAGGAGGTGCTTGCCGCCCATGCTGGCGGAAAATGTGGCCGAATTCATGAGTAACTGTATTCCTTGCAAGCAGTTTACCGTAGGACGATATATTGAGAGTTGTGCGAGGAGCCATACCTCGCCCAGATGGTCCATTTCAACACCTCCACGTTGACTATGTCGACATGATCCAAGTCTGCCAAGGGTACCTCTACATGATAGTGGTTGTATGTCCATTTTCCCAGTGGATCGAGGCTGGTTCCTGTTCTCACCCTGAGGACCTCAGAGTGCCGACATTTCTAGTCTGGGAAGTGTTCCCACAATGGGGTGCGTGTGAGGTGCTGTGGTCTGACAATGGCCCTCACTTTGCCAATGAGATGTTTCAACATATTACATCGTTACTAGGTATCCAACACAAATGTGCCTATGCTTATCACCCACAAGAGAGCAGGGTGTGTGAATGCCTCAATGGCCTGCTCAAGGAATCGTCTCAATAAGAATTGCCTACACTGTCTGCCTTTAGCCCAGTTTGCATTATGCAACAAGCCCGGGTTGACCGCCATTTAGCCCCACACAAGGTGGTAAAAGGATGGCGCATGCAACTTCCCCTGGCTCACCCACTAGGGCAATTAAGGATGCGCAGAATACTGCAAATGTATTGGTCAGGAAATATACGATTATGTGACTTCCTTGATTGCTAGTGCCTCTTTTATCTCTCGCCAGATACAACAACACCAGGGGTGGCCTGAAGTTGGAGGACACAACAACAGCATCGACAGCATCAGTAACCCAGAGGACTTGCTTAAGCAGCCACCTGTATATCCAGGAGACAAGGTTCTCCTCAGGAATTTCTCTAGACGGTGGGACGCACCCAGGTTCATGGGTACCCACACTTTTTAGCTAGTGACTGAAAGAGCGATCAAACTAATAGGGAAGACTGTCTGGAATCACATTGGCAACATCAAGCACTACAGAGCTGTGGTCTCACCTGGCAACAAGATCAACAGGTCCAACGATCCTCAGAAAAAAGAGCAAGGAAACACTTTGGAACCAGCACTGCCGAGTGGAGGACACCCAATGGTTACTCGCTCACGGGCAGAAGAGTTAGGGCAAGGACTTCCTACACATCCAGAGTGAGGGTAAACTGTCTGTTTGTTATTTTTCCCCTCTACATACATTCTTCATGAAAGTACAACTGTTTTATTGCATAGTTTTTCATGCTGCACAATGGTACACAACCTGATATTTTCCAAAGCCAATTTGTCCACTTTATCAGAAGGTCCAACAGATTCCGAGCACATCCTACTAGTGTGTACTACCATGTTTTTATAGCATATTTGTCTCAATATTACCCACAACTTGAATGAGGAAACCCATCTGTCCTTGCAGTACTCAGAGAGCCTAGAATTATAATTGTGTGATACCAACTATTTTCTCTTCGACAAGACTGATTATATGATCCATGGGGCTTAAACTAATATAACACTAATCTAATAACGCACAGTTTTTGTGCATTTCGGGCAGCAACTGATATCTTCAATCTACACAAGGATCCAGCAGCACAGGTAAATGGAAAATGTAATTACAAACATGCTCATTTTGTCTTGATTCTTATTCCCAAGTGGGGTTGTTGCGTTTCTCTTTTGGTGAATATCACTTGTGTCTAGTAAAACCGCTGTATCCTCTACTGACATTATCCCAACCCCAGCAGGTGGAAGGACCATGTCAGGTGGACAGGTGAGCACTGTAAACACAGAAAGGAGAGGTTAGCGCAGTGCTAACACAGACATGGGGGCTGGACCTATATCTCTCTGACGCTGCTTGAATGTCTAACAACATGTGGTATAAACACATGACCAAAGTAGATAAGGACACCACTGGGGGGAGATGCTGTGTCTGCTCACTAATCCCCTATGCCATGAGTGCTTCCAGAACGTTCATAGCAACTGAAATACCAGCAGCAAGAGCACAATGCCTCATGTAACTATCCATGTTTACAACCCGAGGAAGATTCCAAGTGAAAACAGCAACATTGAGATGAATGTCTCAAACAGCCTTCCCCTATGAAGACAGCTATATGAGGACTCTTGACATGATGGGCAATTGATGGCAGTTAAACCAAGCTATACAATACATAACTGATGACCCATAAAAAGGAGAGACAAAAACAATAAGACTGAAGAAATTACCATGCCCGAGGAGGGGGGTCAAGGAGATAGGAGGAGAACCAGGATGTTGGGAAAGACCACAGATGCTTGTGTATGGCCAAGTATACACAGAAAAGGGATGGAAAGACAGAGTAGTAGGAAGTAAAGCACATACCCTAGTACAATCACCAGTGAATACAGTGCAAGGAGAAAATGACAAGTGCCTGAAAGAATGGGATGCAAGTGCCAAATTGCTCACCTTGGAAGACAATGAAGCTGGACTGAAGACCATAATACCACTGAAGAAACTAGCATTGTGCTACAAGAATGAAGGAGCAGTAAAGGTTAAAGATTACACAGAATGTAGGTACACAGAAAAGCATCCATCAATGAAGGTCTTCACAGCAGTATTAATGGACCAATATTAGGCATGTGGATCCAAGGCGTACGAGAAGCTGCCACCCAACTGGGGAGGAGTTTGCTCATTGGTACACATCAATATGCCAGCACTGGTAGTGCCACAGAAAGATTTGAAGATAGACGACTTCCCAAAAGATGGATACTAACACGAGAAAGAAAAGGTATGTGGGAGTAGAAGAAAAGGGAAGAAAGAAATGGTCTGTGGAACAGAGTAGAGTGAAGAGAGACAACTATTTCTCATCAGAAGCATCACTAGATGATGTACCACCTGAACATTGGTTAGTCCACAGAACAGAAATGTTTTCTGCGTCAGTGGTTCCAGCAGTTAAGACATATACAAATACAAAATGCTTGCAGATAACCAGGTGGGAGCTGATGCAGACAATAAACTCTACATTAAATGGCTTCAATGCGATCAAAGAAGAGCTCAGAGCAGTAAGGTTGATGGCACTTCAAAACAGATATGTTCTAGACCTTCACACAGCAATGGAAGGAGGAGTTTGTGCCAAGATTGGGAGTTCATGATGCACATTTGTGCCTGCCAATGATGGAGAGAATGACACACTGACGGAAGCAGTGACACGATTATCAATGATTCATGCCAAGATAGAGGAAGAGGCCAAAGGGAACAGAAAATACCAGAGCTGGTTGCCGCACCTACGGTCCTGAATGCCGTCATGGCTGGTGGGCGGACTGAAAATATTAGTAGGGGCACGAATACTAGCACTAATGGGACTGTGTGTGGTGAAGATTTGCATTACACAATGGGCCTCATTACGAGTTTGGAGGTAGCCATGCTTACCCCCAAACTCTGGTCCGGGTCCCCCAAAAAGGGGACTTACCGGGCCATTCTGACCTTGGAGGGCCCGGTAATTCCCTTTCGCGGGACCCAGAGCCGGTATGTCCCCATTCCCATTTGTGCCCCATAGGGCTCAATGGCAATGGGGAGGATGGTATCAGTGCTCTGCTCTCAGGTGCCGTGAACAAACCCGTACTGTTGCAGCATGGCAACAACAGCACCGGAAGCACTACCGGTGTCGTTGTTGCCTTACTGCAACAGTCCTAATTATGCCCAATGTCACAAAACTACTGAAACATCAATAGGGATGAAGATGATGCTGGATGTGAACATGGGAGAAGAAAAAGACAGTAGTGGAAGAAAGAAGTAGCCTAAAACCAGGATAAAAGAATGCCCACTGTTTATAATAGAGATACTGGGGGAAGTGGGTGTTTTGCAACCCAGAAGGAGAATGTTCTTATATAACCTGGAGTTTCGATGGCCATGCATGTTTCTATGGACACCTTGGAGGAGTGACAAAGATATGGATGCCAAAAGAAAGAGTGATTAAGTATGTAGGATTCGTCGACAGGCCGATCTGAGGGGGGACTGAAGAGAGGGTCCCAGGAATGCCCCTCCTCACCCCCATGAACATGACGGCCTGAAGAGTTAAGGATGCCCGAAGCCACTCATTTTTCGGACAACCCCCAAGTGCACCACTGACAGGCACATATGCAGAGAGGTAGTCCCTCAGACAGCCATTCCAACCTTATCCAGTGCATGTCCTCATGGATACAGGAGACTCGGCAGTGCTCATGGATCCGAACACCATAATGTATTTGTATTTGTTTATCACTTATATCGTGCACCAAACCCAAGGGTAACTGGGCGCTTGAGACTTAGTAGTTACATACATGTGTGGATAACAGTGACATAAATATAGGAAAAATTACAGTAACATTCATGTGGGGAAAATGACAGTGACATACATGTGGGGAATATAATGGACTGCAACGATTAAAATGCTAAGAAGCCACAGTTCTGATGTCATTAGTGACACCACAACAAAGCTGTGTTAGCCACAAAGAACACTCACAGCCATGCAAAGCTTACACACACACTCACTCTCATACACGAAGAACATGCTTACACAGTTCTATAGATAGAGGACAGATACATATAAATACTGTCAAAGCTTTTATTATTTTTCTCATTAGTCAAGTGCAGTAATGCTAAACACACGACAACAAGAGATCCTGAGCAAGCTTGCAGATGCTTATCGCAATTAACTCCATGGGACTGCAGGAGTATATATTGAGCCTGACAGGACCACGTACGACTAACCTATAGGATACATAGCACAATATAAGTGTGTAGAAAGCATAAGTCTAATGAAAATCGCAGAAGGCCTCAAGCTGCAAAACACCCGACAAGGGATGCAGACGCAGGCTGCACTAAGCAGGAAGGCCAAGCTCACAGCCAAGGTCAGAGATAAAGAAGTGCATTGCTAGTGCCAAATGACAAGGGGCCAGCTACAGGAAAATAGAATAAATCCTCAAAAATGCAGACCCAAGGAGTTTTATTTCACTGTCTACAACCTTGTGATGCGGCAGAACAAGACAATGGGCATTCACCCGTGGTGGGAAGATGAGCCGTTCTCTGCAACTCAGACGAGAAGTGAAACAAACGTTGCAACATGGAGCGCACTCTCATAGGCAAAGGTGGTATACTAACAGATGCATTTGGGACACATAGTCACTTCACATCACCTTGGAGAGGTGCACAGAGGGATGAGAACCTAATCCGACCTAGGCCTCGGGAGACCAGTTCCAGCCAATTAGGAGACAGAAATCCATGGGTGGAAAGCAGAGGGCAAGGGTCAATGGTAAGTCTGTGACCCTGGAACAATGTATTTGATAGTTTCATGGGGAAGGGATAGATTAGCCACCTGACATGAGAAGACCAATCAACTAAGACACCTATAGGTGATCCATAGTTTATACTACTTAGAGCAGCCAACCAGAAAAGGGGATCGGTTGTTGGTGGAGGGCCCAGGCGATGACACCATTTTGTATGAAAACTGTGAAGCGCACCTTGTGAAATTGAGAACTACTGGAGAATCATGATTGTCCTGTATGGTTGCTGTCGGTTTTTGTAATAAATGACAGTTCTAAATAGCCGTTGGCTGAGTCCTCCATTTATCCTGGGGAAAGGGTTGTTCTGCTATTGGGAGTCTGACATGTAAGTTCCTAGCCATCCCCAGACCTCTGGCGTACTGGGTTTTCTCACAAACAAAACATAGCCCAACTCACTCTGACTCCTAAAAGAAAGATCACCACTCGGACCCAGCTTTGAAATTGACACACATACTCACGCTTAACATGTTACACTACTCCTGATTGGGAGAAATGAATATACACAAGAAATTATTGGTTTACATTGGTGTGAGGAAACAGGAAATAACATTTGCAGGCCGATTCATGGAATAATTAGCGCGGCGCAAGTGGCCAAAAACGTGCGATTCGCAGTGGAATAGCGAAAATCACAGTGCAAGTGCGAAAATCGCACGAAAAGCAGCGCACATCGATTCATGGAAGGCCGTGCGCGAGAAAACCATCGGATGTGCGCTAAAAAAGTGCGCGGCGCACGTTGGCGCACAGGCCATCTAACGGCGTGTGCCAGGTCACAGCGAAAATCACACAGGCCACAGCGAAAATCGCACATAGCGCGGCGCACACAACAAAAGTAGGCGGAACACGGGGCGTAACACTCGGAATGGGGAACAACTTGCCAAAATGTGGGCGTCACGGGGGAAGTACAGGGTGCAAGTGCACGGAACGCCCACACGCTCGCCTACAACACGTATTCATGGAATCGAATAGGGCAAAAAAGCGCACGGTCAAACCAGCGCACAGGCACAAACACGACCGCCACAAGAAAGCAGGCGGTAGAGTCTCAGCGCCTGTAATAAATGTGCGGCAAAAGGTGCGCCAACAAGTAGCACCTATATACAGCCATGATGAATGTCCTATACTGTGGCCCTCCAGGACAAATGATGTGCAAAGGTGTACCCACAAACACGGACACCCGCTGACTGAAAAATAACGTGTGTGTGTATTCCGGGGTGCGCAGGAACTTTCACACGCGATTTGGCTGGGTACGTGGATCTCAGGGGTGCGTGGGAAGTCCCACACGTGATTTGGCTGGGTACGTGGATCTCAGGGGTGTGCGGGAAGTCCCACACGCGATTTGGCAGGGTACGTGGATTTCAGGGTTGCGCGGGAAGTTCCACACGCGATTTGGCCGGGTACGTGCGCGGGAATTTACACACGCGACTTGGCTGGGTACGTGGATCTCAGGGGTGCGCGGGAAGTCTCACACGCGATTTGGCAGGGTACGTGGATTTCAGGGGTGCGCGGGAAGTTCCACACGCGATTTGGCCGGGTACTTGCGCGGGAATTTACACACGCGACTTGGCTGGGTACGTGGATCTCAGGGGTGCGCGGGAAGTCTCACACGCGATTTGGCAGGGTACGTGGATTTCAGGGGTGCGCGGGAAGTTCCACACGCGATTTGGCCGGGTACTTGCGCGGGAATTTACACACGCGACTTGGCTGGGTACGTGGATCTCAGGGGTGCGCGGGAAGTCTCACACGCGATTTGGCAGGGTACGTGGATTTCAGGGGTGCGCGGGAAGTTCCACATGCGATTTTGCCAGGTACGTGCGCGGGAATTTACACACGCGACTTGGCTGAGTACGTGGATCTCAGGGGTGCGCGGGAAGTCTCACACGCGATTTGGCAGGGTACGTGGATTTCAGGGGTGCGCAGGAAGTTCCACACGCGATTTGGCCGGGTACGTGCGCGGGAATTCACACACGCGATTTGGCTGGGTACGTGGATCTCAGGGGTGAGCGGGAAGTCTCACACGCGATTTGGCAGGGTACGTGGATTTCAGGGGTGCGCGGGAAGTTCCACACACGATTTGGCCGGGTACGTGCGCAGGAATTTACACACGCGATTTGGCTGGGTACGTGGATCTCAGGGGAGCGCGGGAAGTCTCACACGCGATTTGGCAGGGTACGTGGATTTCAGAGGTGCGCGGGAAGTTCCACACGCGATTTGGCCGGGTACGTGCGTGGGAATTCACACACGCGATTTGGCTGGGTACGTGGATCTCAGGGGTGCGCGGGAAGTCTCACACGCGATTTGGCAGGGTACGTGGATTTCAGGGGTGCGCGGGAAGTTCCACACGCGATTTGGCCGGGTACTTGCGCGGGAATTTACACACGCGACTTGGCTGGGTAGTGGATCTCAGGGGTGCGCGGGAAGTCTTACACGCGATTTGGCAGGGTACGTGGATTTCAGGGGTGCGCGGGAAGTTCCACATGCGATTTTGCCAGGTACGTGCGCGGGAATTTACACACGCGACTTGGCTGAGTACGTGGATCTCAGGGGTGCGCGGGAAGTCTCACACGCGATTTGGCAGGGTACGTGGATTTCAGGGGTGCGCGGGAAGTTCCACACGCGATTTGGCCGGGTACGTGCGCGGGAATTCACACACGCGATTTGGCTGGGTACGTGGATCTCAGGGGTGAGCGGGAAGTCTCACACGCGATTTGGCAGGGTACGTGGATTTCAGGGGTGCGCGGGAAGTTCCACACGCGATTTGGCCGGGTACGTGCGCAGGAATTTACACACGCGATTTGGCTGGGTACGTGGATCTCAGGGGTGCGCGGGAAGTCTCACACGCGATTTGGCAGGGTACGTGGATTTCAGAGGTGCGCGGGAAGTTCCACACGCGATTTGGCCGGGTACGTGCGCGGGAATTCACACACGCGATTTGGCTGGGTACGTGGATCTCAGGGGTGCGCGGGAAGTCTCACACGCGATTTGGCAGGGTACGTGGATTTCAGGGGTGCGCGGGAAGTTCCACACGCGATTTGGCCGGGTACGCGCGCGGGAATTTACACACGCGATTTGGCTGGGTACGTGTATTTCAGGGGTACGCGGGAAATTCTACACGCGATTTGCGTGTGTGCTCCCAGGTATTACCTGTACACCCTCCACGGCCCCTGCAGGCAGCCGACACCACAGGGGACTACCCTGCACACCTGCTCATGTCACCCAGCACCCCCACCCCCCAGCATCCAGGGGCAGCCTCCACCAGGCCCCCACCCATGTCTCCCACCACCCCCACCCCCCAGCCACCATGGGCATCCCCCATCAGGCCCCCACTCATGTCTCCCACCACCCCCACCCCCCAGCAGTGCAGGGGCAGCACCACCAGGCCCCCACTCATGTCCAACTCATGTCTCCCACCACCCCCAACCCCCCAGCATCCAGGGGCACCCTCCACCAGGCCCCCACTCATGTCTCCCACCACCCCCACCCCCCAGCCACCATGGGCATCCCCCACCAGGCCCCCACTTATGTCTCCCACCACCCCCACCCCCCAGCAGTGCAGGGGCAGCCTCCACCAGGCCCCCACTTATGGCCCCTATCACCCCCACCCCCAGCCACCATGGGCATCCCCCCCAGGCCCCCACTCATGTCTCCCACCACCCCCACCCCCCAGCAGTGCAGGGGCAGCACCACCAGGCCCCCCCTCATGTCCAACTCATGTCTCCCACCACCCCCACCCCCCCAGCCACCATGGGCAGCCCCCACCAGGCCCCCACTCATGTCTCCCACCCACCCCCACCCCCTAGCCACCATGGGCAGCCCCCACCAGGCCCCCACTCATGTCTCCCACCACCCCCACCCACCCAGCAGTGTGGGGCACCCTCCACCAGGCCACCACCCATGTCTCCCACCACCCCCACCCCCCCAGCCACCATGGGCAGCCCCCACCAGGCCCCCACTCATGTCTCCCACCACCCCCACCCCCCAGCAGTGCAGGGGCAGCACCATCAGGCCCCCACTCATGTCCAACTCATGTCTCCCACCACCCCCAACCCCCAGCATCCAGGGGCACCCTCCACCAGGCCCCCACTCATGTCTCCCACCACCCCCACCCCCCAGCCACCATGGGCATCCCCCACCTGGCCCCCACTCATGTCTCCCACCAGCCTCACCCCCCAGCAGTGCAGGGGCAGCCTCCACCAGGCCCCCACTTATGGCCCCTATCACCCCCACCCCCCCAGCCACCATGGGCATCCCCCACCAGGCCCCCACTAATGTCTCCCACCACCCCCACCCCCCAGCAGTGCAGGGGCAGCACCACCAGGCCCCCACTCATGTCCAACTCATGTCTCCCACCACCCCCACCCCCCCAGCCACCATGGGCATCCCCCACCAGGGCCCCACTCATGTCTCCCACCCACCCCCACCCCCCAGCCACCATGGGCAGCCCCCACCAGGCCCCCACTCATGTCTCCCACCCACCCCCACCCCCCAGCCACCATGGGCAGCCCCCACCAGGCCCCCACTCATGTCTCCCACCCACCCCCACCCCCCAGCATCCAGGGGCACCCTCCACCAGGCCCCCACTCATGTCTCCCACCACCCCCACCCCCCAGCCACCATGGGCATCCCCCACCAGGCCCCCACTCATGTCTCCCACCACCCCCACCCCCCAGCAGTGCAGGGCAGCCTCCACCAGGCCCCCACTTATGGCCCCTATCACCCCCACCCCCCAGCAACCATGGGCATCCCCCACCAGGCCCCCACTCATGTCTCCCACCACCCCCACCCCCCAGCAGTGCAGGGGCAGCACCACCAGGCCCCCACTCATGTCCAACTCATGTCTCCCACCACCCCCACCACCCCAGCCACCATAGGCATCCCCCACCAGGCCCCCACTCATGTCTCCCACCCACCCCCATCCCCCAGCCACCATGGGCAGCCCCCACCAGGCCCCCACTCATGTCTCCCACCACCCCCACCCCCCAGCATCCAGGGGCACCCTCCACCAGGCACCCACTCATGTCTCCCACCACCCCCACCCCCCAGCCACCATGGGCAACCCCCACCAGGCCACCACCCATGTCTCCCACCACCCCCACCCCCCCAGCCACCATGGGCAGCCCCCACCAGGCCCCCACTCATGTCTCCCACCACCCCCACCCCCCCAGCAGTGCAGGGGCAGCACCATCAGGCCCCCACTCATGTCCAACTCATGTCTCCCACCACCCCCACCCCCCCAGCCACCATGGGCATCCCCCACCAGGCCCCCACTCATGTCTCCCACCACCCCCACCCCCCAGCAGTGCAGGGGCAGCACCACCAGGCCCCCACTCATGTCCAACTCATGTCTCCCACCACCCCCACCCCCCCAACCACCATGGGCATCCCCCACCAGGCCCCCACTCATGTCTCCCACACACCCCCACCCCCAGCCACCATGGGCAGCCCCCACCAGGCCCCCACTCATGTCTCCCACCACCCACACCCCCCAGCATCCAGGGGCACCCTCCACCAGGCCCCCACTCATGTCTCCTACCACCCCCACCCCGCAGCAGTGCAGGGGCAGCCTCCACCAGGCCCCCACTTATGGCCCCTATCACCCCCACACCCCAGCCACCATGGGCATCCCCCACCAGGCCCCCACTCATGTCTCCCACCACCCCCACCCCCCAGCAGTGCAGGGGCAGCACCACCAGGCCCCCACTCATGTCCAACTCATGTCTCCCACCACCCCCGCCCCTCCAGCCACCATGGGCATCCCCCACCAGGCCCCCACTCATGTCTCCCACCCACCCCCCAGCCACCATGGGCAGCCCCCACCAGGCCCCCCACTCATGTCTCCCACCACCCCCACCGCCCAGCATCCAGGGGCACCCTCCACCAGGCCCCCACTCATGTCCAACTCATGTCTCCCAC
The DNA here is from genome assembly GCF_040938575.1 of Ambystoma mexicanum. Taxonomy (NCBI): domain Eukaryota; kingdom Metazoa; phylum Chordata; class Amphibia; order Caudata; family Ambystomatidae; genus Ambystoma; species Ambystoma mexicanum. The sequence goes on from NC_090937.1 coordinate 310,859,223, forward strand.
CACCCCCACCCCCCCAGCCACCATGGGCAGCCCCCACCAGGCCCCCACTCATGTCTCCCACCACCCACACCCCCCAGCAGTGCAGGGGCAGCACCATCAGGCCCCCACTCATGTCCAACTCATGTCTCCCACCACCCCCACCCCCCCAGCATCCAGGGGCACCCTCCACCAGGCCCCCACTCATGTCTCCCACCACCCCCACCCCCCAGCCACCATGGGCATGCCCCACCAGGCCCCCACTCATGTCTCCCACCACCCCCACCCCCCAGCCACCATGGGCATCCCCCACAGGCCCCAACTCATGTCTCCCACCACCCCCACCCCCCAGCAGTGCAGGGGCAGCCTCCACCAGGCCCCCACTTATGGCCCCTATCACCCCCATCCCCCAGCCACCATGGGCATCCCCCACCAGGCCCCCACTCATGTCTCCCACCACTCCCACCCCCCAGCAGTGCAGGGGCAGCCTCCACCAGGCCCCCACTTATGGCCCCTATCACCCCCACCCACCAGCCACCATGGGCATCCCCCACCGGGCCCCCACTCATGTCTCCCACCACCCCCACCCCCCAGCAGTGCAGGGGCAGCACCACCAGGCCCCCACTCATGTCCAACTCATGTCTCCCACCACCCCCACCCCCCCCAGCCACCATGGGCATCCCCCACCAGGCCCCCACTCATGTCTCCCACCCACCCCCACCCCCAGCCACCATGGGCATCCCCCACCAGGCCACCACCCATGTCTCCCACCACCCCCACCCCCCAGCCACCATGGGCAGCCCCCACCAGGCCCCCACTCATGTCTCCCACCACCCCCACCCCCCAGCAGTGCAGGGGCAGCACCATCAGGCCCCACTCATGTCCAACTCATGTCTCCCACCACCCCCACCCCCCCAGCCACCATGGGCATCCCCCACCAGGCCCCCACTCATGTCTCCCACCCACCCCCACCCCCCAGCCACCATGGGCAGCCCCCACCAGGCCCCCACTCATGTCTCCCACCACCCCCAACCCCCCCAACAGTGTGGGGGCACCCTCCACCAGGCCACCACCCATGTCTCCCACCACCCCCACCTCCCCAGCCACCATGGGCAGCCCCCACCAGGCCCCAACTCATGTCTCCCACCACCCCCACCCCCCAGCAGTGCAGGGGCAGCACCACCAGGCCCCCACTCATGTCCAACTCATGTCTCCCACCACCCCCACCCCTCCAGCCACCATGGGCATCCCCCACCAGGCCCCCACTCATGTCCAACTCATGTCTCCCACCACCCCCACCCTCCCAGCCACCATGGGCATCCCCCACCAGGCCCCCACTCATGTCTCCCACCACCCCCACCCCCAGCAGTGCAGGGGCAGCACCACCAGGCCCCCACCCATGTTTCCCACCACCCCCACCCCCCAGCCACCATGGGCAGCCCCCACCAGGCCCCCACTCATGTCTCCCACCACCCCCACCCCCCAACCACCATGGGCATCCCCCACCAGGCCCCCCCTCATGTCTCCCACCCACCCCCACCCCCCAGCCACCATGGGCAGCCCCCACCAGGCCCCCACTCATGTCTCCCACCACCCCCACCCCCCAGCATCCAGGGGCACCCTCCACCAGGCCCCCACTCATGCCCCCCTGCACCCAGGTCCTCACAATCCCCAATCATGTGCGTTATGGTCAGCCTCCACAGCCAAAAGGCCCTACCAAGTAACCCATTCACCCACATGGAAATGGAAATTACATGTTACACCCCCAATGTTCATAAAGCAAATGAACCCATGTCCGTCACACACAATGGTTGCAAATGAAAGGGAAAACACCCAACATGACATGCATGAAACCAATGAGATGATACCACACAGTGAAGTATGAAAACAAAATTGTATTAAAAAAAATTGAATGCAAATGAAATGAAACAAACTACAATGGCAATGAAAAAAAGATAAGCTGCATGTCCGTCCAAAAAAATCAAAACTACAAATCCAAATCCAAAAAAATGTTGTTCAAAGTCACATTAAAAATAAAATCAATCCGAGAGAGAAAAATAAATGCAAAGACCATTGCTCCATGGAGAATAAATAAAAAATAAAAAAATAAAACAATCCAATGAAGAACTATGTACAAAACATCCAAGGGTCCATGAGCACAACTGAACAAAGGAAACCTACAAAATACCCTAACTAAAATCCAACTATATACAAAAAGTGGAGCAGTGTCCGTCGACTCCAAATCATAAGAAGAAACAAAGGAAACCTAAAACTAAAGAACTATATACAAAGGCGGCGGGCAAATCCAGCGGCTCACTCCGTGGTGTTCCGGGCCAGGGCATCATCAAACTCCTCGTCTATGTCCCGGAGGCGGTCCTGTTCCATGGCCCCGAGGGTCCGCAGGGACGACGCCATCTGCTCCTCCAACCCCCTGCGGATTGCCTCGAGGCACTCGGCCCGCCTCAGGGCCCTCCGCATGGAGTTCTCCACCCTGACCATCGTGAGCCGCGCCTCTTCCGCCCGCCGCCGCTCCGCACCTATCTGCTGGCCCAACCGTAGCCACACGGAAGACACTTCCTGTCCTGGGTCCTCCTGCCCTCCGGCCGATGCCTGCCCCTCCGATGTTGATGGCCCCGAGCCATGATGCCTCCCACGTTGACTCTGCTGCTGCCTCCGACGCAACTGCCTCTGCCAGCACGACGGCATCCAGGCTGATGGAATCCACCGACGCCGTCGTGCACGTGCCCTGCCTGATGATGCCGACACATCCTCCATCTGCTGGGGTACAGTTGCTGTGGTGTCCACCCCTGCTGGACCTCCGACTCCCGACTGTGGCAGGGATGGGATCCCCACCGAGCTGGCTGCATTGGTCAGGGCAGGTCCACAGGGGGCCCTGGTGGCATCTGGGCCGGAAGACGGCAAGGAGAACGACCGGCGTATAGCCTCCACAGAGGAGGAGAGGGCCGCCAGATTGGCCGACACATGCAGGAAACCCCCGAACATGGAAGATCCCAATTGGGCCACATCGGCACGGTGCTCTTCGTGATGATGTGCGTGCTCCTCCCAGGAAGCACGCACGTCATCACGAATTGCACCCGCGCGCATTGCGACCCCAATCAGGAACTTCTCCATACGGACACGGGTCCCCTCGTCCGCAGGTGGAGGGGAGTCAGGTGACATGGACATCCCCTCTACCTGCGGACGGGCCTGGGACGGGTCATCCCTGCTGGTGCATGGTGGTGCACTCACAGGGTCAGGGACAGCGACATGCACAGGCCCCTCCACGGTGACCTGTGCTGCCTCCTGCCCCTGCCCCTGGACTGCACCACTTGCACCAGCAGGGATGCCCCCACCAGGCCCCATGTGTGCCTCAGTGGCGGCCTTCTCCTCCTCTGTGGAAACCACAAACCTGGATGGCTCCTCACTGTCTGCCGCTGTAGCAGGCCCCTGTGGGGGCTCACCCACCCCTTCCGCTGCAGCCGTGGGGGCATCCCCGCCGCCTTGCTCCACAGCGCCGTCTCCGCCCTCTTCTTCACCAGCCGCTGCGTAGAGGGAGACATAGAACACAAGCATCAGGGTACTGTTCAATGGTCCCCTAGACAGGAAGCAATAGCAGATGAGTACCACTGTCAAAGTACACTTCCATCATGTCCCTCCACAACACATGGTTCAGTCCAGGCAAAACACACACAGTAACAGGCATGGTGCATGCCATGGACATTTCCATACATATCCAATGGACTCTTGAAACATACAATGATATGGAACTCACATGCATCATGGGTCATGCCTATCACATGCACACACTTCACCTCAGTCACATCCATCTGGCCTCATACACCCCAAACACAGCGGATACAAGGGTAACTAGGCTGCATCAGTGAATCTGTGCATTGTCACACACATGTGTCATGCATCCATGGCATTCACAAGTCACAGACACGCAGGTCAGGCACACAGACATGGCTACCATATATGTACCTGGCATCAGCACCCATCCCTCACCCCCACCCATGTCCAGGAACAGAGACTGGCATGCTCCCATGTGTAAAATCTGCATAGTGCTCCCCATTTCACATTTAAACACATGCAACAACCATGTGGTTCACACATCACTGGTCGCACATGCATTACCATGATGTCCCTGCACACATACATGCATACATGGCCTATGTCACACATACAGGCAAGTATCAGACAACCAGCACACCGCAACATGCCCTGTCTCACACAGCAATGCTTGGACACTTACCGCTCAACTCCAGACGGGTCTCCCTCTCAAGGATCTGGGCGTGGAGCGCTGGACGTACCCGTTCCAGGTCCCTCATCTGGATGGAACTCATGCGGCCCCGGCCCCCCTCCACGAGGCGCCGGGCCTTCACGAGGGTCCTGGACCTCAAGTCCTCCCAGCGCTTCTTGATCTTCTGGACGTCGCAGGTTGCCACCCCCTCCGCGTTGATGGCAACCACACAGTCGGCCCAGATCCTCTCCCGTCCTTCCTTGCTGGCGCGGGACGATCCAAAGAGGGCATCATACTGCCCCAGGACATGCTCCACCAGGACACCAACTTCGGTGGCAGTGAAGCTGGTGCCCCTCTGCCCCTCTGGCCTGGGGTTGCCACTGGTGCCAGATGTGGAAGTGCCCGACATGGCAACCCCAGAGGCAGGACTGGGTGGGCAACTGGGTCCTGGGGCTGGGCTGTGGAGCGATGTTATCCCAGTCGGGAGTCTTCTGTTCCAGCAGGGGTGGACACAGCAACTGGACCCCTGCAGATGGCTGATGTGCAGGCACCAAATGGCAGGGCACGGTGGCAGCAGGCAGGCAGGCAGGCAGCAGCAGCAGATGGCACGTGGGAGGCTGCTCGGGGCACTGGGGGGCAGTAATTCGGCCTTCTGGGCTGGAGCGTGGTCTTCCGTGTGTTTTCGCGTGGCCAGCTTGATACGGAGTGATTTGGCACGTGAAAATCCTGCACGTCAGCGTGAAATTCGAGGAAAGGCCCTTAGCGCGTAAGCGCGTCAGCACGCATACGCGATTCTATTGGACCAAAGGCCCTCAGCGCGTAAGCGCGTCTGTGACGTGACCCGCACGGGTGTTTCCCTTATAGCACGTGATGACGGAGCACACGTGGAAAGACTGCACGTCAGAGTGTCATCGCGTGTAATTGGACAAAAGTGCGCGTACATGCGATTGGCCTATGTACATGTATTTCAGGGGTGCGCGGGCACTTACACACGCGAGTACATCAGCGCACGTGTATACCGGGGTGCGCGGGAAATTCCACACGCTATTGGCCTTGGTACTGGATTTCAGGGGTGCGCGGGAAGTTTCACACGCGAGTACATCAGCGCATGTGTATATCGGGGTGCGCGGGAATTTCCACACGCTATTGGCCTGGGTACTGGATTTCAGGGGTGCGCGGGAAGTTTCACATGCGAGTACATCAGCGCACGTGTATACCGGGGTGCGCGGGAATTTCCACACGCTATTGACCTGGGTACTGGATTTCAGGGGTGCGCGGGAAGTTTCACACGCTCGCCTACAACACGTGCAAAGAAACACGTACGCCAGTAGGAAGCAGGCATACGTCAACCCGCGACGCATACATTTGCGTGCAAAAAAAATAACAAGCTCAGACGCCAGGATGAATATACCGTTCCTAGCAGCAGTGGCCGTGGGCTACCAAAGGAGGAGGAGGAGGATAGTCAGGGCCAGAATATTCACACCCAGAACCAGCCTTTTCGGGATGCCTGCCTGATGACCAGGTGTATGGGAGGTACAGGTTTCCACCACACATAATACTGGACCTGGTGAGTGAGTGGGAGGATGACCTCACATCACCCACCCTGTGCTCCCAAGCACTCAGCCCCCTGGAGAAGGTCCTCAATGTACTGCACTTCTTAGCCACTGGATCATTTCAGCGGACAAGTGCCATAGTGGGTGGGGTGTCACAGGCCACGCAGTCATGCTGCCTACACCAGGTCTTGAACATCATCACTGCACGCCCATCAGTCCGCAGGCACATATACCTGCCCAGAACACCTGCAGAAAGGCATGCTGCCGCCCTGGATTTTTACGGTGTGGCACGATTCCCCAAAGTGCTAGGTGCCATTGACTGCACCCATGTTGCTCTACGTCCCCCCAGGGCATCTGAGCACATCTATAGGAACCGCAAGCACTGGCATTCCATCAACGTGCAGGTAGTATGTAATGCCAAGGGAATCATCACCTCAGTATATGCCAACTATCCCGGGTCCACTCATGACAGCTTCATTTACCGAATGTCCACCCTAAGCCAGGACCTAGAAGCTGGGCGATACATGGCTGCTTGTTGAGTATGAATGCCACTGCATGTCAGATACTGAGCAAGGTCACAACCCCACCAATGATACCAATCACCACCTCCACAGGGGAAAGTGCCTACCCTCTCAGCCCCCACATGATGACGCCAATTCGGAACCCCACCACGCCACCCGAGGAAAGATATAACACAGCCCACATTGCAACCCCGGGCATAGTGGAGTGCACATTCGGAGTGCTTAAGTCACGCTTTCGCTCCCTTGACCGTTCTGGCGGGCAGCTGTTATACGCTCCCCCAGTAGTGTGCAGGATCATAGTGGCAGCATGTGTCCTGCACAACGTTGCAACACGCCGGGGCCTGGCCGTGGACATGGTGGTGGCCCCACATCCCCAACCACATGCACGGCCGCTGCGCATGGGAGGGGAAAGGGCACGGGGGGAGGCAGCCCGTACACAGCTAGTGGCTAATTACTTCACATAGAAATCACACCCCTGTGGAGTGCACACTGCCCTGGCACATACCATCTGACAATCAATGATGACTCAACCTGACACTGATCCTGAATGTCTGGAGAATCAACAGTCAAAACCATATCAGCCTGAGATTGTTCACCTGGAAGTGTTACAATGTGTGCATCCCTACCTACACAGACACCACCAATGCAGTTTTGTGAAAAAACACATTCATGCAGCTAAAATGAATACCCAGTTGCAAAATGCAACATGAGGACAGTGCCATGTCACCCAACCCATCCCCAGCACCGCCACACGACACACCGTGCCATGTCATGCTATGTGCAGGTAAACAAAGTAATCCCCACAACATGACACAAGTGTCACAATGTACAGTGTCCCTAATTGAAACTCGCGACACCTGAAATGCTCACAGTAATGCAGGACCAACAACACACTTGAGCAGGTATTTAGCAATAACACTTATCAGCTACTGACCCTCAAAACTACCATTAACATGACATTACGAATGTAAGGAATTAGTAGTCTCACCACCTGGAAATGCCTGCACTCCCACCACTTCCAACTGTACAGTGTTGCCGCCATGTAGAGTTGTAGGTGCACTGCTGCCAACGTGGACCCCATCTCCAAAGTAGAGGGCCTTGTGTAGACATGAGGAAAGGACCTGCAAATTAGGAGGTAGACACGGATGATGAGTTACACATCAATGCAACATGCAGTGTACAACACAACAGCAATATGCACTAGGAATGTATACACAGTATTGACTAGACTACCCACACATGTAGTGGGAGTCCAATGTCACCATGTACGTCAATGTCACTTGGGCACACCCTTTGCAAGCCCATGGAAACGGGAAGCAGGAGGGGTGTGTGTGACAAAAACCCAAGCATCTGAACCAAATACATTACAAGCCTGCATGTGCCCAGCCACAATGCAGCGTATGCCCACAGGAGCCACAGAAGGCAACACATTGTCCCAAAAAAAAAAAATAAAGATAAAAAAAAAAAAAAAAAAAAAAATGGCCATTAATGGGCCCGGGGGGTTGGGGAGGCCACCCAGGAGGTCCGAGGACAGGGTGCACACCAAAACCCACCTGTGTGGATCTTGCGGAAAAAAAAAACACCTCCATGGGCTCATGGCCCACACGGCTACCCTATTGTGGGAGTATCACTGCTGTCGCTACTATCACCCTGTGCAGCTGCATCCGGAGGTGGTTGCACTATGGGAGGCAGCCCACACAAGGCCCTAGTCTGTTCCTCCATGGCTGCAAGCATGCGGGTGTGGTAGGTCTCGTTCTGGAGGATGAGTGTGCGGAGGTCCCCATGCAACAGCTCACGGGATGCCCGGACCTCCGCCCTAGTTGCCTGCATCTCAGCTGAGAGCGTACGGGTGAGACGCTCCAGCTGCTGTTCTGTCCTTTGGTTTGTTGAAGCCTCAAGCTCAACAAGAGTCGTCCTGAGGTGAAGGAGCTCCAGCCTCAGGGCTTCCCTGTGGCCCTGGGACTCTATGGAGATGGCTTCCTGCAGAGTCGCCAGTGCCGCCCGCCTGTCCCTGTTGGACGCCAACATGTCCTCCCTGTGTGACTGGCAGATGGAGTCGGTTGCCTGCTGTAGTCGCTCCATCAGCCTTTCGGGGGGGACAATGGAAGTGGCCGCCCTATCCATGGCCTGAGCCATCATCTCTGATGATGCTGCCTGTTGGGTTGCCATACCGTAAATGGATTGCTCCCATGCTGTATTGCCAGGTGGCGTACGGCCACCACGTCGGCGGGCACCACACCTGTCTGGGGCAAGGCGAACTGCGCCTTGCTGTGCCGGCACTGCCTGAGGCTGCAGGACTGCATTCCCCCTCTGATCTGCTGGCCCAGGAACAGGATCAGATGTCGCGGAGTGTGACCCTGCATCCGTAACCACCAAAGGCGTAGCTGCCAATACTGACATCCCCATTGAGGGTTCTGACCCTGGTGCAGGTGGGTGGGACAGAACAGAATCCCTCCCAGGAACATTCACCTGCGACGGCACGTAGGTCTCATCATCCGAATCAACACCTGAGTACAGCTCGGGGGAGGTGCAGCCAGAGACACCCCTTGAGAGCACGACCTGCAGCAGTTGTGGGTTCTCACCCACCACCACACCACGTCCCTCACTGGTGGTCGGTCGGCCCTCGGACCCCTCCTGGGTCTGCACCATCTCCACAACCCCAGCAGTATCAGGTGCGTCTTCCCCTGCAAAGACATAAAAGCAAACAAATGGAAACAGGCATTAGCACCATGGCACACAATGAGGGCTGAGAAGCAACAGAACCAGTACTTGATTGACACATGTCCCACATGACTAAAACCCTCCCATGCATGCACCCTCACTGCATATGAAGGGCAGGCAAATGGCACACACTGATGACACCAAGATGGAAGATGAACACATTTTCTGCATGCTGCCTGGCAGTGGCATCACACATTGGCCTGTGATTGCCAGGTGAAATACACATGCCATCACACAGATGGCATGTACCATTGCTATTGAGTGAAGATGGAGAGGAGGGCAGCACTTATTCATTCAGTCCAGTTCCCTCATGTAATAGCTTTTCTAATTCAAACAGGTCTGATTTTTCACCTGGAGCTGCCAGTCCAAAATGGTCCAATTGCACAGGGACATGTGTGAATAAATGATATCCAGGTAACAAAGTCACTCCACTTTACCATAGCCATGTCAGACATGTGACTAGAGGACTGAGAAATGCCTAGTAAAAGTGGTGGAATGCAAACAATCTGCCTGAATGAACAGAGAAAAATAAGCAACAATGTTGTGGCAAGGTGACACTTCAAGGGCAACTGGCGTGCTGTTGGGCTAGATGTCTACTGTTGGCAGAAGGGATACTGCTATGGCCAAATGCTGCTGCGCAGAATGTATTGCATGAAGCACATGGGTGACCCAAACGGCTCAGGCGCACACACCCTCACCTGGCACACAAACAGAAGCCCTCACACACACACCATGCACATGGATGACACACACATGCATGTGCACTCACAGGACAATGCCTCATAATCAGGCAGATCTCCCACGCCTTGGATCTGTTCCTCCGTGACGTAGGTCCCAGCGACTGACTCATGTGGAGTGAGTTCCATGTCTTCTACTGGAGACCCACCTCCAGTCACTAGAGTTGCGGCATGACTTGAGGCCAGCTTATTCTTTGCCCTGCGCTTTAGGTCATTCCAGCGCTTATAGCAATCATTGGCTGTGCGCCTCACGATTCCAAGGGCACTTACGATGTCCGCAACGGTCTGCCAGTGTGCCTGGCGTTGTGCAGGTGTGGTCTTGGATCCTGCAACAATGACCATCTCGTTATCATGTGTGGACACATACTCGACAAGTGCATTCAGTTCGGCATCCGTGAAGCTGGGCTTCCTCGACGGGCCGGACTGTGTAGCCGTGTCTGGGGCATCAGCCTGTGCCGGACGAGCACTCTTCCTCTTCCGCTTGGAAGGTGGTGGTGATCCTGAGTGTCCTGCGCCGCTCTGGACCCTAGGGGCAGGAGCCCTGGTGGACTCTGTATCAGGAGTGTGGTATTGCACACTCAGCATGGGAGTTGGTGCAGGCATTGGCTCAAGTGTAATGGTGTCAGGGGGCATGTCAGCAGGATGGACTAGGACCGACACTGTCCTGGCTGGGTGTGTGAGAGCTGGGGTGGATGGAGCCGCAGCTGCCCCTGCAGCCTCTCCACCCTGCCTACTTGGGGCAGCAGATGACCTTGCTGCCCCTGATCCACGTGGCCTGATGACATCAACGTGCACCAGCGCACGTGTCATAGGCCTGCTGACTTGGAAGTCAGCCATGGAGTCAGCCAGGTCTGGTGCCACAATGGGCTGGTCCAACAAGGGCTGAGCATGGATGGTGTCAGCCACATCAGCCTCAACCGGGGGGGGGGGATTATGGGTGCCCTTGACTGGTCCTCCACACATGGGGGGACAGGGTCACCCTGCAAGTAATGACCACGTCCCCTACCGGATCCACCACGGCCACCACTTGTGGCTCGTCCACCTTTGCCACCCTTACGGATTCCTCGCCTCCCAACCATGGCACTGATGTTAATGTGCGTATGGGAGTGGCTGTAAACTATTGTCCTGGGCAATTGGGGGTCAAAGGGGTTGGGTACCAGATGGTAATTGTACCCTAGTGCTCTAGCAAGGCTGAATGTGACCCCTGGGGAAAGATGACGGGTCACGCAACGCACAGGAAGCCCAAAAAAGGGAGATGACGTGCACGCAACCCCTCCTAGGCCACGTGTGCGGAAAAAAAAACCTGCACTACGCTGTGGCACCCAGTAACACAAGAATGAACGTATGCGTGTCACACGCAGCCTAGAATGACCTCTGAAGGGGTAGGCTACACACAGGGCAAGCACCGATGTTAGATACGTGCGTGACTCACCGTCTGCCAGGAAAAAGAGCGTGAAAAAGAAGCGCGTTTGGTTGGCAACACCCCCGCCAAAAGAAGAATTGTACGCTGTCTGAGGAGACAGGACAACAGTAGAAGGGAACACTGTTTGAGGGAACAGGCCCAGGAAAACCAGAAAAAGAGAAAAAAGAGAAAAAGCTGTCAGAGGTAACAGGGAGTACGAACTTGAAACGCCGTGAAGTAAATCGCGTGTGAACCGACAAGAAGTACAGATTTCACCCACTCGCTCTCCACGAAAAGCACGTACAAGGAAATGGTGTTCTACACGTACCTTTTTTGCAGGCCCACACATCCAGCGTCCACCAATTACACGCTTTGTCACTTCCGCGTGTACGCGCTATTTCCACCAATTACACGCTTTGTCACTTCCGCGTGTACGCGCTATTTCCACCAATTACACGCTTTGACACTCGGACATATCATTCATTTTTTTAACACGCAACATTTCAAACGTGTGCCATATTCAACGTGCACGTGACTTCATAGACCCGCATACGCTGGTGGCCTTTGGGCCAATGAATGTACAGACGTGTGCTGACGCGCTTACGCGCTAAGGGCCTTTCCTCGAATTACACGCAGACGTGCTGGATTTTCACGTGCAAAATCACTCCATATCAAGCTGGCCACGCGTTCACACACGGAAGACCACGCTCCTGCCCAGAAGGCCGAATTACTGCCCCCCAGAGCCCTGAGCATGCTCCCACCTGCCATCTGCTGCTGCCTGACTGCCTGCTGCCCACGTGCCCTGCCATTTGCTGCCTGCACATCAGCCAGGGGTACTGTTGCTGTGACCACCCCTGCTGGAACCGTGACTCCCGACTGCTTTTCCATCGCCCCACAGCCCAGCCCCAGGACCCAGTTGCCCACCCACTCCTGCGTCTGGGGTTGCCATGTCGGGCACTGCAACATCTGGCACCAGTGGCGACCCCCGGCCAAGGAGGCAGAGGGGCACCAGCTTCACTGCCACCGAAGTTGGTGTCCTGGTGGAGCATGTCCTGGGGCAGTATGATGCCCTCTTTGGAAGGTTGCGCGCCGACAAGGAAGGACGGACTCGGATCTGGATGGACATCGTGACTGCCATCAACGCGGAGGAGGTGGCAGTCCGCGTCTATGAACGTGTCAGGAAGCGCTGGGAGGACTTCAGGTCCAGGACCCTCAACAAGGCCCGGCGCCTCCTGAAGGCAGCGGATGCTAAGGGGCGCCGGGGCCACTTGTTAGAAGATCAGATGAGGGTCCTGGAACGCATATCCCCAGCGCTCCACGTCCAGGTCCTTGAGAGGCAGACCCATCTGGAGTCGAGCGGTAAGTGTACATGCATACTGATTGTAAGCTGTGCATGTGGTGTGCCAGGAGTGTGCAGGTTGAACATGTATTTTTATGTGGGCATGTAGGGGGGGTGTACAGGGCCGTGAGGGTGACACATGCGAGGGGTCTCATGTGTGACACATGGATGGTGCTTGTGTGTGTGGGCTTGCTTGGCACAGGATGTGGAGGAATGATTGTCAGGTGTGACATGGACGTCCATCGGAACACTGCGACAGTTGGCGGAGGTGTACACATGCATGCAAGTTTGGTGGTGTGTGTGCATGTGTAGTGTACTCCCTATGTTGCATGTGATGTGTGGATGACCTTTGGCTGCTCATGCTGTTGTATGTGAATGGATGGTGCTGGCTGTTGCTATATGCCTGTGGTATGGCTCATGTGTGCAAGTTGAAATGACATGTGTGTTGGGGATTGTGATGCCATGTCTGAGGTTTACCAATGCCACTCATGTATGACTGTCATGTGTGTATGAGTCCATTGGACAGTGCCCTGATGCCTGTGTTTTCTTTCTCCCTGTCTGCAGCGTCAACTGATGAAGAGGGCGGAGAAGGTGCTGTGGAGCACAGCGGCAGGGGTCGCACCACCAGCCGGAGACACAAGGCCGAATCCCCTCCCAGGTTCTGATCTCGTCGGGGAGTGAGGAGTCCGGTGCCGTGTCCCAGGCCGCAGCTGCCGAGGGGAGGTCCAAGAGGTGGAGGTTGGAGTTGGACTCCTCGGCAGCAGAAGGGGCAGCTGGGACCCCACAGGGCCCAACGGAGGAAGATGGCACGGAGTCATCCAGGTTGGTGGGGGGTTTGGAGGAGGAGGAGGCCGTGCAAGCGACAGAGGCGGGGTCTGGAGGTGGGGATTCCACTGGTGCTAGTGGTGCAGTGCAGGATCTGGGACAGGAGGCAGCACAGGCCGCCGCGGAGGTGCCTGTGTGCAATCCTGTCCCTGCTCCTGTCACTGCATCATCTTGCACCAGCGGGGATGCCTACCTCCAGACCCGTTCTCAGGGAGGGGATTGGTTTACAACACCTGGCCTTCCTCTCCCTGTGGATGTGGCTATCCTGCACCAGGTTGAGCCTGTCCAGGGTGGGGTGGCGTTGCGTCAACGGGCCATGCGAGCTGACCTGCAGTCTTTTCATGATGAGTCTGCACGTCTTCTTGCATGGCTCGTTGACTGCGTTGACCCACTGGGACAGCTCACCAGGGCTGGATTCCTCCGTTTCCTGGACCTTGTTCCGACCCCCTCCTCCACGGAACCCCCTATGCCCCAGTCGTCCTCCATGCCATCTTCCCACCCATGTGTCACCTGGGTGCCCTGTGGAGCTGCCTCTGACCGTGCGGCCAGGCTGGTGGACAACAGATCCCTGCCACAGTCGGGAGTCGGACGTCCAGCAGGGGTGGCCACATCAACGACTGCACCCCAGCTGGAGGAGGATGTGCAGGCACCATCGGACAGGGCACATGGACAGCAGCAGCTGCAGCAGCAGGAGGCTGTAGGTGGGAGCCACGATAGCTCGGGCCTTCAACATCGGAGGGGCAGGCATCGGCCGGAGGGCAGGAGGACCCTGGACGGGAAGTGTCTTCCGTGTGGCAGCGGTTGGGCCACGCCATAGATGCGGAGCGGCAGCGGGCGGAAGAGGCGCGGCTCACGATGGTCAGGGCGGAGAACTCCATGCGGAGGGCCCTGAGGCGGGCCGAGTGCCTCGAGGCAATCCGCAGGGAGTTGGAGGTGAACATGTCGGCGTCCCTGCGGACCCTCGGGGCCATGGAACAGGACCGCCACCGGGACATAGACGAGGAGTTCGATGATGCCCTGGCCCGGAACACCACTAAGTGAGCCGCTGGACTGGCCCGCCGCCATTGTATATAGTTATTTAGTGATAGGTTTCCTTTATAGTTTATTTTTATTTGGAGTCGACGGACACTGCTCCACCTTTTGTATATATTTCCATTTTAGATAGGTTTTTTGGTAGGTTTCATTTCTTCTGTTGGGATGATGGACCCTGAATACTTTGTACATAGTTGGACTTTGGATTTGGATATTTTTTTTACTATGGATATTTTTTTCCATGGAGCAATGGTTTTCATTTTCTTTTTTCCCTTCATTTCCTTTTTATGGACTTGAACTTTGGAAGAAATTTTTTAGGATTATCATTTATTGATTTTAATTTGAAAAGGGACAGGCAGCTTAATTTTGTTTTTTTTTTACTTGTGTATTTTGTTTCATTTTGATTGCCATTACTGTTGTTATTAATACATTATTTGGATTTGTTAATTCTTCAATGTGTGGTTTCATCTCATTGTTTTCATGCATGTCATGATATGGGTTTTCAGGTTCACTTGCAACCATTGTGTGTGTGTGAGACACATGTGTTGATTTACATTGTTTCCATTGGAGTAGTATCATGGGTGCATGTAATACTTGGTTGTGTCTTTGGGGTGTGGTGGCTGGCCATGAGACCCATGCTTGAGGATTGTCGTGGCCTGTGGGCAGGGGGACATGGGTGGGGGCCTGGTGGGGGCTGCGCATGGTGGCTGGGTGGTGGGGGTGGTGGGTGACATGGGTGGTGGCCTGGTGGGGGATGTCCCTGCACTGCTGTGGGGGTGGGGGTGGTGGGAGACATGAGTGGGGGCCTGGTGGAGGCTGCCCATGGTGGCTGGGGGGTGGGGGTGGTGGGAGACATGGATGGGGGCCTGGTGGGGGATGCCCATGGTGGCTGGGGGGTGGGGGTGGTGGGAGACATGGGTGGGGGCCTGGTGGGGGCTGCCCATGGTGGCTGGGGGGTGGGGGTGGTGGGAAACATAGGTGGGGGCCTGGTGGAGGCTGCCCCTGCACTGCTGGGGGGGTGGGGGTGGTGGGAGACATGAGTGGGGGCCTGGTGGAGGCTGCCCCTGCACTGCTGGGGGGTGGGGGTGGTGGGAGACATGAGTGGGGGCCTGGTGGGGGCTGCCCATGGTGGCTGGGGGGGTGGGGGTGGTGGGAGACAGGAGTTGGACATGAGTGGGGGCCTGGTGGTGCTGCCCCTGCACTGCTGGGGGGGTGGGGGTGGGTGGGAGACATGAGTGGGGGCCTGGTGGGGGCTGCCCATGGTGGCTGGGGGGTGGGGGTGTGTGGGAGACATGAGTGGGGGCCTGGTGGGGGATGCCCATGGTGGCTGGGGGGTGGGGGTGGTGGGAGACATGAGTTGGACATGAGTGGGGGCCTGGTGGTGCTGCCCCTGCACTGCTGGGGGGTGGGGGTGGTGGGAGACATGAGTGGGGGCCTGGTGGGGGCTGCCCATGGTGGCTGGGGGGTGGGGGTGGTGGGAGACATGGGTGGTGGCCTGGTGGAGGGTGCCCCACACTGCTGGGGGGTGGGGGTGGTGGGAGACATGAGTGGGGGCTGCCCATGGTGGCTGGGGGGGTGGGGGTGGTGGGACACATGAGTGGGGGCCTGGTGGAGGCTGCCCATGGTGGCTGGGGGTGGGGGTGGTGGGAGACATGGGTGGGGGCCTGGTGGAGGCTGCCCATGGTGGCTGGGGGGTGGGGGTGGTCGGAGACATGGGTGGGGGCCTGGTGGGGGATGCCCCTGCACTGCTGGGGGGGTGGGGGTGGTGGGAGACATGAGTGGGGGCCTGGTGGAGGCTGCCCATGGTGGCTGGGGGGTGGGAGACATGGGTGGGGGCCTGGTGGGGGATGCCCATGGTGGCTGGGGGGTGGGGGTGGGGGAAGACATGGGTGGTGGCCTGGTGGAGGCTGCCCCTGCACTGCTGGGGGGGTGGGGGGGTGGGAGACATGGGTGGGGGCCTGGTGGGGGATGCCCCTGCACTGCTGGGGGGGTGGGGGTTGTGGGAGACATGAGTAGGGGCCTGGTGGAGGCTGCCCATGGTGGCTGGGGGGTGGGGGTGGTGGGAGACATGGGTGGGGGCCTGGTGGAGGCTGCCCCTGCACTGCTGGGGGGGTGGGGGTGGTGGGAGACATGAGTGGGGGCCTGGTGGAGGCTGCCCCTGCACTGCTGGGGAGGTGGGGGGGTGGGAGACATGAGTGGGGGCCTGGTGGAGGCTGCCCATGGTGGCTGGGGGGTGGGGGTGGTGGGAGACATGGGTGGGGGCCTGGTGGGGGATGCCCATGGTGGCTGGGGGGTGGGGGTGGTGGGAGACATGGGTGGGGGCCTGGTGGGGGCTGCCCATGGTGGCTGGGGGTGGGGGTGGTGGGAGACATGGGTGGGGTCTGGTGGAGGCTGCCCCTGCACTGCTGGGGGGGTGGGGGTGGTGGGAGACATGAGTGGGGGCCTGGTGGAGGCTGCCCCTGCACTGCTGGGGGGTGGGGGTGGTGGGAGACATGAGTGGGGGCCTGGTGGGGGCTGCCCATGGTGGCTGGGGGGGTGGGGGTGGTGGGAGACATGAGTTGGACATGAGTGGGGGCCTGGTGGTGCTGCCCCTGCACTGCTGGGGGGTGGGGGTGGTGGGAGACATGAGTGGGGGCCCGGTGGGGGCTGCCCATGGTGGCTGGGGGGGTGGGGGTGGTGGGAGACATGGGTGGTGGCCTGGTGGAGGGTGCCCCACACTGCTGGGGGGGTGGGGGTGGTGGGAGACATGAGTGGGGGCCTGGTGGGGGCTTCCCATGGTGGCTGGGGGTTGGGGGTGGGTGGGAGACATGAGTGGGGGCCTGGTGGGGGATGCCCATGGTGGCTGGGGGGTGGGGGTGGTGGGAGACATGGGTGGGGGCCTGGTGGGGGATGCCCATGGTGGCTGGGGGGTGGGGTGGTGGTAGACATGGGTGGGGGCCTGGTGGAGGCTGCCCCTGCACTGCTGGGGGGGTGGGGGTGGTGGGAGACATGGGTGGGGGCCTGGTGGGGGATGCCCCTGCACTGCTGGGGGGGTGGGGGTGGTGGGAGACATGAGTGGGGGCCTGGTGGAGGCTGCCCATGGTGGCTGGGGGGTGGGGGTGGTGGGAGACATGGGTGGGGGCCTGGTGGAGGCTGCCCCTGCACTGCTGGGGGGTGGGAGTGGTGGGAGACATGAGTGGGGGCCTGGTGGAGGCTGCCCCTGCACTGCTGGTGGGGTGGGGGGTGGGAGACATGAGTGGGGGCCTGGTGGAGGCTGCCCATGGTGGCTGGGGGGTGGGGGTGGTGGGAGACATGGGTGGGGGCCTCGTGGGGGATGCCCATGGTGGCCGGGGGGTGGGGGTGGTGGGAGACATGGGTGGGGGCCTGGTGACGGCTGCCCATGGTGGCTGGTGGGTGGGGTGGTGGGAGACATGGGTGGGGGCCTGGTGGAGGCTGCCCCTGCACTGCTGGGGGGGTGGGGGTGGTGGGAGACATGAGTGGGGGCCTGGTGGAGGCTGCCCCTGCACTGCTGGGGGGTGGGGGTGATGGGAGACATGAGTGGGGGCCTGGTGGGGGCTGCCCATGGTGGCTGGGGGGGTGGGGGGGTGGGAGACATGAGTGGGGGCCTGGTGGTGCTGCCCCTGCACTGCTGGGGGGGTGGGGGTGGGTGGGAGACATGAGTGGGGACCTGGTGGGGGCTGCCCATGGTGGCTGGGGGGTGGGGGTGGGTGGGAGACATGAGTGGGGGCCTGGTGGGGGATGCCCATGGTGGCTGGGGGGTGGGGGTGGTGGGAGACATGAGTTGGACATGAGTGGGGGCCTGGTGGTGCTGCCCCTGCACTGCTGGGGGGTGGGGGTGGTGGGAGACATGAGTGGGGGCCTGGTGGGGGCTGCCCATGGTGGCTGGGGGGGTGGGGGTGGTGGGAGACATGGGTGGTGGCCTGGTGGAGGGTGCCCCACACTGCTGTGGGGGTGGGGGTGGTGGGAGACATGAGTGGGGGCCTGGTGGGGGCTGCCCATGGTGGCTGGGGGGTGGGGGTGGGTGGGAGACATGAGTGGGGGCCTGGTGGGGGATGCCCATGGTGGCTGGGGGGGTGGGGGTGGTGGGAGACATGAGTGGGGCCTGGTGGAGGCTGCCCATGGTGGCTGTGGGGTGGGGGTGGTGGGAGACATGGGTGGGGGCCTGGTGGAGGCTGCCCCTGCACTGCTGGGGGGGTGGGGGGGGTGGGAGACATGAGTGGGGGCCTGGTGGAGGCTGCCCATGGTGGCTGGGGGGTGGGGGTGGTGGGAGACATGGGTGGGGGCCTGGTGGGGGATGCCCCTGCACTGCTGGGGGGGTGGGGGTGGTGGGAGACATGAGTGGGGGCCTGGTGGAGGCTGGCCATGGTGGCTGGGGGGTGGGGGTGGTGGGAGACATGGGTGGGGGCCTGGTGGGGGATGGCCATGGTGGCGGGGGGGTGGGGGTGGTGGGAGACATGAGTGGGGGCCTGGTGGAGGCTGCCCATGGTGGCTGGGGGGTGGGGGTGGTTGTAGACATGGGTGGGGGCCTGGTGGAGGCTGCCCCTGCACTGCTGGGAGGGTGGGGGTGGTGGGAGACATGAGTGGGGGCCTGGTGGAGGCTGCCCATGGTGGCTGGGGGGTGGGGGTGGTGGGAGACATGGGTGGGGGCCTGGTGGAGGGTGCCCCACACTGCTGGGGGGGTGGGGGTGGTGGGAGACATGAGCAGGTGTGCAGGGTAGTCCCCTGTTTTGTGGGCTGCCTGCAGGGGCCGTGGAGGGTGTACAGGGTACACCTCTGAGGACCCACCCAGCCTAATCGCGTGTGATTATTCCCGCGCACCCCTGTAATACACGTATCCAGCCAAATCGCGTGTGATAATTCCCACGCATCCCTGTAATACACGTACCCAGCCAAATCGCGTGTGATTATTCCTGCGCACCTCTGTAATACATGTACCCTGGCTAATCGCGTGTAAAACTTCACGCGTACCCCTGTCATACACGTACCCAGCCAAATCGCGTGTGAAAATTCCCGCGTACCCCTGTAATACACGTACCCTGGCTAATCGCGTGTTTAACTTCACGCGTACCCCTGTCATACACGTACCCTGGCTAATCGCAATTAAACTTCCCGCGTACCCCTGATATGCACGTTACCCGCTTTGCGTTCTTTGTTTGGCAGCCCTATCAACTGGTCCAGGGTTAGCGCAGCCCTTTGCGATGATTTAGCGATTTTGATGGCTTTTCCTTGCGCGAGGGCGTTCTTGAGGGCGTTACTGGCGCTGCTGCAGGGTCGCTGCGATACTCTGCGCCACGGCTGGTTTGGAAGCCTAAAATCCATGAATACGCTGTGCGCGGAAATCGGTTTTGGCGCACACACCTGGCGCAGACAATCACACGCAGACACTCTACGCCAGCCGCTTGCGACACTTTTCTGCGAAATTCTATGAATTACCCTGTTAGTGCGTTGGCGGATTTTGCCACAGCATTTCCAGTTGTCATACCAACCACAAAGTCCACTTTCTGGCCCTGTTTTATTCTCTTCTCCCTAGCAATGGTGTTGGCCACCAAAATGTGGCAAAACCAAAAATGCATTTAATCAAAATATTCTCCAAATATTGCCACGGAAATATAAGTACAATTATTATCAAATTAAATTGAGAATATGTAATGTGATTTATCAGGTCTTACCTAATTGTACGGTAGCATTTGTTTATTTGCCAATCTTAGGTAACTTTCAGCGCCTAGATGCCTTCCAGTTGTTGTGCGCTTTATAAATGTAAAATAAATAAATACAAGTATATTAAGAATATGCCTTATGGGTTCATGGCCTTAGAAGACCTTGGGCCTCATTACAACCCTGGCGGTAGCCATGCCTGTAAAACAGGCACGGCTGCCGCCGGAGTTGTATTTTTTCTGGCGCCCAGAAATGGGCAAATACTGGGTCATTACGGCCTTGCCGGACCCGGTATTTGCCCATTCCTGGGCAACAGAAAAAATTCTTCCCCATTCCCATTTGAGCCCCATAGGGCTCAATGGGAATGTGGAAGCCGGATGCACAGGCACCGTTATCCGCCTGTGCCTGTGCATCCGAAATGCTGTGCTCACGGGTGCCTTTCATTCCGCCAGGTCAGACCTGGTGGAATGAAAGGCACCCACGAGCACAACTCAGAGATTGCCGGTCCGGATGCAATGGTACCAGCAAGCTTACCGGTACCGTTGTATCCGGACCGGCAAGCTCGTAATGAGGCCCCTTGTATTGTATTTTGTATTGTGTATTGTATTTGTTATATATATAGTGCTCTTCCTCCATTTGTATGGCCTCAATGCGCGTTGTGATTGAAACACCCTCGGTGACTGCAGTCAATGGGCCTCATTACGACTTTGGCGGTAGCCATGCCCTTAATAAGGGCATGGCTGCCACCAAACCGGGTCCGGGTTCCCTGAATGGGGAATTATCGGGCCATTCCAAGTTTGGAGGGCCCGGTAATTCCTCCTTCAGGGAACCCGGGCCCAGACCTTCCCCATTCCCATTTGAGCCCCCATAGGCTCAATTGGAATGGGTGCAGAGAGCTAACAATGGGCCGATTACAACCGGCCCATTGTTAGCTCCCTGGTCCCCTCGCGGGACCCGGTAAGGACGCCTGGTTTTACCAGGCGTCCTTACCGGGTCCCGCGAGGGAACCTCGTAATGAGGCGGAATGGGTTTAACGGGTTTGTCTCCATTAGCGGCACCCGTTAACCCATTCCGCCAGGGTCGTAATGAGGCCCCATGTGTAGGAGGTTCTAAGAGATTAGATTAAGAGATGCTTGTGTGCATTTTCCCTGGTTTAGGACTTAGGTGACTGGCTAGGCTCCAGTAAGCAGCCCAAAAGTCAGGCACTTGGCTGGGCGCTATTGGTGGTTTAGGATAGAATGCTATTGCTGAAGATTCGATGTATGCCCAGCTGTACTGAATTTTATTTTCGTTGGTAGACGCTGTATTGTTAGTGGCAGAGGTGTTGAGGTATTTCAGGGGTTTCAGTGTGGAGGGCTACATGCGCTGCTAGACCGGAAAGCCATGCTGCATTCTATGGTGCATGAATGGATGGCCGTGCCTGCGGCCTGTGTCCACCGACGTGGTATAAGTTATACGAACCGTATGCTTTAATGTAGTTTGGCTGCAGCGTTCTTTTTCTTTGTCCATTGTGGCCGGCATTGGTCTCGTTATTTTTGGTCTCTCTGGAGTGAAAGTCTGAGCAGCGTGGGCGAGTTCTGGAGGGGGAGGGCGTGGGAGGTGAGGAGGACGATAGGGGGAAGGAAGGACAGCTGTGAGGGTGAAAGTTTGTTGTGGAGTGCATTTGCGAAAGCTGCTGGCATTCATGAGATATGTAGGGCCTGATTCATGGAATGTTTACCTGGTTCAAAGTGAATTTGCACTGCTGAAAAGTGACTTTGCACTGCCGACACAAACCCTGATTCATGGAACCGTGCAAAGTGTATTTTTGAAGTGCAATGTCCAGGCAAAGTCATTTTGTACTGCAAGAATGACTATGCGCTGACTTTACCCGGACTTTGCACTGCAAAATTACACTTGCAGGGTTTGTGCCGGAAGTGCAAAGTCACTTTTCAGCAGCACAAATTCACTTTGAACCAGGCAGATATTCCAGGAATCGGGCCCTAAGTGTGTAGAAGCATTTTTTTTCTTCGGAGTGGTAAGGTTTATTGTGGTGTACCTCAGCAAATGCTGCCGGCTTCCCTGCAGTATTCATTGGTGGGAGTGTTGTTGTGCATGGGGGGCGATAGTTTCTCATGGTGAGCTGCTGCGAACGCTGCCGGTATCCGTGCTGTAATTGGTGCATAGGAATGTTGTTGTGTTTAGGTTCAGTGATATAGTTTAGTGATGAACAGCTAGTCTTATGACCCATTACAGGTAATGAAGGAGCACCATTATCTGCGCCTACTGTACAGAAAATGAAAGTCCATAAATATTCTGATGTCTAGAGTGCATTACAGTTGGAAAGAATCCAAAGTCATAAGCACTGCAGTGAATCATGAAACAGTTAGAAAGGTACCTGGGCCTCTTGTAAGAGCAGAAAGAGGAAGTGGTTTGTAGACAGCCTGCCTGCAGCATCTGTAGGTAGACATGCCAACACCATCTTCTGTTGTAATCTATACATGCATGCCAAGAATGTACAAGGACGTTTGAAGGGACGCTGGCACCATTTTGTGGGTACAGTTATACATCCAGGCCACGAACAAGATAGCATAAAGCCTAATGTATATAATTAGGTAAGTGTAATCAGTCAAAACCTTTCTTCCAGATTATAAAACATTCATATTAGAAAAGAAATATTGCATGAAAACATACGTATGTAATGCTCACATGGCATGATTTGAACCGACAGAATTCCTGGCCATGATTACCGTTTCGAGGACGAGGAAACAATGTGGTATATCCACCACAAAACAATCACAATTGTCAACTCAGCAGTTTAAGTCCCTATATGTTAAAAGGATGACTCATAACTCAAAACCCTGGAATAACGTATCACAATGAACAGTCAATGGTATCAAACATTATATATATTTGTGTGACATAATTATGCATTCACGTGTAACCACAAATCTTGTAGGAGTTACTAAAGAACGGGGGTCTGTAAAACGCATGTACATGCAGTGCGAGTATGGGAAAACGGAAAGCTAGTTAGGTAGTGATCGCTACATTGCGCTATAAGATGAAATACATCAATTCTTCACATCAAACGTTTGGCTAAACAATCTTTAGACTTAAAGGAAAAGGGAGCTACAAAGGAAGAGGAGACTGCTGATGAAGCTTGTAAACTTTACAGTTTCTGAATGTGTGTGTCAGTGTGTTTGTCATAGAACAAATAATGAAACCCGTTGATTATTGCTACAGGTAAATCCTGTTTATCAATAAAGCGGTTATGAAAAAGCTTCCAGTTAAATGTCTTTATTGAGTCAACAGTAGGTATTCTTTTTGCTTCTCGTTGGCAGTGGCATCATCCTTTGTCACCTCCTCTTTCATTGGATAGGACATTTGTCACGAACAAAAAAGTGCAATCTTTCTTCATCTTCTGTGTATTATGTTGACGAATGAGCTGAGAGTGTATATTTCTGGTCTACAAATCCAATGTTTCTAATAGGCGTATACACCCTTTATTAACCCGACGTATTGTGATGCCTATATATAGCTTGTTATAGAAGCAAATTATAGCACAAGTCACCAATATGCGCTTACAATAAATACATTTTTTCACTACAGTTTCTCTGCCCTATTTGTTGGCATGTTGTTTGGTATTGTCAAGTGCAAATTTGCTAGTAATACAAATGTCACATTTGCAAAATCCTTGTTTGGTGCATTGAGCTAGGTTTTGTTTGATGTTCGAATTGGTGGCAAATGATTAGGTGACAGAATATTTTGTAAATTGTAGGCTCTCACAATTACGTCTCTCACTTAAAGCTTCTTGTAGTTGTGTGCATAATAGCAATGACTTCCAATGTTTGTTAAGAATTGTATAAGTTTACCATGTGCCTTAGCCTTGAAAAAACTAACGTTTGTTAACGATTGATAAAAAAGGAGATTTGACACATCCAGAGAACCATCCAAACAACAATGATAGGGCCCAAATTGTACAAAACAGAACTTTACTGCAAATGCAAAATAACGGCCGGGAGAGTTTGTGAGTCTTGTGAGACCAAAAAGCTGAGAAATTGCTCTGCCCACATCAGACAGTAGTATTTAAAGACAAAAAGCACAAAATTAGAATACATTTGTATACAATCTAAACATTATTTGTAACTACATTCTAATCATCCTTTTGGCTCCTGCCTACATAAAACTTTAGTAAGCACAAATTGCCTTATTTTGATTGGTTACTACATTGCCCTATGTTATGTTATGTTATGTTATGTTATGTTATGTTTTGACTTCTTGTAAAGCGCACGGTCGCCCGAAAGCATTGTGGCGCTAGAGAGAGAAGGCACATTCCTACAGATATCCACTGGTAATCAGTCCATCTATATTTAAAAGAAAATAAATGTTTTTAAGGCCTTCCTAAAGGCCAGGTGGTTATGAATCTTTCTCATTTGAGCAGGAAGCTTGTTCCAAAGCTGTGTTGCTGCCATAGAAAAAGCACGGCCACCCAATCGGGAGTGGTGAAAAGATGGAACACACAGCAAGCTAGCTGATACAGATCTCAGAGGGTGTCTCGGGGGATAGCGAGAACATTTGGCATGCAAATATTCCGCTCCAAGACCATGAAGCACCCGATGCACAATACAAAGTGCCTTAAATTCGATACTTTGTGGCACTAGCAGCCAATGTAGATGGCGTAAAACTGGAGAGATGTGAGTACCATATGGTGATCCAGTTGCTACCTGGGCTGCAAAGTTCGGGAGGCACTGTCATCGGTGGATCAGCCCCTTGGGCTGGGCAAGATACAAAGAATTACAGTCATCCAATCGACTAGCAACCATTGTGGACACAACCAGTGGCGTAGGGCAGGTGGTATAAGAGGTAAAATTTGTCGAAGGATTTTCAAATGGAAGAAACCAGTCTTACAGACTGATGATATCTGGGTTCCCCTCGAGCGAGTGGCTGTCATCATAACGCTCAAATTCTTTACCTTCACTGCAGGAACATGAAGGTAACCCAAGGAAGAGGGCCAAAAAGTTGAGATCCAAAGAGAAGGGTCCGGAGGGGAGCCCATCACCAACACCTCTCTTTTGGCACCATTCAACTTTAGTCAGTTAAGGCCCATCCATTCCCCCACGGCCGTCAGGCACGACGCCACCTCAGTCTGATCCAGCTCTAGCCAGATCAGGATCTGGGTGTCGTCAGCATGTGAATAGTACCTGACGCAGAGGGAGCGGATGAGGCACACTAAGGCCCAGATGTATATATTGAAGAGAATAGGTAACAGAGCAGAACCTTGAAGGACAACACAAGTGAGACCAGAAGATTTAGAAAGATATGGGGACAGCAGAAGGGATTGAGATCTATCCTTCAGAAAGGAGGAAAACCAGTCAAGGACTTGACCTGATATACTGACTTGGAGCAGACGGGATATCAGGGTAGTGTGGTCAACTGTGTCGAAAGCCGCTGAAAGATCTAATAACATCAGGGCTCTGACACCTCCGGCATCAACCAACCTGGCCAAGTCATCCTGTACAGAAACCAGGACACTCGCGGTACCTCTGCCTGGCTGAAAACCAGACTGCTCTGGGTTGAGACAATTAGACGTTTCAAGGAAGGAGGACAAAAGAGGAGCGACCAGTGTTTCGAGGCAGTTCATAAGAGCTGGTAGAAGGGATATGGGCCAGAAAATGGGTGGAACAGAAGGATCCAGCGAGGGATTTTTTAAAAGTGGAATGACTGTTGCGACCTTTAACTACAGAGGGATAAACCCTGTTTGACAGGAGATGTTAACCGCTTCCGTAATCACCCCAATAAGATCAGGTGTAATCTTCTTCAGAACTACTTCAGAACTCGTAGCGGCATCACATCAGAAGGCTCAATTTAATCTGGAGAAGGGCTTTTAGGACTGATTCCTCAGTAAAGGATGGAAAAGAAGACCAGCGTGGAGTAGGAGTTACTGTGTCTACAGAAGCGTTACCAGAGACCGGGACCTTAGTGCCCAGTGTGATATTTCCAGAGATGTTAGCACAAATAATCTCAATTTTCCTAATAGAAAACTGAGACAGGGAGTCGCACAGCTCCTGTGTGGACTTAACTGTAGGAGAACAGTTTCCCCAAGAAGACAAGAACTTAACCACTGCAAATAACATTTTAGTTTGACCTAAAGAGGTTTCAAATTTGAAAGCAAAATAGGATTTCTTTGCTGCAGTAATTGCAGCAGAGTAAGCCATAGAGCTAGCCTTGAATATGATCCCAAGCTGAGAATCGTAGTTACAACGCCATTTGCGTTCAACTTGTCTGAGCTGTAGTCTAGCCGACTTCAGCTCTTCTGAATACCATGGCTCCGAAAGGAAGTCTGCAAATTTGAGTAAGCCGTTTCAGTGCCACTTCATTGGCTGAGGCAACAAGAGAGGCAGCCAAGATTGATAGCGACAACACTGGCATGGTTGCACATTTAGTTTTAATAGAGGATACTCAAGTTTTAAGATTCACCACCCGCCAAGGCCTTTGCCAGATTTTAGCAGGCGGTGTCTTAGGCTGCTGTTGAGTTGACATTTGTGAGCAGGTCACCAGATAGTGAGTCGTCCAAAGAATCGGTTCAGCCCATTGGAAGTAATGTTTTATTGGCCAGCACAACAACTAGAGTATTCCCTAGTTTGTGGGTAGGTCCTAACATGTGCTGATAAAAGTCTAAATCCGTAAGACTAGAAAAGAAGGCATTGAGAGCAGGAGCTCGGGGAGAGTTAAATTGAAGGTTAAGATCACCTAGCACAATCATATGTTTATATTTAATATGTAGATCGGCTATGAGGTCGACCAATGGGTGCAATAGCCTTGTATATGACCCAGGAGGGCGACAGATTAAAAGAAAATGGCAAGAGAATTTTGGGGAGAGCTCGCACCTCAGCTACAAAGGCTTCAATATAAGGAAATGGAAGGCAACATAATAGGGTCAGAACGAGGTCAACGTTAAAAATAATAGCCACCCCTCTGCCATGTTGTGGACCAGGGCAGTATAATAGAAGATCTTAAGACCATCAGGAATAGCCTGTGTAAGAGCAGATGCAGAACTTTCCTGCAAAAAACAGACTTCCGCAGCGTGAGCCGGAAGAGATCTAGTATTGAGTAGTAGTATGGAATGTTTCTCACTTTTAGAGTCACCCATCTGCTGATGTTGCCCAGCTGAATATTGGGGGCTGACATGGTCATCTAGCCAGCCTGCAGGGAGTACAGTGCCAGTGGGGGCCAAAGCCAGCGGATTCTCCCTTGTATATAGTGTCAGCCGCCCTCCCACGCCCATAGCACAGATGGCCCCTGTTATTGTACTGACTTATTCTGATTGGCTAGTACAATAACAGGTTACATTTTTTTGTTTTTGTTTTTATTTGTTATTTATATAGCACTTGATTCCAAAGCACATTTAGATGTGCATCTCCCACGCAGATGGCATAATGATACACAGAATGTACAAAGAGCGAAATCTGCCATCCCCAGGAATAAACTAAATACAAGGCCATTCTCCTCTGTGAGACCAGATACCGTGACATCCCATGCTACTCCCCACACCTGCAGCTCTCCCACGTTAAAGCCTGTCCTCGTTACTACTGCATACATGATTTCAAAGTGTTCTCGACTCCCTTGCAAAAGATTTCATGAGAAAGTCTAACTTAAAATAGCTAATATTTGTCTTGCCAGGCAATCCTGCCATGTACTCAGCAGCCTGAAGGCTCTCTAGGATGCGGCAGAAATGGAATCTAATTCAAAATGGCAGAGACACTCAGATAACATGGCGAAATACTCAGAGGGCTGATTCCTGATACAATGGTTCATATTTGTGCTGCTTGCTCACTCTGCCGCATACTTGCCAGTCCATGGACTCTCTAGAGTGATGCAGAAACAAGGCCTAATTTCATCAAAGGGCAAAAACACTCATGTTAATTGCAGTCGCGCAGCCTGTATTTTCTCTTACATTTAGGATGTTGTACCCCCATATCAACATTCCCCTCTCTAGTTGACTCATCAACTATCCCATGCTGCTCTTTCATTTTGTCAAACTGCGTTTTTGGTACCCACAGTTTTATTACTTGTCTCAAGTCCCATTTGAATTCTTCTGGGCTACTGGGCAACCATCACCCCTCACCCCAGTATGATCAACATATGTTTCAAAATATTTCTCAGTGTTATCAGGACAGTCAAACAATGTTCCTGGTGAACCATGCGGGTGACATATTTCCACCATGCAAGGCTTGTCCCTGCAAGTCCATTTATCAGTCTGTGTATGAGCATTTTTCGGAAGAGTAATGCTATCCATGGGTTTTAATGTGAGAGACATCATGGGCATTGATTTAACCATAATGTTCTTGCTGCATCCCAAAACAAATTGACATGTGCAAAAAGAACCACCAGCAAGATGATAAAAGGATGTAAGACTTTAAGAAGGTTACTCATCCATGAGGGCACCCATGAAAAGATTGATGTGAACCAGTCATCGTTCTGCACTCCACCTTCTTTCTCCATGGTGGTGCACATAGTGTGCAGTGTGTTTATTGCTTGTGTAATGCTTCAATTTTCTGCATTGTTAGAGGGTATTTAAGAGCAGCAAGATGTTGTTGCACAGACCCCGCCCTGGCTGTCTTTTTTATCAAGGACATAACAATTCTGCAAAGTGGTTATCCTTATAGCTCTATGTTCTTACGTTCTTACCTGATTGCATTCAATCAATTCTCTGTATCATTGGCCAATTGAATGAGTTTTCACCTTGCTATTTGTAGCCACTTGGCGCTTTCTCCAGCCTGTACCCCAGGAGTGAGAAGTGCATACAAAAAATATATCAGCTTGGTTAATCAGCCTATACTCTAGCTTTATTACCCTCAGCTTGCCACTTGACTCTTGAGACACATAATTACTGGGGCATTGACAACACAGGCCCAGAGATCAGAGGACCCATTGGTGCAGTAGGTACATAGACTTGGACATGGGATGCTTGTCGATGGTGTTGATGTTGACATTCGGTACTATCAGCCCGGGAGCTTGCAACATAGCCATAGAGTAGACACCTCCCCAGGACATTGGCAGTTGCGTATAGGCCAGTTTTCTGCACACCCAATAAATGTCTTTGAGCCACGTTATAAGTATGCCAGTCTGGAAATAGCGGTGCTGGTAGCTGTGTACCAGCACCTTTTTCCGGTCCAGCATACTCTGAGTTATGATGACGCTAACACTGACATCACAAGTGACCTACCGTATCCGTAAACAACATGACCGGAATCTGCAGCAAAAACGCATTGGCCGTGCCTGAGACACCGGCATGGTGCTAGTATGTAGACATTCCGAGTACCACATACGTGGAAACACTGGCATGGACATGCCGGTAGCACAGTGAATCCTCTGCCAGAAACACTGGCATCGCGGACCAGGCGTTAACTGGATCAGGTGTGTGGAGACAGGCCACACATGGGCAAAATCAGCGCAGGTGGCCCCAATGAGCGACCACTCCCACACCCCTTCCAACACTACCATGCTAGCAGTAGCAGTAGCCGTCCTGGAGCTGGAGGACATGCATGCAGGCTTACTACTTGAAGAGGCAAGGAGACAGAGGATGCGGCAGAGGTGCAGGGGGAGAAGGAGGGCCATCATGGCCCAGCAAAACAACAATGGCCAGCAGGTTGCAGCCTACAGGCAGCCACCTATACCACGCATAAGGGCCACACCCTTCAACCTGAGCCAAAGCCAGATCCACACCCTGTTCCGACTAGACAGGGAGACCATCACATCCATAGTGGACCTAATACATGATGACCTGGTCAGCCTCATACAGATCCATACAGCCAGACCCTCCTTGCTCAAGGTAGTGTCTGTACTAAACTTCCTAGCCACGGGCACCTACCAACACGCTGTGGGTGAACTGCATGGGCTAGCTAAACCCTGTTTCTCGCGTGTTCTGTTTCAGGCCATTGTTGCACTCCTGCGTCACGTTGCAGATCACATAGGCTTACTAAGAACAGTTGACCAGGTCAATGCCACAAAAATCTCTTTTCATGCCATTGCAGGCATGCCCAATGTGATAGGTGCATTGGACTGTACACCTATGGAGCGGGTGGCCAGGCATTCCATTGAGACAGTGTACAGAAACCGAAAGCTCTACCACTCACTCAGTGTGCAGATGGTGTGTGATGCCTGTCACCTCATCAACCACTGCTCTGCCAGATTTCCCGGTTCAACTCATGACTCCATGGTGCTGCAGAACTCCACGCTGCTAGCGTACATGGCACATCATAGCGGAGAGCGTACCTGGCTGTTGGATGAGTGTTGGATGAGTGTTGGATGAGTGTATATACCGAAGCATGTGCACTGTTCAAGGGGGGAGGGGCAGAAAACACCATAACGTACCCGGCTGTTGGGTGAGTGTATCTACCAAAACATGTGCACAGTTCAAGGGTGGAGGGCAGAAAACACCCTAGTGTACCTGGCTGTTGGGTGAGTGTATCTACCAAAGCATGTGCACTGTTCAATGGGGGTATGTATAACACCTATCAGTAGTGCATGTGTGCAATGCAATGTACAATGCAGTAATAGCAGGCCTGAGTACAAGACCTTGACTAGAGTTTCTAAATTGACCAAACTGACCATGCACATGCATAACAACATCAAATCTGTACAGCAACATCAAAAGCACTGCATATACCAGAATGCATCACACCAATGTCCCAAAACCCAGCACAAACACAATAAGCACAATCCACACACTAGCACATACTAACAATCCTTATACATCCAAACACCCCACCTCCATACCACTAGTGTCCCACACACCAAGTAGCCTGGTCCCCTGCCTGTTTGAAGTACCCATACACTTATGCATGTGACCTGAAGTGCAGAATTTTAGCCACACATATCTATGATTGTGTGATATGCCCATCATAGGACTATTGCAATGTCCAGGCAAAGTCATTTTGTACTGCAAGAATGACTATGCGCTTACTTTACCCGGACTTTGCACTGCAAAATTACACTTGCAGGGTTTGTGCCGGAAGTGCAAAGTCACTTTTCAGCAGCACAAATTCACTTTGAACCAGGCAGATATTCCAGGAATCGGGCCCTAAGTGTGTAGAAGCATTTTTTTTCTTCGGAGTGGTAAGGTTTATTGTGGTGTACCTCAGCAAATGCTGCCGGCTTCCCTGCAGTATTCATTGGTGGGAGTGTTGTTGTGCATGGGGGGCGATAGTTTCTCATGGTGAGCTGCTGCGAACGCTGCCGGTATCCGTGCTGTAATTGGTGCATAGGAATGTTGTTGTGTTTAGGTTCAGTGATATAGTTTAGTGATGAACAGCTAGTCTTATGACCCATTACAGGTAATGAAGGAGCACCATTATCTGCGCCTACTGTACAGAAAATGAAAGTCCATAAATATTCTGATGTCTAGAGTGCATTACAGTTGGAAAGAATCCAAAGTCATAAGCACTGCAGTGAATCATGAAACAGTTAGAAAGGTACCTGGGCCTCTTGTAAGAGCAGAAAGAGGAAGTGGTTTGTAGACAGCCTGCCTGCAGCATCTGTAGGTAGACATGCCAACACCATCTTCTGTTGTAATCTATACATGCATGCCAAGAATGTACAAGGACGTTTGAAGGGACGCTGGCACCATTTTGTGGGTACAGTTATACATCCAGGCCACGAACAAGATAGCATAAAGCCTAATGTATATAATTAGGTAAGTGTAATCAGTCAAAACCTTGTTCCAGATTATAAAACATTCATATTAGAAAAGAAATATTGCATGAAAACATACGTATGTAATGCTCACATGGCATGATTTGAACCGACAGAATTCCTGGCCATGATTACCGTTTCGAGGACGAGGAAACAATGTGGTATATCCACCACAAAACAATCACAATTGTCAACTCAGCAGTTTAAGTCCCTATATGTTAAAAGGATGACTCATAACTCAAAACCCTGGAATAACGTATCACAATGAACAGTCAATGGTATCAACCATTATATATATTTGTGTGACATAATTATGCATTCACGTGTAACCACAAATCTTGTAGGAGTTACTAAAGAACGGGGGTCTGTAAAACGCATGTACATGCAGTGCGAGTATGGGAAAACGGAAAGCTAGTTAGGTAGTGATCGCTACATTGCGCTATAAGATGAAATACATCAATTCTTCACATCAAACGTTTGGCTAAACAATCTTTAGACTTAAAGGAAAAGGGAGCTACAAAGGAAGAGGAGACTGCTGATGAAGCTTGTAAACTTTACAGTTTCTGAATGTGTGTGTCAGTGTGTTTGTCATAGAACAAATAATGAAACCCGTTGATTATTGCTACAGGTAAATCCTGTTTATCAATAAAGCGGTTATGAAAAAGCTTCCAGTTAAATGTCTTTATTGAGTCAACAGTAGGTATTCTTTTTGCTTCTCGTTGGCAGTGGCATCATCCTTTGTCACCTCCTCTTTCATTGGATAGGACATTTGTCACGAACAAAAAAGTGCAATCTTTCTTCATCTTCTGTGTATTATGTTGACGAATGAGCTGAGAGTGTATATTTCTGGTCTACAAATCCAATGTTTCTAATAGGCGTATACACCCTTTATTAACCTGACGTATTGTGATGCCTATATATAGCTTGTTATAGAAGCAAATTATAGCACAAGTCACCAATATGCGCTTACAATAAATACATTTTTTCACTACAGTTTCTCTGCCCTATTTGTTGGCATGTTGTTTGGTATTGTCAAGTGCAAATTTGCTAATAATACAAATGTCACATTTGCAAAATCCTTGTTTGGTGCATTGAGTTAGGTTTTGTTCCATGTTCGAATTGGTGGCAAATGATTAGGTGACAGAATATTTTGTAAATTGTAGGCTCTCACAATTACGTCTCTCACTTAAAGCTTCTTGTAGTTGTGTGCATAAGAGCAATGACTTCCAATGTTTGTTAAGAATTGTATAAGTTTACCATGTGTCTTAACCTTGAAAAAACTAACGTTTGTTAACGATTGATAAAAAAGGAGATTTGACACATCCAGAGAACCATCCAAACAACAATGATAGGGCCCAAATTGTACAAAACAGAACTTTACTGCAAATGCAAAATAACGGGCAGGAGAGTTTGTGAGTCTTGTGAGACCAAAAAGCTGAGAAATTGCTCTGCCCACATCAGACAGTAGTATTTAAAGACAAAAAGCACAAAATTAGAATACATTTGTATACAATCTAAACATTATTTGTAACTACATTCTAATCATCCTTTTGGCTCCTGCCTACATAAAACTTTAGTAAGCACACATTGCCTTATTTTGATTGGTTACTACATTGCCCTATGTTATGTTATGTTATGTTATGTTTTGACTTCTTGTAAAGCGCACGGTCGCCCGAAAGCATTGTGGCGCTAGAGAGAGAAGGCACATTCCTACAGATATCCACTGGTAATCAGTCCATCTATATTTAACAGAAAATAAATGTTTTTAAGGCCTTCCTAAAGGCCAGGTGGTTATGAATCTTTCTCATTTGAGCAGGAAGCTTGTTCCAAAGCTGTGTTGCTGCCACAGAAAAAGCACGGCCACCCAATCGGGAGTGGTGAAAAGATGGAACACACAGCAAGCTAGCTGATACAGATCTCAGAGGGTGTCTCGGGGGATAGCGAGAAAATTTGGCATGCAAATATTCCGCTCCAAGACCATGAAGCACCCGATGCACAATACAAAGTGCCTTAAATTCAATACTTTGTGGCACTAGCAGCCAATGTAGATGGCGTAAAACTGGAGAGATGTGAGTACCATATGGTGATCCAGTTGCTACCCGGGCTGCAAAGTTCGGGAGGCACTGTCATCGGTGGATCAGCCCCTTGGGCTGGGAAAGATACAAAGAATTACAGTCATCCAATCGACTAGCAACCATTGTGGACACAACCAGTGGCGTAGGGCAGGTGGTATAAGAGGTAAAATTTGTCGAAGGATTTTCAAATGGATGAAACCAGTCTTACAGACTGATGATATCTGGGTTCCCCTCGAGCGAGTGGCTGTCATCATAACGCTCAAATTCTTTACCTTCACTGCAGGAACATGAAGGTAACCCAAGGAAGAGGGCCAAAAAGTTGAGATCCAAAGAGAAGGGTCCGGAGGGGAGCCCATCACCAACACCTCTCTTTTGGCACCATTCAACTTTAGTCAGTTAAGGCCCATCCATTCACCCACGGCCGTCAGGCACGACGCCACCTCAGTCTGATCCAGCTCTAGCCAGATCAGGATCTGGGTGTCGTCAGCATGTGAATAGTACCTGACGCCGAGGGAGCGGATGAGGCACACTAAGGCCCAGATGTATATATTGAAGAGAATAGGTGACAGAGCAGAACCTTGAAGGACAACACAAGTGAGACCAGAAGATTTAGAAAGATATGGGGACAGCAGAAGGGATTGAGATCTATCCTTCAGAAAGGAGGAAAACCAGTCAAGGACTTGACCTGATATACCGACTTGGAGCAGACGGGATATCAGGGTAGTGTGGTCAACTGTGTCGAAAGCCGCTGAAAGATCTAATAACATCAGGGCTCTGACACCTCCTGCATCAACCAACCTGGCCAAGTCATCCTGTACAGAAACCAGGACACTCGCGGTACTTCTGCCTGGCTGAAAACCAGACTGTTCTGGGTTGAGACAATTAGACGTTTCAAGGAAGGAGGACAAAAGAGGAGCGACCAGTGTTTCGAGGCAGTTCATAAGAGCTGGTAGAAGGGATATGGGCCGGAAAATGGGTGGAACAGAAGGATCATCCAGCGAGGGATTTTTTAAAAGTGGAATGACTGTTGCGACCTTTAACTACAGAGGGATAAACCCTGTTTGACAGGAGATGTTAACCGCTTCCGTAATCACCCCAATAAGATCAGGTGTAATCTCCTTCAGAACTACTTCAGAACTCGTAGCGGCATCACATCCGAAGGCTCAATTTAATCTGGAGAAGGGCTTTTAGGACTGATTCCTCAGTAAAGGATGGAAAAGAAGACCAGAGTGGAGTAGGAGTTACTGTGTCTACAGAAGCGTTACCAGAGACCGGGACCTTAGTGCCCAGTGTGATATTTCCAGAGATGTTAGCACAAATAATCTCAATTTTCCTAATAGAAAACTGAGACAGGGAGTCGCATAGCTCCTGTGTGGACTTAACTGTAGGAGAACAGTTTCCCCAAGAAGACAAGGACTTAACCACTGCAAATAACATTTTAGTTTGACCTAAAGAGGTTTCAAATTTGAAAGCAAAATAGGATTTCTTTGCTGCAGTAATTGCAGCAGAGTAAGCCATAGAGCTAGCCTTGAATATGATCCCAAGCTGAGAATCGTAGTTACAACGCCATCTGCGTTCAACTTGTCTGAGCTGTAGTCTAGCCGACTTCAGCTCTTCTGAATACCATGGCTCCGAAAGGAAGTCTGCAAATTTTTAGTAAGCCGTTTCAGTGCCACTTCATCGGCTGAGGCAACAAGAGATGCAGCCAAGATTGATAGCAACAACACTGGCACGGTTGCACATTTAGTTTTAATAGAGGATACTCAAGTTTTAAGATTCACCAGCCGCCAAGGCCTTTGCCAGATTTTAGCAGGCGGTGTCTTAGGCTGCTGTTGAGTTGACATGTGTGAGCAGGTCACCAGATAGTGAGTCGTCCAAAGAATCGGTTCAGCCCATTGGAAGTAATGTTTTATTGGCCAGCACAACAACTAGAGTATTCCCTAGTTTGTGGGTAGGTCCTAACATGTGCTGATAAAAGTCTAAATCCGTAAGACTAGAAAAGAAGGCATTGAGAGCAGGAGCTCGGGGAGAGTTAAATTGAAGGTTAAGATCACCTAGCACAATCATATGTTTATATTTAATATGTAGATCGGCTATGAGGTCGACCAATGGGTGCAACAGCCTTGTATATGACCCAGGAGGGCGACAGATTAAAAGAAAATGGCAAGAGAAGTTTGGGGAGAGCTCGCACCTCAGCAACAAGGCTTCAATATAAGGAAACGGAAGGCAACATAATAGGGTCAGAACGAGGTCAACGTTAAAAATAATAGCCACCCCTCTGCCATGTTGTGGACCAGGGCGGTATAATAGAAGATCTTAAAACCATCAGGAATAGCCTGTGTAAGAGCAGATGCAGAACTTTCCTGCAAAAAAACAGACTTCCGCAGCGTGAGCCGGAAGAGATCTAGTATTGAGTAGTAGTATGGAATGTTTCTCACTTTTAGAGTCACCCATCTGCTGATGTTGCCCAGCTGAATATGGGGGGCTGACATGGTCATCTAGCCAGCCTGCAGGGAGCACAGTGCCAGTGGGGGCCAAAGCCAGCAGATTCTCCCTTGTATATAGTGTCAGGCGCCCTCCCACGCCCATAGCACAGATGGCCCCTGTTATTGTACTAACTTATTCTGATTGGCTAGTACAATAACAGGTTACATTTTTTTGTTTTTGTTTTTACTTGTTATTTATATAGCACTTGATTCCAAAGCACATTTAGATGTGCATCTCCCACTCAGATGGCATAATGATACACAGAATGTACAAAGAGCGAAATCTGCCATCCCCAGGAATAAACTAAATACAAGGCCATTCTCCTCTGTGAGACCAGATATCGTGACATCCCATGCTACTCCCCACACCTGCAGCTCTCCCACGTTAAAGCCTGTCCTCGTTACTACTCCATACATGATTTCAAAGTGTGCTCGACTCGCTTGCAAAAGATTTCATGAGAAAGTCTAACTTAAAATAGCTAATATTTGTCTTGCCAGGCAATCCTGCCATGTACTCAGCAGCCTAAAGGCTCTCTAGGATGCGGCAGAAATGGAATCTAATTCAAAATGGCAGAGACACTCAGATAACATGGCAAAACACTCAGAGGGCTAATTCCTGATACAATGGTTCATATTTGTGCTGCTTGCTCACTCTGCCGCATACTTGCCAGTCCATGGACTCTCTAGAGTGATGCAGAAACAAGGCCTAATTTCATCAAAGGGCAAAAACACTCATGTTAATTGCAGTCGCGCAGCCTGTATTTTCTCTTACATTTAGGATGTTGTACCCCCATATCAACATTCCCCCCTCTAGTTGACTCATCAACTATCACATGCTGCTCTTTCATTTTGTCAAACTGCGTTTTTGGTACCCACAGTTTTATTACTTGTCTCAAGTCCCCTTTGAATTCTTCTGGGCTACTGGGCAACCATCACCCCCGACCCCAGTATGATCAACATATGTTTCAAAATAGTTCTCAGTGTTATCAGGACAGTCAAACAATGTTCCTGGTGAACCATGCGGGTGACATATTTCCACCATGCAAGGCTTGTCCCTGCATCAGTCTGTGTATGAGCATTTTTCGGAAGAGTAATGCTATCCATGGGTTTTAATGTGAGAGAGATCATGGGCATTGATTTAACCATAATGTTCTTGCTGCATCCCAAAACAAATTGACATGTGCAAAAAGAACCACCAGCAAGATGATAAAAGGATGTAAGACTTTAAGAAGGTTACTCATCCATGAGGGCACCCATGAAAAGATTGATGTGAACCAGTCATCGTTCTGCACTCTACCTTCTTTCTCTATGGTGGTGCACATAGTGTGCAGTGTGTTTATTGCTTGTGTAATACTTCAATTTTCTGCATTGTTAGAGGGTATTTAAGAGCAGCAAGATGTTGTTGCACAGACCCCGCCCTGGCTGTCTTTTTTATCGAGGACATAACAATTCTGCAAATAGCTCTATGTTCTTACATGATTGCATTCAATCAATTCTCTGTATCATTGGCCAATTGAATGAGTTTTCACCTTGCTATTTGTAGCCACTTGGCGTTTTCTCCAGCCTGTACCCCAGGAGTGAGAAGTGCATAAAAAAATATATCAGCTTGGTTAATCAGCCTATACTCTAGCTTTATTACACTCAGCTTGCCACTTGACTCTTGAGACACATAATTACTGGGGCATTGACAACACAGGCCCAGAGATCAGAGGACCCATTGGTGCAGTAGGTACATAGACTTGGACATGGGATGCTTGTCGATGGTGTTGATGTTCACATTCGGTACTATCAGCCCGAGAGCTTGCAACATAGCCATAGAGCAGACACCTCCCCAGGACATTGGCAGTTGCGTATAGGCCAGTTTTCTGCACACCCAATAAATGTCTTTGAGCCACGTTATAAGTATGCCAGTCTGGAAATAGCGGTGCTGGTAGCTGTGTACCAGCACCTTTTTCCGGTCCGGCATACTCTGAGTTGTGATGACGCTAACACTGACATCACAAGTGACCTACCGTATCCGTAAACAACATGAACGGAATCTGCGGCAAAACGCATTGGCCGTGCCTGAGACACCGGCATGGTGCTAGTATGTAGACATTCCGAGTACCACATACGTGGAAACACTGGCATGGACATGCCGGTAGCACAGTGAATCCTCTGCCAGAAACACTGGCATCGCGGACCAGGCGTTAACTGGATCAGGTGTGTGGAGACAGGCCACACATGGGCAAAATCAGTGCAGGTGGCCCCAATGAGCGACCACTCCCACACCCCTTCCAACACTACCATGCTAGCAGTAGCAGTAGCCGTCCTGGAGCTGGAGGACATGCATGCAGGCTTACTACTTGAAGAGGCAAGGAGACAGAGGATGCGGCAGAGGTGCAGGGGAGAAGGAGGGCCATCATGGCCCAGCAAAACAACAATGGCCAGCAGGTTGCAGCCTACAGGCAGCCACCTATACCACACATAAGGGCCACACCCTTCAACCTGAGCCAAAGCCAGATCCACACCCTGTTCCGACTAGACAGGGAGACCATCACATCCATAGTGGACCTAATACATGATGACCTGGTCAGCCTCATACAGATCCATACAGCCAGACCCTCCTTGCTCAAGGTAGTGTCTGTGCTAAACTTCCTAGCCACGGGCACCTACCAACACGCTGTGGGTGAACTGCATGGGCTAGCTAAACCCTGTTTCTTGCGTGTTCTGTTTCAGGCCATTGATGCACTCCTGCGTCACGTTGCAGATCACATAGGCTTACTAAGAACAGTTGACCAGGTCAATGCCACAAAAATCTCTTTTCATGCCATTGCAGGCATGCCCAATGTGATAAGTGCATTGGACTGTACACCTATGGAGCGGGTGGCCAGGCATTCCATTGAGACAGTGTACAGAAACCGAAATCTCTACCACTCACTCAGTGTGCAGATGGTGTGTGATGCCTGTCACCTCATCAACCACTGTTCTGCCAGATTTCCCGGTTCAACTCATGACTCCATGGTGCTGCAGAACTCCACGCTGCTAGTGTACATGGCACATCATAGCGGAGAGCGTACCTGGCTGTTGGATGAGTGTATATACCGAAGCATGTGCACTGTTCAAGGGGGGAGGGGCAGAAAACACCATAACGTACCCGGCTGTTGGGTGAGTGTATCTACCAAAACATGTGCACAGTTCAAGGGTGGAGGGCAGAAAACACCTTAGTGTACCTGGCTGTTGGGTGAGTGTATCTACCAAAGCATGTGCACTGTTCAATGGGGGTATGTATAACACCTATCAGTAGTGCATGTGTGCAATGCAATGTACAACGCAGTAATAGCAGGCCTGAGTACAAGACCTTGACTAGAGTTTCTAAATTGACCAAACTGACCATGCACATGCATAACAACATCAAATCTGTACAGCAACATCAAAAGCACTGCATATACCAGAATGCATCACACCAATGTCCCAAAACCAAGCACAAACACAATAAGCACAATCCACATACTAGCACATACTAACAATCCTTATACATCCAAACACCCCACCTCCATACCACTAGTGTCCCACACACCAAGTAGCCTGGTCCCCTGCCTGTTTGAAGTACCCATACACATATGCATGTGACCTGAAGTGCAGAATTTTAGCCACACATATCTATGATTGTGTGATATGCCCGTCATAGGACTATTGGATTGGAACACAATAAGAACACACATCAGTCTCATTTGTGTGTGTTGTAGTGAAAGGGTCAGAGGTCATGATGAGAGTGAATGGGCCATGTCAAAGCGACAGCACACCACACACCCTCCACACATATTGACAAGGTATATTGGCTTGTTGGCAATTATTCGGCTGTCATCGCCTTCCCCATACATCCAATTCCTCATATGGTATTTCTCTGTGAATATATTCACATCCATCATTTTTGCATAATCATTGATGCTGTTCAACCACTCCCATGCAGCACGTCATGCACCTCAGAATGCACATACGCCTTCAGGCATGTACTGATTCCCAAAAATATTTTCAATCTCATCTCAACGCAAATTAACGTCCTTACCTGTGTCAGTCATGCCTACCAGGCCTGCGGCCCCCAGCAGATGCTGCCGTGTCGGGCACACCGGCTGTGTCAGCCTGAAAGACTATTTTGAAGGCCGGTAAACATTGCCAGCTGGTGATGACACCAGCACACTTACCCCCAGACAAGCCACAATTGCATTTAGCACTTGTCATTATATTGACATTGATGAATGCAGACATATAGGCCTTTAATCACCCTGATCCTACACAAAATGGTCCATACCATGCATGGACATCCATTCACACTGAGAATACGCATTTTAACATGCCCAAACATGACATATGCTACGTCGCCAGCAATTAGCATGTGCAGTTTTGCTTTTGTTTAGCAACACTGTACAGACTGTACCAACATGATATGGGCACAACTATGACATTCTACCCTTTCTGTCATTCCCGTGCAGGTGATGCTGGATATCCCCTTTTGCCATGGCTGATGACCTACGTGAGTCAACCACACAACCAGCATGAGCAGGGATACAACCGTGCCCATATCCGTACTCGTTGTACAATAGAGCAGACATTTGGCCTGTTAAAGGCAAGGTTCCGCTGTCTGAGCGGATCGGGGGCACACTTATGTACAGCCCTGTAAAGGTGGGAAAGATAGTCCAGGCCTGTGCCATGTTGCACAACATGTGTATCAGGCTCAACATCCCACTGCCCCCCGACATGAACATGCACCCACCAGAGGCTGAGGAGGATGACAGTGATGATGAACTGCCATTTGCACATCGCTGGGATGGCATGGATGGCCGTGTTGCACACGAGGAACTGATTTACCACTAGTTCTGATCACTTCACACATGCACATGGCACAGGCCAGCTAACACACTGGGCACTCCACAGTAAATAAATCACTCATTTAGACTGAAAAAGCAATGTCCAGTCATTATTTCTGTGCAACACCAACTGTAATGTATGTAATGAAAATATTTACAAATGTGGAAAAACAATAACTGGCAATACTATCCCTTCCCACTACCCCTCTCCAACTATCCCTCCCCACTCCTTCTCCCCAACTATCCCTCCCCACTGACACTCCCCAACTGTCTCTCCACAAGTCCTGTCAGGTTCTGCAAGGAGTACTTGTGCAAGTCACAGACAGGGAACAAGTGTGTCCTGTGCCTATTTACCTCCCCTTTTTGGGTAAAGCGTGCGGCTGTGTGCTGAGCTGGACAGCTGCATTAAATGCCTCCTTGGGCTGCTGGGCACAGAACTAGCAGGCATTGTAGTGGTGGATGATGCGTGGGGGAGTTCTGTGGGCTGTCACTCTAGGAAGGCCTGGAGGGAGGAACATAGACATTGCCTCAGCTATTGATGACATAACTCTATGGCCCTCCCGTAGCCTCCTGGAAATCTGGACAATGGCTCTCATACAATGCTCAAGTTCACGGTCATTATGACGCCCACTTCCCTGAATGCTCTCACTCATCAACTGCACCTCCTGGAGGTGCTGCTGCACCAGGGCAGTCAAGGCATCCTGGTGTTGCTCCATGCGGCTGAGTCTGCCATCAATTTCCCTCACATTGAGGAAGGGTCGGCGTTGTGGGCTAATTGGGGCCATGGGGCTGAATAGCAATGGGTTATCAGTGCTGTGGTCGGTGGTCTCCCCTGTGTCCACTCCACCGTCGCCTGCTATGCCTTGTGCACTGGACACATGTGCATGTGCATGTGGATGTAGAGGTGGTTGAGGTACAGCTGCAGCTGGGGCTGCCTGGGAGGGTGCAGCTTGTTCAACCTCTGGTGGCTGAATGGGTGCAACTTCTGCACTGGTGGTGGCTTAACAGGTGCAACTTCAGCAACGGTTGGTGGCTGAACTGGTGCAGCTTCTGCCACCGGTGGTGGCTGAACGGGTGCAGTGTCTGCAACCGGTCGTGGCTCAACTGTGGTAGTGGCAGTTGTGCCTGTTGAGGCTGTGGTGTCCTGGGTGGAGGTGGTGGTGATGGTCCGTTGGGTCCTGCGGTGTTGATGGCTGGTGCCCCTTGAGGTACTTGGATTGGCCTCTTCATTGTCAGATGATGTGCCTGAGGGAGTCAGAAATGCAGGTTGTCAGTGAACAGTGTGGATTGCTGATGCAGAGTTAGATCCATTATCTTGATTGTGCATGTGCTGTGTGCCTGTGCTGTGTCGGGGACATGGCGGGCTACATGGCATGGTGCACACGTGCTTGTGTCATGCGTACTGTGAGGGTGGATGTGGGGTGTCCGTACATGGTAGAGTGGTGTGCAAGAGATACTGTTGTGGTGTACTGACTATTGCTGGGTACGGTGTTAGGCGTCTCACCTTCACGCTTTGGGATGCTAGGTTGGGGAGGGGTGGCATGGATGGGGTCGCCATG
Organism: Ambystoma mexicanum; assembly: GCF_040938575.1. Lineage (NCBI taxonomy): Eukaryota > Metazoa > Chordata > Amphibia > Caudata > Ambystomatidae > Ambystoma > Ambystoma mexicanum. The sequence goes on from NC_090937.1 coordinate 310,901,864, forward strand.
TGCCTGCTGCCTGTAGCACTTACAGGGATAGGCGGGCATTTCTGCTCAAGGGTCGGGCTGGCTGGGAAGAGGGAGTCAAATGTTTCCTTTGTGTGTGACACTGGTCATTTGTGGGTGGAGAAGGGGCTTAGTACTTTGTGCCAGGGGAAGAATGGCAATCACACATGCATTTAGCTGTGTCAGGATGATGTGTGTCTGTCTGGAAGCAGAAGCATGTTCTTTTGGCAGTACAGGGAGCCTGTTCTGTTTTCTAGGTGTATTAGTGGTATGAGTTATGTTTTGGGGGTGTATGTTGGTGCATGCACCCAGGTTGTTGGTCTCTTACGCAGGGGCATGCATGGGTTTATTGGTGTTGTGGACGATGCACTTGACATTCACTTGACATTCATGTCATATGTTGCTACAGTAGTGGGTGCAGGGTGGACAGGGAGGTTGACATTACATTGGGTTACATGTACTCACAAGCCTCTTCAGGTGTCTTTGCTCCGGCCTCCCTAGCACTGACCCTTTCAATGGCCTTGAAGTGCAGCACACAGCTACATGTCTCCTCCAAGGGCAGCAGGCATATTGGGGAAGCGCTCCCACCACCTGTGGCCATGCCCTGTATGCGCTGGGCTGAGAGAAGGTTGCGCACCCTCAAGCGCAGGTCATCCCACCTTTTTTGGCACTGTGCGGGGGGTTGTGCCGACTGCAGAGACCTTCCGGGAAACCTCCTCCCAGATGTTCTTCTTACACAGCTGAGCCTGCCTGCCTTCGCTGGTCATTTGAGAAGAGCTCTGCAGCATGCTGGACAATGGTGTCCAATAACATGTTCAGCTCTGCCTCACTGAAGCGTGGCTTGCGCTTTTGGGTATTACAGACTCTTGATGACATGGTGCTTTCAGGATCTCAATGGATTGTGTTTCTATAATGGCTTCCGACTGATTTCCTGTTCCGGCGATCACTGTGTTTCTGGTCACATTATTTGCCGGACTGCTGTTACCGGTGTTGGTGGCCCCGGGACCATGTTGCTGGATTCGAGTCTCCGCCACCGAGGGCAACAGTGTTGGCATTTTTGGGGGGTTTTGATGGTGCTGCCGGCATGCCGGTACCGCCGTTTCTGACATGCCAGAATGCGCGTGCACGCCAACACATAATCTGCCGGAGATTCTGGCATCACGAGTTGCTGGACATGCCGGAATATCGCTTTTCTTACCGGTATACTTGAAATGACGCCCCATGTGTGCTGCGGTGCCCCCTCAGATCTCAGGAAGGTGGACAGCCGTATTCGCTCCCTCACAAATACTGCCATTGCTTCTGAAACACAAGGAAAATTGTGTGAGTTTCATAATTCTTATTGGTGGTTCATCTGATTTATCCGCATTAAACTGTTCACGTACTTGGCGTATATCGTAGAGCACGTTTCATTTACTTTTAGGATCACACCCTTCGGTTGCCCAAACATTTCTCCTGCCCTGCACTGAATCAGCCCTTCGACCCATTCTTCTTTAAAAAAACAGCACCTTTGATCTGTAACCTAGGTTCCCCTCATAAGAAGACTGGCTCTGCCCTGCACTATCCAGACAATGTGATGCAGACAATACTGTGAAAATCAGCGCATTTTTGTCCAAACTGGGTTTTCATGAAAGTCAGTCATTTGCACCTTTTTTATATGTATGTATAGGATCACTCAACTCTCTGTCCTTTGTTGTCAGTTCTACATAATTGCTGTCATACACTGTTGCATTAAATTCCACCCACTATACTTACACCTTGTGCCCCTGCATTGTTCCACGCACTCTACATAAAGCTAGGTGAACTAAACAACTTGATATCTCTGGTGGCATCTATTGAGACAGAAATAACCTTGGTGTGGCTGCTGCATAGGGAATCAATGAACAAATTAAAGTAGGGTCACTCAATTTCTCTCTCCCCACTGCCTGCATGTGGCAAAACCACATCTTTGCGTGATGATTCACATTGCTAGATTTATCTGGGATAACACTTGGGTTACAAATACCGCTCTTAATTCTTGCCATATAAACATTCATATTTGTTGATGCATTTTTACTATTAGTAATGTTATAAGATCCACCCTTTCGAGGAACAAAGAATGTAAAATATACCAAGAGAAAACAAAAGATGCAAAAAATAAGAACAAAATAAAACATATTCTGCCCGAGTTCATCTGTTTTTCCCTGATATCGTGTGGAAATTTCGAGTCACACAAATGGAGGTATGAAAGTTAAAATGTTGCTCCTCTTGTTATTCCCCCCTCTTCCTCGTCCTGCTGTTGGAGGGAGGTAATGGAACTCCTGTCCTTCAGGACATCCCTGAGGTGTATCAGTGTTTTTTGTCCGGAGACTTTGATGGCTCTGGGAGTAGTGTAGATCACTGTATAAGGTCCAATGAATTTAGGGTCTTTCCACTTTCATACACAGTTCCAAACAAACGCACAATCACATGAAAAGAGCTGTAGATGCTGACACTGTGATGACTTTTGTGGTGCTGGCGATGAATCGTATACCATTGGGTCATGACCATTGTGAGGGGGCCCAACTTTGCAAGAGATAAATCTGACAGATTGTGTTAGTTGCCTAAGGTACCTCTGGAATTATAACCCTAGAATTCCATTATAAGTGTGTGCATCAGGGGTTGTGCATGCAGGTGTGAGAGGAGTGTGCAGCCTCCTGCTTGTTATTATTTCATGAGGGGTGAGATGATGATCAGACCCTGGCTGATTGCACAGTGTGAAAAGATCAAGTGGAAAACAGTTAAGCCAGTTTTTACGCAGTCTGTCACACAGTTTTGCAAGCCTTTGTTTCAGCAACCCATTGAGGCGCTCTGCTTCCGTTGGTTTATGGATGGTAAATGAAGCACAATAATGTTTTATGCCTAACTAGCTGATACACCAGGCGTTGCACAGGATTTTATTTTCTTATGGGTACCAGTTGAAGTAAATATCTTAAGGCAGCTTTACGCTTTTCAGAAAGGCTCCATAAGAAAGGTGAAATGAAAAATTCACAAAGTATTTTGATTATTTCTCTTAGGCTTTTCAAATGAATGCATTTTCATGTTTCAACATCAACATTTCAACAACCTTATTGTGCAGTGATCCATGACAAGTTTAGGGATTTCGATATACATTTTTATCTCACCCCCACGCCCTCCTGTAAAACCAGATATTATATGAAGAGGCCTGGTATGTTATCATTAGAAATCCATTACTCATTTAGTGAATCATTAGTAATTAATTACTCATTTAGGGATTCATTTATCCATCATTTCATTCTGAGTAGTGTGTAAGAGGATTCAATTCAACACTACAGCTAAGTCAACGCCTAGTCTATAATACTGAATGAAAACCCTTATTGATATATCTTTATGTCCAGTTCATGCGTTCTGGATGACTACCCCTATATAACACCCCTCTCTTGGAATCCCCCTGACCCCACTGAGCCAAGAAGTAGTTCTGTTTTGCAAGTTAAAAGGTTTATTTGATAACTTAAACAATATATATTATATCACGCTTTATAATAAATTAATAATTGAATAGCACACTTAATCTGATATGACAAAGATCAACAACGGAGAATCTGGCACTAGCACACTTCTTATAATCACTAATGAGTTGACATGAAATGGATAAGGTAGCACACTGGTAAATAGGTACAGAAGTATAATGTGGTAGAGAATGCTTTATAGGGTTCAAGGAAATGCAAGGTTGAATGAATGAAATGCAGTATAGAAAAGACTCAATATGATTTCAACAAAACAATGTAATCACTTTTCTCTGGCTATTCACTCCCCCCCTCTTTATGCAATGCAAGGGAATGGGAGGAAAGCACGCAGTTCTCAGAAATGCAATCAATGTAATCAGTTCAATCCCCCCCAAGCTTACAGAAAACAGATAGGAGTTTTGAAAACACAGGCCCAAATGCTTTGATATGTGCTAGCAATGGATGAGAAATATGCTGGAAATGCTTTTTAATTCCCTTTCAGAGGTTCAGGGTGAGTGGTATCTAGTTAATATTAGTCCAGGCTCACACTAGCAATGAGGCAGGGATAGTTAGCAGGTTAAACGAATTTCTGGCAAATGGAAGGCAAGCAGCAGCAGTTTTTACATGTGAAGAAATTTGCAAATCGCGGTAAAATTCGCGGATGCGCCGAGCGCTATTACAGAGGAACCACAAGGACTATCTCTATCGTTTTGGGGTCCTAGGAAAGCCTAGGATCTCAGCTTCAAAATGAAAGTTACTGCAAGTCTCTAGCACAAACGGTTGCGGAGATATGAGCGATTTTGTGAAGGTCGTTTTTCAGATTTGAAATTTTAAAGTTCAAAAAGACAAGTGCAGCTTGCGACTAGAAAATGACAAGTGACAGCTTTACAAATGACAGGTGACAGTTAGGAGGCAGTTCTACTTAGATTAAATAGATTGAATTATATTATTTTAACTAAGAGATTGGTTCTGCACAGTTTTCTAGGTACTCACACTATATTCTTGAGTGAAATGGGCCTCGCCATGGATCTGGTCAGGGTTTTGGACTGGGCTCGGGTCTCTCTCTGGGCACAGCACTGCTTTCTCTCTGGGTACAGCACTGCTTTCTCCCTCTGGTCTGGTCTCTAGTTCTGGATAGATTGAAGTCTCTAGTTTGGCTCTCTGGAGGTTTGATGGAGGTAAAGTCTGGATCTCTGGATGTTGTATGGTCCGGCAGAGCGCGTTGCAGCAAATGGAATTGAAGGTCCCTATCTGTCCTGTCTGTCTGCTTTTATGTGTTTAGAATGTGGGTGTGTTCTAGCATCACTGACCCTACCTCTCTCTCAGCTTCTAATTGGTCAAACTTCCATTTATCATTTGATTGGGGAATGAACTGTGAGTCAGAGGGATGTCATTTTATGGCTTGCAGATAGGACACTCCTCTGTCAGATTGCACATATTCTATATTTGATAATAAAAGACATATTTCGCAGTTACACAGTTGCTTGAAATTACATATACATGGTGTGGCTGAATTTAGCCATGTCTCTGTCCAAATCTGCTGTTTCTAAGAGCTTGCATTCAGAAATGGCACATATTTCACTTTTTAACTGATTTTTCAATTTCTGACATTGACCCAACTTTACATACATGTGTGCAGGGAGTAGGGACATTAACTGATGAAGTTTCAGATTTTTAACATGCACACATTTAGAGTAATATCCACTTTTCCGCTGACACCCCCCTGAACACGCCACCGGGTCGAAAAACCTCTTAAACTGTGGGCAGAAAAATCACAAGAATTATGGTATCATTTATAAAATTTTCACATGTCCGCACCATGAGTTATTAATCTTTTTCTAAACAATATTCTGGCTACAAAGGGGTGTGGTTTTCTCTCAGCACAAGGTAGAAATACTGGTTCATCCAGTTCTGCCAAGCCAGCTTGCTCTCACAGGCAGTGCCCCTCCCAGCTCCTGCCAAGAGGAAGCTACATTTTACGACTGCGGTAATAAAAACCTTTGCCTGAGTGAAGAGGGCTTTGTTCACTCTCCTGCAGAGCACAGGTAATTCAATTATCAGATAGATGGCATATCCTTAGTGTGGGCAGCAAAAGGAAGGTTGGCCTGGGAACACAGTGGTGACTCAAGTTTCACTCCTGATGGGGGTAGTTGCCAGGCAAATTGGAATCTCTTTAAGCTGTCATTTCTGTTCCCCAGTTTCTGCATTCAAATAAAACTAAACATTTTTACATATGCAGCTAGAATGCTGATTCTAAGTGCAAAACTATGACATTTCAACAGTTGCAACCTATGTGACACTCAAAAGTAGGTCACTCAGTCAATTTAAACATTTAGATTTTTTTTAGTGTCTTTCAGTCCAAATTTACTTAAACTGCTGAAATCCACAGTGCAGCCAGTCTTGTTATAAACCTTCAAGTCACTTCAGAACATAACTTTACATTGGATCCACCTCTCAGTAAGTCTTTCTTTGGCCTGTTTTGGGTTCATTTATTCAGTTTTGCAAAAAGTAAAATCTGGTGTTGTTTTAAAATGCCGGCTTTTGGATAGTGGTGAGTACTGGTACTGCACCCCTTTTTGGGATTTAAGAAAATGAATTCCCAACAGTTATGGGTTTGCTTTTGGCAATCAGCATTGCCATTCCCAATGGTTTCAGACTACTGTGTGGGTAGTCCAATGGTGGTTTTAGGCAGTGTCCTTCTGTGCCCATAACATCGGCAAAAATGAGTGGCAGCCTATTCTTCATGCATTTCCCTGTGCATTTTCTGGGAAGCTCTGGCCATCATGAGGTTTTCCATGTCAGTACTGCACAGTTTTGAGGTAGGGCTCGGATGCATGGGTAAATAAATCCCACAAGCCCCCCTCTCGCGATGGCCATTCTATTTCACGAATGGGACTCGCAAGACCTGGGATGTTTCCTCATCTTCTTCCAATAGATGGCACAGTTCAGCATCTTCTTCTCCATCCGGTACTGATCGATCGGTTCTCCTCGCCGGTCCTGATGGGAAGATTGGGCGGTACCCCGGGCCCATTGGATCTTCGTTCCTGGTCTCCGGATCGCCCTCCTTGGCCCGTCTTCAGGTTTTCTTTCTCCTAGGACGACAAAGGAAGAGCGGCAATACCTACTCATAGACGTTTTTCCACCACTGTTGAGATAGTGGGCAGCATATGCATTTCATCATAATGAAACATTACATTCTTATTTTGAAAAAAGAACAGTATAACTAAGAGACAGTTTCATGCAAATCACAATATTTTAGAGACTAGATGTGATATGTTTTATGGTTGGAACTGAATTAGTCTGAGACAGTACCCGCTAGGATTCCAGAGGATTCCTCCAGTTGTTGCAGAGCGTGCCTGGGATGGCAACATTTCAACTGGTTTATGTGGACCCACTTGTCTTCCCCCGCTGCCAAAGGAACTTTGGGGATGCGGATCTTGTAGGCCACAGGGGAGATTTTGTCTATGATTTCAAAGGGTCCCTTCCATGTAGGCAAAAATTTGCGCTGCGTGGCCTGGTTCCTTTGGAAGTTGTATAGATAAACCTGGTCCCCCACCTGATATTCCTTCCTGGAAGTTTTCAGATCATAGTGGGTCTTCATGCTATCAGCTGATCTTTCTAGATTCCGCTGAGCATAAGCAAAAGCATGTTGGAGGTGTTTCCTTAAATTCTCTACATACTCATGAGTAGTGGAGGCATTTATCAGTGTCTGCTCTTGGGTCCTGTAGAGCAAATGCTGAGGAAGCACCATCTTGCGCCCAGTCATCAACTCAAATGGTGACATTTTGGTTGCAGATGAAGGGGTAGATCTGATAGCCATTAGGACCAGAGGTAATCGGATATCCCAACTTGGCCCAGAATCTGCCACACACTTCTTTAATATGCTCACAATTGTCCGGTTATATCTCTCTACTGCCCCAGAAGAAGCTGGCCGATAAGCAATATGCAACTTCCTTTTGACCCCCAGTATCTCCCACATCTTTGTCATTACTTCACTGGTGAAGTGGCTACCTCTGTCTGACTCAATCCTTTGAGGTAGACCAAAACGGGAAAAGATGTGGTTAATCATCAAGGCAGCTGCAGTTTCTGCCTTGCAATTTGGGGCTGGGAGACATTCCACCCACTTGGTAAACAAGCATGTCACAGTCAACATGTACTTATTCCCCCTAGCCGAGCGAATCACAGGGCCTACAAAGTCGATTTGTAAATCTGACCATGGCAGTGTCATTCCCCTCTTTTGTAAAGGCGCCCGGTGTGTGAGGGATGTCGGCTGAAATTGTGCACACACAAGACAACCCTTCAAATATTGGTTGAGGTCCTGCCCCATGTGTGGCCAGTATGCAACCTCTCTTAAGATTTCCAATGTTGTGTGAAACCCCCTATGACCGGCGGTGGCCGCATCATGGGCGTGACTTAACATCAGGCTTCGGAATGAGGTAGGAACCACCCACTGGTCGTGGCCAGCTTTGGATTTCCTTACCAACAAACCGTCTTGGATCCGGAACATTTTTGGACATTTCATCAACACTCTTAGGTCCTCTTTCCCAATGTAATCAGTATCCGTCAGGGGAAAGTTCTCAGGGTCCTCAAGGTGCTGGTAAAATTTACCAATTATTGGATCCCCCTTCTGAGCAGTAATCAAATCAGCATCAGGGGTCTCCTTACTCCATTGTGCAATTGAAAGGTCGTTGTGAGCATTTGTCTGGGACCTAGTGATAGCAGTGACCTGGATTTCCCCCAACAGGGACTCAATCTCAATTAGATCCCCTTGGATGGCCCCGGTTTTGGCCAGCTGATCAGCTAAGTCATTTCCAGTTTTGTCTGGTCCCTCTACTTTGGAATGACCCTTGATCTTCTTCCAATAGATGGTCATCCCATTCGATGTGACCAGATCATCAATGTTTTGGATCAACTTCCCATGTTTCAAGGGTTTGTTGTTAGCACATAACATGCCTCTGGTTTTCCAATTAACCAGGTGCTCCACGAACCCGTTCCGTACATAATCCGAATCTGTGATTATGACCAGTTTGTGGAGTTGATGCTGGACAGCAGTGAGGATGGCCTGATGCACAGCCATCAATTCTGCCACCTGACTACTTCGGGGACCAATTTTGTATCCAGCGGAGGGTTCTGGGGACTCATTCACCCATGCATTCCCTGCGCCAGCCACCAGTTCTTTCTCCCCGTCGTTGTCAACATGGTAAGAGCATCCATCCACATAGACAGTGGGCATTCCCTCACACTGGTCTTCTTCAAAGACTTTGTGTGGGGAATTAAGGTATGCCTCCATGTTGTCCTTTATTTTTAGACTCTCGTCCTCGAGACAGTTTTCTCTGGCACAATCATGCAAGTCAGCCAGACCTTGCGCGAGGGGACTCTTCTTGTTTTGGCCATATCTGACTTCCACAGGAAAGCCTTGCATTGCCAGAATCCAGGAAGTAATTCGGGAATTACTCACATTTCCGGCCCGGATTCTGTCACTTTGGAGATATTGCAGAGGCTGGTGTGGAGTCTCCACTATGATGTGTTCCCCCTGGATAAACGGGCGGTAATTCTTCAATGCCCACACCGTTGCCAGGAGTGCCTTCTCACAATCGTTGAATTTCTCCTCCACAGAGGATAAAGTTTTGCTCGCATAGGAGATTACTTTATTGACCTTGTCATGCTTTTGATATAATACTGCCGTCAAGCACGCATTAGAGAACCCTGTCTCCAGGAAGAACTCCTTGTTTCTGACCGGGTAAGCTAGGCAAGGCGCTTGTGAGAGGCTTCTTTTGAGTTGTTTTACTGCCTCGGCTTGTTCTGGACCCCATTCCCACTTGACCCCCCCCTTCAGGAGATGAATCAGGGGTCTGGTGATCTCTGCTTAGCCCTCAATGAACTTTCTGCTGTAATTAGTCAGTCCAAGGAGGCTCCTTAGTTCCCGCAGCGTTGTGGGGTCTTTCAGTTTCTGAAGTGCTTCCACTTTCTTTTCCTGGGGACAAAGACCCTGAGGAGTAATCTCATGCCCCAAGAAGTTAACACGGGTTTTACACCACTGTGCTTTCTGAAAGGAAAGTTTTGCTCCGGCGGCCCTCAACTGTGTCAGAACATAACGGATCTCCGCTATATGTTCCTCCACAGATGAACTTTTGATGAGGACATCATCTACATAAGCCAGGTTACCCCTTGCACCCAAGTCAGGCATGGCCTTGTGTATAAAAATGTTGAATTCATTGCCGGAGTTGAGGTATCCGAAGGGAGTCCGGGTCCAGGTGTACTGCTGGCCCCCAAAGGTAAAAGCCAGCTTGTATTGGTCCTCCCTACTGACAGGCACAGTCCAGTATCCATTGGTCAGGTCTATTGCAGTGAATACCTGTGACCCCTGGATCTGGGCCAGCCCTTGGTCAATGTAGGGCAGAGGCCATCGGGAAGTATGGACCCGTTTGTTGAGCTCCCTGAGGTCGGCGCAGAGTCTCCACTGGCCGTTCGGCTTCAATATTCCCAGCACCGGATTATTGAAGGTGCTGTGGACTGGACGGATTATTCCCCGGGACTCAAGGTTCTTAATTATTTCGGTAAGGGACTCCATTGATGCGAGAGGCAAGCGATATTGCTTCACAAACACAGGAGTCATGCCAGGGTCCGTGGGGATTGTTGTTGTGTGGATGTCAGTGCGACCACAGTCATATGAGTCTACCGCAAAGAGATCTTGGAAATCCAAGAAAACTTGTTTCAACTTTTGCTTTTGTTCCAGAGTCACACAGGCATCAGCTAGGTTGACTCTCTCTTCCACCATCTGCCTGAAGCCTGGAAAGACTTCTGGTTTGGCTATTTCAGCGGCCTCCTCCAGCTGGGTGGAGAAGTCCCTGGTCAGAGTGCTGATTTGGACTGGAGGCTTCAGGTGGGAAAGGCAGCCCTCATGGACTTGGAAAATCACCTCATCCCTCCTGAAGTCACAAGTCACATCTTCCTTACCATAAGGGCAAGAAGTGTACACCAGGAAGTTCCCCCCATGCCGGGTAAAAATCCTGTCTGGTGTTGTATTGTCATCACTGTCACTGTCAAAACAGTCCTTGGGGATTGGTCCTAACAGTTCATTACCAAGATCAATGGAGAAATGTCGGTCATCAACCGCCATTCCAATAATGGTGCCTGCGGCTAGAGTAATACTCTTTAAGTCGCTGTTATCCACCTCTATTAGAATGGTGTCATGTTCTATGTTGACTAATGGTGTTGGGTTTACCCCCAACCCTTGCTGTTGGAGAGAAGCATTTAGATGTATGTAAGCATCAGGGTTTTTCAACTCTTGTCCCCTTTTAACTTTCACTTCCAGGGAGAATTGTCGGGTCCTTTCTGGGATGGTGACTTCCTCTTTAACCTGAATTTCAACTGCATAAGGTAGCAATTGAGCTGACCTACATGCTTTTTCTGGATCATCAAAGCCCATGGGATTATCCGCTAATCGGGACCAAGCTTTGAAGTTTATTAGGTCCAAACTAATGGCAAAGCGATTGAGAATGTCACTGCCTAAGTAAAAGGCGGCAGTGACGTCTCGCACGACCCAACAATTATGGACTATGCTCTTGTTGCCAATGGAGATTTTGAGCATACACCTGCTTGGCAGGAGATGTTTTGAATTGGGTGCTTCCAGGTCCATTTCCCATTTGTCTATCAGTTTGAAGGTGGGAATGGCTGGATCTTTTGGGAGTTGGCAAAACATGGCTTCGCTGATGAAGCTCTTACCGTTGTTCACACACACTCGAGCGAGAACAGAGTCCTTCCCATCATTTAACTGAACAGGGATGAACAACTGCTCTCCAATTTGCTGAATATTAGCCAGGCTCTGAGCTGATTTCACATCTTTCTGGACTATAGGAGTGGGAGTTTCAGATTGTGGATTGGTATAGAATTTCAAAGTGTTTCCTTCCAGCGTGGAATACCACTTTAGACTGGAAGGAAGGTTGATTTTCAGAAATAGAGAGGACCCCCCATCACCAGTCTGTTGTCCTACTGCTATTACTGTCACGTCTGGAATTTGGTTATTCTGGAAGTGAAATTCTACTTGGTCAGATTTTTGTTCAACCATGTGGCAGGTGCCGTTTAAACTAACATGGTTGACACTCTGTTTTAATTTTATTGGTCGGCTAGTCTGGGTCCAGAGGACCTTGTTTACACAATCTATTAGGGGTGACAACCTTCTCAGGAGGTCATTCCCTAGTAAACAAGGGGTGCCCTCCGGGGTCACAACTATGACCGGGTGTTTCAGCTTGTGTCGCCCAATTTTAATGTCCAAGTCTGCAGTCCCCTCAACGGGAATTTCCTTCCCGTCAAAGTTCTGTAGTTGTCCAGGAAGAGAGGTGAGAGGAATTTGGTAATCCTCTCCCCTTCCTGCATTCAGTTCATCAAAGGCCCTTCTGGACAGAAGGGTAGCTTGAGATCCAGTGTCCACCAGTGCCGAGATTGTACCCTGCCCCTGTACTTGTACCGGGGCATAATATCTTCCCTCCTTCTCCTCAAGGGGGCACAGATAATGCACATTTTTGGACAACTGGTGGGCTAACTTTCTGGTTTTGGACATTGCTAGCGAAGAGATTTGGGGAGAATTCTGTGGAGAGCCTTGGGAATCTGAAAGAAAAATTTGGCAACTGGAGATCAGAGCCATTGTGGGTTCCCCTGGCTCCGGTTCTGGGCCGCCCCCCCCCTTTTTGGAGGCAGTCACCAGGATGGGTTTGAACCAGGGGATTTTCTTGCTGTTGGTTCTGGGATGAGATGGTGGGCGGCGGTAGCTCAGTCTCCACATCTCCCCAGTCTGGATTTGCATCCCTAGGGACCCATTTTTCTTTGGGAGGAGTTCCCCCCTCTCTGAAGGAGAAGATCCTTTTCCCAGGATCCTCTGAGGATCCCTCTCCCTCAAATTGGAAGACCTGTACCTCCTCCTCAAACTGAGTCTGTTTGGGTCTTTTGTTTCTCCTACCCCCCCTCTGCTCCTTAGGAGGCAGACTTTCAGGGGCAAGAGATTTTGTTTCCGGTTCCTGGGTTTCCAGGGGCTGTTTACAAGTGAGGAAGGAAGCTTCCTCCAAGGCTTTACACCCCCCTTCCCTTTGTGCCTCCTCCCTGGGAACCGGTGTGTTATCGGGGTGCTGCCCCCGTCATTGTTCTGGAGCACCAGGTCCAGAGTTGGGTGCGTTCTGCACCGGCATGCCGATCTGAGGGTTCTGCTGAGCCCTCAGTATGTGACCCAGATCCCGCGCCATGTTTTGAACCTGGCGCTCTAACTGGGAAACCCGCTCAGGCTGATACGGGGCCCTGTTTTCTCCCCTGGGCTGATCCCGGGAAGGGTAGCTGTCCCTCCTCTGGTAATACCCCGGGTTGGGAAGATTTGGGTACCCCTCCACCCTTGGCCTCCCCTCTCCCGGATTCAGTGGTCTGGGCTCAGGGAATTGGGGAAAGAAGGATGGATGGTTTTGGGGCTGAAAGTCGGGTGGATATCTGGGGAAAAAGTTCTGCCCAGGGTTTGGTAAATTTCTGCCCTCCTGTGGGAAGTTTGGTGGGAAGTTCCCTGGGTTAGGTGCTTGGCTGGATCCCCCCCTTGGGCTGGAGGAGTCCACACATAACCCAGGATGGGTCTGTTTCCCTTGTAACGGGGACTTACATAATCAGGAGAGCGAGGGACCCCATTTGTGGGGCTGCCTCCTTGGCTCCCTGCCTGTGACTGACCCGAGGACCTTCTGGGCCTAGCATTATTAGGTGCAGGTAGGTTTTTAGGCCCCCCCATCTCCAAATCCAAAACGGGGGTGACCTTTACCTCTGCCACCTTGGCAGCAGCAGGGGTGCTGTTGGCTTTGGGGGTTTTCTGGGCATTACTTTTGCTATCTACCGGTTTCTGCACCTCATAGATCCGGGTAGCCTGTTCAATGACCCAGTCTAAAGATCTTTTCTCGTGAAAATCCCTCACGAGCTGGGTCATGATATATTTGGGCAAGGCATGGAAAAACGTATTTATAAATTCCCTGCTATCCGTGCGCACCCTTCTTGTGGTCTGTGCAAAAGCACGCTTTAACTCCTGCACAAATTCTTGTGGGGCCTGATCCTCCCCACATTGCAAATTGTAGGCTGCCTTGCGAGCCTCTTGAGGATTTCTGTGAACAGAAAAATGTTTCAGGATGGCCGCCTTATATGTGGACCATCTTAAATGATTTTGGTCCTCCAGCCCCGCAAAGAAACTGGAGTATTCCGGGGAGAATGTCCACTTTACATATTGAATACAGCTTTGGCTGTCCTTCAAATGGAAAGTCTCCATCATTTGTTCAAACAACTCTAAGTGCTCCCAAGCAGAATACTTAGCGTTCTTATGGTAAGGCGTGATGACGCTCCTGATCGCCTTAATCTGCTTTAAGGGGTCCTTAAGCAAGGCCCTTTTTGCCTTATTGGCCTTTTTGGTTCGGGTAACCCTTGTCCATTCTTCCTCGGACTCAGAGGCACTGCTCCCAGAGGTTCCCGTCTGTTCTTCCAGGTTTTCCCAGATTCTGCGAGCCTGGGAATGGCTGGCAGAATGTGGGGACCTGGTCTCCTGTGTCCTGCGCAGTTCAGAGGAGTCTTCAGATTCCTCCTTGCTGCCAGGATTTGATGGGTACCCCCTCCACTGACCTAACTGGGCAGAGGTTTTCAGGATGCCCTTAATGGGCCTACTCTCCTGGGGTTCCCCATTGAACTGTACTGTACTTGGGTGCCCATACCCGGATGCCCACCCCTCCATTCCTGAGTGGTACTGGCCTATGAGCCCCATACTCTTAGCTGGATAGTAATCTGACATCCCTGCGGCCCTGTGCTCATGTGCGCCAGGGGACATGGGGGTGGTAGAGTCCAGGGACTGGGGGAGATGAAGGCCCCTGGGGTTATGGCTCCTGCGGTTATGGTCAGGAGTCTCTCTTTCCCAGCGGACCTCATCTCTATCCGCCCCTGCTCCCTGTTGCAATGCAAGAGCCTGCATTTGTGCTTTCAGTTCCTCTGTTAAGGCCTTACTCGACTCTATCAGTTTCTCCTGCATCGCTACCTGTTGCTGGAGCCTCTCATTGTGCTGGCAGAGAGCCTCATTTTCCCTCTGTACTTCCTGGTTGGTCCTGGAGAACTGGGCCAGTCTTTGCTGCAGGAGGGTTACCTCCTGAGCTGTGTCCCTATTGGCCTGCTCCTTTCTTGCTAGAGCATCCTCCACCCTCCTGGTGTGCTCTAGCAAGTTCTGGTGTTCTTTTTGGAGGTCACCCAGTCCCTGGTGGGCCAGGTGATTTTCTTCCATTTTTCTTTTTAAATGGCAGACTTCCTGGCCTAAGGTATCCCTTTCCTGACTAAGAGCCTGCATCTGTGCCGCCAGGTCGTCCCTTTGCCTTTGGAAGGCACCAGCATTCTGGCGCTCCTGATCAAACTCTGCCTGGGTATCCAGGTCTTTCAGAATTAGTTTGTTGCTCTCTGCCTTCACTCTATCTAGGTGGCCTTGCAGGGTGACTACCTGCTCAGCACATACCCTGTTGAAGTCCAGTTGTTGCTCCAGCTTTTTCTGGTTTTGCAGTAGGGAGTCCAAACCTTCTTGGTATTCCTTCTGCAAGGCCAGAAATCTGGTATCCTGTTCTACCTTTTCCTGTTGCAGCACATCCATATCCTTCTTTATTTTAATGATGTGCTGCCTACGATCATCTTCTGACTCCTGGCTCCTCTGCAGCCTCTGCTCAGAAGAGACCAGGTCAGATTGGGCCTTCTGTAATGCCATCTGTTGCCTATTTGCCAGATTTTGGCTTTCAGCACATCTATCCTGCATGTCTCCCATATATAGGTACAGGTATGCTGCTATCCTGGCAATCTTCTTGTGTTCCTCTTTGGCTTTATGAGCCATATATAGTTCACTCAGGGCCACATGTAAGGGACCCTGATCTCTATATATATCTGACCCTGTTTCAGTGACCTGTTGTGTGATGGCCTGCAACCACACATCCTGGCCCTGTTCGGTCCATTCACCTCTCACAAATAGCTTATGCAAGAGGTGCTCTCTGGCTATTTTCATGTCTACTAAGGTCGTCATTCTAGAGATTGGTCTCTGTCCTGACTTACAGAAGTTTGTATTTTATTTTTGCAGAACAGAACTTTTCTTGGAGTGTCCCTTTTGAGGAATGCTTCACAGCGTAATGCAGCGTGGTGATCCGACCGGATGTATGTATCCCGTCAGTTAGCACACTGTATTAAGCTGCACAAGTGGTAAATCTAACCCAACATCCCGGACGAGCCCCCAATTTGTAAGAGGATTCAATTCAACACTACAGCTAAGTCAACGCCTAGTCTATAATACTGAATGAAAACCCTTATTGATATATCTTTATGTCCAGTTCATGCGTTCTGGATGACTACCCCTATATAACACCCCTCTCTTGGAATCCCCCTGACCCCACTGAGCCAAGAAGTAGTTCTGTTTTGCAAGTTAAAAGGTTTATTTGATAACTTAAACAATATATATTATATCACGCTTTATAATAAATTAATAATTGAATAGCACACTTAATCTGATATGACAAAGATCAACAACGGAGAATCTGGCACTAGCACACTTCTTATAATCACTAATGAGTTGACATGAAATGGATAAGGTAGCACACTGGTAAATAGGTACAGAAGTATAATGTGGTAGAGAATGCTTTATAGGGTTCAAGGAAATGCAAGGTTGAATGAATGAAATGCAGTATAGAAAAGACTCAATATGATTTCAACAAAACAATGTAATCACTTTTCTCTGGCTATTCACTCCCCCCCTCTTTATGCAATGCAAGGGAATGGGAGGAAAGCACGCAGTTCTCAGAAATGCAATCAATGTAATCAGTTCAATCCCCCCCAAGCTTACAGAAAACAGATAGGAGTTTTGAAAACACAGGCCCAAATGCTTTGATATGTGCTAGCAATGGATGAGAAATATGCTGGAAATGCTTTTTAATTCCCTTTCAGAGGTTCAGGGTGAGTGGTATCTAGTTAATATTAGTCCAGGCTCACACTAGCAATGAGGCAGGGATAGTTAGCAGGTTAAACGAATTTCTGGCAAATGGAAGGCAAGCAGCAGCAGTTTTTACATGTGAAGAAATTTGCAAATCGCGGTAAAATTCGCGGATGCGCCGAGCGCTATTACAGAGGAACCACAAGGACTATCTCTATCGTTTTGGGGTCCTAGGAAAGCCTAGGATCTCAGCTTCAAAATGAAAGTTACTGCAAGTCTCTAGCACAAACGGTTGCGGAGATATGAGCGATTTCGTGAAGGTCGTTTTTCAGATTTGAAATTTTAAAGTTCAAAAAGACAAGTGCAGCTTGCGACTAGAAAATGACAAGTGACAGCTTTACAAATGACAGGAGACAGTTAGGAGGCAGTTCTACTTAGATTAAATAGATTGAATTATATTATTTTAACTAAGAGATTGGTTCTGCACAGTTTTCTAGGTACTCACACTATATTCTTGAGTGAAATGGGCCTCGCCATGGATCTGGTCAGGGTTTTGGACTGGGCTCGGGTCTCTCTCTGGGCACAGCACTGCTTTCTCTCTGGGTACAGCACTGCTTTCTCCCTCTGGTCTGGTCTCTAGTTCTGGATAGATTGAAGTCTCTAGTTTGGCTCTCTGGAGGTTTGATGGAGGTAAAGTCTGGATCTCTGGATGTTGTATGGTCCGGCAGAGCGCGTTGCAGCAAATGGAATTGAAGGTCCCTATCTGTCCTGTCTGTCTGCTTTTATGTGTTTAGAATGTGGGTGTGTTCTAGCATCACTGACCCTACCTCTCTCTCAGCTTCTAATTGGTCAAACTTCCATTTATCATTTGATTGGGGAATGAACTGTGAGTCAGAGGGATGTCATTTTATGGCTTGCAGATAGGACACTCCTCTGTCAGATTGCACATATTCTATATTTGATAATAAAAGACATATTTCGCAGTTACACAGTTGCTTGAAATTACATATACATGGTGTGGCTGAATTTAGCCATGTCTCTGTCCAAATCTGCTGTTTCTAAGAGCTTGCATTCAGAAATGGCACATATTTCACTTTTTAACTGATTTTTCAATTTCTGACATTGACCCAACTTTACATACATGTGTGCAGGGAGTAGGGACATTAACTGATGAAGTTTCAGATTTTTAACATGCACACATTTAGAGTAATATCCACTTTTCCGCTGACACCCCCCTGAACACGCCACCGGGTCGAAAAACCTCTTAAACTGTGGGCAGAAAAATCACAAGAATTATGGTATCATTTATAAAATTTTCACATGTCCGCACCATGAGTTATTAATCTTTTTCTAAACAATATTCTGGCTACAAAGGGGTGTGGTTTTCTCTCAGCACAAGGTAGAAATACTGGTTCATCCAGTTCTGCCAAGCCAGCTTGCTCTCACAGGCAGTGCCCCTCCCAGCTCCTGCCAAGAGGAAGCTACATTTTACGACTGCGGTAATAAAAACCTTTGCCTGAGTGAAGAGGGCTTTGTTCACTCTCCTGCAGAGCACAGGTAATTCAATTATCAGATAGATGGCATATCCTTAGTGTGGGCAGCAAAAGGAAGGTTGGCCTGGGAACACAGTGGTGACTCAAGTTTCACTCCTGATGGGGGTAGTTGCCAGGCAAATTGGAATCTCTTTAAGCTGTCATTTCTGTTCCCCAGTTTCTGCATTCAAATAAAACTAAACATTTTTACATATGCAGCTAGAATGCTGATTCTAAGTGCAAAACTATGACATTTCAACAGTTGCAACCTATGTGACACTCAAAAGTAGGTCACTCAGTCAATTTAAACATTTAGATTTTTTTTTAGTGTCTTTCAGTCCAAATTTACTTAAACTGCTGAAATCCACAGCGCAGCCAGTCTTGTTATAAACCTTCAAGTCACTTCAGAACATAACTTTACATTGGATCCACCTCTCAGTAAGTCTTTCTTTGGCCTGTTTTGGGTTCATTTATTCAGTTTTGCAAAAAGTAAAATCTGGTGTTGTTTTAAAATGCCGGCTTTTGGATAGTGGTGAGTACTGGTACTGCACCCCTTTTTGGGATTTAAGAAAATGAATTCCCAACAGTTATGGGTTTGCTTTTGGCAATCAGCATTGCCATTCCCAATGGTTTCAGACTACTGTGTGGGTAGTCCAATGGTGGTTTTAGGCAGTGTCCTTCTGTGCCCATAACATCGGCAAAAATGAGTGGCAGCCTATTCTTCATGCATTTCCCTGTGCATTTTCTGGGAAGCTCTGGCCATCATGAGGTTTTCCATGTCAGTACTGCACAGTTTTGAGGTAGGGCTCGGATGCATGGGTAAATACATCCCACAAGTGACATTAACTATCCAAATTATTCGGCCATTTGATTTGCTAGAGAAAGAAGCCTGTTATATTAAGTGCCTTGTACAGACATGTTTAGATAGACATATGTTATTATGTATTATGTATGCAATTAGATACGCATGGGTGCGTACTTAGAAGTATGTATTGAGCCATGGTATAGCGCTTGCTTTGTGAGAGAATAAACGCTAGAATGCATGAGGCCTGTGGCTCCCAAGCCATTCTGAAGAGACACACAGAGCATCTCCACATTGGGTTCCGCAGACATTGTTTTGAGTTACACTGTGAGCGATTGGAATGTGTAAACAGTTTCTTGGCAGACAGAGATATGACAGTGACTCTTGCCCGAGTAGAGAACGAAGAAGCTGGCTTTATCATCAGGCCCTGGTTCGCTCACAGACAGAAAGGTGGGGGCATGTAGGGAGTGAGTGCTTTGCACAGAGACAGGCACAGAGACACAGATAGAGGGATTTCAGTGAATGGCGTGAATCAGAGAAATGGGAGGATGGTATGGTTTTGTAACACACACAGACAGGAGAAGGCCATAACAGACATGATATGATGTACAATGTCACCATGACAGAACACACTGGGATAGAACAGAACAAGACATGCCTACACAGACTTTCAGGCGCTTGGCTAGAGAAATGCTTGTTTGACAGAAAGAAAGTGAATCTTAGCTAAGAGAGACATATAACCATGGAGAAAGAGTGACGTGAATTGACACATTCAGGCCGATTCATGGAATTAATGTGTGTGGAAAATCGCAGCGCAAGCGTGAAAATCGCAGCGCAAGCGGGAAAATCGCAGAGCAAGTATGCCAAAGCCACGCACATCAATTCATGGACGTCCGTGCGCGTGTAAATCCTGGGATGTGCGCTAAAATCGTGGGTGGCGCACGCGGGCGCACAAGTCATCAAACGGCCATCATGACTGCAAGCTCCTCAGTCCGCAGGCACATATACATGCCCAGAACACCTGCAGAAAGGCAGGCTGCCGTCCAGGACTTTTACAGGGTGGCACACTACCCCAAAGTGCTTGGTGCCATTGATTGCACCCATGTGGCTCTACGTCCACCCAGGGAAACTGAGTACATCTATAGAAACCGCAAGCACTGGTATTCCATCAACGTGCAGGTAGTATCTGATGCCAAGGGAATCATCACCTCAGTTTATGCCAAATATCCAGGGTCCATCCATGATAGTTTCATTTTCAGAATGTCACACCTAAACCGGGACCTAGAAGCTGGGCGGCATGGCAATACATGGCTGCTTGGTGAGTATAAATGCCTCTGCACATGCATGTCAGATACTGAGTAATGTCACAACCCCACTAATGATACCCATCGTCACCTCCCCAGGGGACAGTGCCTACCCTCTGAGCACCCACATGATGACGCCAATTCAGAACCCCACCACACCACCTGAGGTAAAATACAACACAGCCCATATTGCAACCCGGGGCATAGTGGAGTGCACATTCGGAGTGCTCAAGTCACGCTTTCGCTCCTTTGACCGCTCTGATGGGCAGCTGCTATATGTGCCCCCAGTAGTGTGCAGGATCATAGTGGCAGCATGTGTCCTGCACAACGTTGCAACCCGCTGGGGCCTGCCAGTGGACATGGTGGTGCCCCCACATCCCCAACCACATGCACGGCTGCTGCGCATGGAAGGTGAAAGGGCACGTGGTGAGGCAGCCCGAACACAGCTGGTGGCTAATTACTTCACCTACAATCCTTCCCCTGTCGAGTGCACACAGCCCTGGCACATACTAGCTGACAATCAATGATGATGACATAAGGGACAGTCAACTGTCACAACCATACCAGCCTGAGATTGGTACCTGGAAGTGTCACATTGTGTGCATCCCTTCCTACTTAAAGACAACCAATGCTGTGTGACAAAAAAACATATTCATGCTGCATGAATGACTACCCCCTTGAAAAATACAACATGAAAATAGTGCCATGTCACCCAACCCCTCCCCATCTAAGCTACCCAACACACCATGGCATGTTGTGCAATGTGAAAGCAACAAAATGAATGCACAACACATGACACAAGTGTCACAAAGTGCACTGTTCTAAATGTAAACAGGCCACAGACAATATGCTCCCAGTAATCAATAAGAAAAAGCACACATGAACAAATACTTACCAGCAACACAGAACAGCAACACAGGATGAAACAGTGTCAAAATACGACAGTAAGGCAGCACATCGACCCCTTCCAACTGCAGAGTGTTGCTGTCAGGCAAATGTGTTAGTGTACTGCATACAACATGAACTGCATCTGCAAAAGAGACGGCCTTGTGAAGACATGAAGAAGGTACATGTGAATAAGGAGAAAGTCATGGATGCACAAGCACATATCAATACACCATGCAGTGTTGAATCCAACAACAATCCCCACTAGGGATGTACGCACAGTTTTGACTACAGACTGCCTACACAGCTCATGGGAGCCCAATGTCACTGTGCAAGTTACTGTCACTTGGCCACACCCTTTGCTAGCCCATGGAAAGGGGAAGCAGGAGGGGTGTGTGTGTCAGGAACCCAAGCATCTAACCCAAAGACAGGACAAGCCTGCATCTGCCCAGCTGGAATACACAGTGGATGCCCACGGGAGCCACACAAGGCAACACACTGTTAAAAAAAAATAAGAAAAAAAAGAAAAATAAAATGCCCAGGTGTGGACCTGCGGGCGTGGGGGGGGGGGGCACCCAGGAGGTTCGAGGACTGGGTGCACACCAACACCCACATGCATGGATGTTGCAAAAAAAAATACCTCCATGGGCTCATGGCCTGCATGGCTACGCTATTGTGGGAGAACTGCTGTTGCTCTCTTCACCCTCTGCTGCTACATCAGGAGGTGGCTGTGCTATGGGAGACAGCCCACGCAAAGCCCTGGTATGGTCCTCCGTGGCAGCAAGCATGCGGGCGTGGAAGGTTTCGTTCTGGAGGATGATGGTGCGGAGATCCCCATGCAGCACCTCACGGGTAGCCTGCATTTCTACCCGCATGGCCTCGCATGATGCTCGGATCTCTGCACGGGTTGCCTGGAGCTCTGCTGAGAGTGAAGGTGTGAGCTGCTCCAGCTGCTGTTGTGATCTAAAATTTCGGTAAGCCTCAAGTTCACCCAGAGTCTCTCTGAGGAAATGGAGTTCTAACCTCAGGGCTTCCCTGTGGCCCTGTGACTCTATTGATATGGCTTCGCGCAGAGTCTCCAGTGCCACCCGTCGGTCCCCGTTATTGCCAACATGTCTTCCCTGTGTGATTGGAAAATGGAGTCTGTTGCCTGCTCTTGTTGCTCCATCTGCTTTTCAGGTGGGAGAATGGAAGTGGCCACCCTATCCATTGCCTGAGCCATCATTTCAACCGATGCTCCCTGTTGTGCTGCTTGTTTGTGTGTTTATTTTATTTGTATGGCGCTCCAAACCCAGAGGTAGAAGGGCGCTTAAGAATTTGGTTACAGCGTTGAGAAGTATCTTAGTGTTGCATACTTCGTATAAGTTTATAATATATACATATATATACAGTGGTCAATAAACAGAACATATGCAGTACGTACAATATACAATTTTCAGAATAAATACAGTGTCTAAGCCAGTTACCGCACGGGTCTAGAGTTAGTGGTGTTATTCTTTGTTTAGCAGCCAGCTGATGACCTGCTTCCTAAAGATCTGGAAGGATTCGACAGTTTTCATGTTAAGCGGTAGGTAGTTCCAGAGTTGGGGGGCAAGCACTGTGAAGCTTACCCCTCCAGCTCTTTTTAGGTGGAACCTGGGCACTATTAGGCAAAGAGTGTTGGAGGATCTGGTGAATCTGGTGGCAGGTTTCAGGGTGAGTTTATTAGCTAGATAAGGTGGTGCTAGGTGATTGAGGGCTTTGTATGTGAGGCAGATGGTTTTTAGATCAATTTTTTGGCGTATGGATAGCCATTTGCAGGCTTTCCTAGTAGCAGAGATATGCTCTTGTCTGGGAATGTTGAGGGCTGCGCGCAAGGCGTTATTTTGTATTACCTGCAATTTGTTGAGTACGGATTGATTAGCACCTAGGTACAGGCTGTTACAGTAATCCAGTTTGGATTGTATTAGGGCCCTGGCAAGGGTGAGGCAGCTGTTGGGTGATAGGAAGGGTCTGCTGGCCCTAATGAACTTTCCGGTATAGGCAGCGGCTGAGGCGGTCATATTGGTGTGTTTGCTAAGGTTGGTGTTGGCATCTAGATAGAAACCAAGGGTTTGTACGCTTTTGGCTATGGGAATGAAATGGCCATCGATGGTGATGTTATTATAGCTAGGGTCAAGTTTAGTTAGAGTGTTGGGGGAGCCGACGATTAGGAGCTCTGTCTTCTCATCATTCAGGCAGGCCATCCATGCCTGAATGATGGAGAATATTTTGTTGATCCGGGCGGAGTCTTCTTGGTAATTACCAGAGATAGTGAGGAGTATCTGGGTGTCATCTGCGTAGTTTGTGTAGGTGACACCCAGATGGTCCAGTTGGTGAAATAGAGGCTTTGTAAATATGTTGTACAAAGTGGGGGATACACAGGAACCTTGTGGGACCCCGCATGTGATGGGGATGGGGTCTGCTGCAGCTGTAGTGGAAAAGACTTGTATGGTTCTGTTTGCCAGGAAGGATTGTATCCATGTGATGGCAGGAGAGAGGAGAAGTGGGCTGTGGTGGCAAGGTGATTACAGAGGACTTCATGGCTGACCAGGTCAAAGGCCGCTGAGAGGTCTAGGAGGAGTAGGATTGTGGCATTGACTTTGTCTTTAATTTCATCAATCTGGCTTTTGAGATCAACAAGGGGGTTTCAGTTCCGTATTGAGGTCTGAAGCCAGATTGACGTATTCCTAGAAGTTGTTAGGATTCTAGGTATTCCTGAATTTGGATGTAGGCGACTCTGTTCAGGATTTTCAGTAGGACGGGGACTGTGGTGATGGGCCTGTAGTTTGTGGGTGTGGCCGGGTCGAGGGATTGTTTTTTCAGGAGAGGGAGAACCCATGATTGTTTTAAGTTGCTGGGGATAGAGCTATTGGTGAAGGATAGGTTGATGAGTTTGGTGATGAAGGGGGAGAGCTCTCTGGCTGCATCTTTTATGATCTGAGCTGGGCAGCTGTCTCCTTTACAGTTAGAGGGTTTCAGGGAGGTGATGATTTTTTTAACTTCCGGGATGGTGACTTTTTTGAACGAAAGGCCTGCGCTAGTGTTGTTAGGTGTGGGTAGGCTTAGGTTGGTGACATTATTGTTGAAGAGTTGTTGCCGTTTGTCTTCGATTTTAGTTTGGAGTCCTAAAATGTTATTGTTGAGGGCGTTCTGGATGTTGGTGCACCAGGATTTGTCTTTCAGGCAGGTTTCCGGAGGTGAAATAGGGTTTTCTAGTTCCTTCAGAATTTAGAATAATTCTTTAGTGGGGGATCCTGCCTGAGTGATCCTTGTGTTGTATGTATCTTTTTTGGTCCGGATAATCTCGCTTTTGTAAAGTGAGGATAAGTTAGTGAGGTTGGATTTGTTTTCTGCAGTGGGGTTAGTCTTCCAGGTGTGGTGAGCCTTAGCTTTCTCTTTCCTGAGTAGTTTGAGCTCAGGGGTGTACCACGAGTTCAGATGAGCTTTGGGTTTAACTTTGCGTATTTTCAAGGGGGCAACGGTGTCCATTGCTCTGGCCATGGAATCATTGAAGGTGTTGATCAGCAGGTTTAAGTCAGCGTTAGCTGGGAGAGCATTGAGGGTAGGTAAGACCAGTGGTAGTAGGGCTTCAGCAGTGATGTTGCTTTTATTCCTGGTGGGGCATGCTGGTGCCATGGGGTGCTTATTGGGCAGTACCTGATTGGTGTTAACCTCAAGGGGGATCATGTGGTGACCGGTCCATGCCAGAGGTTGGGGGTCTTTGCAGGTTGTGTTGCAATTGTGGGTTGCTACCCAATCAAGGGTTCTGCCTTTTTGGTGGGTGGGAAGTACAATGAGTTGAGTGAGACTATGATCGGTTCGGACATTGGCTAGGGATGCAGCATGTGCATCGTTTGGGTCTTGGTAGCCGAGGTTGAAGTCTCAGAGGATCATGATTTGTGCTGTTGGTTTGGAAATTTCGGTGATGAGGGATGTGATGTCTTCTTCAAAGGTCCCAGGGGGCCTGGGGGTCTATATATGAGGTGGATGGTGATCGTGGTTGTGGGGGAGGTTTGTAGTTTGGTTGTGAGTAACTCGCAGGATGTGAATGCGACTGTGTCAGTTGGTCTAAGGCCTAGGGCGGATTTGGAAATGATCGCTACACCTCCACCTCTGGCGTTTGGTCTGTCCGCTCTGAAGATAGTGTATTTGTCTGGGATGGCTAGCGATAAATAGGGTATGGACGCCTCATGAAGCCAAGTTTCTGTTAGGGCTAAGAAGTCAAGGTCATTGGTAAGGATGATGTCTGCGATTTCTGTGGGGTGGGCAGCCAGGGATCTGACGTTGAGTAGGGTGCCTTTTAGTGGGGGAGGAGTGGGCTTGTTTGGTGCAATGTGCTTTGTATTAGTTTTGGTGTAAGGTCTGGAGTTAGGTTTAGAATTTGTGGTGGGGAGCCTGGAGCCTAATCTGTCATTGCGGGCTGTGATGTTGGGAATAAGGGAGGGGGGGGTTGGCCCGGGCGGCTTAAAGCGGGTGGGAGGTTTGGTGGTCATTTTGGTTTGGTTAGACTTAGCAATGGGACTGTGGTGGCTGTTGGTAGGTAGGCCATGGATGACGATGGATGTGGATGTGAGAGGGTGGTGGTAAGTGGAGGGTAAAGGGGGTGTGGAGGGTAGGAACGGAGTGGGGCAAGGGATGGGGTGGTGTCTGGGGCACCCTAGTTTAGCCAGGCCGTCCTGGTGGGCTATGTAGCTATTGTTGCTACAAGGTACATTGTCCTGTATTAAGCAGAAAGGGAACATGGTTAGGGCGAGCCAGAAGATCATGGTCTGTGGATAGCGGTGGAGTCTAGTGGCGCTGGTGGGGAGCAGGCCAGACTAAGATAGTTGGTGGCTGGTTAGAGTCGGGTAGAATCGGTCAGGTACAGCCTGTGCACTATAGTATCTAGATTGGATACAACTAGTTGTGAGGTTGGAGCATACAACAGGGGCACCTAGATGTGACAATTCCTGGCATTGACTAAAATGCATACATCAGGGGGCTCCTAGGTGTTAGCGACCTTAGGGCACAACTCAGTTCTGGTGGTCTGTTAGCGACCATAGGGTACGACACAATTCTAGTGGTCTGTTAGCGACCATAGGGTGCGACACAATTCTAGTGGTCTGTGTGTATCTGCATTGCATCACAGTATGGTTTGAGAGAGGTGTGCAGCCGTGAGCAGTGTGTGAGGAGGACTGGTTCTGAGTACAATTGTCATATAATGGTTGGGCAGCTGCAGTGACTAAAGCAGTGACCGTAAGGCACAAAACAGTCTAAATGTGGTCTACTAGTGACCATAGGGCACAACACAGTCTGAGTGTGGTCTGCTAGTGACCATAAGGCACAACATAGTCTGAGTGTGGTCTGCTAGTGACCATAAGGCACAACACAGTCTAAATGTGGTCTGCTAGTGACTATAAGGCACAGCACAGTCTAAATGTGGTCTGCTAGTGACCATAAGGCACAACACAGTCTGAGTGTGGTCTGCTAGTGACCATAAGGCACAACACAGTCTAAATGTGGTCTGCTAGTGACCATAAAGCACAACACAGACAAATGAGGTCAGTTAGCATTCATGAACCAAACAGGTATTAGGCTCTATAGACTTGCCACCGGAGTAAATGGGCGAGTGCAGAGCGAGGCAGAAAAAAGGAAAGGGTGTAGAAAATTGAGTGATATATTGTACGATTTAGCAACCAAGGCCAGGTAGGGTGCAATCTATAGCTAGAACGCCTAAATTCAGAGTCTCCGTGGGACACTATAGCACTTAAGACAGTGTGATTGTCATAACCGTGTTATACGAACTGGATGAACTTAAGACAGTGTAATTGTCAAGACCGTGTTATACGAACTGGATGACCATCCATCTAATACACTGGCACAATGGGCATAAAGTGTTGGGTATAGCAGAGTGCTGGTTTACTCACATGGTCAGGTGGGTATATGGATGCTTGATAGCATTAGCTCATCCGTGAAGCCTTGTTAGTCGATAAAGCATATAACAGAGGCCCAAGATAGTTCTGCAGACGGGGTAGCGAGTGTTCCGGAGCCTTCACTTGCCAGAACTAAGGGGCAGCATATGTGGCCCAGGCCCACAGTGCTCCGAACAGGCGCAGGAACAGGCCTTTGTATGGCCTTCGGACTGGCCGGCGATTCCGCCTGCCGGCGGATCTTCGTGATGAAAACGAGTGCTATACTGAATGCTATACTGTACATGGAGTTTTCCCATACAGTATTGCCTGGTGGCGTACGGCCACCACGTCGGCGGGCACCACACCTGTTTGGGGCAAGGCAATCTGCACCTTGCTGTGCTGGCACTGCCTGAGGCTGCAGGTCTGCATTCCCCCTCTGATCTGCTGGCCCAGGAACAGGATCAGATGTTGTGGAGCGTGACCCTGCATCCGTAACAGCCAAAGGCGGAGTTACCAACACTGACATCCCCACAGAGGGGTCTCCCCCTGGTGCAGGTGGGTTAGACAGAACAGCATCCCTCCCAGTAACACTCACCTGCGACACCACATATGTCTCACTGCCCGATTCAGCACCTGAATCATAGAGGTCTGGGGAGGTGCACCCAGAGACACCCATGGACAGTATTCTCTGCAGGAGGATTGGGTTTTCACCCACCACCACCCCACATCCTGCACTGGTGCCCGGTTGTGGCTGAGATTCCTCCTGGGTCTGCACCATCTCCTCCACCTCAACAGCATCAAGTGCCTCATCACCTGCAAAAACATGAAAGACAAGAAATGTAAACAGGCATGAGCACCATACAACACACATAGGCCTGACAAGCCAGACATCCAGTATATGAATTACACATGTCCCACATGACTATAACCCTGGCATGCATGCACTGTCAATGAGTTTGAAGGGTAGGCAAAAAGCAGACACTGAGGACTCCAAGATGGAAATGCAACACATTTGATGCATGCTGGATAGCACTGGCATCACACAATAGCCTGTGAGTGGCATGTCCAATACACATACATGACACATGCCAGCACACAGATGGCATGTAGCATAGCCATGGTACATTTAACAAGTAGAGCCATATGTTAGTGAATGAGTACTGTCACCCATCCATGTGAGATGGACATAATGAGATGAAAAATGCAAAATAGTGTGACAAAATACGCATGTGCCACACACTGCAACACATCCAGTGTACAATTATACAGTGATGGCAGGCAGATGGATACATCAATGGTTGGTCACTTCAACATGACAGGAAACAACAATCATGTTCCACATTCAAACAGGCTGCAAAAATTAATGTGAGCAGGCACTTAATCAGCCTGAATGGTCAAATCATTCCCATAACATGGTAATACATGAGGGACATTGTGGGGTGTAATCTATGACAGAAGCATGTCACATATGTGGCATTAGGGCAGAAAAATGTGTTGCAAAAATGGGAGGATTGAAACAATCAGGCTGAATGAACACTGAAAATTCTGAACAATGTTGTTGCAAGATGACATTTCAAGGGCAACTGCAGTAATGTGGTGCTAATTGGCCACTGTGGTCCGAAGGGATACTGTCATACCCAAATGTAAGGCCGGTGAATGGTTTGTAGGAAGCACATGGGTGACCCATACCACTCATGAGTACACACCCTCACCTGGCTCTCAGTCATAACACATCACCCAACCAACATACACATGGATTACACACACATGCATTGGCACTCACCGGACAATGCTTCATAATCTGGTAGGACTCCCACGCCTTGGATCTGTTCCTCTGTGACGAAGGTTCCAGCAACAGACTCATGTTCAATGAGTTGGTCGTCCTCTGGTGGAGACCCACCGCCAGTCACCACAGTAGAGGCATGATTGGAAGCCAGCTTGTTCTTTGCCCTGCGCTTTCAGGTCATTCCACCGCTTGTAGCAATCGTCAGCTGTGCGCCTCACAAATCCAAGCGCACTAATGTGGTCCGCGATCGTCTGCCAGTGGGCCCTACGTTGAGCAGACGTAGTCTTGCAGCCTGCAGTCACCACCATTTCACGGCTATGTGCCAACACATAGGCCACAAGTATATCAAGTTCGGCGTCATTGAAGCTAGGCTTCCTTGACGTGCCGGAGTGTGTATCTGTGTCTGGGGTCTCAGCCTGTAGTACAAGAGCACCCTTCATCTTCTTCTTGTAAGGTGGTGTGGATCCTGAGTGGCTTATGCCGCTCTGGTCAGTAGGGGCAGAAGCGCAGGTGGACTGGGTACTTGAAGCCTGTAAAGGCACAATGACCAAAAGTGTTGGTGCAGGCATTGGCTGCAGGGTGATGGTGGCAGGGCCAACGTCGGTGTGATGGACCTGGACCAACACTGTCCCAGCTGGGAGACTCAGAGCTGGGGTGGATTGAGCTGCAGCTGCCCCTGCAGCCTCCCCACCCTGGCTACTTGGGGCAGCAGATGACATTGCTGCCCTAGATCCACGTGGCCTGGTGACAGCAACTTTCACCACCACATGTGGCTTAGACTTGGTGACCTGGAAGTCAGCCTGGGAGTCATCCGGTGCCAGTTCTGTTGACAAAATGGGCCGGTCCAACAAGGGCTGAGCTGGGATGGTGTCAGCTACGTTTCCCTCAACCATTTGGGGGTGGGCATAGGTGGCCCTGATTGGTCCTCCACACACTGGGCTCTAGGGGCACCCTGCAAATCCTGGCCACGTCCCCTACCGCAACCACCACGCCCACCTCTTTGAGATTGGCCACCTTTGCCTCCCTTACTGCTTGGTCGCCTCCCAACCATGGCAATGATGTTGTTGTGTGTATGGGAGTTGCAGTAAACAATTGTCCTGAGGAATTGGGGTGAAAGGGGTAGGGTACGAGATGGAATTCGTACACTAGTGCTCTAGCAAGGCTGTCTGTGAGCCCTGGAGGAAGATGACGGGTCACGCAACGCACAGGCACCCCTAAAACAAATGTAAACATGCATGCAACCCTTGGTAGATCACGTGCATGGAAAAATTAACTCGCACTACGCTGTGGCACCCAGAAACACAAAAATAAGTGTACGTGTGATACACGCAGCCTACAATGAGCTCTGAAGGGGTACGTGACACACAGGGGCAACCACAGTTGGAAAATACGTGTGCGACTCACTGTCTGCCTTGAAAAAGAACATGAAAAAGACGCGCGTGTGCGCTCTGGCAACACCCCCACCAAAAGAAGAAAAGAACGCAGTCTGAGGAAACAGGGAGTACGAACTGGAAACGTTGTGAAGTAATCGTGTGTGAACGACAAGAAGTACAAAATTAATCCACTCGCTCTCCACAAAAAGCACGTACAAGAAAATGGTGCCCTACGCGTACCTTTTAAGCCAGCCCACACTTGCGACGTCACTTACGCACGTACGCGCTATGGCCCTTTCTTCCAATTACACGCAGTCACACCCAGACGTGCAGTTTTTTCACGTGCTGAATCACTATGCACCCGTCACGAGGGAAACGCCCATGCGCATAACGTCACAGATGCGCTTACGCGCTAAGGGCGTTTCCTCGAATTACGCACTGACGTGCATTTTTTTCACGTGCCAAATCACTCCGTATCGAGCTGGCCACGCGAAAAAACACAGAAGACCACGCTCCTGCCCAAAAGGCCATTTTCCTGCCCCAAAAGCACCGAGCACGCTCTCACCTGCCATCTGCTGCTGCCTGCCTGCTGCCCACGTGCCCTGCTATTTGGTGCCTGCACATCAGCCATCTGCAGGGGTCCAGTTGCTGTGTCCACCCCTGCTGGAACAGAAGACTCCCGACTGGGATACTATCGCTCCACAGCCCAGCCCCAGGACCCACTTGCCCACCCACGCCGGCCTCGGGGGTCGCCATGTCGGGGCAAACAACATCCAAGACCACAGGTGACCCCCAGCCAGAGAGGCAGAGGGCCACCAGCTTCAGTGAGGATGAAGTTGGTGTCCTGGTGGAGCATGTCCTGGGGCATTATGATGCCCTCTTCACACCACCGCGTGCCGACAAGGAAGGAGGGGATAGGATATGGGAGGATGCTGTGGTTGCCATCAACGTGGAGGGGATGGCAACCCGTGACATCATGCGCGTCAAGAAGCGCTGGGAGGACCTCAGGTCCAGGACCCTCACCAAGGCCCGATGCCTCGTGAAGGCAGAGGATGCAGAAGGGTGCTGTCAGGAAATGCAATTGCTGCAAGCCTCACCGAACGTACCATAGGAATTAGCTGTGAAAGCTGAAGAAACTACATTTCCCAGTAGGCTGAGGGGTTTGGAGTAGTTCTTCCCTCCTCGCGCCATTCACCAGCTGGGGATAGTTGAGACAGCAGCTGGGGGTAATTGAGACAGCTATTAAACCGTTGGCCACCAGTGCACTGGTGCTGATAATTGTTGATTATGCAGCACGGGCGGCCACGACGTGTCGGAGCAGCAGGAGAAAATACGGCATGCTGATCTTCATGTGTACTCATTGGGAGAAAGCCGCAATGCTGTTCAAACTCTCGGTTATGAATAGCGAGAACATTGCATTCTGTTTCATGCCGCGGCGGTGAGAGCTCCAGTTCACAGCGGCTGACTGCAGCATTTCAAGAGGTCCGGGTGCGCTTGTGAGCCGCCCAGACACACAGATAAGTGTTTTTCTTCTTATGGTTAAATGACATGGGAGTATCTGTGATTTATTGAGCGGCTGGTTGCATTGAAGCTGGTCTGTTATCTCCACGAGCAACGCTATGGATTTCCCTGGACATTTTTGTTACTATGTATTCGCTAGGTGTTCCGCAGTCCTTTATTAGGAACTTGAAGTACAAAAGCACACTTTTCATTTACGTTCATTCAGTGTGGGTAGAGTTTTGTCACACTCTCTGTAATGTTCATGTTGCCTGCATACAGAGGGCAGAGTCTTGTCACAGTCTCTGTGAAGTTCATGTGCCTCGTTAACTAATGGCAGCATTAGTTTCACGTTTGTCTACTGCTTTGCTAGCCCAATGGGCCATGTGTTCACGTTTATTCATCATGGAAGCAGCTTTCTTGTTTGTGTCATTCCGCTTGCTATTACTGTGGGGTCATGTCATTGTCATTTGTGGCCATCCTTCATGATTGGTGTAATATGCAAAATCAGGTTTCAGGAGGAGGTTTAGGTATACTATGCATAATTCTGAAATAGGTGTAGGATCAGGAGTAGGTATTCAGAATTCATGGTATTAGTAGGTTGTTATGTGGAACAATTGT
This sequence comes from Ambystoma mexicanum, assembly GCF_040938575.1. Taxonomy (NCBI): domain Eukaryota; kingdom Metazoa; phylum Chordata; class Amphibia; order Caudata; family Ambystomatidae; genus Ambystoma; species Ambystoma mexicanum. The sequence goes on from NC_090937.1 coordinate 310,934,004, forward strand.
GAATTTTATGTTATGTCCCCTTCTTTCCTTTGTCTATCCACGCCCTTTCCCTAATTCCTTCTTCCCCCCATTGGCTGCCACGAGGTTCGCTGTGATATTATATTCAGACGCCCGTGCCAACCACGGTGGGAGGGTCGATTCATTCGGCTTCTGTGGTTCGGGAGAGGGGGTCGATCCCCTATTATCCCTTACGGTTATTGACAGAATTATCAGCCCCCTAATTGGGGTATTTGAACCACCCAGGCCAAATGGAGTCGAATCCTCCCTCATTAGCAGAGGTCCTAAAAGCTTTACAGGATATCCAAGGGGAGTTAGCACATGCAAGGCAAGAGTCAGATAATCTAAAGGCTCAGGTACAAGGCTTAGTAGCACAGCACACTCCCTTGGAGGGTGCTAGTCCCTCCACAGGGAGCGATACTGGAAGAATGTCCGCAGTATTAGTTCAGACACCCAGTAATGTACCATTGGCAGCCCCAGAAATATTTGCTGGCGATACCAAGAAATACATAACATTTTTAACACAATGTAGATTACATTTTTTGTAAACCCACAGCCTTTAAAACCATTCAGGCCAGAACTGCATTTGTAATTTCATATTTGACGGGAGATGTGGCCGCATGGGCCATGCCATTGGTACAAAATGATGACCCTTTATTATATAATTGGGATGGTTTCTTGGGGGTATTTGGACGGTTATTTGACCAGAGAGAAGTTTCGTTGGCTCAAGATAAGGAATTGTTGGCCTTGAAACAAGGGACCCGTGATTTGGTATCTTATGTGATTCAGTTCAACAGATTAGTCATTGAGACAGATTGGCCTGCGAACAAACAGACAGTATTGTTTTACCAGGTATTGAGAGAGGAATTAAAGGATGCTATGGCTCAAGTAGAACCACAACCTACGTCATGCACCGAAATGATTGACTTAGCATTGAGATTAGATCATCACATCAATGAGCGAAAAGGGAGATAAGAAAAGACCTGAGGCAATGCCTTTTGTACGACTGGACAAGAGTAGGGGTATGAGAAGTAGTGAAGGTGAGCCGATGCAAATTGGGGGAGTAAGGGGCCTGTTGTCGGTGGCAGAGAAAGAGCAGCACAAACTTAATAACTTATGTTTGTATTGTGGTCAACCAGGACATTATATACGAACCTGTCCTAATACTCCAAAAAAAAGGAATGAGTGGTGAAGGGAACAAGGTGGAGTCGGGAAAAGGATTGGGCCGGCTGTAGTGGGGACTCCGGTGTCTCGCCCTATTTCTAGTAGGTTCCCCAGTTGGGCAGTGAATACTGCAGCAAAGAATAACTCTCATATGTACCTGTTTGTAACTTTACTATTCGTCTGTACAAAACAACTGTATTCAGGAGCCACAGGGAATTTTATTGACATCAGTTTGGCCAAGAGATTGGGGTTACCCTTGAGGGATAAATTGCAGGTAGAAGTTGTACAGTCAGTAGAAGGGTCTCCTTTGATTTCTGGTCCTATTTGTCAACAAACCCAACCCATGCAGATGAGGTGTGGATCAGGTCATGTGGAAGAGATTGTGTTTGATCTGATAGCAGCACCTCAGTTTGGACTCATTTTAGGAATGCCTTGGTTGGTATTACATAATCCTAGTATTGACTGGGTCAAGAGGGAGGTGGTGTTTGAAAGTCAGAAGTGTCAAGAGCAATTGGAGGAAAGAATTGTTCCAGCGATGTTCTTAGCAGATCAGGTACCTGACATTCAAAGTGTTGGAACGGTAGGTGCGGGTATTCCGGCACCATATGTAGAATTTGCTGGAGTGTTCGACAAAGGAAGAGCGGAAAGGTTGCCTCCTCATCGTTCATATGACTGTGTGATTGAGCTAGAACCTGAGGCCAATTTACCATGTAGTCGTATTTATGCATTAACTGAGAAGGAGAACCAGCATCTTAGAGAATATTTGGATGAGATGTTGCAAAAGGGTTTATTAGGCATTCTATTTCTCCAGTTTCATCACCTTTATTTTTTGTGCCAAAGAAAGAAGGAACACTCAGAACTTGCATTGATTATAGAGCTTTGAACAAGGTCACCATAAAGAATAGGTATCCATTACCATTAATTTCTGTATTAGTGGACAAGGTAAAATCAGCAGTGTTATACACTAAATTGGATTTAAGAGGGGCCTATCATTTAAATTGAGTTAAGGCAGGAAATGAGTGGAAGACTGCTTTCAGAACGAAATTTGGATTGTTTGAATATTTGGTTAAGCCTTTTCGGTTGTGTAATGCCCCTGCGGTCTTTCAATATTTTATGCAGGAAGTATTGAGTGAGTTCCTGGACATATTTGTGATTGTATATATTGATGATTATTTGATTTATTCTTCTTCTGAGGCTCAACATCCGGGTCATGTAAGAGCAGTGTTGCAGAAATTGCAGGAATATGAGTTGTGTGTAAAATTGGAAAAGTGTGAATTTAATACTAAAAAGGTGGAATTTTTGGGATTTATATTAACCCCTTTGGGCATAGTGATGGACTGAAAAAGTTACAGGCAGTTCTGGAGTGGCCCGCTCCTCAATGTATTAAGGACATTCAGTCTTTTTTGGGATTTACCAATTTTTACCGACGATTCATTTTGAATTTTTCACAACTTGTCTCGCCCATAACTAAATTGCTAAGGAAATTAGCAGGGTTCTGTTGGACTGCTGAGGCGGATAAGGCTTTCCAGGACTTGAAAGAAGCCTTTACTTCTGCTCCGGTGTTGGGGCATTCGGACTCGGAAAAACCTTATCAAGTTGAGACGGACGCTTCCAATGTTGCAGTAGGAGCAATATTCTCCCAACAAGATAAAGAGGGCATTTGGCATCCAGTGGCGTTCTATTCAAGAAAACCTACCAATTGTGAGCAAAATTACTCCATTACTGACAAAGAATTGTTAGCAATAAGAGCAGCATTTTTGGAATGGAGGCATTATTTGTTGGGGGCTAAACACCAGGTGATGGTCATCACAGATCATAAAAATCTGCAATACTTTAAAATTGCACATAACCTCAGCCCGAGGCAATTGCGTTGGTCTCAATACTTCAACAAATTCGATTTTCTGATGACTTTTAGACCAGGAAAGAAAAATGGAAAGGCTGACGCATTGTCCAGACAACAACATTCTGATAACATTGTGCCAGAGGTCAGAACAATCCTGCCGGCGGCAAGAGTGGTGGGAGCCATCACTACTAGTTTATTGCACCAACTAAAACAAGAGCTTAGGAAGCAAAAGCATAAACAATGGGGTAAGAGGGGATCAGTAGAAACTGTCAAAAATGGTCTCCCGTATTGCGAAGGAAAATTGTATCTGTTAATTCCAGAATTGCAGATGAAAGCATTATATTGGTGTCATAACTCGCCATTGGTAGGTCATCCAGGGGGTAAAAAGACACAGGAAATGTTGGAAAGGTACTTTTGGTGGCCCACATTACGACAGGATACTCTAAAATACATTCAAAGATGTGAGACTTGCATACGTAGTAAAACAGATCATGTAAAGAAAGCAGGATTATTGCAACCATTGCCCATCCCAGAAAAGGTTTGGTCTAGTATTTCCATGGATTTTATAACTGACCTACCCCCAGAGGACAAGTATGATACATTTGGGTAGTGGTAGATTATCTGTAAAAACAAGCCCATTTTATACCTTGCCTGGGAATTCCTGGAACTGGGGAATTAGCTAAATTATTTCTTCAGCACATTGTCAGATTACATGGGTTACCTCAATGTATTGTATCGGATCGAGGTCCTCAATTTACCTCAAAATTTTGGAGGGCCTTTTGTCAAATGTTGGGAATTGAATGTGCATTGTCCACTAGCTATCACCCCCAGACTAATGGACAGAGTGCGTAAACCAAACTTTGGAACAGTATTTACCTTGCTATTTGCATTAGGGAATGGACGCATGGGTGCAAGCTTTGTGGTTAGCAGAGTTCACTTACAACAATACAGAACATGCTTCTCTGGGCATGGCCCCTAACGAAAGTTTATATGGACAAGTACAGACTATGGTACCCGAACATTTACCGGATGTGGAAACATTTCCGGCATTACAGGAAAGAAAGGAATGGCTAATGACGGTTAGAAAGATAGCTAGAGCTAACTTGCAAAAAGCAAAAGAAGAGTATAAGAAACAAGCAGATAAAAAAAGATGCGTGGCCCCTTGCTACACTGTTGGGGATAAAGTCTGGCTATCTACACGTAATTTACCCTAAGTGGGGTCACGTAAATTTGCTCTCAGATTCATTGGCCCATATGAAATTGTGAAATGTGTGTCATCAGTGGCTGTTAAATTGAGATTGCCTACTACATTAAAGATACATCCTGTGTTTCATGTGTCTCTTCTTAAACCCGCAGTTCCTGGAACCCGTGTGAAGAGACCTCCAGCTATCAGCAAGGAAGGGCAAATGGAATATGAAGTTCAGAAAATCCTGTATTCCAAACGTAGGCAACAGAGACTATGGTACTTGATCAAATGGTCTGGGTATGGCCTCAAGGATTGCTCGTGGGAACCGGCTAGTTCAGTTCATGCCCCATGGTTGGTGAAGCAATTCCATGCACGTTTTCCTGAAAAAGCAGGCCCTGGAAGGGCTCCTGGGAGAGGAGGTACTGTCAGGAAATGGATTTGGGGCAATCCCCGGCGACCGTGTCATAGGAATTACCTGTGAAAGCTGAAGAAACTACATTTCCCAGTAGGCTAAGGGGTTGGAGTAGTTCTTCCCTCATCACGCCATTCGCCAGCTGGGGATAATTGAGACAGCAGCTGTGGGTAATTGAGACAGCTATTAAACCGTTGGCCACCAGTGCACTGGTGCTGATAATTGTTCATTATGCAGCACGGGCAGCCACGACATGTCGGAGCAGCAGGAGAAAATACGGCATGCTGATCTTCACGTGTACTCATTGAATAGGGAGAAAGCTGCGATGCCGTTCAAAATCTCGGTTATGAATAGCGAGAGCATTGCATTCTGTTTCATGCCGCGGCGGTGAGAGCTTCCAGTTCACAGCGGCTGACTGCAGCATTTCAAGAGGTCTGGGTGCGCTTGTGAGCCGCCCATACACACAGATAAGTGTGTTTCTTCTTATGGTTAAATGACACAGGAGTATCTGTAATTTATTGAGCGGCTGGCTGCATTGAAGCTGGTCTGTTATGTCCATGAGCAATGCTAATGATTTCCCTGGACATTTTTGTTACTATGTATTCCGCTAGGTGTTCCACAGTCCTTTATTAGGAACTTCAGTGTGGGCAGAGTTTTGTCACACTCTCTGTAATGTTCATGTTGCCTGCATACAGAGGGCAGAGTCTTGTCACAGTCTCTGTGAAGTTCATGTGCCTGCTTAACTAAGGGCAGAGTTAGTTTCACGTTTGTCTACTGCTTTGCTAGCCCAATGGGCCATGTGTTCACGTTTATTCATCATGGAAGCAGCTTTCTTATTTGTGTCATTCCGCTTGCTATTACTGTGGGGTCATGTCATTGTTATTTGTGGCCATCCTTCATGTTTGGTGTAATATGCAAAATCAGGTTTCAGGAGGAGGCTTAGGTATACTGTGCATAATTCTGAAATAGGTGTAGGATCAGGAGTAGGTATTCAGAATTCATGGTATTAGTAGGTTGTTATGTGGAACAATTGTGAATTGTATGTTATGTCCCCTTCTTTCCTTTGTCTATCCACCCCCTTTCCCAAATTCCTTCTTCCCCCCATTGGCTGCCACGTGGTTTGCTGTGATATTATATTCAGACGCCCGTGCCAACCACGGTGGGAGGGTCAATTCATTCGGCTTCTGTGGTACGGGAGAGGGGGTCGATCCCCTATTATCCCTTACGGTTATTGACAGGTGCCGGGTACACCTGGGCAACATCCAGATGAGGGTCCTGGAACGCCTAAGCCCAGCGCTCCACGCCCAGATCCTTCGGAGGAAGACCCGTCTGGAGTCGAGCGGTAAGTGTCCATGCATTGCTGTGTGAAACAGGGCATGTTGCAGTGTGCTGGTAGTCAGCTACTGTATGTGTATCATAGGCCATGTATGGATGTGTGTGTGCCGGGACATCATGGTAATGCATGTGAGACCCGTAATGCTGAACCACATGGATGGTGCATGTGTTCCAATGAGACATGGGGAGCTGCATGCGGAATGCACACATGAATGCATGCCAGTCCCTGTTCTTGAACATGGGTGGGGGGTGAGAGATGGGTGCTGCTCTCATGTACATGTATGTGTGCATGTCTGTGTGTCTGAGAAGAGTGTGTGTGTGTGACTTTGAAACGCCATGGATGCATGACACATGTCTGCGATGATGTATAGATTCACTGATGCAGTCTGGTCACCGCTGTATCCACTGTGTCTGTGGCGTACGAGCCATGATGCATGACCCTCCGGTGATGTGTGTGCATGGGATCAGTATGAGCCATGATGCATGTGATTTTGAAGGCAACATTTATGTCCATGGAGGGCCTTGTACATGGATGCTGATGTTGATTGCACGTGCCATGCCTGTTTCTGCATGTGTGTTGTGTGCATTGACCCATGTGTTCTGGAGGGACAGGATGGAAGTGACGTTGACAGTGCCACTCACGTGTTATAGCTTCCTATCTAGGGGACTATTGTACAGTGCCCTGATGCTTGTATTCTATGTCTCCCTCTACGCAGCGTCGAGTAAAGAAGAGGACGGAGACGGCGCTGTGGAGCCAAGCAGCGGGGATACCTGTACCGGGCGGCGACGCAAGGCCCAGCCACCCTCCCAGGAATTGCCATCATCCGGGAGCGAGGGGACTGGTGCCGCGTCTGCCACTATGGCTGTAGCGGAAGGGCTGGGTGAGCCCCCACAGGGGCTTGCCATGGTGGAAGATGGTGCAGAGACATCCAGGTTGGTGGTCTCCACAGAGGAGGAGGAGCCCGCTACTGAGCCGCACATGGGGCCTGGTGGGGGTAGTACCACTGGTGCAAGTGGTGCAGTTCAGGGCCAGGGTCAGGAGGCAGCACAGGTCACTGCGGAGGGGCCTGTGCATGTCGCTGTCCCTGACCCTGTGACTGCACCACCAAGTACCAGCAGGGATGCCCCGACCCAGGCCCGTCTGCAGGTAGGGAGGAGGCCCACGTCATCTGGCTCTACACTACCTGCGCACAAGGGGACCCCTGACTGTATGCACTCGGTCCAGATTGGTGTCGCATTGCGCACCCGTGACATTCGTGATGATGTGCATGCTTCCTGGGAGGAGCGCGCACGCCATCACGAAGAGCTGCGTGGCAACGTGACACTGTTGGGAGGGGCCTCCTCTGTGGAGACTATGCGGCAGTCGTTCTCCCTGCTGTCTTCCGGCCCGGATTCTACCAGGGCCCCCTGTGGACCTGGTCTGACCAACACAGCCAGCTTGGTGGAGATCCCATCCCTGCCACAGTCGAGAGTTGGCGGTCCAGCAGGGGTGGACACCTCAACAACTGGAGACCATCAGATGGAGGATGTGCAGGCATCATCGGACAGGGCACATGGACAGCAGCAGCAGGCTCTAGGTGGGAGCAATGATGGGTCGGGCCATCAACATCAGAGGGGCAGGCATCGGCCAGAGGGCAGGAGGACCCTGGAATGGGTGTGTCTTCTGTGTCACTGCGGTTGGGCCAGCGTATAGTTGCGGCTCACCATGGTCAGGGCGGAGTTCTCCATGCATCGGGCGTTGAGGCGGGCTGAGTGCCTTGAGGCAACTTGCAGGGAATTAGAGGTGGACATGGCGTTATCCCTGCGAGACCTCGGGGCCAGGACAGAGTCCCGCCTCCAGAACATCGACATGGAGTTTGATGATGCCCTGGCCCGCAACATCACAGAGTGAGCCTCAGGACTTGCCCGCCGCCATTGTATATAGTTAGTTAGTGGTAGGTTTAATTTCTGTTTTTATTTATTTTGGGGCGCTTGGATAATGCCCCACCCGTTTGTATATAGTTATTAAATAGGTAGGTTTTTTTGTAGGTTTCATTTGGGTTGTTGGGCACATGGACCCTGGATTTTGGAATTGTATATAGTTGAATAATGGATTGGATTTAATTTTTTTTAACATTTCTTACCATGGAGAAATTGATTTTTTTTTCTTTTGGATCTTGTTTGATGGAGGAGCCCTTTGGATTTGGGATGCAGCAATCATGTATTTTCTTTCATTCATTTTGGACATGCAACCTTTTGTTTATTTTTGGATTATTGTTTGAGTTTCTTCCATTTCCTTGCTTTTATTTGTAATACATTTTGGTTTCATTCTTCATTTGTGTGGTATTCTCTCATTGGTTTCAGGCATGTCACAATGTGGGTTTTCACATTCACTGGCACCCATTGTGTGTGTGTGATGGACATATGTTGATTTACATACTTGCCATTTGGGTTGTATCATGTAATGGCCATTTCAATGTGGGGTGGGTGTGTTACTCGGTTGGTTCTTTGGGCAGGGGTAGGGTGCAGTGGAATTTGGGTGGCCATAAGGGCCACGATTGTGGATCATGATGACGTGTTGGGGGGACATGTGTCAGGGCCTGCTGGCAGGTGCCCATCACTGCTGGGTGAATGAGTGGGTGGGGGGACATGTGTCGGGGCCTGCTGGCAGGTGCCCATCACTGCTGGGTGGGGGGGTGCAGGGGGACATGAGTCGGGGCCTGCTGGCAGGTGCCTGTCACTGCCGGGTGGGAGGGTGCAGGGGGACATATGTCGGGGCCTGCTGGCAGGTGCCTGTCACTGCTGGGTGGGGGGGGTGCAGGAGGACATGTGTCGGTGCTCACTTGTGCATGGTGACTGTGGCCTGGCTGGGGTGCATGGCCAGGGTGGATGGGCTGCCTGCGGGGCATGACCAGGGGTGCAGGGTAGTTCCCTGTGGTGTGGGCTGCCTGCAGGCCCTGGGGAGGGTGGTGAGGGCTCACATGGGAGGACACACACTGCCTATTCGTGTTGGGGCACCCCAGTCATACACATAGCCTGCTCGCACAGGGTCTACCGCGTGTGATACTCCCCGCGAACCCCAGTCATACACGTACCCCGCTCAGCCAAGGCCTATTGCGTTTGAAACTCTCTGCGTACCCCCAAATACATGTACCCTGCTCGCACAGGGCCTACCGCATGTGAAACTCCCTGCGTACCGTACCCCCCAAATACACGTACCCTGGTCACACAGGGCCTACCGCGTGTGAAACTCCCCGCGAACCCCAGTAATACACGTTCCCCGCTTGCACAGGGCCTACCGCATGTGAAACTCCCCGTGTACCCCCCAAATACACGTAGCCTGCTTGCACAGGGCCTATCGCTTGTGAAACTCCCTGCGAACCCCAGTCCTACACGTACCCCGCTCGGCCAAGGCCTATCGCATGTGAAACTCCCTGCGTACCCCCCAAATACACGTACCCTGCTTGCACAGGGCCTACCGCGTGTGAAACTCCCTGTGAACCCCAGTAATACATGTACCCCGCTCGCACAGGGCCTACCGCGTGTGAAACTCCCTGCATACCCCCAAATACACGTACCCTGCTCGCACAGGGCTTATCGCATGTGAAACTCCCCGTGAACCCCAGTCATACACGTACCCCACTTGGCCAAGCATTATCACGTGTGATACTCCCCGCGTACCCCCCAAATACACGTACCCCACTCGCACAGGGCCTACCGTGTGTGAAACTCCCCGCGTACCCCCCAAATAGACATACCATGCTATCACAGGGCCTACCGCGTGTGAAACTCCCCGCGAACCCCAGTAATACATGTACCCCGCTCGCACAGGGCCTACCGCATGTGAAACTCCCCGCATACCCCCCAAATACACGTACCCTGCTCGCACAGGGCCTATCGTGTATGAAACTCCCCACGAACCCCAGTCATACACGTAACCCGCTCAGCCAAGGCCTGTCGTGTGGGAAACTCCCCGCGTACCCCCCAAATACATGTACCCTGCTCACACAGGGCCTACCGCGTGTGAAACTCCCCGCGAACCCCTGTAATACACGTACCCATTCGCACAGGGCCTACCGCATGTGAAACTCCCCGCGTACCCCCCAAATACACGTACCCTGCTCGCACAGGGCCTATCGCGTGTGGAACTCCCTGCGAGCCCCAGTCAAACATGTACCCCGCTTGGCCAAGCCCTAATTCGTGCAATACTCCCCGTGAACCCCAGTCATACACGTACCCCGCTCAGCCAATGCCTATCACGTGTGATACTCCCTGCGAACCCCAGTCATACATGTACCCCACTCGGCCAAGGCCTATCACGTGTGAAACTCCCTGCGAACCCCAATAATACATGTTCACCATTCGCACAGGGCCTACCACGTGTGAAACTCCCCGCGTACCCCCAAAATACACATAGCCTGCTCGCACAGGGCCTAGCGCATTTGAAACTCCCCACGAACCCCAGTAATACACGTAGCCTGCTCGCATAAGCCCTATCACATGTGATAATTCCAGCGCACCCCAGGAATACACGGTCCCCGCTCGGCGTTTGTTGTGTAGCGGCCCTGTAAGGTAGCGGCCCTGTGAGCTGTTCCAGGGTTAGCACAGCCCTTTGCGCTGCATTGGGGATTTTGATGGCTTTTCATTGTGCAAGGGGCGTTCTTGGGGGCGTAACTGGCGCTGCCGGATGTTCTCTGCGCCAGGGCTCATTTTGCCTTAGGAATTCCATGAATACGAGGTGCGCTAGAATGCTGTTTAGCGTACATGGCTGGCGCACGCTGGGCACGATCCCTCTCTGCATTGCTCGCGTGTACTGCCTCTGCGCTGAAATCTATGAATTACCCTGTATAACTGGAAACCTGAAAGAAGCGTTTTGGGGTATGCTGGAGTATGGGTTGATAGAGAGAGGCTTTGGAGAAGCGTTTTGGGTGCCGTAGAATCAGATGGCTTTGGCTTACATGCAGATTGGGGAAGCATTCTGATGAGAGCAGATGAGATCGATCTAGCAGGGAGACTAGAAGAGCTTTGGCTGGAGAACAGACCACTGAGAGGCCTGCGCAGGGACTGGCTGGCTGCAAGGGAGCTGGAGAGGAGAGAGATAAGATCTTGGGAAGCTTGCACACGCAAATGGGAAGTATGGTTTATGGCCTAATCTGATTGATTAGGACAGACACTCACACAGAGATTTTGGTTTGATAGAAGGGGAAATCAGACAGGGATTGTCTTAGAGAGAGTGTGATGTGTGGTGTGGATTGGAGAGGAATACAGGAATGCTGACGCTTGCGAATTGTTATTAGGCTGCATTAGCATTATAGATCCAGCTAATTAGATTGCTTGCATTAGAAGCCTGTAAGGCTTCCATTTAATGTAGTTTACACCCAAGCATAAAGGGTGGAAATTCGGTTTTGCTAGTAGTGTTTATCATGCTTGCTGTGCATGAATAAAAGTGTTTTTATTGTTGAATTGGTTCATGTGTTTTCTTTGTGTCTTATGTTTGTGTGTCCATAGCATAGTAACTTAGCAGTAACCTAGTGCACAATCGCCTTGAGATACATGAGCAGGGGGGTCATAGTGGTCCACACCCCCCCTGAGGTAGTTTTGGAAACTAACAAGTGGTCGCCCATGTGTGGCTAGGCCAAAGATAGACATTTTTCAGTTTGACAAATGGCACCCGGCCAAGTGGCCCTTCCTTCCACAGCTGATATTGATGAGTGCTGGAACAGATGTATAGTATGCAGATTTTTGGCAGCTGACTTCTGATCCACTGATCATCGACTTGGCTGAAGGCAAGGTTCGAACACGATGTTCACGTGTGCAGCTGTGTTAACTGTTTTCTTTTAGCTGTATTTTCTGTCCATGGTTATTGAGTTTGTGGGAATGTTTTATGTTTGATGTTTTGTCTTGGGGGATGTTTTGAATTAGAGCATTCTTTGTCCACAATTTTGTTCACCGTAGGAAGGGAAACTTAGTTGTCTGACTGGGACTTTGTTTGAACCCGGAATTTGAATTGGAATTGATCCAGAATAGTTTTTTATGACTGGCAATTTTGAAAATGTTTGTGCATCCATTTGACCAGGCTAGAGAAATGTTTTTTCTTGACGACGCTTGAAGTATATTGTTTGGAAATCCGCAGAGACTGACACTTTTTGGAAAATCTGACCATTGTTTGGTTTTCAAAGGGTTGGAATGTGTGCACATATTAAGCAAGTCGACGATGATATCTGCATGTTTAGAGAAGTCTTGAAGCTTGTTTTTTTAAACTCACTTAAGTGTCGTGAGGTTTGGTTGAAGAAAATCGTGAGGGTGAATTAATAATAGAACTGCAGAATGAGCTCATTTCTTAGTGACTTGAAAGCAATAAGAAATCGGCTCAGACATATACTTGATGCCTGGGATATTTCGCCGGCACCAACCATAGTGATAAGAAACCCAGCAGGATGTAGTGCATGGAGAAGATGTGAATATTGTTTGTGAGGAGAAAGAGTTACCTCAAGGCAATAATAGAGAGAGTGTGACCAAGACAGTTTGTTCAACTGATAGTGCAAAGATTGCTGCAACAGCAGAGCAACAAATTGAACAAGATGTTTGCCAGGAAATAGAGAAAATGGAGAGTGCATTTTTGTTGGACATGTGCAGTTTGCGTAGAGAAATGCATAGAGGAATTGCCTATGAGGATTTGCATTGTGAAACTGATGCATCGGAGATACCTTTGCATGGAAGTAGTTCTGTGCATGGGGACAGTTTTGTGAAGCATTTGCATTCTAGGTTTCTGGGAAGAGATGAGATGGTTAAAATCTTTGATTTGAATGGTAATGGCATTTGTGATGACATTTTTGGCAGAATTTGTGACAGCAGCATCTTGCCTATGTTTTCGCCTGAAAATCTTCAGCTTTACAACATGGATAGCAAGCAAATGGAAGATGAATCGACTGAATTGTGCTAATTCTGAGATCTGGCATTCTTTGAATATTTTGAGTTTTCCGAGTGAACACATGGAGTGAACGGGTGTTTACGTTATGATAGCAAGGATGCAGAAACATCGCGCAGCATTAGCAGACTGCTGTTTTGAAGAGGGGATAGGCCGAGATAACACTGAATGCAATTTGAATTTGAAGAGCAATGCTTTTGCAGGACATGGAGTGCAATTGAGTCAAATGCATCTGTTTTGTGAACATGGATGGATTCAGAGTGAACCATTGATGTTCAAAAGGGAGATGGGTTGTGTAACTAGAGAAGGTTTTGCCACAGAGAGCAATGCACAGAGGCATGGAATTTTGCAATTTTAAAATTTGCATTTTCTGAACTATGTGAAATGGGCTGTCCTGTTTTGTTTTGAGAAAGACAGAGATGAATGGAGAAATGTATCATCCAGCATGCAGAGACAGGCATGGTTAGACAGATGCACTGGCACACTGAATTAGACACTGACTGATATTGGGCAGACACTGAGAAATTAGTATTGATGTCTTTTGAGAGACATGGGGAGTTTAGAACTAACTATGTGCATTGAAGCACAATGAGAAATGCTGTTTTGTTTTTGGCTTGAATACATCTGAAATCTGAGAGAACTGATACTTGCACTTTTGTTTTCCTTGCATGACACCTATTCTTAGAGAGGCACAGATCCACCCTACTGATGAGGTCCAACCAGACCGAAACACGTGTCTGCGGTTTCTGTTGGTACTCTTGTTCAGAGGAGAATTGCCTAGCATTTCGGTGCTGGACTGCCCCAGGGCAGGACGAAGACTGATATGTTTGGGATATTTCTTCTCTGTGAAAGATAGTGAGCTAAAGACGCTGGGTAAGTCTCTCGTAACCAGGACTAATGTCTGGCAGAGGGACTCCCAGGACCCCCCCATGTCAAATTGGTAAAAAAAGAAAAGCAATTGCATCATCATTTCATGTGTTAAATGTGCTTTATTCTGAACACATTTACTGGAATGTAGCACAGCGTGTATATTCTGTCAAGTCACGTGTTCTGGGTGCACAATACATTAAGACTATGTAAAAACATGGCACAAATAAAATAAAAAAATAATAGAAGCCCAGTAGTGTCTGCTGTACACTGGTAGAAAAAAAACATATGCCTTATTTCTTCTCTGTGAGAGATAGTGAGCTAAAGACGCTGGGTAAGTCTCTCGTAACCAGGACTAATGTCTGGCAGAGGGACTCCCAGGACCCCCATTGTTAATATGACACCTGGAGAGACACCTTCACCAGACCGAGACTTGCAGACCGTGAGAGCTTGATTGACCAAATCGCATTTGGTGAATTGACCAGACCAGATTGACCGGACTCTGATGCGAGATCCATGATGGCTGACACCTTTTGGCATTTGCATTCTGGCTGTTTTGAAGCAACACTGAAAGACATTGCTTTGTCACCTTGTGATGTGACATATTTGACACCTACGCTTTGCAGCAGCACTCCTGGCGAATGTCGACCCGACTGGTTTGAGGCCTTGGGGTATGGCATTGTCAATGGCTGTTCTCTGAGAAGGTACTTAGAAGACTGTTTGCTGCCTGATTTCCTGGCTGACAACTGACGTGCCATGAGAAGAGAAGATTCTAACTGACTGTTGTGAAAGTTGACACCTTGCAGCATTCTGTGCCAAAAGTGAAAAATGTTCAGCAAAGGAGAGAAACCGTTTGTGGGCTGTTTTGTAATCTGCAACGAGAAGAGAATCGATCTGTAATGCCTTACCGTGTGAACCAGAAGAAGTCACAAGCTTGAGGTTAGGGAAAAGGAGAGAAATGCAAATGAGCAGGAAGACACGCTCTGCTAATGTATTTGAATTCCTGGTGCTAACTATGTTTGAAGAGCAGTGAAGTTCTTTGTCTCTTGTGGGAGTGAGCGAGAGGTAATTGATCTGACACCATTGTGTTTTGAAATCTGCACTTGCATCCAACGTTTGTTGGTCCCTCATGTGATGAGCAGGGACTGGCATGGCATGGCATGGCATGACATGGCATGGAAGGAGTCACCCTGATAGTGCTCCGAATCTGAATCTGAGTTTTGGCCTATGTGAAGGGCCATTGCAATGCCATTGAATTGTCACTGGAGAGTTGCCATCTGCATTGTTTTGCTACAAAACTCTGAATGAGTGCCACTATGAATGATGCATTGGTATCAAGAGGATACATAGGGAGAGCTTTGGAGATAGGGAGAGTTGGGGAAAAGTACTTGAGAATCTGTTTTGATTGGCACAAAAGGAAGAAACATCTGTCACCTGTTGTGAGAGAGCTGACGCAGTGAGGCTCTGAAATCTGTCACTGAAAGTTGTCCGTTTGTGAGGACACGCTTGGGTTTCGTTTGCCGCTGGAACACCACTACTGTTTTGGGCTATGCTTTGATGGACACATGTTTTGCTGAACACATGCTCTTTGTTGACATTTGTGAACAAGTTGCTTTGTTGACACGCTTTGTTGACATTCCTTTGCTGAAACCTTTGCATTGGCACTAATCCGTACTGACTTTGAATTTCGCACAGATGTGAGGACACACATACTGTTCTGATAGAATGAAATGAAAATTAACTGGAATGAACCTGATTGGTGTGCATGGCCAATGCACTGAATGTATACACTGAATGTATGCATTGATCTGAAATGTATGGACTTGGCCTGTTTGGCCATTGATCTGAAATGAGTCTTTGACACCTTGACACCTGTGAGAGTGAAATATTGTCATTTTGTGCTTGACACACTGAAATTGAATACATCTTGATGTCCACAGTACACATGCATTGATTCTATGCTTTATTTTCATTTTGAATATTCTGCTTGTAGAGCCATATAGTTGGCTTTACACTTTCTGACTTGACGTTTTGCTTGAATTGCTACATTAGAGATTGCATCAGAAATTTGAATATGTCATTCTGAATTCTGACACGCTTGTAGCTAAGCATTTGAGATTTGACTTTGAGCTTGAAACTGATAGAGTGCAGATTTTGCATTTTGGGTTTTTGCATTATTGAGAAATGTCCATGATAGAATGCTTTTTGAGATTTTTTGCAATTTTGCTTGTTTTTAGCATTCCACATTTACAGAAATTTGAATTCAGTAATGTATTATCTAATGATAAGAGGAGAGATTTGTAAAACCAGATATTATATGAAGAGGCCTGGTATGTTATCATTAGAAGTCCATTACTCATTTAGTGAATCATTAGTAATTCATTACTCATTCAGGGATTCATGTATCCATCATTTCATCCTGAGTAGTGACATTAACTATCCAAATTATTCGGCCATTTGATTTGCTAGAGAAAGAAGCCTGTTATATTAAGTGCCTTGTAGAGACATGTTTAGATAAACATATCTTATTATGCATTATGTATGCAATTAGATACACATGAGTGCGCACTTAGAAGTATGCATTGAGCCATGGTATAGCGCTTGTTTTGTGAGAGAATGAGTAAACGCTAGAATGCATGAGGCCTTTGGTTCCTAAGCCATTCTGAAGAGACACACAGAGCAGCTCCACATTGGGTTCTTCAGACATTGTTTTGAGTTACACTGTGAGCGATTGGAATGTGTAAACAGTTTCTTGGCAGACAGAGATACGACAGTGACTCTTGCCCGAGTAGAGAACGAAGAAGCTGGCTTTATCATCAGGCCCTGGTTCGCTCGCAGACAGAAAGGTGGGGGCATGCAGAGAGTTGCTTTGCACAGAGACAGGCACAGAGAGACGCATAGAGGGATTTCAGTGAATGGCGTGAATCAGAGAAATGGGAGGATGGTATGTTTTCGTAACACACATAGACAGGAGAAGGCCATAACAGACATGATATGATGTACAATGTCATGATGACAGAACACACTGGAATAGAACAGAACAAGAAATGCGTACACAGACTTTCAGGCGCTTGGCTAGAGAAATGCTTGTTTGACAGAAAGAGAGCAAATCTTAGCTAAGAGAGACATGTAACCATGGAGAAAGAGTGACGTGAATTGACACTATAACTGAAAGCCTGAAGGAAGCGTTTTGGGGTATGCTGGAGTATGGGTTGACAGAGAGAGGCATTGGAGAAGCATTTTGGTTGCCGTAGAATGGGATGTCTTTGGCTTACATGCAGATAGGGGAAGCATTCTGATGAGAGTAGATGAGGTCGATCTAGCAGGGAGACTGGCAGAGCTTTGGCTGGAGAACAGACCACTGAGAGGCCTGTGCATGGACTGGCTGGCTGCAAGGTAGCTGATTGATTAGGACAGACACTCACACAGAGCTTTTGGTTTGATAGAAGGGGAAATCAGACAGGGATTGTCTTAGAGAGAGAGTGTGATGTGTGGTGTGGATTGGAGAGGAATACTGAATGCTGATGCTTGCAAATTGTTATTAGGCTGCATTAGCATTATAGATCCAGCTAATTAGATTGCTTGCATTAGAAGCCTGTAAGGCTTCCATTTATTGTAGTTTACACCCAAGCATAAAGGGTGCAAATTCAATTCGGTTTCGCTAGTAGTGTTTATCATGCTTGCTGTGCATGAATAAAAGTGTTTTTATTGTTGAATTGATTCATGTGTTTTCTTTGATTCAAGTGGTCGCCCATGTGTGGCTAGGACAAAGGTAGGCATTTTTCAATCTAACACTCCCTGCCGCCCAACCCTCCTCAAAAGCACCCCATCCCCCTCCTCCCACCCTGCTGCTTCGTAGTGGTGGGGATAAAGTCACCGGATCCATTTCAAATTATTTATAGGCAATAAGAAAGGGTGCCCATTCAATTTATCTCCCCGGCGAGATGTCGTGGATGGCCCTGGTAATGTTCTCCATTTCATATAGTTCTCTGGCTTTATGGACCCCGGTCATCTCGGATAGGAGGTCTTGGGATTTCCAATTTATGGTGATGTAAATCCTTGCTGGAAGGAGGAGTAAGTGAGCCATGTTGGGGACTCTTTTCCAGTGTCCCTCTTGCTCTTCCAGGCCAAAAAGCACCAGCCTGGGTTCATTATCTCTGGTAATTCCTTCAATTTTTCTAATCCATGTTAGGACGTCTTTCCAATATACATGTGTTTTGGAGCAAGTCCACCACATATGCCAATAGTCATCTTGGGAGCCACATCCCCTCCGGCATTGGGGGCTGGATTGTTTGAACATTTTAGAAAGCCTCTTGGGATCATATTGCCAACTGTGCAGTGATTTTATTCTGTTGAGCTTGTACTGTGGCGAAATTGAGTTTATTTGTGCTGATCTGCACATTTTTGTGCATAATTGATCTGTGAACAGGGGGCCTGGGTCCTTTTCCCTTTTCCCTTCTCTTTCTGAGGATGTCGAGTCTGCTCTCCAATTAAGCTGTTAGGGATCTGTATAGTTGCGAGATGAGGCCCTTGGCTGAGCGTGATTCACTGAGGATTTCCTCAAAGAGAGTGAGATCCCTTTCAAGCTTCTACTTCCTTTTCGATGTTAAAAGCACTCCTTTCAGCTGAAAGAACTTGAACACTTCCAACGGGCCTCTCTGTAGAGCAATTTCCAAGTCCTGGACTGTTTTACACCAATTTGGTTTAATAAGTTGGCCCGCTCTTTCCAGACCTGCATCGTACCATGCTTGATATCGATTAGGTTCTTGGATATCATTTCTGATGGGGGGGCACAGACAACTCATGGGGGGCGGCCATGTCGTGAGCCCTTTTATTTCTCCTTTACTCCACCATATTTTCAGGAGCGGGCCCATTGCAAAATGGTTGGTTACGCTTGGGGGGAATGTCCTTTTGGGTGCCCATAACCATTTGACGAGCATCAGGTGTCACATTAGGTGGTTTTCAATAGTCACCCATTGCTTCTGTGTGTCTCTTCTCAGGTGTGGCACTAGGGCACAAAATTGGGCCGCTCGATAATACGTATATGCGTCCGTAAGTCCTGTTCCTCCTTCCTCTCTGGGTCGGATTAGGGTACTGGATTAGGGTACTTTAGGCAATGCGCTGCTTTTTCCCCTGCAATAGAAATCTTATGAACTTGGTTTTTATCTCTATGAAGTGATTTTGAGGGATTGTAATTGGGAGCATCTGGTAGTGGTATAGAATTTTTGGCAGCACTACCATCTTTATGGCATTCAGGTGACCGAGCCATGACACTGTTAGCTTGCTCCATCTATCTAGTTCCTTTGATAATTCTAGCAGCAGTTGGGGGAGGTTAGCCTCATATAGGTCTTCCGTCTTCTTCGTGATGTTGATCTATAGGTATTTGCGGTGGCTATCTGCCGTTGGTATTCCCCCTGTGGGAGTGTCCTCATCACTTGAGCAGGTAAGTGACTTATAAGGGAAGAGCGTGGACTTCTCCGCATTGACTTTTAGTCCTGCCCATTTGCCAAATTCTTTTATTGTCCTCAAGACTGCTGGTATGGCTGAAGTGGGGTCTTTGAGATAGAGTAGTATGTCGTCGGCGAACATAGGCAGTTTTTATTCTCTATTCCCTTTATTGATTCCTCTTTTCTGATTACATTGCCCAGGGGTTCAGTAGATAGAGCGTAGAGGAGCCGAAAGAGGGGGCACCCCTGTCTGGTACCTCTGGACATGCCTAATTCTTTTGAGAGGCTGACGTTCACCGCCACTCTGCCCTGTTTGTAGATTGCCTGTATCCTTCTTATAAATCACTCACCGAATCCCATATTTCTTAGTATGGCCAATGGGAAGCCCCACTCGACCCGATCGAAGGCCTTCTCTGAGTCCATATTGAGGAGAGTGTACTCACCCTCTTTTCCTCTGGAGTGCTCCATGATGTTCAGTGTCTTTCGCATGGCGTCTGCTCCCTGCCTTCCTTTTATGAAGCCCACCTGGTCTGGGTGTATCAGGCGGGGCATTAGGTCTTCCATGTGGGTGGCTAGGACTCTTGCGTACACCTTGGAGCCCGTATTAAGTAGGGAGATCGGGTGGTAGGATTTGCAAGATGCCTGATCCTTTTCTGCCTTGGGTATGACCACTTTTTGAGCCACTGAGAATGACGGGGGTGCCTGGCCAAATTCGCGTATATGATTGAATAGCTTGGAGAGTTGAGGAGATAGGGTTTCCATGAAGTGTTTGTGGAAGCACATCGTATATGCATCTTCACCCGAGGGTCCTCCCGCGGGGAGCCTTCTTATTGCTGCTTTCACTTTGTCAGGGGATATAGGTGAGTCCAGCAGTGTTTGTTCCGCACTGGTTAGGTGGGTTAGCCCTCCACTATCTGTGTACTCCTTCATTTCTTCTTCTGCCCAGTCTCCCTCTGATATGTACAAATTTGTGTAGAAACTGGCAAATTGGATGGCTATATTCTCCGGGGTCCGAGCCTAATCACCCTCTTCTGTTTTAATCTTTTCCACCCATCTCTCAGTTCTTTGAGCTCCTAATCTAGTTGCTAACATTTTGTCTGCCCTGTCGCCCTTTTCGTAAAACTTCTGTTTTAATAGTGACCATTTTCTTAGGACGTCTCCCTTACCGAGTGCTTTCAGATCTACCCTTTTTTGTTTGAATGATTCTATATGTTCACCCCGGTAAGATCTGAGGGTGTGGATCTGTCCCTCCAGGGTAGAGATCTCTTTGCGCAGTTTATCTTCCTGCAGCTTTCTTTCCCTTTTGCACTTGGTCCCTTGTCTCATCAGGTGACCCCTCCAGACTGCCTTCCTTGCTTCCCATAACGTTACTGTACCCACTTCCCCGTTGCTGTTTATCTGGAAGTATTTGTGTATTGCCTTATAAAGATCCTGATAGTAGAGTTTGTCCTTCCACAAATACTTGTTGCAACGCCACTTGAAATCTCGTGGTCGGACCATCCAACTGGGTGGATCTCACTATCCTTGACTCTGGGGCTGGTGTCCCTGTTGACCAACAAGTGGTTGATTCTGGTAAATGTATCATGGACACTGGACCTGAATGTGCATCCCTTCTTATCTGGATTGGCCATTCTCCAGACATCCAGACAGGAACAGTCTGCTTCTAGCCACCAGCTTCCACCCAAGAAAAACAATATCCAGCATCCCACTAAGTCAGTTTCTGAGGTACAGATGGATAATCTCGGAAGAGGGTGAATATGAATTGAAGGCAAGAGAACTCAAAGACAAATTCATCAAAAGAGGATATGATAATGAGACCTTAAATAAGCATGCAACAATGGTGAAGAACATTTCAAGAGCAGAATCGCTTATGACTAAAGAGAAAACCACCAACACTGAATTGGTATATGTCACTACCTATTCTCAACAAAGTAACATAATAAAGAAAATAGTCAACAAGAATTGGGAAATATTGTCCCAAGATTCAACACTCTCAAAATTGTTTCCTTTGATTGCATACAACAAAAGCAGAACATTGAAGGATCATCTGATCAAATCCGATTTCAGCCAGAGAAATAGCCAAACAAAAGAACAATTCAGGGGAACTATACCCTGTAACAATTGCAGTTCCTGCCACAATGTCATGAAAGGAAATTTCATTTACCACCCACACAGTGGACAAAAGATCTCCTTAAGACATGCTTCCACCTGTGACACGAAGAATGTTATATATGGTATTAAATGACTGTGTGGTTTATACTATGTCGGACTGACAAGCAGGAAAGCAAAAACGCGATGGGATGAACATAAATCAAACATTCGGAATCACACAACCAAATCCCCAATAGCTCAACATTTTGATGCCACAAACCATTCAATTGCACAACTTCAGTTTGTCATTCTTGAACATGTTAAACTACCAAGAAAAGGAGGCAACATAACTAAATTATTACAACAGAGAGAAATATTTTGGATTGAGAAGCACGACACAATGAATCCTAGAGGGATGAATCTAGAGTGGGACTTAAATTTCTATCTATAGACGTTATTGAAATAGATGGACTGAATTATACAATCGATACAATATGTGATGAATTGTGACACTCATGCCATCATGAGTCAAGAGTTCGTTATTGCACCAAAATTAAGTGAATGTATTGGGGAATGTCTTATTCATGTAAGAGCAAGTATGATTTGACCTAATTGTCTTATTTAAAAATCAAATATAAATGAGAATGCCAAGTTAGACACCTTGAATAGATCCACATGCATATCGAGTGAAATTGTGATAATAAGAACATGCCGCATTAGATGCACAGTAAAATTGCATCAGAAGACAATAGTAATTAGCTTGTGATTGAGTCTTCAGCAATTTAGACAATCTGCGCCCTTTAGTAACATATACTTCACATATATGATGATCACATAGGGAACAACTTATTTTCAGGTAAATCATCATTAAATTTCATGCGATCAAATGGTTGATATATTCCACCCTGTATCCATAAATCGGAAGGTAAGCCCCTTTCTGCGGTTCGCCGCAATTGCACTACCTCAATATGATAGTGTAGATAGGACAGCGCGATATAACATCCCTTTCGGTAACTATAGGTTTACGGAGATGGCGAGTTAGAAAATATTAGTTACAACCTGCACACCATTAGCTTTGAACTGCAAGAAGTGCCCATTCAGAACTGAAATAACGCTCGAGTAAGCTATCGGAACATCAACAAGGTAGGAGTCTAAGAATGTATATTTGTTTACACACAAGACACGATGGAGGAAGTAAATTAAGTCACCCAGTATCTAAAGTCACCCTCACATTTACTTTTCAGGAGGATACCAATACCGATGCACGCATCACCAGATTGACCAGGCATCAAGTTTACATCAGAAATACTTGCCTATCGGTGAGTCGGACTTCCCTAGACTTACTGACCGTAAAAGTATACTGTATAAATATGGCGATGTACAAGGGGACCCAGCGCTTTATATAGTGCCTGCTCCCTCTGCACATCACTGCTCACCCTTGAAAAAGGAAATACATTAGTGACAATAGGTTTTGTTTTTTTGTCATTATTACGCAGCATTCTGATTGAATTTCAGCCACATTGGCAGCAAGCCCTTCTTTATCG
This sequence comes from Ambystoma mexicanum, assembly GCF_040938575.1. Classification (NCBI taxonomy): domain Eukaryota; kingdom Metazoa; phylum Chordata; class Amphibia; order Caudata; family Ambystomatidae; genus Ambystoma; species Ambystoma mexicanum. Next base: position 310,956,797 of record NC_090937.1, read on the forward strand.
GGAAACCAACTCGAAGGTTAGTTCACTTGAATTGAGCCACGTTAGGAATATTCTTGATTTACTCTAAGATTAAGATAAATAACTAAGACGCAATATTTATGCCTTACAGATAATGTGAAGTCAAATCCAATTTCTTAAACCTGAAGAAGAGCGCATTAAGCCCGAAACGCGTAGTTAAATGATAGGAGATCACACAGGAAAACCTATCAAGATTATTGGATCTCATCTATCGATACAGTTTGGAACATATGATTGTAATATGTGAATAGGATCTGTATTGTGATATTATAAAAAAGTTTTTTTTTTAAATGTAAATAAGTGTAATGTAAGTGCTATTATGAAATTCCTGATTTTGATAAATGTATTTGAACAAAACATAAAGATACAGCAATTGAATTCTTTGTAATTTTGTATAAGCATCATTCTTACAAGTTTAGTGAATAATTCTGAAGACACATTTTTTTTAACTAAGTTAAAATTAGAAGCAAAGTTTGTTTGCCTAATGCTGTGCCCTAGTTTGTCCAACATGATTTTGCATTGCATCATTCATTTTCTCATTCTCCAGACATCCACCAGGCCCCTTCAGCAAGGCACATCATGAATTTTCTACCTACATCCCTCGAGGTGTCTCTAATTAAGACTTGTGTAGCTTACCTGTCTGTGTGGGGGTCTGCCCATGTGTTGAAGTCCCCCCCTATCACTAGGAGACCCATGTTGTATTCCAGTATTGTGGAGAGGGCGCTCTCGTTAAATGCTGCCTGGCCTTGGTTGGGCGTGTACACCCCTGCAAAGGTAATCTGTATGTTATGCCATTCACCCCGGACCACCAGGAGTCCACCTCCCATCATTGCTTGCAGCACCGGGTTCGAAAGTCTGATTTTCTTATGTAGGATCAGGGCTATCCACCCCTTTCTTTAGGTCTGCTGAGGCTCATAATGTTTGTCCCACTCCTTTCCCTCTCAGAGTGTCAGTGGTCTGTCTTCCCCTGCTTTGAGCCTGGTTTCTTGGATGAAGAGCACATCTAGATCAGCTCTATCAAATTCCCTCGTCACTAGGGATCTCATGGTGGGAGAATTGAGCCCTTTGACATTAAGCGTGGCTACTGTCAGGGCTGAGCTTCCTGGCACTCTCTTAATTGGTTCTAGTGTTGTTATGTTGGGTACCCTTCTATCCACAAGCTCCCTCCTCAATCTCCCATTTGGTATGTGTGACAACCCGTCCCCACTATCTCTTGAGCTCCCTTGTCAGTCTGTGAATCCCCCTCCGCCCCCCTCCTCTTTTGAACTTTGAATTTTAACAGACCCACTAACTGAACCACAGTCATTATAGTAGTCCTGGGTTCCTGGGGTTGAGACGCCCTCCTGTAGGTGAGGGCCACTAGGTTTGAAACTCAGATCTCTGCGGGGAATCCCTTTATTAATCCCGATCCCTGTTTATTGTGCATGTCTCTGTTTCTTGTGCTACCCCACACCCATCGTACCTTATCAAAGCGGTTTCCTGGGTGACACTGGCATATTTTTTTCCAGCTTTGGTTTGTTTTCGCCCATTGTGGGGCACCTCCATATTTTGAGCCTGAGACAACTGGTTCCCACTGGGTCCCGTTGGGGTTCTGTCATCGTTTAGTCCTGTTAGGTACTTGAGCACTTGTCTTGCTTTGTCTGGGGTGACAACACTGTAATCCTCTCCTTTGTATTCAAAGGTTAGGTTTAAAGGGTACCCCCATCTGTATTGTATAGCTTTCTCAGTTAACCAGGCCGTTAGTGGCCCGCATGCTCTCCTTCTTCCCAGCGTGAAGTTTGACAAATCTTGAAAGAGCTTTAACTTAGAGCCGTGGAACTCAAGGTTTTGTATCTGCTTCGCTTTAAAGAGGATCTCCGTTTTCTCTTTGTAGCTGAGTAATTTTACGACTATTGAGCGCAGGCCTCCTGAGAATGCTCTTCCTTCTCGATGGGCCCTTTCGATGTGCACATTTTTTCCGCCATCGGCCACAAATAATTGGTTTATTATCTCTTGGACCTTTCTCTCAACTTGGGCCGGTGTTTCACCCTTCGTCTCTTCAAGGCCCAGAATTCTTAGGTTGGCTCTCCTTTCCCCTTTTCCATGTCGTCCATTTTGAGCGCAAGTTCCTCTTCTCTGAGTTTTATGTCCATCATTCACGCATTTAGCTTCATTTGCACTAGCTCCATGTTAATCTGATTGTGTTCCAGGTTTTCCACTTTACCTTCTATGCGTTCCACCTTTCCTCTAATTTCTGATATGGATGTCTTTATGTCTGAACGTAGGGCACGGATTTCCGCCACGATCCCTGCAATGTCCTCCATTGTGGACGCGGTACTTATTTTGGTGGCTTGTATGTCTGTAGCCTCTTCTCTCCTGTATTGTTGCAACCTGTCTAAGCTTTGTGCAGTGCAAGGCCTTGTTTTTTCTTTTCTCCCTTCTGAGGGTGCTCCGCAACAGTGTGGGGGATGCCCCTTGGAGTGTTTTTGTGTTTTCCAGGTTTCTTTTTTTCTTTGTCTTATTGTGAGTAATTTGGAGTCCCCGCTCTATAACTCCTCTTGTGTTTGGAGGCTCCTGAGTGGGAAGCCTCTATGTGTTGTTTGGATTATCTCTGCCATAGGGGCTGGCCGACGGTGCTATCCTTTGATTGCTCGGCTGACTTGTGGCCTCATTTGCAGCTACCTGGGGGCCCTTTCACTTCTGTTGTTCTCCCTTCTTCTCTTGTGCCCCCATGTTTCAGCGTGGGTGATTAGTGGCAGAGGCTTATCCTACGTGGTGGACTTCTCTGATCTGTCGCTCCGGCTCTGTTCCCCTCTCCCCGGCAATCACCGCGCTATATGGCCATGGGGGAGAAGGCTGGTGCTCGCTCTGATCGCTGGGGGGCTATGATTTCCCTCCGCCGTGCGCAGAGGTTCTGGGTGGGGGGAGAGAGGAGCAGCTCTCACCTTATGCCCGGGCCTTGTTGCAGTGTCTGCTCCTCGCTCCCACCGAGGCGTTGATCTTTCAGCACTGGAGCGGACCTCATCTCTCCTTGCCGCACAGACTCGGTGGGTGTCGGGTAGGCTGCTGGGGGCCGGCAGGGGCACAGTTCTGGCTCTGCGTGGTGGTCTGAAGCTCCTGAAGTGGCGCTTGCCTCACTTCCACAGGGTACTTGCGGGAGCCCTCAGTTTGTGACGTGGGAGCTGCTTGCATGTTTTTTGGTTCCTGCAGCCCTTTAGAAATACACTTGCCCTCTTCCCAGTTTCCCAGCCGGGGTTGGTTCTGTGATCCTCGTTTACTTTCCCTGTGGCAGACCGTCCGCTGTGCGGCCAGGGAACTTGGTAGCTGACCTTGTGAGTAGTCTGTGGAGTTGAGGTGTTGTTTCTCCGGCTCCTCTACTGTGTGACCCAGTGCTCCTATTTCGGTTGTTTACTGATCGGGGGTCCAACACTCCTCTCTAAACATCCACATCATCTCGTGGCCTTAGGATGGTACCGGGCTCTTGCTCGTTTTGTCGGGTGTGGATTTGTGGTGCAGGAGACTGCAGCTCAGTTGTGGGCACTCCCGGGCTTTATTACCAGCTGCTATGCACACAGCAGACCGCAGCCCTCCACGTCCCTGTTTGGTTCTTGCGGGTGATCAAATTCAATTGAATTCGCTGCTGAGGCGTCATTGATGGCTGGTGGCCCTTCAGCTGGGTCTGCTGTTGTGCCTTTCGTGGAACCTCGCTGCAGCGGGTCTCGCACCTCTCTTTTTGGCACTGAGAATCGGTGGGCTGCAAAGGTCGGGGTCCCGTGGGGGAGGAGCGCGTCATTCATTATTTTTGATTTCTTCTACCCTTGGGCGGATATTTGGGGTGCCACTGGGTTCTTATATTTGCCCACGCTTCGTTTTCATTCCTTTCGGTTACGGTTTGGGTTGGGATTTTCTTGTTATCTTCTGTTTCATCCCCGAAGTGACGGGAGCTGAGGTTCAGGGAATTATTCCAGTCCGCGCCCCCTAGTGGTCTCGATTATTTTTCATTTTAAAAATGTTTTCTCAGAAAGACTACACAACACAATGAATTGTTCTTAAAAAGTCACTCTGAAACAATAACTGTGCCTGAGAACAACATGGAGATTTCTGAGCAGCATAATGGGTGACATGATGCCGATGAAGCAACAACTGTGGACCTAAAGCTGAATATTACTAAATTACATGTTCAATGCACGGCATGTTAATAAACAACATGTTTTGTTTCCCTTCTCGGTGAACACTGTTGCTTCAATTACTCTGGCAGCAATTTTTTAACGCATAGCCTTGTGCCATTGCACAGCCTAGGTGGGTTACGATTGCGAATCAGCATGATGGGTGACCCAGCTTTCAGTCAAAGGTGATGTGGTAGCATTCCCGGGGGGGTTGAGTGAGTTAGGGAATTCTGTTGCATAGCTTACGGCTGTGTTGGCATCCCCCACTGAACCGATTGATTTGTACTCAGTAACTGTGCCCACAAGCATATCCTGAATCTGATCCTAGGGCCTAGACCTCAAGTTTTGTTCCTCGTGTTGGGACCAGTCCTTTTACAACCACATTGATGTTTCGCCAATTTCAGGCAACTGTCTCATGTGTGAAGGTGCTGAAATCCAGGGAAAGGGGTGGGTTGTCCAAATGTTATATAGCTAGTAATGCCTGGAGGGTCTTAACAGGTAATTGTGAAAAATGTGGTACAGATAGGTGAAACAGTGTGGAATTGTAGAAGGAACAAAGCTTTGTCAAGCCACAAACACACACATTTTGACTTGTGCTAAAATCCACAGAACAGGGTGGGATGTCCTAATGTCATGTAGCCAGTAATGTCTGTAGGGTCCTAATAGGTATCTGTGCAAAATTTGGTGCAGATTGGTGAAACGATGTGGAATTGTATAAGGAATAACGCTTTGTCAAGCCACAAACCCACAAACAAATGTTGACTTGCGCTGAAATCTGGGGAACGGGGTGGGGTATCCAAATGTAGCCAGTAATGTCCAGACAGTCCTAACAGGTAAATATGCAACATTGTGTGCAGATTGGTGAAACGGTTTGGAATTGTATAAGGAACAACCTTTCACAACAAATCCCACCACAGACAAATTTTGACTTTTATATATACAGATAAGAACAGATTTATTTGAACATCTCATTGAAAAAGTGTGTCCCATTATCTAATCTGATGGCATCATATATTCCCTATTGGGGAAACACTTACCACACTAGAAATATGACTGCTGATTTAGCATCTGGATGGACACAAGGACCTGCTTCCAGCCATCAGGAGAATGGGCAGACCACAATTAGGTAACGAAAGTTACTGCACATGTTAATCATGTCCACGTAGTCGATGTGCAGGTATCAAAACAGCTATGAGGGGGAGAGCAATGGCGCTTTCAGTGTCCTAAGTTTGCGACCAGTAGTGTATATTTGGTAAGTAATAGAGTTTGATATGAAATCACTAATGAGGTCTTGGAGGTTTGGAATAAAACTCTCCTGCTGTAAATTGGCAGCAATACATTCCTTCAATGTGTGTGAGGGAAAGTGCAACTGTTTGAGGGTGACAATGAGCAGCTCTTGGGGTATAACCAGTTTTCGTTAAATGTTTTGCCTCCATATGAGGTCTATAGGAAACCCAGAACATCCCATTTTTGTCCATAATAATTTTTCTTGCTGTGGAGCTTGTGCTTGTAGTTCAATGATATGGGCCAGGGGAAGTGTATCATAAGGACTGTGATATCTATTGGTTGCAAGGATAGGTCAGAGGACACGGTGGCAGACGAGTTTCTAAATAAGCTGTTTCTTTTGCTGCCAAGTCTGCTGCGCTGTTAACATAAGCATCTCAGTCTGTATTGTTTGGATGAGCTGCACATTTCACTATAGTGACTGCTGTTGGGAGCGCTAATGCATCTATTAACCATGAGAGTAACGTGAAATGCTGCATGGGTGTAGTGTCTGATTTTTTAACCCCTCTCCTTCTCCATCTGGACATGCCTGAATGTACAGTAGATGTGAAATAAGCTGAATCTGAGCAAATGGTAGAGGAGCACCCCTGAGAAAATTCTAATGCATTTATGAGAGCCACAAGCTCTGCTGCTTGTTCCGGGTAGTGAGAGGGCAGTGGCACATTTGCTAACACATGGTACTCCCCTTCCTCGAGGATTACTACTGCTGCGCCCGTGTGCCATATTCCTGTGTTTTGCACAATCGTTAATGAACCGTCAACAAATAGCACCTTTCCCTCTTCGAGTGTGTCATCCTTAGCGCAGGCAGTGGCATTAGTAGTTTCCTCATATGTAGTGCAATCATGTACAGTGTCATTTGACTTGTTCTGCAATAAATGTTGTGGGATTGACAGTGTGACACCTGACAGTGTGAATGGACAAGTTCGACCAAATTAATTCATACCCTGATACTCGTTGGGTGGCGAGAGTGGATTTTGATTTTTCTAGGATAGTGAAAAATTGAATGATCCCTGTAAATAGTGATCAGGAACCCAATGGTAAATGTAGATTATTTCTGTATGGCAAATTTAGCCTGCTGCCAGAGCCTGCTTTTTTGGGAAGTGTTCCAGCATGACCGAGCCAGGAAGCTCACTGTAGTAAGACAGAGGCTTACGTCCCAGTGATGTCTTCTGTGTGAGGACAGCCATCATCACCTGACTGTTGGAGTGTGAGACCAAAATTATTGTTTTTTATAATCTGGTATGGCCAGAACTGGGGCACTGCTGATTGCTTTCCTTTGAAATAATTTGGTCATCTGGTCTGTCCAGACAATGGGGCCTTTTTCTTTCTGTGCTTCCTTTAGTCCTTACAGGAGGGGTTTAGTATATGTTGAAAAGTCAAATATTAATGCTTTACAATAGTTACATAAACCTAAAAACTTCTGCATCTGCTTTACTGTAGGAGGCTGGGGTGTGTTCTGCACTTCTGTGGCCCTTTCTGGAGTTATTCGTCTGCCTGTCGATCCTGTTATCGGGCCTAGATACACAACCTCTTGCTGACAATACTGCAGTTTATTCTTGTCCACTTTCTAACCCTTCTCTGGCAATAAAGTTAAGTATTTTACTGAGTCATTCCTACATAGCTCTTCTGTCGTGCTGCAGACCAGGAGGAAGTCTACATACTGCATCACTGTGCCCTGTGTAAGTAAGTTCCCAGCTCCATTAGCAATACCCTGTTAAAAATACTGAGGTACTCACAGAACCCACTGCGCAAACAAGTCTGTTGGAACCTCTGGCCTCTGCAAGTAAATGCTGTATGGGGCAGGACTCAGGGTGTAATGGGTAGCTTCTGTGGGGATATTACACAGGATGGTGGCGAGATTAGGAACCACTGGGAATTCTGCTTCTACAATATTGTTAAGTGAGCGTAAGTCCTGCACCATCCTCAAGTCAACCCTTTTGTTTTTTTCACAAGATAAATAGCCATTGTACATGGGTATTCTGATGGCTGTATTATGCCTACTGCCAAAAGGGCTCTAAAGTGCAGTAAATGCCTTCCTATACTTCCTTTGATATGGGGTATTGTTTTACTCAGGGCAAACCTGCTCCTGGTTTCAGTTTAATACAAACCACGCCTATGCTTTTTTTTAGCAGGCCTACATCATGTGGGCCACTGGGCCACAGCTGACTGGGCACTGTGTCTAAATCTTCCTATAAGTGTGGCGATACTGCGTTGGCAAGAAGCAGGGTGTGTGCTACTTCTCTGTGTTCCACTACCTCATGGCAAGGTGTGGAGATTTCAGATATCATCTCCCCCTTGTCTTCTATGTCTTCGAACAGCTGTTCATCGGACACATCCCTCAATCATTGTGTTGGATCAATACATAAAACCGTGCACCTTACAAGCGCCTCCTTGTCCAATTTGAACAGGATTCAAATGTCTGCCTTGGTGATTACTGATTCCAAATATATCTTGAGAATGGTGCCTGGAGCCCATTCCTGTTGGACAGCTTGTCGAAATAGGAACTCTGTAGGTACACACAAAATCTTGTCCTTAATCCCTGGTACCTAATCAAATACAACTGTTACCCCATTGAGATACAAATCTAGATCGAGTGGTACACCTCGCAGAGTACTCTGGCCATAGAGTGCTTGTATTATTACGATAGCTCTAGCATGGTACGTGCCTGGGGTAGAACACACTATACCTCCTCTGAGAACGAAATGGTCATGTTCAACTTGCTCATTATGTGACTACTCAGGAGATTAACTGGGGCGTCCCATGAATATAAAAAGGGCACTGATTATTTGTGTGTGCCTATGGTGACAGGTAAGTTTTCAGTAAAAGGAACTGAATTGACAGCCCCAGAAAACCCTTGCGTGTCCATTATTTTGTCCGACATGGGCAAGGTTCAGGATTTGGTAGCAAGACCAACATTGGAGCCCCAATTGGGGCCACATGTGTCCCACACCTCCCCCTCTCCCCTTATAGAAGCATCCTCTTCCTCTCTGAAAAACTCATGTTCCCCTCCCAATTCACCTACGCCCTTCTGCCCACCACTTTGTGGGGCTGTGTTCAAGCTGCCCTTCTGTGGTGTTAGTTATTACTGCACCTTCCACGCTCAGCTTTCCTAATTTCTTCTGTATCAACTTTGCCTCTGTCATCTGTGTTTGTTCAGTCTACTCCTTATCCTTCTCCTGCCTCTGTGGGCAGTAATGTGTGATGTGTGCTTGTATCTCGGGCCATGATTTTACTTCCATCCCAACCACTTTATTTAAATCTGCCTGTACTTCTAAAGGACCCCCTTGCGTAACACATGATAAAAACATCAATGGTTTTGTCCCAAGCCTCCCCTGTCCCTAACCATCACATCTCCTGAATCTGCTGTATGAAAAGGGCAGGGTCCTCAAATGCTCTAATTGTGCAGGCCATGATAGTATTCACATAGGAACTGTCAGGTTACATGTTCTTCAAAACTTAACACACCTGCATTTGACAGTTATTAAACATGGAGCCATTGTGGGGGGTGCTGTTCATCGTAACCCCTATCGACCCATCCTTACTCCATATCTCATCTGCCTGCTCCCATAGCAGGGAGTTAGCAAACTCTATGTATCCACACGGCTAGGGTGATGCTTGCTGTATGTTTCTCAAAGGCATAAATCCACTTGCCAGCTCCTGCAGTAAGGGAGGGCAAGGTGTACATTAAGTTGACCGGATCCATGTGGGGCCAAGGCACATAATGAGGTTTTCCCGGTCCCCTAGGTAACAACAGGAACTGGGTTCCCTACTGGTTATGTTTGTAGGCCATCATTCCCTCCTTACCTTTGGCTAGGGCCATTCGGGTGGGCAGCGCTTGAAGTCTGCGGCTCCATGGTGATACCTGCTGCAAAGCCTCTAACTCCCACTCATTCCTGTCCTCCCCATGGCTTCAGTCAGCACAAAATAAATACCTGTCCATCATGCCCCTGTCTTCCCCCATTGTGATTCCTCACTTGGACCCCATAGTGCGGTGTCACCGGGGTTGGTCTCAGCTACCAAGATCTGGGTCTCGTTGACAACTTTGTCATCAATCTTAAAGAGGATCTGTACCACTCGCCTTTCATCACTACCCATACGCACACTCTGCCTCTCTACTTACCCCTGCTGTTTGTAGTGGCCCTGCAAGGCTTGTGTCAGCTCCTGCTCTGATTTTTGTGATGCTGCCTCTATCAGCTTGCGAGTCTTGTTCTCTCTTGCTAAAATGATCTGATCTTTAGGGGTGTCCTCGGGTTTCCTTGATGTTCCTTTCCCATCTTCCATTGGGGTAGAAGAAAACTGGGGGTTGGTGTATTTTATGGCAGGCTGTAAAGGTTAGGACCCATATGGGGGTGGTGCGGCAGTAGATTTTTTTGCTCAACTTTGTGGACCCCTGCCCACCGTTATCAAAAGCAGCCTTTTCCTCCACAAACATTTTCCATAAATCAAGCATTCTCTGACTATTTTTTAACTGTTTCTCCCTATAGATTGACAACAAATACATGTGCGTATGTCCTAATATGTTCTTCTTGTTCGTGCCCTCTTCGACCCATGGTTTAAACAATTTGCCCCCAGTTCCCCAAACCCATTCCTTATGGTACTTCAAAATATTTTCCTTGTATTGTGGAAGCGCTTCACTCATTTGCTCCAATGGCCTATCCATACTGTCACAATGCTCAACCGAGCTCAAAAGAAAGCCTGTTGACACCGGCTTAATGACCGTTCCCTTAACAAAAAACACCAAGCGTTCACAATACTAATACCAGATCTGCTATTCACACAACAACTAACATTTAACAGAAAAAAATGTCATAAAAACAATTGTCAAAACATATCTGACTCCAACCACCTTCCTCTACACAGTTGCTAACAATACTTACCAAAAAAACTACATTTATATATCCAATTACAGTTAATATCTAACAACAAACATCTTATTTACACAATGGTCAATAATACTTGCAATGAAATATATTTATTTTTGCAATGATGTAGATCTTTCCTCTGTCCCCTTACCTTGAGGGTATTCAAATCTCCTCATGTTCTCTTCTCCGAAACTGAGGGATATCCCACATGAGGTTGTCCTTACCGCTTAGGAGGAGATTCAACAAAATAATTTATCACTACACAGCGCTGTCTTTCCCCGCTCAATGGGAGATTCTACACACTACGTTGTTGCGAGACAGCGTCATCTTTCTATTTTAAAGGGGAGCTTCACCTCGATAATTTGTCAATACACATGCAATATTATACAATGTTGTCTTTCCTTGTTAAGAGGAGTTTCCCCACAATACTTCATCAATTTATAAGCAATAGTAATTCATAACCAACAACAACATGTCAAGAACACTGTATTTTATACAAAACGTGTGCCCAACTTAGTATGGGCCTCATCAGGGGTTGGGCAGAGTGGTAAAAATGCGGTGGTAATGCTATTACCACCACATTACCGCTCTGACCAATCCCGAGTTTGGGCAGAAAGTGGGAGGTTTACCTCCAGATTTTTGCTGGAGGGAAAAACCTCCCTTTTCTGGCCATTTTTGGTGCTATCACTTTCAGCGCTTTTACTGCTAGTGGTAATAGAGCCGAAAAGCCCCATAGAGTCCTATGGAATGAGTTAAGGTAACGATAATAGCGTTGGGCGGCATCCCAATGCTTTTACCACCAGGACACCGCCCAACTCGTGATGAGGCCCTATGTGTGCTCCAAGTCCTCCTGATGCCTCGCGCCTGCTGGTAGCCTGCACAGTCCAGGCCCGGCGCCCCCAAGCCAGAAACCAGGCTGCCCTCTAGAGAAACACAGCGTCTGCTCACCTCTTCGTTTTTATGTGTGCACAAAACTGTTCTCTGGCGGCAGGTGTGAGAGTCCGGAAGTGCACTGGGGGATACCCAGCACCTTCGGGAGAAGCTGGAGATCACATCAGGGTCACCACTTTGTAGACACTCAAGAAAATCCAAACAATGATGAGAGGGCCCACATTGTAGAAAACACAACTTTATTGCAAATGCAAAATAAGAGCCGGGAAAGCCAGTCGGTCTCATGAGACTGGAAAGCTGAGAACTCACTCCACCCACATCAGACACTACTATTTAAAGATGAAATTCACAAAATTAGAATACATTTGTGTAAAATCGAAAAATTATTTGTAACTTCATTCTAATTATCTTACTGGCTCCTGCCTATATAAAACCTAAGTCAGTACAAATTTCACTATTCTGATTGGTTAGTACATTGCCCTGTTCTGATTGGTTAGTGCAGTAACAAATTACATTTAGATGTGCATTCCCCAGAATATGACCTAATCATGCACAGTCAGTACAAAGAGCAAAATATGCCATCTCCCACAATAAACTAAATACAAGGCCATTCTCCGTGAGACCAGATATTTTGGCATCCTGTGCTACTCACCACATCCGCAGCTCTCCCACGATAAAGCTTGCCTCATTACTATCTTATACTTGTCTGGCTGTGCCGAGGACGAAAACCATTATTTCACAGTGTGCCCTAGGAAAGGATTTCATGATAAAGTGGAACAGAGGCCTCACTTTTACAATAATAGCTAATATTTGTGCTGTCAGGCTATCCTGCCACGAACTCGGCAGCCTGTAGGGAAATATACTTAGAGCAGTCTCACTATGTGCAGGAATATGTGCTTCCCTGATTTTCGTTTGCTAAAGTGTAGGGAACAAGTTCACGATTATACCTTTTTATATGGGACACTTGGTTAGGGAATTACCAGACCTGGTGTAATGCCAGGCACAATAAGTTTTCCCTTTGGTAATACTGATCACCAAATAAAACAGATCACACAATAATAAAACACACACACACAGTTTCTACGGTGCTCTGCGGGGCATTTTATAACCTTTCTGCAGACTAGAACAAAAATACACGAAGAGAAACATCACAAAGCACGTTCATCGGATACATGTAAAACAAAGGAAGAAAAGCATAACCCTGCTCAGCAGAAAACACAGCTTTCACAATCTGTCAGTGCAGTGTATTTATGTTAGCAGTTATTGGCATAAGCCCACTTGGCATTCCCCACCCCATGCAATGACTTTCCCTTTCACTTTCAGTGCAATTAGCTACTCCTTAGAGGACTTGACAGAATATGTGCATTTTTGTATATTTAACCTTGGAAGTGTGAATGATAAACCTTAGTAGTGCTGCAAACTCCCCCTTTCCAACAAGTTATTATTTGCGCATAGGCAAACACAGTTTCCTCTTTGTCCCCGTTCATTTGTTCGTCCCAGTTTGGCACTCCCCGGATCAGGCTATGGGGTTCCCTAATTAATTAATTCTCTTTTATCACTCATACTCACCCAGAGCCCAGTGACTGGCGATTCTGCCTGCACCGAGAGACCCTCTTCTGTCTCCCAGACACTCTCTTTTCTCTCTTCTCCCATGGTCAGCTGCTTGCATTAAAACAACAGATCTACTGACCCCTCTCCCTCCTCTCTCTGCAGCTAGTCTCCCTCTCAACGCACAGCCCAGTCAGCACTCCTCCAATGTCTTTTCTTTTCTGTTTTTTCCTCTCTCCCCTTATTTTTCTCTTTGCTCTTTCTGTGGCCAGCCTCTGACACCCCCCTTCCTCTGGCTTATAAGACCTCTTCGCTTCACCTCCTCTTTCCCTCCATCTTTGTATGTATCGTTTCCAATATCATGATACCATGAATAATGTTTCTAGTCAAACACTGCTCATCTTTAGCCAACACTCAGTAACTTTCCAGTTCTTACGGTCTTCTTTTTCAATTACCATTATAGAGCACTTTTCTCCAGCCCAGATGAAATGTGGTACATAGCATCCTGACATCCTCTCTGCTTTCCTGTTTAAACAAAGGAGCTTTTTTTGCAAAACACATTTTGCTCTTTCATTGCGCTCTGAATCACACATCCACAAAGCACACTGCAATTTACCTTTCAATTCTCATATTTATTTTCTAGACAAACATTTTGGTGTGTCCTCATGCACCCCCATCCTGCAGCAGATCTATGGCCTAAGCAACCCACTCTCATCCCAATAATTACTAATATCAGTCTTGTTAAGATTAGTAATTAGTAGTATTAGTGTTTAGTCATGTTTAGATTGTTAGCACCCTGCACTGCACTATGCCATTCTAAACCCAAATCAGCACTTCTTTAGATTGGTTACATGTGTTAATATCCCCGCAAAAATATCACGATACAAAAATATCGCCATATTTTTGAGGCAAAATGAGCCATGGACCCTGCGGGGGACACCCCCATAACCTCCGCATTATGGCGAGACAAACGACCATATGTAAGGCGATATTTATCATGTGGATAATATGTAGGGCTACCTTTAGATTGCCCATGATGCCTCACATCATTACTAAGTCACACACCTATCACATGCTCTGACATTAGCATAATTTCTAAAGTGGTATTGATGTATTCTAATTATCCCTACAAGCCCCAAGGCTATCTAGAATGCAACAGAAACGGAATCTAATTCAAACTGACGGAGACGCTGAAATAACATGGCAGACCACTCAGAGGCCTACTTCTTAATACAATAGTTAATATGTGTGCTGCTAGCCCATAGCTGTATTACAAGGTGCTTGCCAGTTTCTCCCTGTTTATTTTAGAGAGCTAGGAATACCATCATTTCCAGTGGTCGGCCAGAGAGAAAACTGCCCACAGGACTCTCCAGAGAAGGGGCGTGGAAGCAGCTCAACCCAACCGGCAGCACAAAGCAAAGACTCCACTACACAACATAGCACAGGCAACCCAAACAAGTATGAGCATGTACCCAGAAAAGCTCCATACACCGTCAGCCCTCATCAGCAGTGGAGGGTTTCTCTGACACAAACTGTAAGCTGCTCCAAAAGGAACCAACACTTACCTATAAAAACAGCAATGGAGCAGCTCCTCAACAAAGATTGCAATCATATGGACTTTGGAAATGCTCACAGAAACTGGAATATATATAGCGGGCTGCTACTAACTAACAAACAACTAACAAACATCTGCAGGAAAAGACAATTGCTCCTGGGAGGGTCGACAACAGGGATTAATTGGCCCTGGACCCAGAAGGGGGAAATCAATGGTAAAAAGAAGGGCAGATAAAAGAGGGCACGGGAAACCGGAAATTGTGGTTTGTTCAGGTGAGGTCAGAGGTGTTTGAGGTGGACGATATGACCAGAAGGAGGAAGGACCTTGTGGAGAAGAGTGAAGGTGGTTTAAAGAAAAAGATGAGGTATTGGCTGTTGAGAGAAACTTGTACTGTGGTGTGGGTGTGCATGTACGTTACGTACGTGGAAGTGGTAGCAGGTGAGAAGGTAATGAGTAAGGAGTGAATGAAGAAGTGAAAGGAAGGTGACTAAAAAGAAAGTGGGGTGGAGCCCTACTTGTAGTGAGGAGTTGGAGTAGTAGTGATGTGGTGGCAGGGGTAGCAGTGGCATGGAGGGGTAGCAGTAGCAAAGAGGTGGATGTAGGAGTAGTATGTAGGAGGGAGTAGTGTTGGTGTTGAGGAATGAGTAGAAGTTGTAAAGAGGAATTGGTAGTAGTGGTGTGGAGAGTAATAGTGTTGTAAAGAGGAAAGGGTAGAAGCGATGTAGGATGGGAGGGTAGTAGGTGGGTGGGAGATATGATTAGTCATTTATAACATGCCTGTACATAAGGTGTTTCGAGGTGCGAGAGAGCTACGACTGAATGGACAGCTAGAGAGAGAGGGAAATCATGAGATGCGAGGGAGAAAGGGAAGGGAGGAGAGTAACTAATTTGGGAGGGAGAGTGACACATCAGGGAAAGGAATTAGACGGCTGTGGAAGACCAGGTGAGTGCCCAGAGTGATTGAAAGACACTATCCAACTGGGGTCCCAGATAAGTGTCACCTAGAGTGTACCCAGAGGAAGTCTAGATAGATAAGGTGCTTGACTTAAGGCCATATGGACTAGAGACATGTTTTAGATAGTAGGGGTTACCAATCACTAGTACCACTCCGGGTTTGAGGGACACCTGGGTTAGGGTGCGACTGTCCATTTCTTGGTTAGAGAGTGATCAACGGCCATTAATCCCATTGGGAGTTGGTGTATTCCTATGACCATCTGTGATAGTGTGCCCCTGTGCATAAAGAAGTAACAGATTAGCAATGGGTGAGGGGGCTTATGGATAATGCATAGAAACTTAAGGACCACTTGTTTCTTCACTTCAATCCAGTGAAGAGAGTTTAGGGCACTTGTGATTGAAGCATGGTGAATCAGATTCAAAGGGATCTTAGTGGTGGCATATTGCGCCCCCTGAAGACTGGCCAGGGTAAAGTTGGGAAGGCCAAATTACAGTGAATTTCTGTAATCAAGTATGGACATCACCAGTGCTAGATATGTTAAGGTTAGCCTGGATAGCGAACCCGGCACTGAAATGCAAGTTTGCACCACTTTAGTTATGTGGGGTTCAGAATTTAGCTGAAAGTTAAAAACAATTCTCATATAATGGATCACATGATTGGGAGATGGGGTGGGGCCCAATAGATTCAGCCAGTAACTAGGCAAGCTATTCTGCTGGCAGTTTCTAAATAGAATGACCTCTGCTTTATTAGGATTAAGCTTTCAGAGGCTTGTGTCATCCATCAATTGATGCAGCACAGACACCCTTCTAGGAATTCTGGTGGGGTCTTCTCAGGACCATGACATGCAAGGAATAGCTGTGTGCTAGGATTGGATAATATGAATAAGAGGGAGCACATAGAAATTAAATAAATATGGGACAAAGCCGATCCCTGCTGATTTTCATGCACGAGGGAGTGTAAGGGAGAAGAGAAGGGTGGAAGGGTGACTGACTGGGTATGGTTTGAGAAGAATGACCAATGCAATGCCAGTTCATTTTCACCATTGGGCAACTCATGCAATCTGGACAATAGGATGCTGAGTCACTATATTCAGAGCCTCCAGTAAATCAAAAAGTATCAAGTCCGACGTGTCACCCATATCCAGACCGAATCTGATAACAACAGGAATGATTACCCTTTCTGTGCCACCCTTTGTCTCAAAACGCACTTGGAGAGGGCCTAAGGTCTAGTTATCCTCTATTAAGATTCGAAGTTGTGATAGAGCAACCTTTTTGAATAATTTTTAAATGTGCTATCTTATGGTAGGTTGAGCCCAATGGGCCAGGTATTGGCATTATGTGCATCGTACATCATCACATGCCTAAGTGCTGCCATCATATGCAGGGCCATCTTAAGCACTTTTGGGGCCCTGGGCACGGACAGCTTTGGGGCCCCCCTTCACCAAACCAAAAGAATGAAGGGATCAAGAATACTGGTTGCGCCACCACACGTCATGCTCACAACCTATAGGTTGATATGCTGTCTTGCAGCATAATAAGCATGTTTACTCCCTATATGTCCCCTTACCCTCTTCATTCTTGCTCTAATCAGAATGATAAATAAGTAGCATTTGAAGACCAACATGTGCAGTCTACGAAGAAGTTACTGTTCTAGTACATACAGGATCATTTTTTATCAATAACATCTAGGAAAGTGTGCAGCCTGTAGGATCCACAAGGATTGTAGTCCGAAAGCATGTTTTTTTTAAACCCGGCGCGAATACGCCAGCCCGGACGAGTTGGGGCCAGTCTGCACCAGTCCGCAACAGGGACGCACTCAGGACGCTGATTTGTCAGCAGGCTGAATATGGGGGTTGAGGAGGCTCTGAGAGTAATTATGGTGGAGAAAACCAAATCCCTTCAGCGATCCAGGATCATGCTCTTAGAGAAGAAGGTAGGCTCTATACAAAATCCTAGCATTACCTTTATTCAACCACTGCCCCAAGCTCAGACCCTGATGACAGATGGTCTGTTTTCTCCTAACTGTAATAATTTGTCATTGGGGGGGGCTGAGGATTCAGGAGAAAGGGGTGAATTTGGGAAGAACTCAAACTTTAAAGCATAGCTTGCGTGTGTCCAACACTAGTGTTAGTGGCTCAATACCCCTTAGTGACAATTTCACTAAAACCCTACAGCCAAATTCCAATATGGGAGTAGGACTACAGTTAAATGTGGATACTGTGACTGAGATTGTCATACCCTCCCATCAGGTAGTTACTCCTGCATCAGAACTGCGCTGCTTGCTCCTCAACACTAGATCCCTAGTAAAACATTCAGTTGAGGTTGCTAATTATGTAGAATCCAATAACCTTAATGTCTGCGCTTTTACAGAGACTTGGGGCTCTAGCGCAGCCTGTCCAGCTCTCAATTTAGCCTTACCAGATGGCTACGTGATGTTGAGAAGGGACAGAGAGGAAGGTCGAGGGGGTGGAGTAGCGATAATTGTTAAGGATTCACTCTTAGTCTGGAAGTCACCGGGGTTTCTCTTAGAGGGCACTGAATCACTACATCTTAAGATAGGCCTAAATGCCTAGTCTACTCTAAATCTATTGCTCGTATATCGTACACCATCTTGTAATCTGCAGTTAGCTGAGGCTCTTAGTTCATATATTTTACCACAACTCAAACCTACCTCTAAGTTCATTCTTTTAGATGACTTTAATTACTGGCTGGGTGTCGATTCTGATCGCTTAGCGACCGACTTTAAACAATCCTTGGATAATCTGGGATTCTCTCAATTAATGCACTCCCCCACACATGTATCGGGCCACACCCTAGACTGGTTATGTGCTCTTAATGTCAATTGTAACAATATTAGTGCAAGCCCGTGTCCCTGGTCTGACCATTCCTTTGTGCATTTTACGCTGGACATGCCTTTTCCTATGACGTTGCCATCTATGCCACTTCAATTGGAGGCACGGAATCTAAAAAAGATCACATTGGCTAACATCGATCCTTTGCTAAAGGATAGTTTAGCAAATTTTCACACTGACTTGTCTCCACAAGACATGGCTATAGTTTTGATAGATAATCTGGCGGGTATATCCGATAAACTAGCACCTCTTAAATTGAATCAGATTAAGGTCAATGAGCATAAAAGTAAGGCCTGGTTCTCGGATGACCTTAGAACTAAAAAGTCTGAGGTCAGCAAAGCTTACTTCGCTTGGAAAAAGGAGCATCATTCAGAGCTATTGGCTAAGTACAAGAACACTGTACGTCGATATAAAAAGTCTATTTTGGAAGCAAAAAAAGACTTTCATAATGGTCGAATAAACAAAGCCAAATCTAATACAAGGGAAATATTTAAGATACTAAAGGAACAGGAAACTACTCCTGTTCCACCTGATTCCCTAGTTAAAACTGATGCGGAATGTTTTCAACTGATACAAAAAGGTTTTCACAATAAACTCAATAAAATTAGGACAACTATCCTTGAAAAAAGGGAGTTAACTGTTGATACTGGCAGGGCAGTAACTGAAGGTTTCACGTGTGACCCGTCAGTTCCTGAGTTTAATTTTCACTCAATCACAGAAAGTGAGCTGTTAAAAATGATAGAACACATGAAAACATCACAATGTAGAGGTGATGCTTGTTCCTCTATGATCATAAAAACATGTCCACCGTGGCTTATTAAAGCAGTTTGTAACTTTATAAGTGCCTCTCTTAAGGCAAGTAGAGTTCCAAATGAATTAAAAGCAACCATGGTCACCTCCATCTTAAAAAAACCGGGACTGCCAATGGACAATCCTCAAAATTTCCGTCCAATCTCTAACACACCCTTCCTACTCAAGATTTTGGATAGAGTGGCTTACAGTCAACTTGCAGAGCACTTAGATCTTCATTCTATCCTACATCCAAATCAATCAGGTTTTAGTAAGAAATATGGGACGGAAACCTCTCTTTTGGAATTGGAATCTAAATTAATGGGGGAAATGGACAGAAGTGGTCTCTCCCTGATCATCTCTTTAGATCAATCAGCGGCTTTTGATTTAGTTGAGCACTCAATCCTTATTCCAAGGCTCCAGGAGGTGGCTAATCTCTCAGAATCAGCAGCTAAGTGGATCGCCTCTTTGAGAACAGAACTAGTAGAGTCTGCTCAGCCACCGCTGAAGCCAACCCACTTTCCGTCCTCCATGGGGTCCCTCAAGGGGCAAGCTTGTCCCCATGTCTGTATAACTTGTTCATGGCCCCATTCTTCTTCATGCTACAGGAAGAGGGGGTCGTGTTCTCTAATTATGCAGACGACACTCAATGTGTTATTAACTTAACGGGACATCACAAAAAGGATGAGGCGGAGGTTAATAGAGTCTTCGCCCTTATTGAAAAATGGATGCTGGATAATTTCCAAGCTCTTAACCGCAGTAAGACAGAACTGATGATAGTCGGTAGCTCCAAGGCGATTAGCAAGTTAAGTAAAGACTATACCGCATTCAAACTGGGGGATGACACCATCACTCCCTTATCGAAAACAAAAATCCTAGGAGTTATACTGGACCCGACACTAAGCATGAAAGTGCATTTTTCATCAGTGGTGGCGGGGATAGTCTATTACATCAAATTATTGACTCATTTGAGGCCCATGATCTCGCAGGAAAGTGCTGAGACAATAGCCAGAGCAATTATAGGTGCCAAAATGGACTATTGTTGCAGCCTCCTGCTTGGCATCAACCAAAGAGAAGTGCACAGACTGCAGGTAGCCCAGAACTGGGCGGTCAGGGTAGTTCTCCGACTTCCTAGGCACAGTCACGTAACTGCGGCCAGACACTCATTACACTGGCTCCCCATTGAAGCCAGGATTAACTTTAGACTATTAGTTATAGTCTTTGAATGCCGGCTCCAAGTTATGCCGGCGTATTTACAACAGCATATAATATCAAAGAATAATCCAAGATCTCTGAGATCCGATTTCTCAAATCAGATCATACAGCCAAGATGCAAAACATCAAAGGCGGAAAAGGGATCATTCAAGGTGAAGGCCCCCTCTCTGTGGAACAATCTTCCTACAACTTTGAGGAGCCACTCCTCCCTCTTATCTTTTAAGAAGGAACTGAAGACCTTTTTGTTCACCTGACCCACTGGAAAATATTGATTTCTCCAATAGTGCTGTATCATACTATCGGGGATTGCGGAATAATCTCAGTGGAGCCTTATGATTTTTCATTTCTAATGACGTCGCTTTTGGTGCTGTATGTTTTTCTGTTGTCTGCGCCTTTATGCCCAAGGGTCAATGGCGCACATAACAAATGTGATGTAATGTAATGTAATGTAAGTATTAATGCAGGACTGTATGTAAAAGGTACATGTAACCCATAATAGACAGAGAACTCACATTAGCTGCCTCACAGAATGCAAAAGTACTCATGCATGGACAGAGGAGACCAATTGGAAGGAAGACATACCGTAGCATGGATAGTGGGTGCAGATTAGAAGCTACCAGGAAGGTGTCTTTATCCAGACAGACTGAGATTAGAAGTGGGATATTGTTTTCAAAAAGTGTTGCCATTAGACTTCAAAGAAACAAATGCATGTGGCGTGTGATATAAATATATTCACTATTGAAGTCGAAGCAACCCTATAGCCAGTAAAACTGTGAATAAGTATTTTATGAAGATCATGCCATGAGAGGGAAAATTACTCTGAAGGGCTGACAATTTTGAAAGGTTTAGGCACTGGCAATATTGAGAGGTTAGGCGATACAAGATTAAATGAAGATTCCCAGAATCACTCATTGGCTAAGGGGTAAAGGGGTGAAGCTGGGACGTGTGCCAACTCTGCAATTTCTGCATTTGAACACTTTCTTTTGTAGTTCTTACCATCAACTAAAACAATCTCATTTTATAAAAATGGACTTGGAAAGTACACTAATCATATTTCCAAACATGACCATTTTTAAACAAAATATTATAGAATGGTGTTATGCAAAATGGGAATTATTTTAGCTTCATTCTCTCAATCATCAAGGAAAGCATATAAGTACCAGCATACCAATCGATGTGATTCAACACATTTAATCTGGGTTGGGCCTTTGTATTTTAATGCTTTAAACACTTCCAAAACAAAGGCTTGTGACATTTTCATTTATAAACGTGCCTAAAAACCTTTGACTTTTACCAAAAAGCAAACCGTTTTTTGTGTCAAACAAGCAGACCTTAAAATATGCTTGCCTGAGACCTGCAACATCTGGTCCGCTCTCTTCTGTCTACCAACCCTTCCACCCAAATGGCCTACATAAAAGAAAGATCAAGAAATCGGCTAAACGATACCGGCAGCATGCAAGAAGGCAAACCTCACAGAAGACAGCACAGTAATGTAAGATTTATTAGATGATTTGACCAGGATCACTGTGTCGTCTGCTGGCAAATCCAGAATACAAGCATGAACGCTTTTGTTCCATAGTCTTGAATTTGGATACGTATTCACCTCTTGGACTAACAGTTTATGCCATTGTTGGTGGCGATTGCTTAGGTTTTACAACACCCCAACTGAACAAACCAATTTCTAGACCTTTACCATACGGATGATGTGTTCGTTTTTATAGCAACCCCTATCTGGTGCAGGTACATTGCTGATAATAGCAGATGTTGTTCTTCAAAACCAAGTACATATGCAGGCAGGTTTATAAACCTCAGACACAGGAAAGGCTCAGCCAGCCTTGCTGGAATGTGATATTCTAATTTTTCATATGAACAAATAACTCTGCAATGGGTGCTTCACACAATGAGCTAACTTCTGAACGATTGTGGCACTCAATTTATCAGTATGCATTTCACGGTTGCCTATTGCACATGATCAACATAATTCCCACAGGAAGGAAAGAATGCTACAAAGTTGTGCCGTAATGAACACACTGATCAAGGCAGAATGTACTTGTCAAAACAGAACAGCAATGGGCTTAGAGCCTCAGCAGCACCCCATAAAATATCCTGAGGTGTACAATTTAAGACTGGTGAGCAATGGAATCTTACTTCTTCAGATCAGGCATCCTTGTGGAGCCCCGGTCCAAGGTGGGGGCCCTGGGCAAGTGCCCCTTTTGCCCTCCCATAAAAACGTTTCTGATTATATGCCTAGTGCAGCCCCAATTAGCCAGGTAAATCTTATTATGCCTGCTAAAGCCTTACATGCCAGATATAGTCATCATAAGTAAGTTACAAGATCATGTGTCCAAATGCTACCATTACAGTAGTCCTTCATTATCAACAGCATTTACCATGATCCTTTTATTCAATGTTGCATTAAAAGCTGTGTAACGTAACACAGCATAACATAAACAACACATAAAACTCTATAACATGACATTTTATAAGTTTAAACTTGTGACGTTTGCATAATTAACGAGGAGGCAGAGGTTAAAAAATATCAACTTCCTCTATATCGGTCATACCAATAATATATATATATATATATATATATATATATATATATATATATATATATATATATATATATATATATATATGAGAAGAGAAAAACACACAAGCCCCTGCGCGGTTGTAACACTGCAAAAAACCACCCAGTGGGCATGCGCAAAAAGTACTGCAGCAGACAAGGCCTAGCTATTTAAAATATCATATTTATTGTTGCTTAATGCAGCACATTACACATTACAAAAAACAGAGGTGAAATAATTCACCCCTGTGACAGCCGTTAGGTTGAACAAAACACTCACCCCACGGGTGGATGAAAGTCACGCGTTCCGCCTGAATGCTCAGGCTTCCTCAGACCTATAAAATCCAAATGCGGCATGCACATCACAGAGTTTAAAAAGAAAAGCAGTTACAGAGCGTCCCCACTCGTGTCACATCACGTGCAAAAATGGTCATGTGACCGCTACGTGTAAAAGTAGTGAAATCTGTCAAGTACAATGACCTCCATGTTGGAATGGTCAAAAACCTATGAATAAGGTATATATGATGGCAAATTGCGTACAAGTTACGCGCAAGAAAATCACTTAACACATTTATTAGCTGCCGCAATGAAAACTACACCATGGAGAAGCTCTAAACTGGTTGTTTAAAATATTATTATCAAATAACAATCGATGTGTGACATATGTGCACAAGTGTGCCTGTTCGTAGTTAGGTGACTAAAAGCAGCTCAGATGGCCGCTATCAGACATACGCCCCCACATAGGGCAAGTGCTTACAAGCCAAGGACTACGAGCAAAACAGCAGCAGCCAAGTCGTGAATGGGCAAGTGGCCTTTTGAAAAATAGATGCACGGGTAGACCCGGAATTAAAAGTACAATGACCTCCATGTTGGAATGGTCAAAAACCTATGAATAAGGTATATATGATGGCAAATTGCGCACAAGTTACACGCAAGAAAATCACTTAACACATTTATTAGCTGCCGCAATGAAAACTACACCATGGAGAAGCTCTAAACTGCTTGTTTAAAATATTATTATCAAATAACAATCGATGTGTGACATATGTGCACAAGTGTGCCTGTTCGTAGTTAGATGACTAAAAGCAACTCAGATGGCCGCTATCAGACATACGCCCCCACATAGGGCAAGTGCTTACAAGCCAAGGACTACAAGCAAAACGGCAGCAGCAAAGTCATGAATGGCAAGTGCCCTTTTGCCAAATAGATGCACGGGTAGACTCGGAGTTAAAAAAAAAAAAAAAAAAAAAGGATACAAATATTTCATAGTATAACTCCTCCCAATGTGCAAATAACAGTTCCTAAGTCAGTAATACAGTACAAGAGAACAGCAGCCCAATGCAATAAAAAAAAACAGAAATTGGATGAATTACAAAACTGCAATGTCTAACTGTTACTCCTCCCATTGTGCAAATAGCAGTTCCTATGTCAATAACACAGTACAAAAGGATAGCAGCCTCATTAAATAAATCAGCAGCTAGATAAATAGCAGTGCAGAGATGTCTAACTCTTACTCCTACCAATGTGCAAATAGCAATTCCTATGTCTATAATACAGTACTATTCATGCAAATATAACATGATTGCCGAAGGATCATCATGTATTTCAAATTACCCCTAACCATATGTGCAAATAGAAATATTAGAACTCTTAATGGATGTCGAAAAATAATTCAATAATGCCCTTATGAAGATGCCCTTATGAAGAAACACATATCATAACTCAAATGTGTGGACAATCATCATATTATTAAAAAGCTCATGTTTGTAAAAACACATATAGTTCAGCATCTATGTTCAAGCCTTTCGGTTTCAAGGTGTCGAACTTACATATGAGGGTCGCTTCTAGTTGCCTCAATTTCAATTCTCGGTTGCCTAATCTTTTATTTGGTGGTATATGGGCCAGCCCCGTGAAGGATAGGGATTTCACATCGCCATTATATTTTTCTTGAAAGTGGCTAGTGAGAGGGTATGTTAGATCTCCATTTTTGATGGCTCTGTAATGTTGGAGAATCCGCATCTTTAAAGGACCTATTGTCGAGCCTATATAATGAAGGCCACAAGCACATGTGATCACATATACTACATATTTCGTGGTACAAGAAATTCTATGTTTGTATTTCCAGCATTGGCCATTCACACTCTCGAAAGGGACCTTGGACACATGATTACACAATTTACAGTGGGCACATTTATAGAAACCAGTTCTGCTACTCTGAATCATCCCTATGTTTTCAGCTGATTTGGTGATTACAATACTGGGGGACAGCATGTTTTTGAGAGTGGGAGCCTTACGATAAGTGACCTGAGGGAAGTCATCCAGCACTAGCTTGAGATGAGGGTCAGTGAGCAGAACCTTCCAATGTTTGTTCATTATCATTTTGATTTCTTTAGCTTGATGGTTAAATCCTGTGATTAGCCTGATTGTTTTGTCTTTCACTTTCATTTTTCTAGACAACAAGGATTCTCTAGTGGGTATTTTTGCTTTCATGAAACTTTTGGAAATAACATCCTTTTCATATCCTCGTTTTATGAATCTCTGACTGATTTTTTTGGCTCATGTAGTCATTGCTATTACTGCAGGCTCTTTTCGCTCTCAAAAATTCTCTGTAGGGAATAGAGTCTTTTAGGGCTCTTGGGCGATGACTTTTGGCGTGGAGAGTTGAATTGGAACTGGTGGGTTTCCTGTATAATTTGGAAGTCAGCTTATCTTTCTCTACCTGGAATTCCACATCTAGAAATACCAGATTATATTTGCTGATAACCGTTGTTAGTTCCAAATTGAATGTGTTGTCATTTAGTATATTCACGTATTCCTTAAACTCCAACTCGGTCCCATCCCAAATAATAAACAAATTGTCGATAAAACAATACCAAATTTTTATATGTTGGGTCCAATGTTCCAATTCTTCTGTCCACGCCTGATTTGTCTCCCACCATCCCACGTATAGGTTGGCTTAATTAGGGGCCATACATGACCCCATAGCTCTCCCACGTATTTGCTTAAAAAGCTGATTGTCATGGAGGAAATAGTTATGTTCAAGACAAAATTGCAACATATTCAATAGCATCTTATTGTGTTGGCGGTAGCTGATCGATCTACTTTCCAAAAACGATTGGCATGCCTTCATGCCTGCTGTGTGCTGTATCGAGGTATACAAAGATACTACATCTAATGATACAAGTAGACAACCAGGCTCCCAATTGATATTTTCCAACTTCGCAAGCAGATCCGCAGTATCTCGTATGTATGAGTTCAGGCTCAAGACAAACGGCTGGAAGAAAAAGTCCAAGTATTTGGATGTGTTCTCGAGCAAGCTGCCCATCGAAGAAACAATAGGACGACCTGGAGGATCCATTAGGCTTTTATGGATCTTTGGCTTAAAGTAGATCAAAGGAGTCACCGGATGGACATTTTTGAGAAAGAAATATTCATCACGATCTATAAGCTCCAGATCACACCACTCTTTTAACATTCTATGATATATCATTTTGTTTCCGATAGCGTCTCCATTTCTATCGGTATATAGTTGGTACGGTCACTCAGTTGTCTCTTAGCTTCTAGTTCGTATTTGTTGCTATCCATGACAACAATTCCTCCACCTTTGTCTGAAGGACGAATGACGATGGAATGGTCATTCTTCAATGTTCGTAATGCCTGGAATTGCGAGTGAATGAGATTGCCGTTAGCCGGTGAGATGTGACTGGATAGTTTCTTAAGATCTTTCATTACTAACTCTTCAAAAATGTCAATAGGTCCACATGCTATATTAGGACAAAAAATGGACTGTGGTCTAAATTTAGTAGGACAGCTCAAATCAGTAGAGATGCCAAACGTTGCTTCTAACATGGACTCATCCATTCTGATGCTATCATCCATATTAGATTCCATAGTTTCTTCCATATTAGCCAAACATAAAAGGCTAGTCAGATCTTTTTCCGATAATATGGAGACCTCTTTCACTGACTGTTTTTTCTTTGTTCCTAGATTTTCTTCAATCTGGTAAATTTAAATAAATCTACCCTGGTGGAAGTGTAATCAAACATATGAGAAGGGCTAAAGGAGAGACCCAGGGAAAGCACCGATGATTCATGATCTGTCAAACTTCTTTTCGAAATATTGAAGATTTTTAGTTGGAGGTCTTGTTGCCTTGGGTCTCTCCTTTAGCCCTTCTCATATGTTTGATTACACTTCCACCAGGGTAGATTTATTTAAATTTACCAGAAAACTTAAACTGACCAAATTTCATGCCACCAAAATTGAACAAAGAAAAAACAGGCAGTGAAAGAGGTCTCCATATTATCGGAAAAAGATCTTACTAGCCTTTTATGTTTGGCTAATATGGAAGAAAGTATGGATTCTAATATGGATGATAGCATCAGAATGAATGAGTCCATGTTAGAAGCAACGTTTGGCATCTCTACTGATTTGAACTGTCCTACTAAATTTAGACCACAGTCCATTTTTTGTCCTAATATAGCATGTGGACCTATTGACATTTTTAAAGAGTTAGTAATGAAAGATCTTAAGAAACTATCCAGTCACATCGCACCGGCTAACTGCAATCTCATTCACTCGCAATTCCAGGCATTACGAACATTGAAGAATGACCATTCCATCGTCATTCGTCCTTCAGACAAAGGTGGAGGAATTGTTGTCATGGATAGCAACAAATACGAACTAGAAGCTAAGAGACAACTGAGTGACCGTACCAACTATATACCGATAGAAATGGAGACACTATCAGAAACCAAAATGATATATCATGGAATGTTAAAAGAGTGGTGTGATCTGGAGCTTATAGATCGTGATGAATATTTCTTTCTCAAAAATGTCCATCCGGTGACTCCTTTGATCTACTTTAAGCCAAAGATCCATAAAAGCCTAATGGATCCTCCAGGTCGTCCTATTGTTTCTTTAATGGGCAGCTTGCTCGAGAACACATCCAAATACTTGGACTTTTTCTTCCAGCCGTTTGTCTTGAGCCTGAACTCATACATACGAGATACTGCGGATCTGCTTGCGAAGTTGGAAAATATCAATTGGGAGCCTGGTTATCTACTTGTATCATTAGTATCTTTGTATACCTCGATACAGCACACAGCAGGCATGAAGGCATGCCAATCGTTTTTGGAAAGTAGATCGATCAGCTACCGCCAACACAATAAGATGCTATTGAATATGTTGCAATTTTGTCTTGAACATAACTATTTCCTCCATGACAATCAGCTTTTTAAGCAAATACGTGGGAAAGCTATGGGGTCATGTATGGCCCCTAATTACGCCAACCTATACGTGGGATGGTGGGAGACAAATCAGGCGTGGACAGAAGAATTGGAACATTGGACCCAACATATACAAATTTGGTATTGTTTTATCGACGATTTGTTTATTATTTGGGATGGGACCGAGTTGCAGCCTAAGGAATACGTGAATATACTTAATGACAACACATTCAATTTGGAACTAACAACGGTTATCAGCAAATATAATCTGGTATTTCTAGATGTGGAATTCCAGGTAGAGAAAGATAAGCTGACTTCCAAATTATACAGGAAACCCACCAGTTCCAATTCAACTCTCCACGCCAAAAGTCATCACCCAAGAGCCCTAATAGACTCTATTCCCTACAGAGAATTTTTGAGAGCGAAAAGAGCCTGCAGTAATAGCAATGACTACATGAGTGAAGCCAAAAAAATCAGTCAGAGATTCATTAAACGAGGATATGAAAAGGATGTTATTTCCAAAAGTTTCATGAAAGCAAAAATACCCACTAGAGAATCCTTGTTGTCTAGAAAAATGAAAGTGAAAGACAAAAAAATCAGGCTAATCACAGGATTTAACCATCAAGCTAAAGAAATCAAAATGATAATGAACGAACATTGGAAGGTTCTGCTCACTGACCCTCATCTCAAGCTAGTGCTGGATGACTTCCCTCAGGTCACTTATCGTAAGGCTCCCACTCTCAAAACCATGCTGTCCCCCAGTATTGTAATCACCAAATCAGCTGAAAACATAGGGATGATTCAGAGTAGCAGAACTGGTTTCTATAAATGTGCCCACTGTAAATTGTGTAATCATGTGTCCAAGGTCCCTTTTCAGAGTGTGAATGGCCAATGCTGGAAATACAAACATAGAATTTCTTGTACCACGAAATATGTAGTATATGTGATCACATGTGCTTGTGGCCTTCATTATATAGGCTCGACAATAGGTCCTTTAAAGATGCGGATTCTCCAACATTACAGAGCCATCAAAAATGGTGATCTAACATACCCTCTCACTAGCCACTTTCAAGAAAAATATAATGGCGATGGGAAATCCCTATCCTTCACGGGGCTAGCCCATATACCACCAAATAAAAGATTAGGCAACCGAGAATTGAAATTGAGGCAACTAGAAGAGACCCTCATATGTAAGTTTGACACCTTGAAACCGAAAGGCTTGAACATAGATGCTGAACTATATGTGTTTTTACAAACATGAGCTTTTTAATAATATGATGATTGTCCACACATTTGAGTTATGATATGTGTTTTGCTGAGATCTTTGTATACCATCTTCATAAGGGCATTATTGAATTATTTTTCGACATCAATTAAGAGTTCTAATATTGCTATTTGCACATATGGTTAGGGGTAATTTGAAATACATGATGATCCTTAGGCAATCATGTTATATTTGCATGAATAGTACTGTATTATAGACATAGGAATTGCTATTTGCACATTGGGAGGAGTAAGAGTTGGACATCTCTGCACTGCTATTTATCTAGCTGCTGATTTATTTAATGAGGCTGCTATCCTTTTGTACTGTGTTATTGACATATGAACTGCTATTTGCACAATGGGAGGAGTAACAGTTAGACATTGCAGCTTTGTAATTCATCCAATTTCGGTTTTTTTTTAATTGCATTGGGCTGCTATCCTGTTGTACTGTATTACTGACTTAGGAACTGCTATTTGCACATTAGGAGGAGTTACACTATGAAATATTTGTATCCTTTTTTTTTTTTTTGCTCCGGATCTACCCGTGCATCTATTTGGCAAAAGGGCACTTGCCTGATGGAACAGTCCCTATTATAGGTACACTTTGCAGCAATAGGACACTTGCCCATTCACGACTTGGCTGCTGTCGTTTTGCTCGTAGTCCTTGGCTTGTAAGCACTTGCCCTATGTGGGGGGGCGTATGTCTGATAGCGGCCATCTGAGCTGCTTTTAGTCATCTAACTGTGAACAGGCACACTTGTGCACATATGTCACACATCGATTGTTATTTGATAATAATATTTTAAACAAGCAGTTTAGAGCTTCTCCGTGGTGTAGTTTTCATTGCGGCAGCTAATAAATGTGTTAAGTGATTTTCTTGCGCGTAACTTGTACGCAATTTGCCATCATATATACCTTATTCATAGGTTTTTGACCATTCCAACATGGAGGTCATTGTACTTGACAGATTTCACTACTTTTACACGTAGTGGTCACATGACCGTTTTGGCACGTGATGTGACACGAGTGGGGACGCTCTGTAACTGCTTTTCTTTTTAAACTCTATGATGTGCATGCCGCATTTGGATTTTATAGGTCTGAGGAAGCCTGAGCATTCAGGCGGAACGCGTGACTTTCATCCACCCGTGGGGTGAGTGTTTTGTTCAACCTAACGGCTGTCACAGGGGTGAATTATTTCACCTCTGTTTTTTGTAATGTGCTGCATTAAGCAACAATAAATATGATATTTTAAATAGCTAGGTCTTGTGTGCTGGAGTACTTTTTGCGCATGCCCACTGGGTGTTTTTTTGCAGTGTTACAACCGCGCAGGGGCTTGTGTGTTTTTCTCATATTAACGAATTTGGCAAAATTCGCCACTCCAGCACCAGCCACTTAAGGAGGGAGAGCGCCATCTTTTAGCTAAACTGGTTTATATATATATATATATATTCACAGAGGGAGAAAAAGATTCTGATCCCCTCCCCTCCGGCACTCGCAGGAATGCAGAGAACGTCGATAAAGAACGCTTCCTCCATAAACCAAAATTAAGGCAGCATCAAATTCATCTCATTTCCAGTTTTATTGGGCTTCAGCCAAAAGTTAAAAGGACACGGTACAATGCGTTTCGCTGTTGGCCCGCAGCTTGTTCACGTACAAGTGAGAATCTAAAACATTGGTGTATATATGTGCACATTCTGCTAGTCTCTATGGTCCGTTTTGGTAATTGTCCTTTAGCACTTTCTAGTAAATACCATCTGGGTTGCTAAGGTACGCTGCAAATACAGTGGCCATTTTGTAAGTGGCAAAGGTTCCCTTGTTTTAATGTTAATGTTTTGTGAAAGCCAACAACACTTGTGCAGTTTGTGTCACCTACAAATTAAATACAAACGGATTAACCATTATTTTTTAATTGTTTTGAATGTCAGAATGACGACTAATTCAAATATATAATATATATTTTTAAATGAATCCGAGTATATACTTTTAGGTAGACCACTGTATATATTAGAATGGAGTCAACACGTTCTGCTCAACTCGGAACACGAGATATGAAGTATGATAGCTCTACGATATCTCGTGCAAACTGTATGTCAGCCCGGATAAAGTCTGCTGTCAGGTAATTACCGTTTTAATAGCAGGCGGACCTGAGTAAAATTACTCATACCGGGGGATAAAGAATGCAGGTTTGCGGCTGGCAGGGTGTGCCCATAATAATAAGGTGCAGAGTGCATTAGCTGGAAAATGAGCTAATGAGCCATGAATCAGAATGTATGTTTATGGCTGACAGAAAAATGAATAATTCAATAAAGTGCATAGTGCTCTAAAGTGCTAGGTGCTAAAGTGCATCTATTGCCATATATAGCAATAAAGTCAAAAGTGCATAGTGCTTAAAGTGCATGGTTATATTAAAAACCATCTTTTACTGTCAAAGCTAAAAACATTGAATTCTAAAACATGGCTCATAATACGTAGGCAGCATTATATATACACCTCATCTTTATAAAATAAGGCTTAAAATCATGGACGTGTGATGGCTATCAATATATAAAGGAATCAGCTTTAGCATAGAGGCATCTTCACAACTCAACCCTTGTTTTGGACAACCATAGAACTGAGACAAGCTAATTAATCACACCCTAGTGAATTAAAATTATGACAATGTATAAACACACATTATAAAATTAAAAATGACAAATATGGCAAACAGACTTCATATAGAAACATTGCACATATCACTGATTAGGTTCTTAAATACGTATACAACTCCTCATCTAAATTGTGTCCGTTAGGCTTTTTGGATTCCAAGTCCAGAATATATTTGGTCTCTTTTTGGCGCAGATTAAGTTCTCTATTCCCCCCTCGTGGGTTGGCTGGAATATGGTGAAGCCTAGAAATTTCAAACAATCCAGTTTCCCCTGATGGACATCCTTGAAATGAACGGCCATTGGATAGGATGGGTTTGAGTTTTTTATGGCTCGCATATGTTGTAGAATTCTCAATTTAAGTTTACCAATCGTGCTCCCGATGTACCAAAGGTTGCACGAACATAGGAGTCCATAGACCACAAACTTTGTATTGCACGTGATGTGGCTCTGCAGTTCAATCAATTGTCCTGTAACTGGATGTGTGTAGTTGGTCCTATTCAGGGCAAACTTGCAGGCTTTGCATTTAGTATATTTGTAAAAGCCACTAGGATTAGTATTCAGCCAAGAATTGTTTGAAATTTTACACAGGGGGGACAAAAAGCTGCTAAACAATGAGTCTTTAAGAGAAGGAGACTTTCTGAAAGTGAAATTGATGCGGTCTTTTAGGACAGTAGATAATACTTCATCAGATTGCAAAATATGCCAATGTCGGTGAAGTATTCGACAAATGACATCGGCATGTGTTCCATACGTCAAAATGAGTCTTGTTTCGTCATCTTGTTTGTCTTTCTCTAGTGTTCTGTTAGATGAGAGCAAAGTGATACGGTTGAGATTTCGGGCTTTAGAGAAGGCTCTCTCTAGACCTACTTTGGGGTACCTTTGTTTGGCAAAGTTAGCAGCAGTAAACCTACATTCTTGATCAAACTTTTCCATAGTGCTGCAATTACGTCGTATTCTGACGAATTTACCATAAGGAATACTCCATTTAAGTGACGTAGGGTGATTGCTGGTGGCAAAAAGTGGCATATTGGAACTAGTAGGTTTACGATGGAGTTCTGTAATAATCTCACTTTCATTTGTCTTGACCAGTACATCCAGAAAGGCCAGCTGGTTTCGGCTATGAGTCTCTGTAAATTTTAGGTTGAGGTTATTCACATTTAGGATTTTGACAAAGTCAAGCCAATCATTTTCTTCACCATTCCAGAGGATAAAGAGATCATCAATAAATCTCAGCCATAAAATAACTTGATTAGTGTACTTAGTGTTTTGTTCTGTCCACACTAAGAATTTCTCCCACCATCCCATGGTTAAGTTTGAGTAGGATGGTGCAAAGCTCGTACCCATAGCAGTTCCTCTGACTTGGTTGTAAAATTCATTATTAAACAAGAAGACGTTGTTAGTAAGGCACATCTCTATCATTTCGATTATCATTTCACCATGTGAAAGATAATTTAAAGATCTAGTGTTAAGAAAATATTTGCAAGCTTTCTTGCCATCTTCATGCTGTATAGAGGTGTAAAGTGAAACACTGTCTAATGTGGCAAACATGTAGTTTTCTTCCCATACTATTCCTTCGATTTTGCTGAGGAAATCTTTGGTATCACGCAAATATGATGGTAAAGTAAATACCAGCGGTAAAAGGGTCTGATGCACATATTTAGAGATGTTTTCTAAAGAAGCTCGATTCAGAGTAACAATGGGACGACCAGGTGGCTTGGTAGAATGTTTATGGATCTTGGGGAGAAAATAAATGGTGGGTATGCTGGGAAATTTATTGAAAAGAAATCTGCAATCATCTTCATCTAGAAGGCCCAGATCAGACCATCTTTTTAGGAAACACTCCAGCTTTCGTTTGATTTCCTCTGTGGGATTTTCCTCGAGTTGTTCGTAACAGCTGGTGTCTAATAGCTGTCTTTGTGCTTCCCTAACATAATCTGTTCGGTTTTGGATAACGATGTTAGTGCCTTTGTCAGAGGCTTTAATGATAATGCTGCTCACTCCATGTAGTTCTTTCAAGGTTTGCCTTTCTTTAAAAGAAAAATTAGGTTTCATTTTAGTAGTTTTAAATCTGGCCTTTTGGAGGTCATGAATTACTAAATCTTGGAAAGCTTCTATATTCCCTCCAGATTGGAACAATAGATTAAACCGTGATTTCACTTTCAAATTGCTTCTCATGGTCCAATCAGTCTCTATGTTGAGTGTTTCTAAAGAGATATTTGGGGTGACTTCCTCGTCGTTTCCCATGGATTCCAGTTCAGCCAAGTCTAGCAGAGCATCTAAGTCCTCTATGCTAATTGCTGTTTTACCTCGAAGGATTTCCTTGGGTTTGTTTTTATGTGGATTTAAGATGAATCATTTCTTTAATTTTATTTTCCGCTTTATTTGAAAAAAACAATCCTGGTTTCGGCATAGTTATATATATATTTTTTTTATTATTCTTGTTTATAATCAAAAAGATTTTTACAAGGACCTTCCTTTTCAGTTTGAACATCGTCTTTTTAGAAGGACGTGTAAAAAGATGGCATGGAGTAAGAAGAAAGGTAGAATGTCTTTATATCCAAGAGAGCAGGATTTTGTTGTTTCCCTTTAAATTGCTCTACTACTTAGTCAAGAGTGGGGGGCGCTTGGTCAACCTTTTTGGATTGATGTCGCTGGAGCTGTGATCATTTTGAATGCTGCTTCTAAAATTTTGACTGCCGCTACGGTGTATCTAACTGTCTCCCCTGCTATCAAGCGGCACCACCAGGTTTCTTCTTCTCTGATTTTGGAGCCACCAATAAGCAGAGCGCGGTATGAGATCCTAAAATGGCGAGTCTTTTCACAATTCATTAGTAGGTGTTTTATCGTTTCTGGTTTCGATTCGTCTTTGCAGAGTCTGCATTTGTCTGATGTTGTAAGTGTGTGGATCGCACAAATTTCTTGTGTGGGGAGTAAGTTCAAACGTATTCTCATAAAAGATTTCTGCAGTGCTTTGTTTGGAAATTTGGAGCAGTATACTAGTGGAACTTTCAATTTGTTTGTCGATGGTGGAAGTTGTGTCAGCAAACCGTTTGCAGTTGCTTTTTCACACGTGGATAACCAATCACCAAATCCCATTTTTGTCTTTATTCTTTCGGGGTTAGTGATTAAGTCTTCTTGGGAGCAGGCAAGTTCATTCAGTCTACTGACCAAGTTATGTTTCCAGGTGTTTAATGATTTGCATCGGCCGCTTTGAGGTTCACTACAATAGCCAAGTTGTCGGGAATTAGAATTTTTCGCAGCAGTTGCATTTTACTTTGTTCCACTGAGGCTGCCAATGACAGTAGACCGAGCTCACGCCTAATAGCTGGTGTTGAGGTTGATTTAGGAAGTCCTAGAATGGATTTCCACACGTAGCCTTCAATCTTCGACGATGGGATGTTAAGAGATGTGTCCATTCCGTAAATCAGTGTAGGGACGACTTTGGGTTTAAAGAAGTTTATTGCTGGTGTCAGCGAGAATTTTCAGAATCTTCTGTCAACCAGCCTGATTTGGCTGGTCAAAGTTTTAGTTTTATTCCAAAGTGATTGTTTCATTGCTTTCTCATTGTCTGTTGAATCCACCATTATGCCTAGATATTTTAAGTGCATGACTACTTCTATTTGTGTGTTGTTTAGCGACCAGTGGCTTTTGTTCTTTTTCCCGTTTATTATTATTTTTTTGTCAAGAATTAGGACTTTTGTTTTGGATATGCTGATTTCCAAGTTGTTTATCTTCAGTATATTTGGCCATGTTAGATATCTATGCATAGGGAATGAGATGCAGAATACGAAAATGAAAACCACATGGCACGTCAGGGGAGATCTACATGACATAGCAACAAAACATTACGTGCATTTACTTATCACTTATCAAGTTCTTAACTGTACTGTCCTGCATTAACATGTGATATTTAATACTACACAGTTATAATGGCCCTGATGCCTATTATTTTAGAGGCAAACTGCTCACTTAACTGGTACATACCAAGTTTCGAGTGATGAACGATACTCCCCGCAGTGTTTCATGACTTTCTTTTACTTGGGCTCCATTTCATGTGTATGCCCTTGAATAGCTTTTTGAATGGCATCATTCATATGGGGCATACTCGCTTACATCAGGCATTCAGCCCGTGGTACTAGAGGTGGCTTCAAACAGTGGTAAAATGAGGCTGATTCATCAGCTCGATGTCTCCCACAGTTCACAGCTCACATCAGTGAAGAGGCCAAGCATGCAAGGCTACTGCAGATTATTTTTTACTTTCTTCTTCACTATTCTCTTTCTCCCATTGGAGTTCCCCTCATTCATCTTTTTACACAGGCTGTCCTTGGCTCTGCCACTTCTGATAGCTGGCTTGGCATTCCAGATTATATAGCTGGGATTTGCAGCAGTCGCCAAAAAAAAAACAAACACACTTGACAATTCTAGCATCCACACTTCAAGGGTTTTCCAAGCACATCTTGGGCACATCACACAACTATGGGTCCACTAATTTTGCTATTTCTTCTATTGTGCAAGAAAACACCATTACTGGAAAATGTTTGAAATGTAATGGTTTCAATCTATGAAATATATCTACATTTCTAATGTTTGATTATTTTAACAGAGAAATATCCCATATATAATATCCCCACCATGACAATCTCATCTAAAAATCTACAAGAAACAGGCTGTTTTGACCTGACGGTTAAGTTTGATTTAAAATATTAAATCAAGAAATTAAACGAGCCCCCATAACTTTCAATGGTGGCAAAGTCATACACAAAATTTCACATAAAAAACAGTTGTTTGTCTGCAGAAATTAAACACTACCTGCCTGCTAATATCTCCCTAAATTGTGCAATCTTGTTTTAAATATAATTTGTACTGTGCATTTTGATTAACATATTAAAACCTTAAACACAAATAATTGTATACGATATATTTAATTCCAGCAGTCATTAATTACACAATTATAAAATGATCAGAATTAGCATAACATTGTAAACATAGTTTGATATAAGCTATACAGACTCATAGTGGCCACATTGCAGAATAAGATAACATCAGCAAAATACTCTAAAACCTATTAATCACCCAATTAATTCATAGAACACTTTGCAGTCAATGTATTCATAATACCCTAATCAGATATATTTTCTGAAATCCCCTATTCACTATTCAGCAGATACTTCACGATTTCCTGCCAAACATAAAAGGCTGCACCAGAGATGACCAATGAATTAGCTCCATAAAGGGGGCTCCAAAACAGATCTTCCTGTATGTTTTCAAGCTTTACGACAAATGTGAAGTAATCCTTGTGATACAATGCCTTTAAGATCTCACATTGTGTCAGTACGTGACGACCGGTTTCCCGAAATCTATTGCTAAGGCGACACGTTATATCTTCATATGGGACGCCATCCCAATACCTTGTATATTCATATGTTGGGAGGATATTTAATCTGAGGTAGATGATGAAAACCCTAATTTTGTTCCTGCAAGGCTTTAACAAATAAGAGCACGGACCATAAATTGTAATGACAAGCCGAATATATTTTTGATAGTGCCTTTTGCTAATTAGTTTAGCAATGGTATCAGGTCTATCCCCGGCCCGGGTCTTCTTCTTGAGCTGGTTTAGATAATCCAGCATGTCGGATAACATGTGTAAGCCGAAATCAATATTTACACAGTGAAAATAGACTGTTTTTTTCAACGAGCACAAAAATGAATTTGCAGAGTCCATAAGTAATCTGGCCGCAACAAGACCCATGAGCTTGTTATCTTCCGGCTATCTAAGCAATAGAGCACACTAGAGTTTGCACCTCTTTAGTAGCCAATGGGCACGTAGAGCGCGGACTCCCAGTTCACAATGCAGGACTTCCACCGGCGTTGTTTTTGGTACATTTAGTATAGATTTTAGTAATTTCCCCTCAATTCTTTCCAGCCAGCCCACATGTGTCTCTGATCATATTCAAGACCAAAGGACAATGCGGGGATAGCACTTTCAGGTATATTTTTATCAATACCTCCACATTATTGCCTCCCAAACCTGCCACAAAACGTTTTATCAGTTGCCATTTCTTGAATATATACGTACAGAGATGAAATCACCACAGTGTGAGCGAGTTGGGAAGGAGTAGATGGAAAATCCCAAATAAGTATAACAGTCCACCACTTCCATCTTAACCTTGTTGAGCTGCCATGTACGTAATTCTTTGCGATTTTGCTTACTGCCTAAGACCATGACTGTGGTTTTGTGTGAATTTCTTATAAGCTTATTTGTGCTAGCATAAACGCTGAGGGCAAGAACGCACCCCTGTTTTAAGGCAATATTAGTTTTAATCTGGCAAGATAATATACCCTCCTGTGTTAATGGTATGGAGACCACTGTGTCACTGTGAAAAGCCTTAATAAAATGTCATAGAACTGGATTGAGGTCCCACAGAGATATTTAATGCTTGAGCCTTGGTCGAGAAACTGTATAAAAGGCTTTTGAGAAATCTGCGAAACACAAGTAGATGTTTGACTTATGTGCCGTAGTTTCAGCGAGCAGGTACTGTATAATGCAGCTTTTATATGTTGCGCTGTGGGCTTTACGAAAACCGGTTTGGCATCTAGGCAAATGACCAGTGGTCTCTGCCCTGGCATTACGTTTTTTCAATAGAAGTGTTGGAGAGGTCTTGGCACTGGTGTTGAGCATGGCAAGAAGCCTATAGTTGGTGGGGTCTACTACTCCACCTTTTTATAAGCTGCGATTAGTATGGATTCCCTCCAACTATCAGGTATCTCACCCGACATTAAAATCATCCTAAACCAGAAAGGCAACATCACTGCCCAGGAAGATGGATTTGCCTTAAATACCACATTGGGAACAGAATCAGGACCGGCTGCCCTAGATGTTTTTAAGTTCTTTATTACTGCTTCAATGTCCTTAATTTCGAAGCCCTTTAATATTCTGCAGTCCATGGACTGAGACATGGACAGGAGAGGCTCCATAAAAGGATCATAAAACAGGGACCCCATCCATGATAACCAAGTCGCCTCAGAGATGGGATTCAATTCTTGCGCAGATGAGCCGGCTTGATATGATCTAAAGAAAGACCAGAACTTCCTATTATTATTTGTATGGAGAAGGTCAAACATAGTTCTCCAATTAGCGCTGTGTAATGAACTACGATGTTGATGGACCCAGTTTTAATAGTTAATCAAACTAATTGAGCTGTACGTTCCAGGGAGATTAAATCATTGTATTTCATAATTAGTGCACAGTCTTTACAGAGTTCTTTTTTCTTTGATGGATGGCTATATCGAAGGGACTATGCCTGGCCCCCGACTCTCTCTCTTACTCTGCACACCTTTTAAAGGTCAAATAAATGTAATAGTGTGGTGGTCAAGTTCCAGCCATAACAGGGCAACCCATTCATGATGGATGTGAAATCCTGCACAGAAACAAATTCAGTGTCCCTAGACTCACATCAGACCAATGTATTTGGTTGCCCTGACCATTAACCATTACCTTTGAGCAGTATTTCCTAGGTATTAACTTCTGGTCTTTTTTCCATTGAGCATGACCAGGCCAGTAATAAGTGATCGCTAAAGTTGGACTGCACCAAGGTGTTTGGGCTAAAGTTGGACCATAATTCTTGGCTAATAAATAAACAATTCAGCTGGTTGAAGAACTTTGAAACATATTGTGTATAGGTGTCATACAAGTAAACTATCATATCATATCATAATTAATGCATGAAGATGATTTTCCATTTGTCCAAGGATTTTGAGGAGATAGATTTGTTGACACCTTTTCATTAAGGCATCTTAAGTTATACTTTTCCAAATGTTGTATCTATCCCTTTTATTTAGAGAGGCTTACATGGTCACTTAATGAAGTAGTAGGAGACGTGATGGTATTAAATTGTGCCTGTGACCCCTCATTTGAGAACATATCTTCATTAAAATCCACTGCTATCATCACGCCCCGCAGGGGTGTTGACCGGACCAATAATCTAACAAATCTGTTACCCTCCCACTTATTGAGCTGGGATATTTGTCAGTTGGGGGTTTATATATGTTAAAAATCAACATTGGGGCCTGTAGGGGAATCTCATCCTGTAATACTGCAGGTAAGACATATAGGCAACTTGTGCCAACAGACAGTGGCTTTAGGTGTAGTGAGACCTTGACCACTAAGGCCGAATCGCCCATTGGTCGCCCATGTGTATTCTGCTTAGCTTGTGAGCAAATTACATTATAACCATTTATATAGGAACTTTCCATTCTCCAAGTCTCTACAATAAAAATTCATCATATAGAGTTAACATCTTTAGAACCATAGGGTTTGACAAAAACAAGTTAAAAACTTGCGAGTACCAGGAGGCCCAGGTCAGATGACCCAGGTTATTTGGAGTTCATGCTCAACCAGGGACGAGCTGTTTAAAAGAGTACAATCTCCCGCCAAGAAGTGGTAGTGTATGGCATCCTGAGGCCCGGGGTGTATGAATCAGCTGTACTCAAACCGTGGACGATTGATTTCCGTGTGCCGGAAGAGAAGTCCGAGTCACTTAAAGTCTCCTTTTGTTTCCGACAGACAGTAAGTTGAAAGCCCATCTTCTTTAGATTGTGTTGGTATAGGCTTAATAAAGCTGTGCTGGCCGAGGAGATTAACTCTAATACAGCCCAGTTGGTGGGACTGTGAACAGACGGTAAAACAATCCTTAATATGTCTTTGCTGTTAATGTGCCTAAGCAATGGTATACAATGGAAAAGATCTATTAGGAAGGAGCAATTCATAAATGGGCTGGTTGACAAGGGGAGGAGTTCTTCCAGTTTTATCCCCTTCCCCAGCAATAAGGAATGGTCAAAGTAACAGTTCCCCCATTTTACATAGCTCAAACAATTGTCACCCTCCAATGATTAGAGTGCTCAGGATACTTTTGCAAAGGGCCTTTAACCTGTGGGCAGTCACGCATACCCACCCTACTCTGGTCTGCCACATTACAGGCGTCCCTATCCTGAGGGATAGAGTATATTTCATGTGACCTGTAATCATCGTCGGGGGCTACCTGGATGGCCTTTCCACCAGGTTGCACCCACCTTTCAAGAGGACCTCTTAGATCAACTTGCCGTTTGTACCATCAGGCAAAATACTGACAACCATGGTGGTAGGCTAGTTACCATTAGAGGAACATTGCCGTCAATGTTCTTTTGTGGCTTAGGAGGGAATGATTCAGGTAAGCTTTTATGCTGTTGTAAGTCCAGAGAAGATTTCCTCACTACATGAGGCAGAGAACCACCCTTTCCCTTTTGTTTCTTTCTACCATTAATGCATTTAGGCTGAATGAGAATCTTATTAGTTGTATCGTCGTTCTCAATAACCTGCAGTAAGGTACTAGGCGAGTCAGGGTGTACATATGCAGGCTGAGGTAGGAGCTGTGGTTGAGTTGTGAGATCAAAAATAGGGCACGTTGAAGTAGGCGCTTGGTTTTCCTGTTCTGTAATTTCTATAGTCCGAGAATGGTCACCACTCAAAGAAGGGGGGACCATTGCTTCAATTGGAATTGCTAGGGCCCTTTGTTCCGACATCTGTTCATTTGAGTCCAGATCAATATCCATAACTTTGGCCAGAGTTATCTTTGTTTTCTGCTGTTCATTCGCCAGGTCAGTGCATAATACCAACAACTCTTCGAGGAAATCCCTGATTGTGAACAAACTGGGCTGAACCTGCACCTCCCTGCAGTGAGTGTTTTCCAAGGGTGAGAGATGTGACCTAGTAGGCCTTCTATGATCTGTGGATCCCACACTCATGCCCTCATTATTGCTCTCAAAGTTACTAGATGAACTTGATGTGAAGAGTAACCTTTGTAAGTCCGGCGTAGCTAACAGCTGGGTACCGATAACATTGTTATATATGGCTGAGGAATTTAAAACAACATTTGGGTCTGCTGGATCCAAGGAGGACCTATGAAGATTCAGGCTGAATGAGAATCTTATCAAGGACAACATTGGCTCTCTTGCCCCTGCACTCGCTGATTTCTGCAACCACTCTTTTGCTATTGATTCCTTGCCCTCCTCCCTCAAGAACTCCCTTGTGCACCCCCTGCTGAGAAAACCTTCAGCAGACCCTACCTGTCCAGCCAACTACCGCCCTATTTCTATCAACCCTTTCATTCGGAAATTCCTGGAGAAGCTAGCCCTCTCCCAACTTAATTCAGACACTGAACTTGTTGGCTGTCTTCATGGCTATCAATATGGATTCCGAGCATCCAGAGGCACAGAAAGTGCTCTTCTGAACACATGTGAACAACTGCTCGCATCTCTGGATTCTTACTCTCCAGCTGTCCTCATTCTTCTCGATCTCTCTTCTGCCTTTGACATGGTTAACCACTCCATCCTCAAATGGCTCCATGATACCCTGGGTATCTCGGAGTGGGCACTGGATTGGCCAACCTCCTTCCTAACTGACCATTCTTCCCAGATTATTCTGGGCACCTTCTCCTCACCTACCTCTTTCTCCACCTGCCGGGTCCCCTACGGCTCCAACCTCTCCCCCTGACTCTTTACACTTACCTTGATCAGCTCACACTCTTCATTTCCTCCTAATCCCCAACTTACAGTGTTATGCCAATGACACACAACTCTTTTTCAAACCTTTTCCCTATCCTCTTACATATTCCATTATCCTGGACTGCCTATCTGCCATCCAGCCCTGGTGAACCTCCAATGATCTTTGCCTCAACACCAGAAAGACTGAGATCCTTTGAATTGGGACCCCTGCTCCCTCTTTGCTCCCCTCACTCTGGCCTTCCTCTATGGGCTCTCCCCCTTCTC
Organism: Ambystoma mexicanum; assembly: GCF_040938575.1. NCBI lineage: Eukaryota > Metazoa > Chordata > Amphibia > Caudata > Ambystomatidae > Ambystoma > Ambystoma mexicanum. The sequence continues at coordinate 310,999,415 of NC_090937.1, forward strand.
CCTCATCTGAAGCCAGAAACCTTGGAGTAATTTTTGACTCCTCTCTTTCCTTCCACCCTCACATTCAGGACATTGCTAATAAGGCCAACTTTCAATTCTTCCTTCTCAAAGGAATTCTCCCTTTTCTCGCTTTCCCCCAGAAGCTCATGTTACCAGAGCTCTGGTTCTCTCTAGGCTAGACTACTGCAATAGCCTTCTCTTGAATCTCTTGATTTCTACGTCCCCTCCAGCTTATCCAGAAAAGGGCTGCAAGACTTATCCTTAACCTCAAGCCCAGGGACTACATCTCTTCACTGGCTCCCGGTTGCTTCAAGGATCAAGTTCAAATCCATCTGCATCATCCATAGGGCTGTCTGGGGCCAGGGACCACGCTATCTGCAACTCGCCATTACTGAATACTCTCACTCTAGGCCTCTATGTTCCTCTGGTGCCAACTCTCTGTGTGTCAAGCGTTTCGCTAAACAGAGGTCTGGATTCCGATCTCTTTCCTCAGCCGGCTCCTTCTTATTGAACAGCTTCCTCCTTCCTCTTCATCTTGAGTCCGAAACTCCTCAAATTTCGGAAGTTCCTCAAGACTTTCCTTTTCACCCCCTCCCTCCCTTCTTCCCCCCCTCTGATAATCTCACTGTCACTGTGATTGGTGACCAGGGCCCTTATGTGTCCTTTGGGGCCCATACCCAATTGCCTTCAACCTCCGCCTACACACAGCACTTGCCTTGGCACTCACTGGCCTTTGCCACTGTAGGCCTGCACTTACCCATCTAGGTTTTACAAGTGAAAGCTCTCCAGCACTTCCTACTCTGGGCACTTACACCTGTTGCTCACCCATGAGCACGGGCACTACTGCACTTACCCTCCTCTCCCTCTTCTCTTTTCCTCACTCTGCACTTGCACGCTGTGAATGCTCACAAGGCCTTGTAGGTTCATCTTTATCTTCCATTGTATTAATTGTCTTCTATCCCATGCTCCCTCCCTGTTGCCCTGTGGGCACTTTGAAACACAATCTACTTGTTGTATAAGCACCTAACAAATGCACAAATAAATAAATAACAAGATTGATGAGAGAGTGTTATCAATCGAAGATGATAGCCCGTACATTTGATCAGAGAGCTTATAAGAAGGTGATACCAAACCCTGATTAGGTTCCACCGGATTGTCTTGAGCAGCTGGGGATGGCAATATCAGGCCCTGATTAGGTACCGCTTGGAATGTCTTGAGCTGTAAAATCGTCAGCTGAAGCTAACAGCAATTCCTGGCTGTCACCAACATAATGACCTGTCGCTGATGACTTCGCTGATTCGGCTGCATGAGCCGCTATTTGCAGGGGAGAGGCATCAACCCGCGACTTGTCTGGTTGGGTGGCACCAAAATAGCCTGTGATTAATTTGGGGTGCAGAGCCATGAGGCCATTTATTGTGCCCGTTGTACAAGGCACCTAGGGCAGGCTTGCCCTAGTTGGGGGACTGCTTCCAAACTTCCCTGATGCTGAGCTCCGGAGTCCCATTTTCTGACCTCTTGCGGGCTTCATTTATAATGCTGCCGCAGACAACAGTAGTTTCTGTGTATTTAAAATAGTGTTGGCTGACTGGCTGCAGACAGGCATTTCCTTCAAGGGCCAAGACAATCTGCCAGCGTACGAGAGGAGCAATAACTTCGCCCTCAGCCCACAGCTGCCCCCAAGGAACCACAAATAACCACTCCCGGGTCCACTCTCTGTGCCGAGCTCCACGCAGAGAGTGGATTTAAAGGCAGCTTGCTTAAGGATCAGTCTCAGGGGTTCCTCCTCCACAGGAACAAACACTGCTCCCCTGCTCCCCTAAAGCCAGGCACAATACATCAAGGATTAGCAGCGTATCACTCAAAGACATGTAATTGTGCTGCTCATATCATTAAAACTAGTGGTAGGTGCTCAGACAGTCTATGGACCCAGGTCTTTAGCTAGAGACCACCTTGGAAGAAAATGTAAAGGGAGCAGGGCGTCGACAAGCACCACCAAGTCCCCCACTGTCCCCCTGGCTACAACCTATGCCTGAGAGTGGGCCCCATAACCAGAAAAAGATGCCTTAACCCACCTACTGCCTTGGTCCCCCAGTGGGGTGCGGTATGCACTCACCATTGCAGCCCTGAGTTAGGATTGACTGGGGACACCCATGCTCAATGAGTCAGCAGATCACGGGTCAGCAGATCCCAGTAAAACCACCGAGAGAATCATTGCAGCTTTATCAGCTTCTGTAACCTAGATATACCTGGCGATAGCTGATAACTGGTAGCTGATGGTAGGTCTCTGGTAAGCTCCCTCCTATGAGATCCACCGCTGAGTGCCTGTCTTAAACCCAGATTTAGACACTCTGCTACTGACACTTGATGGACACAGAACACGAAAACAGGACACAGGACAGAGCACAAAGCACAGAGCACAGCTGCTCACTGCTTTCACACCGCCTTCAATCATTCAGAGCTCTCGAAAATTAAAGGAAAGAATCTAGCAACGTGCCCATTGCTGTAGTCACTCGTCTCTCCTCACTCACGTTAGCAGCCACTTCCGACAACGCAGAGTGGAATACCTAAGTATATGTACGGATATGTACATTCCCAATACACACACAATCCATACATACAAAAGCAAATCTGAATTATTGTTTTATGATCTAAATACAATTATATCGGATCAGATTGATTATGCATGGCTCAGACATAAAATCAACTATTTTGAGAATGGGGAGAAAGCTGGAAGGCTTCTAGCTCACAGACTAAAGATTGCTGAGAGTGATCACTGCAATACAGGATTCCAATGGCGACATGGAGACACCTCAAAAAGAGATAAATACCATGTTCCAAAAATGTTATGGAAATCTTTACTGATCCGATTTAAAATGTGAACTTGGCACAATAAAGTCTTTTCTGGAATCCTTGGAAATTCCTCAGTTAACAAATGAGCAAGATGCTAGTCTAGAAGGTAACATACTAATGGAAGATGTTCGCTTGGTAGTCTCCTCGCTCAGTGTAGGGAAGTCACCTGGTATCGAATGACTGCCTGTGAAATTCTAGGGGTTTTTCGCTGATTGCACCCTGCAGCTGCTATGTGATGTATGTAACACATCATTTTAAACTAGATCTCTTCCGGATTCTATGCGGCATGCTTTGGTGACTGTTCTAAAAAAGATGGAGAGATCCCCGACAAGATGTGCCAATTATAGACAGATCAGTTTGATTAATACTGATTGCAAGGTCAGTGGCAGACAACATAAGGCGTTTACTTATGGCAATTCAGCATGGTAATAAACAAATGTTCCCTGCTGCTGTGGTCTCTCTGGATGCGGAAAAATTGTTTGACAGTATTGAGTGGCCCTTTCTATTTGGATGCTTGGAGAAGATGAGATTCGGCCAAAGTTTCAAACAGTGGGTAAGACTGCTGTACATGAATCCATCAGCCAGTGTACTCACCAATAGCTTGATTTCACAACCTTTTACACTTTACAGGGGTACCTGACAAGGATGCCCACTCTCCCCGCTATTATTCATTGTGACGGTGGAAGCATTGTCGGAGCTGCTGCGATCTGATGGCAATGTCTGCACAATTGGAGAGGAAGATAATAAGAACAAAATTTGGCTCTACGGGGATGATTTACTGGTGGTCCTACGTGATCCTGAAATTGGCATTCCACATCTGATGTGTGACATCCAGCAATTCTCTACAGTGTCAGGTTATAAGGCAAATTGGGAAAAATCAGAGATATTTTCAATCAATAACATGTGCATGCACTACACATGCAGACAATTCCAATTTACCAGGTGTCCCGAAAGAATGAAGTATTTTGGTATCTGGATTGGTCCAGAGGTGTTGAAACTACCAAAGATGAACTTTGATTAAATACTGCCCAAACTTAATTCAGATCTGGATAGATGGGCACTTTTGAGACTATCCACGTGGGCCAAAATAAATTGCATCAAAATGAAATTGGCACCACGTGTAAACTATCTCCTTTCGATGCTTCCCATTAAGGTGCCCCGAAAAATTTTCAAAAAGATTGATAAAGTCACGCAAAAAATATTTTGTGATGGCCAACCGCCGAGGCTAGCTTTAAGGAAAATGCAACTCCCTCTAAAACAAGGTGGTATGAATCTGCCTAACGTCTTTGAATATACCATCTTTCATTTACGGTTAAACATCTGTGCAGGACTATCGAAACAAAAGAAGATCAAACTGATGAAATGGTGATGGACTGTAATACCTTATCAGAATTGCCTCCCAAAGCCTTCCTGAAGACAGTGACAAAACCTTCCAGAGGGCAGACCCCACTGACTGCTTTTATGCAAGAATGCTGGTGCAGTATATCCAACCGTATAGGAACCAATCCATTTCAGTTCCCGGATGCATAAATCTGGCTTAATCCAGCATTAAAGTTCATAAAGGATCTGGTTGAGGGTGAAGAATGGATCCCATTTGCACAACTATGCTATGAATTTGATATGAGAGAGTGAGTATAGGGAATTGACGGGCATCATCACTGCAAAAATAAACCCTTCATAGTTAACATATCAGAATGCAACATGGTCAGCATTGGAGACTTGCAAACATCCACTACATCCAGTCACAACTATGTATGGAATTTTAAGATCATGTTGCAAAGGAGATCCAGAGTTTGCCAATGTCTGGGCTGAGGAGCTGGGCAAAGCGATTGATCAGGGCTTCTGGCTAAGGTGAAGTGGTAATATATGATTGGTCAGCATAGACTGGGGCCTAAGAGCACCACAAACTAAACTCCTCTTTAGAACCTATTGGACTCCAGAATGCATGTCAAAGAGACATCTTTTGGAGAGCGAACTATGCTGGAAGTGCAATCAAGCAAGAGCAATCTGAGTCATTTGATTTGGTTCTATCAAAAAACTAGAACATTCTGCGAAGGGGTCTGTGAAAGACTGGGCTTGGTTTTGAGTTGTGGTATCAGACTGAATGCTTCACTTTTGGTGCTTGGAGATGTATCTTTTCTAGATGACATACAGTCAGTAAGAAAATATGGTTCCTTTGGGCTTGTATGGTTGCCCAAAGTAGTTGATGTTGTACAGATTGAGTCTGAAAACAGCTCTGTTGTGTTGACTTTTCTGATGACCCTTGGTGCACGTTCCTCTCCACAATATTGTTATGTTAATTAAGCTTATGAAGCGCACGGTCGCCGAGGCATCATGGCGCTGAGGAGAGAGAGCTAACCCCACAAAAGGTGGCCAGGAAGGAAAATTAGAAGAGGGTGGTCTTAAGAGCTCTTCTGAACCCGAGATGATTTGGGGCACTTCTTAGTGTCGGGGGTAGGTTGTTCCAAAGTCTAGCTGCAGCAATAGAAAAGGATCTACCCCCGATCCTTTCACGGTTGAATTTAGCGACAACTAGAAGATTGGTGGTCGAAGAGCACAGAGCCTGTGTAGGGACATAGCGAGTACATTTCGCTTGCAAAAACTCAGCTCCTTGGCTATGAACCGCCCTGTGCACAATACACAGGGACTTAAAAAGAACCTGCTGACCCACCGGAAGCCAATGTAGTTGGCGAAGTACTGGGGAGATGTGGGCACCATAAGGGGTGCTCGTGGCTAGCCTAGCCGCCAGGTTTTGCATGCGCTGTAGCCACTGTATTAGACCAATTGGCTGCGACAAATACAGGGAGTTACAATAGTCTAAACGTGAAAGCACAGCCATCGCAGGGAGGCGGAAGGCTTCTGGTATCATAGGTAGAGCCCTCTTAAGGAGCCTGATCTGGTGATGAGCAGCTTGACAGACAGCCGTCACTTGATTAGACATGGAGAGGATGGCAGAAAGTATGACGCCCAGATTTCTCACTTTGTCAACTGGGCTCAGAAGTGGGCCCAGCGAGGAGGGCCAAAAAGCTGCGGTCCACAGTGAGGAGTCCGGAGGGCAGCCCACCACCATTACCTCTGTTTTGTCATCATTAAGTTTAAGACAGTTCTGGTCCATCCAGTCCCCTACGGCTCTTAAGCAATCATGAAGACACGACGAGACCCTATCCTGGTATTGATCTAGGCGGATCAGGATTTGGGTATCGTCTGCATAAGAATAGCAATTGAGGCCGTAAGAGCGGATGAGACGGACCAGTGCCCAGATGAACAAGTTACTTTCTTACCTGGTAACGTTCTTTCGACGGGATGTTCCTCCGACGTATTCCTTATCTTTGATATACGTTTCCAGCTTGCTGGCCTCGGAAATTTTTTCTCTGTAGAGGGCGCTGCACGTCGACGTCCGCCGAGTCGATGTCCCTCGACGGCCACCGTATCGGCGCCGACGTCACCATGCCCATAAATAGACACACGCTGCGTCCGTTGCTCAGTTCCGTTTTGTAGTATAAGAAAGACATGCCTGAATTGGTTAGTAACCTTGAAGGAGTGAAAGCTGCAACCACAAGGGAAGTTATCACTGCGGGGATGGATGGGAGGGGCGATAAGGAATACGTCGGAGGAACATCCCGTCGAAAGAACGTTACTAGGTAAGAAAGTAACTTGTTCTTCGAAGGGATTGTGTCCTCCGACGTATTCCTTATCTTTGATAGACTCCCATAGCAGTGGTATGTAATTGGAGGAGGGAGTGATAGTGTTATATATCCCTTTAGGGATGGACCGAGTGTAATACGGCTTTGCCAAATCTGGTCTCTTGAGCAGTGGAGGAATCCAGATTGTAAAATTTTGTGAATGTATGTGCGGACGACCATGTGGCAGCCGCACATATGTCCCGGACCGGTACCCCTCTCTGGAGAGCCGAAGATGCTGCGATACCCCTGGTTGAATGAGCCCTGAGGTTTTGGGGTGGCTCTTTCCCTGCTACTCTATAACATTCCAGGATGGCCAAGATAATCCACCTGGAGATGGTTTGTTTTGTTATGGGTAGTCCCAACTTGTGACCTGAGTATCCTACAAACAGCTGGTCTGCTTGCCTGATTCTAGCCATTCTGCTGATGTAAAAGCTGAGAGCTCGCGTAGGGTCCAGCCTGTGTAGCCTTTCCTCCTTTTTCCCCGGATGGGGAGGAGGGTAGAATGAAGGCAAGGTAATATGGAATTCAGAAACCACCTTTGGGAGAAAATTAGGCTTCACCTGGAGGACAACCTTGTCCTTGTGGAAGATTGTATGTGGGGGTTTACAGGAGAGAGCTTGTAGCTCACTCACCCTCCTATCCGATGTTAGTGCTACAAGTAGTACAGTTTTAAGTGTGAGAAATCTTAATGCGCAAGAGTGAAGTGGCTCGGATCGAGTGCCCATTAAGAAGTTTAAGACTGAATTTAAGTCCCATAATGGAACCTGGAATGGTTTTGGAGGGTAAACATTAGTCAGACCCTTGAGAAATTGTACCACTAGAGGAATTTTGAAATACGATGGTTCCTCCGCAGTGCGCTTGAAGATAGAAAGTGCTGCGAGATAGCCTTTTACAGTGCCAACTTGAAGGCCTGAGTTGCCAAGTAGAGTAGAAACGATAGCACCGTTGGTGTATCGCATGAAAAAGGGTCGATATTCTCTTCCCTACACCAGCTGCAAAACTTGTTCCAACGGCAGCGGTATAAAGACTTTGTTGCTGGTCTTCTGGCCGAAAGCAACACCTCCATGACATCATCAGGGAGATCCCAATCCTTGTACCTCAACCTTTCAGAAGCCAAGCGTGAAGGTTAAGGGTTCTGATGTCTGGATGGAGAACCTGACCTCCCTTCTGCGAGAGAAGATTCTCTTTGAGTGGAAGACGGATTGGAGTACAGATGGACATATCTAGAAGGTCCGGGTACCACGTTCTCCTGGCCCAGTCCGGGGCAATTAGGATCATGGTTTTCCGGAATCTTCTCAACCTCCTGATCATTTGAGGAATAACAGGGACTGGTGGAAACGCGTAGAGGAGTGGAAACTCCCAGTCCACTACAAACGCGTCTCCCAGAGCTCCTCTCGGGGGAAATTCCCTTGAACAGAACAGATTGCACTTCCTGTTGGTGCTTGTGGCGAACAGATCCACCTGAGGGGTTCCCCAAAGGGCGAAGATCTCTTGAAGGACTTCCTGAGCTAGCTCCCATTCGTGGGAGACTGTGCTCTGCCTGCTCAGAGCGTCTGCTGTCAATTTCTTCTCTCCGGCTAGATGGTCTGCAGATAGAGAGATTCCTTCCCGAATTGCACAAAACCAGAGCTGCATTGCCTCTCTGCACAGTGGTAGTGATCCTACGCCTCCTCTTTTGTTGAGGTAGTGCATGGCCACCGTGTTGTCCGTCATTATCAGGACATTTCTCCCCTGTACTGATGGCAGGAAAGCTTTCAGCGCTAGTCTGACCGCTCTCAGCTCTAATAGGTTGATATGTAGTCTGGACTCCGATGGAGACCAACGACCGCTGATGGTCAAGTCGTTGGCATGGGCTCCCCACCCTGTTAGCGAGGCGTCTGTGACTACTGTTATCTCCGGCCATGGTTGCCAAAACAGTTCTCCTTTCAAGATGTTCTCTGAATAGGCCCACCACTGAAGGTCGTGGGCTACCTTGTCGGGAATCCAGAGGAGGTCTGACATTCTCCCTGAGAATTGTGACCACTGACTTCTCAGTGCCCACTGAAGAGATTTCATTCTCAGGCGAGCCTCTGGCACAAGGAAGATGCAGGATGCCATGAGGCCTAGCAACCTCAAAAAGTCGAAGGCTGGGAGACGTTGGGCATTTTGAAACTTGGTCACCATCTGTAGAATATCTTGAGCCCTCACCTCTGGTGGCGAGGCTTTTCCCAGGGAAGTGTCCAGGACCGCTCCAATGAACTGGAGTCTCTGAGATGGTATCATCTGTGACTTCTTTAAATTGAGGGAGAAGCCCAGTCTGTGAAGGAAGAGGCAGACATAATCTAGCTGGGTCCGGGCCTGCTCCGAAGATACGGCCCTGATCAGCCAATCGTCCAGGGAGGGATAGACGTGGATCCCTTCCCTCCTTAGACTCGCCGCCACTACTGACATCAGCTTGGTGAAGACCCTCGGGCGGAGGTCAGCCCAAATGGCAGAACTCGAAATTGATAATGAGAGTTGCCAATTGCGAACCTCAGGTATTTCCTGTGCTTGAGATGGATTGGCACATGGAAATAAGCATCCTGAAGGTCCAGAGATACCAGCCAGTCCTAGAGCTGGAGGGCCTGAAGGATCTGAGAGAGAGTTACCATCTTGAACTTGTCCTTCCTGAGGAACTTGTTCAATTCTCTTGAGTCCAGGATGGGTCTCAGTCCTCCGTCCTTCTTTGGTATGAGAAAGTAGGGGGAGTACCAGCCCTTGTTCATGTCCGCTACAGGTACCGGTTCTATGGCACCTTTCTCTAGCAGGTCCATAATTTCCTGCAAGAGGAGCGGATCTGGAACATTTCGGGAGCTGTTCCCCAGTGGATGACTCTGAGGGATGTGTAGAAAGGGTAGGCAGTAACCTTGGGCAACTGTCTCCAACGCCCAAGCATCTGACGTTATAGCCTGCCATTCCGTCAGATGGTGAGTTAACCTGCCCCCTACAGGTGTCTTGTGTGCAAAGGCATCAGAGTGGTTTGGGGGCGGCTGATGCAGATGCCGAGGGTAAAGAGGCACCTGCTGCTGCTGCGGTCTTAGTACCTTTGACCGTCCACCTCGGGTGGATCTTCTTTGGCCTCTTTGAGCCGGCTGTCCTCTGCCTTTTCCGAATGTGGAATAATAGCGAAAGGACTTTCCTCTCCCAGAGGTTCCTGAGGGGCGAAAAGGAGTTTGGCGGATAGCAGCTCCTAAGGATTTTGCTGCTGCTTTAGAAGTCTGTAACTTTTCCAGACTGTCATCAGCCTTTTTTCCGAATAACGAAGAGCCGTCAAAGGGCATATTAAAAAGTCTGGCCTGTACATCTGGAGCAAAGCCAGACTTTCGCAACCACGCATGTTTGCGGATTGTTGTACTAGCCGCCATGGCCCTGCTGATACTGTCAGCGGAATCGATGCCAGTTTGAGGAGACTCGCACATGCCATCTTTGCCATCTTGAATGATGTTAAGGAAGGCTTCCTTCTCCTCTCCATCGGGTATGCAGTCAGCCGCTGATGAAGCACACTCCCATAATGTGTGACTGAACCTGGCGAGCGTACAGGTGGCGTTGATGGACTTCAACGCCATACTACAGGCAGAGAAGACTTTCTTTGCCATAGAGTCGTACCTCTTGTCATCCCTGTTCTGTGGGACAGTAGGGTAAGCAGTCCTACTGCTGGATGAAGTTGCCGCTTGAACCACCAGGCTCTCTGGGGTCGGGTGTTTTGACAGGTATTCAGGGTCAGCAGCCGCTACCCTATACTTTGTCGACAGTCTTTTATTGACTGCTGGGATGACTTCGGGAGTCTCCCAATTGGATGCAATTTTTCTTTGTAGGGCTGCATGGAAGGGGACCATCGGGTCCTCCTGTGGGCCTTTGTCCAATATATCCGTTAGATGTGAAGGCGCAGACCAACCCATAAACTCAATTATTCTTGCCATCAGGGTTCTATATGGTGTTTCGGCATGTTCCCCTGGGTCTGGCTTTACAAATTCCACTTCTGGGGAAGTGTCAAGTCCACTGGCCTCATGAAGTGAGTCCTGTAGTTCCTTCAGCCTCCTTTCTTCAGAGGTGAAATCCTCTGCAGCAAGCAGTGAGGATCTCTGTAAACCAAAGGTTTCTTGGTCAGTCTTCTCTTTCTTCATAAATTGAAGAAAGACCAGGGTATTCTGATCTCTGAAATGGAGTAAAGCCCATCTCTAGGGCTGAAGGAGCCAAACTCGTCGTTATTGGATGAGAAAATGTCGAAGTCGCCGATGCAACCGGCCTCGAAGGCGCCGAAAATGGCGTTGAAAAAACTGGAAGTGGCCTCGAAGAATTCGAGAGGATCGGGATCCTACTCGAGGGCGCATCGTGCCGGAGGCCCTTGAAAACACCGTTGGCTGTGGAGCCTTGGTCCTCTCTTTCATCGGCGTCGACGTCGGCGTTGACGATGGCGTCGGGTCGATCGACCGATGCGTCGAGGAACCCTTCGACAACGGCGTCGATGGCGCCGACCCGTGCGTCGAGGGAATCTTCGACGATGGCGTCGAAGGAACCCTCGACGACGGCGTCGAAGACGGTGCCTTCTTACCCGATGGCTCATGGCGGGTTACCAGTCATTTGGTCGAAAAAAATTGGTCGACTGGACAAATGGTCGAACGAATTTGGTCGAAAACCAAATGGTCGAATTTATTTATTTATTTTTTTTGAGGAGTGTCCCCCCTAACCTCCTTTTTTTTCTAAAAAAAACCCTTTTTTTTTAAAAACGAAAACCCGAAAAATAATTATATAATTAAAAAAAAAATTCGACCATTTGGTTTTCGACCAAATTGCGTCGACCAAATGTCATTCGACCAGTTTTCAGTCGACCAAATGACTGGACACCCTCATGGCGCTCTCGGGTGGAATGTTTTGCCGGGTGCTGCGACTCGCGGCGTTTTGATTTTTTGGGTTTTTCACCCGGGGTATCACCCTCAGCTGTCTTCGAGGGGGTCGAGGCCGCGTTCTCAAAGACGCTTAACATTTTCTTTCTGAATTCCTCCCACTCAGTTTGAGATCTGTGTTTGGTGGGACAGGAAACTCTTTCTGGGGACACCGAAGACGATGAGGAATGGGACCTTCGACGTCTCTTTTTTGAGTGTCTAGATCTCGATGAATGGTGGGAGCTGCTTCGAGATCTAGAATGGGAGTGTTTTCGACGGCGAGGAGACGAATGCCTCGACTCGGCCGACGAAACCTTCGAGGAGGTTTTGGCTGACTTACCTCTCTCGAGCTTCCCCTTTCGCTCCTTCAGGGCTTTCGCCGTCATGGACATGCAGTCCTCACACTCCGAACAATGGTGCTCGGACCCCAAGCACCATAAACAGACCCTGTGTGGATCCGTTATTGACATTTTTTTACCGCAGTCTCGACATTTCTTGAAGCCGGATCGCGGCGTCGTCGGTTCTGATGAAGAAGCCATCGAGAACGATAAGGAATATTCGTCGAAATAGATTTAGATAAACCTGACTGAACTGAGCAACGACGTTTCGAGGCCCCACGAAGCGTGGAAAAACGGAACTGAGCAACGGACGCAGCACGTGTCTATTTATGGGCATGGTGACGTCGGCGCCGATACGGTGGCCGTCGAGGGACATCGACTCAGCGGACGTCGACGCGCAGCGCCCTCTACAGAGAAAAAATTTCTGAGGCCAGCAAGCTGGAAACGTATATCAAAGATAAGAAATACGTCAGAGGACACAATCCCTTCGAAGTATATGTTAAACAGAATTGGTGAGAGTGAAGATCCCTGCGGGACACCACAAGTAAGAGAGCAGGGAGAAGAAAGAAAAGGGGGCATGGCCAGAGTTTGGGTGCGATCTGAAAGAAAAGAAGTAAACCAAGTGAGAACTTGGCCAGATATCCCAATCTGAGCCAAACGTGAAAGCAGAATTGGATGGTCAACCGTATCAAAAGCGGCTAAGTCCAGCAGAATCAAAGCACCTAATCCACCTGCGTCAACTAGTCTGGACATATCGTCTTGTACCAACACCAGTACACTTTCCATGCCTCTCCCTGGTCTAAAGCCAGCCTGAGTGGAATTAAGAATTTTGGAAGATTCCAGAAAAGAAGACAGGAGGGGAGTGATGAGAGACTCCAAAAGCTTAGACAAAAAGGGGAGTAAAGAAATTGGATGAAAATTAGCAGGGACCGTGGGGTCAAGTGTGGACTTCTTAAGAAGGGGAATAACCCTAGTTGATTTGAGCTCTATAGGGACAAGGCCCGATTGGTATGAATCATTTATGGCCGAGGTAATGTCTGTTAGTAGATCTGGGGCCATCTTATTCATAATAATGACGGGAATAGCATCCTCAGGAGATGAAGATTTAATTTTCAAGATGGCAGCTAAGACCTCTTCCTCGCTGAAAAGGGGAAAAGTGGAACAGCTAGCTGACTGGTCAGTAGGGGGGACAGGTGCAGGCGTAATGGCATCTGGTGCCCTTATTGTAGAAGATTTAGCGATGTTTGAGCGAATCACATCGATTTTGGTGATAAAGAAAGAGGCAAGATCGTCACATAGCTTTTGAGAGGCGTTAACTCTGGAATTAAGGGATTCAGAGGAACTAATGAATGTACAATGGAGAACAGAGCTTTAGGCTGGCATAAAGCATCTTCAATTTTCTTGGAGAAAAAGGAGGATTTAGCCAGCTTAACCTGAGCCAGATAATAGATAATTAGAGAGTCCACTTTGTAGGAGCTCTATGCACTGGGTTGTAGCTGTTGCGCCACTTCCGCTCCAGTTGTCTGAGTTTCAGACAAGCGGATTTAAGCTGGTCGGTAAACCAGGGTTGAGGGGGTAATCTACGACCTTGAATTAATTTAAGAGGGGCATGCAGATCTGTGGCGGCCAGAAATGTTTGGGAGAGAGATTTTAGAGATAATGGCCTATGAGAAGCACAGTCAGTAGTTATTTGGGTGCTTAAAGCCTTAGTATCGACCGATCGCCAGGAACGTAGTAGAGTTTTTGGCGGAAGTATTTTGGGAGGAGGATTCACAAGTGTAAAAGTGCAGGATACCAAATAGTGATCAGACCACACCACTGGTTCGATGGGACCAGGGCATAGCAGTTTGTCCATGGCAAATATAAGATCAAGCGTCTTACGTATCGTGGGCAGGCAAAGGCTGTCTTTTTTTTAATTGTCATACAGAGACGACCTGAGGCCACCAGCAGGTGTCCATCTGCTACATCCATATGGAAACCCAATTCACTTTTCTTCTTCCCTGTCAGACAGGTTCTCTTCTTTTGCTGCTTTCCCAAAAAAAACCTTCTTTGTATATGTTAACTTTAAATACTGAACAAACTCCACCCATGCAGCATCTTTTGATTCAGCAATTTTAGATTGTGGTTATATATGGGTGCTTCCCTATTTTTTGTTTACGGGGTTTGGTCTCACACTGGGAAGAAGATATGTGAAATATAGCAGAGCAAGGAGCCATTTACCCGTCTCTAGATCCAATTTATTTTGGTTAGTGCACCACTTTTGTGGCCTTATCACTACAGAATTTGTAATATCGTCCTACATGCTATCTCCAGAGCTTTCATATAAAAAACATATTTTCATATAACAAACCTTTGGATTGGACAGGACCTGTGATAGATTCCCTACCTTACTCATATCAACTAAAATCCTCCTCTTGTCTTTGATTGGACCAATATGGTTTACAATGTAATAAGGAGATGCATTTAAATGCAAAGCTGTCCTCCACGAGGAACCATGTCTTTCCCTTACAATGTTTTGCAATTATGTGTACAGATCTGGGCCATTAATAAGAACTGTACATTCAAAATCACAGGGAAAAAATGAATTAAAAGACATCCTTTATCTTTTTGTAACATGCATGTTTAACATAGTTATACAAATATGTGAATTTATTAATATTTCATACACTACATATTTATGTTTATATGCATGTTATTGAGGCTGCTTCACTGAATGTTAATCTCATCTTGGTTTTCAAAACGAGCAAAGAGTTAAACAATTACAGCAATACTGCATTTCATTATTTGGTACTTTAAATGCATTTTCTTTCCAATGATGCACATTACATTTTTTGGGGGACTTGCCATGAACAGACAACATCTGCTGAAACAGATATCCTGGAAAACAAATACATAATTTTAATAGGCTGCGTGATGAAGCAGACAGAATACAGATTAGGGCTTATTGCTCTGTCAGGTCAATTGTCATGGTTTGTAAAGACATCTGTTCCTATGAAGTTGTCAGTACTTTCTAGTCATTCAACCATCAAGGTCACTACAGGGAGGTCATCCAACCAAATAGAAAAAAATAGGATTCAGAAAGTCCTGAATTTAGAATATATTTAGCTTACTTTTCTGGTTCTTTCCATATAAGCCTTTTGTTCTGGATACACAAAGCTGTGTCCATTCATCTCTTTTAATGGCTTAGTCTCTGACTGGTGGTGAGGTCTATTCTGAAGAAAGCTGACAATTGCATTTCATGTCCTAATAGAGCTGAGACCTGTAAGTTAAATTGACCATTTTGAGGTTACACGTAAAAAGGAAATACATTTATTTGTGTAATTCTTATGTGCAGTGATAATTTAATAAAGTGTAGGCCTATCTACACATTTAACTCAATATAGCAAACTCATAATACACATTCTGTCAATCATCTCCTTGCAGAATATTAAAATAGAATGTGAATAATTCCCCAGAATATTAAAATATATTTTTTATAAGTGTGCATGTTCTTCATGTAACATGGCTGCATAAATATAGGAACTGCTTTGCATTAGCTAATTCCATTTTTGAAAGCAACACAATTATTCTTGTTTTGTGTAACGTTAAGTTACATATTTAATTACAAAGCCATGTACAATACACCTTGTTTAATGAAACACATTATATTTTCATCAAACACTTGTTTACAAAAATGAAATCGATCGGTAGGTTGGACCATGGGAATGTCATTCCTCTTTTTCATGGAGGTACCTGGTGAGTGGCAGAACTCTGTTGAAACTGAGCACATAACAGACACTTCTTTAAGTACACATTTAAGTTGTGTCCCATGTGTGGCTAATAAGCAACCAAATATAAGAACTCCATCATTTTTTTGAAATCCCAGATGAGCAGCTGTTGCTACATCATGGGCCTGATTTAACAATATGCTTCAGAATGAGGAAGGTACTACCCACTGATCATAACCAGATTGCAGTTTCCTAACCAACAATCCATCCAACAATCCATCCAGAATCTTAAACATTGTGGGGAGTTTCATTTCTTCCTGTGGTAAGGTGCTGTTCAGATAAGGGAACATTTTGTGAATCTTGTAGATGTTGATCAAATCTGGCAATATTTGTATATGCTTTCGAGGAGTAATTCAATCGATATCTGAAACATCTGTACTCTGGTGAAAAGCTCCCTTTCAGAACAAGTTTGGGATTGAGACACAGTTCTTATTTGCATTTCTCCCAGGAGGTGTTCCATATCATTGTATTTCCATTGTAGGGCCCCAGCCTTGCCTAATTGATCTGCCAAATATTTTCCTGTTTTGTCATTAACCCCTATGTTAGAATATGCTTTCATGATCCTCCAGTAGATAGGATCATTGAAAGACATTCAAAAATTATTTATTTTTTGGGTTAATTTTCTGTGTTTCAGGGGTTTGTGTTTGGCAAAAGCATACCCCCTGATTTCCATTTGATCAGGTCTTCAACACATCTATTTTGGACATAATCTGATTTTTGTATTGATCACAAGTTCCTGGAGTAAATGATGAATGGCAGTGAGGACAGCTTGCTACATGGCTAACAGTGCTGCCACTTGACTACTCTGGAGGGCAGTTTTATAAATGAATGAGCGTTCTGGGGTGACATTCACTCAAGCATTCCTAACTCCAGCTACTAACTGCCTTCTTGTTATGTTCTGTATCCAGTAGGAACATCCATCCACATAAAGTATATGTATTTCCTGACAAGTGTTTTCTTCATACACCATGTGAGAGGAAACTATATATTCCTCCATATTGTCAGCTGTTTTCAATTTTTCATCGTCTAAACAGTTATCCTTACACAGTCATGTAGATTGGCTAATCCTTGAGCAATTGGGTTCTTTTATATTGGTCATATCTGATTTCTACAGGGTAGCAGTTCATAGAACGAAATCCAAATTCAGTCACACTGCAAATATTGATGGGGCTGGTGGGAAGTCTTGACTATGAGAGGTTCCCCACGAGTCAATTAATGGTAGTTTTTGAGTGCCCATACCATTGCGAGGAGTGTTTTCTCACATTCATTAAACTTAATGTTAACAGGTGATAATATCTTAAGTGTGTTTGAAATTACCTTAAAACTATACAACTATAGTCAAACCAGTGTCAGAAAATCCTGTTTCTTGGAAAAACACATTCTTTTTAATGTGTTCAGTCAAGCACGGAGCATGCACATTACTTCATATCAGTTGTTTCAAAGCCTCTGTTTGAGAGTCCCCAGCCCACTCCAAACCCATTTCACCCCTGCCTTCAATAGATGGACTGAGAGCAGTGTGATCTCTGGGCAATTCACCATGAATTTACAACTGCAATTGATTAATCCTTAGAGACTTTTTAACTTCCATAGATGTGTGGGATTCTTCATTTTCAGTGAAGCCTCAACCTTCTGTTTCTGAGGATTAAGGCTCTCAGCTGTGATTCGCTGGTTTAGACAATTTAGTTTGGTTCTGCATAACTGTGCCTTCTGAAGAGATGCTTTCCTGCCTGAATTCCATAATTGTGTCAGCATGTGGAGGATCTCCACAAAGCTTTCTTTCAAAAGCATTACTTGTTATCAGTAGGTCATTTGCATAGGTCATGATGCCTAAGTCAGGTATGTCTTTATGTAGGAATATGTTGAATTAATTGCCACAATTAATAAACTCAAACAGTGAACAAGTCAGCACATAATACTGCCCCCCCAAAGATAAGGAAAAATGCATATTGTTGTTCATGGAGTACCAAGAAAGACCAAAATCCATTTATCAAATCAAGAGCAGAGTATTATTTCAGAACGTGGTTCTTTGCAAGTCCATGGTCGATATAAGTCAGATGCCACCTTGACATGTGCAGCCTCTTGTTCAATTATCATAGGTCTGTAAGGAGTCCCCATTGTCTAACGGGATTTTCATATTCCTAAGGGTGGTTTATTAAAGTTACTAGGGATTGGACCAAGGATCCCATGATGTGAGGGGCAACCTGTATTGTTTTACCAATACAGGTGCCATAACAGGGTCCATAAACATGGTTGTGGAATGAAGCAACATATATCCATAGTCATATGAAACAACAGAGAACATTTTCTAGAAATCCAGAAAGAACAGTCTCAACTTTTGTCTTTGGGCTTCTGTCTCACAGGCATCAGACAGACTGATCTGTTCTTTGACCATATGACATAAGCCTGGGAATATTTTCACAGTGGCAATATTTGAAGTATCTTCAAGTTGGTTGGAGAGATCTCTATAGTATCTACCTGGAAGGATGATTCCTTAATATCGGGTGCTTAGTTATTCATACCTCTGAACACCATTCCATCTTCCAAAGTGTCACATGCAATAACCTCCAGGGCACAGGGAGTACAGCATAAAATTACCTCCCTGTCAAGTATGGAGAGTTTCTCGTCTGCTACCACCAGTATTGTTTTAACTCTCTTCAGGTATTTGATCAATGATAGGATTTGTTAAGTCCATTGTAAGATGTTTGGAATTGACTACCATTCCAATGAAGGTGCATTCAGCCAAAATGTACTTCATTTGCTAATTCTGTTTTTTAATGAATTTCTTATTATTTAAGTTTTAAAGAACTTTCATAACATAAAGAAAATGTTCTCATAATCATAATCCGGCATGAAAAAATGTCAAGTAGTATGTCATATCAAAAACTGAAACTGAGCTCTATGAAGAAGTCACTAGATGTATAAATACAGG
This sequence comes from Ambystoma mexicanum, assembly GCF_040938575.1. Taxonomy (NCBI): domain Eukaryota; kingdom Metazoa; phylum Chordata; class Amphibia; order Caudata; family Ambystomatidae; genus Ambystoma; species Ambystoma mexicanum. The sequence goes on from NC_090937.1 coordinate 311,017,883, forward strand.
CTTCACTAAGAGTTCTAAAAGTGCCGGTTTCCACCACATTCACCCCAGTGTACCTTTACGTCAAGCCCAGAAACGTGTTCCAGAACGGAGATGCCCCCCACCACAATCAAACATTTTTCTGTCAGTAAACATGTGCATGTTGTCACCTGTGTCATAAGGCCAACCCAATCCTTAAAAAGGGTGGGTTTTGTGTTCTTCCAGTGTCTCATTATTTGGCATCTGGCATTAGCCAATGCTAGATATCTCCAATGTCTCTGCTGGTGTGTCAGTGGCCAGTATGAGTAATGCCAAACCCATTGATGCTTCGAGTGGTACTTCTAGCACCCGGGAGATAATATGAAAGACTCTCTTCCAAAATCTTGCCACTAAGCAACATTCAAACAGCAGATGGGTGAGGGATCTTATTTGAGGGTACACTCTCCTGAAGCAGTCTGACTCTGGAGGCTTTACCTTCATAATACAGGATGGGTACCAGTATACCCTGTGTATGATCTCACAGGAAATAAGCCTAGTAATAGTGTCCAGCGGGCCCCCACCCAACCTTCCAGTTTCTCTTTCCAGTCATCTTCTGGGATATCAATCCCAGGATCCCACTCTGAGCGGTGCTTCAACGTCGGCATCACATTGGCGAGTTTCTCTTGAAGTCGCAGGTGCGTCACTGAAATTGCCCTCTTCTCACCGACAAAGTTCATGAAATATGTGTAGTAAGAGGAAGGTGGGGTGATTTTTGGTGTTGCAGATTCACTTGTAAGTATTGTCTCATTTGAAGATATCTCCAAAATTCTCATTTAGGAAGATTGAAGTTCAAAGATATGTTTTCAAAGGATTCAATACACCTGGTTTGAAGCAATGCTGTACATATCTCAGACCCTGTTGACCCATTTTCTCCAGAAGAATGGTCTTCTATCCATGCACAGGTAGTTGCTGAGCCAGATGGGCTCTCCGACCTTCTGTCTTTAGTGCTCTCAGGGTGTCCAGGAAGAGGCCCTCAGGGTCTGGCAGCACAGACAGTTGTGGGACAAATCCTCACGGTCTAGTAGCACAGAGTTGCGGGACAAATCCGAGTCACGGCAGCACCTATCAAAGTAAAGAAACTAGATGAATAAATAACTAGAAAGGAATGGACATATTATGTCCCATTTACTGGAATTACAAGCCGAAAACAGACACTATCCCGTCCCAACAAACCAACCGATCCGACCCGACCCAACCTCCACCTTTCCTGCCCTTATAGCTTCCCTTATACCTTCTCTGTAGTCTGGCTTAATGCTTATCACAACACACCCAGCTAACAATTCCCACCCCCTTCAGACCAATGGGCTAATAAATAAGCAATCCATATCTGTCTTTGCTTCCAGTCTCTCATGTGTGGTCAAGAGGTTCAGAAATTGCAGTCAGAAGGATTTGATATCTTGCCCTTCAGCCCCTCTGGAACGCTGAGAATGTATATATGTTTGCGCCTGTCTGTGGTTTCTTGGTCATCCAGCGGCTCTACAAGTGAGTCTAGTCATTGTGTCAGTTATGATATGATATAATATGATAGGTTATTTATAACGTGCATAATACCCAGAGGTTTCTAAGCGCGGACCCGGGGATCGAACCTGTGGTGCTCTGTGTTGTCTTCCTTCCAAGGCGAGCACGTTGCCCCTGAGCTATCCTCCCAAGTACAGGTTACCTTTTTTCAAGGTGTGCATTTCATCCTTCAGTATGGAAATGCTTCCTTCTGCCTCATCCTGCTGTCCGTTTTTCATGCCAAAATCGCCACAAATGTCTTCCATTTCTTTCCTTGTGGAGGAAACGTCTCCCACCACTGTTTGCAGAAATCTATTTATGTACCTCGGTGTGGACTTTTTCTGCATGCCCCCCTTCACTAGACCTAACTGACTGCCACACCAACAATAGCCACGCAGGAGTCCATTGAGTTCAACCTGTGTACTAATCAAGAGCTGACTATAACCCCGGGAGAAAGTCAAATAATACCAACTGGCCTATTACTTACTCCACCTCCAGGGACATATGGTTAACATTCAAATCTGGGTTAGCCTGGAGATTTTGACCAGACGTTCTAGTTGGGGTCATTGATCCCGATTTCAGGGGTGATGTGAAAATTCTTTTGTAGAATAATGGGAAACACTCTTACCTTCTTAAAATCAGGGAAAAGGTGGGCCAACCAAGGGTTTTTGGAAAGGGCAGTGTTCCCTGACATCTAAGAATTCCATGAACAAGACCATACTGAGAGGGGAACAGAAGGGTTTTGTGAGGCTTTACAAATACCAGACTCAGACCCAGAAGCCACAAGCCGTAGGACCGACCACAAAGAGATGGGAATAACCCCAGAGTTAGTTTCGCTCAGTGGAATGATACAATATTATCTGAGCCCTTCCTCAAAGTAACAGCTGAGGAAGGAAGGAAGGAAGGAAGGAAGGAAGGAAGGAAGGAAGGAAGGAAGGAAGGAAGGAAGGAAGGAAGGAAGGAAGGAAGGAAGGAAGGAAGGAAGGAAGGAAGGAAGGAAGGAAGGAAAAAAGAGGGTCCCTTATTCTTGATCAAACCAGGATTATTATACAGATGAGACAACACTAGTGAGGGAGTACCTTGGTCCCAAAAAGTGGTCCTGAAAAGTCCCTGCAGGTTGTTTCTAGACCTCTAAAACACAAAACCAAATTGTCAATAGATTCTATTGGCCCAACATTTTTTGCAATCATCAGAAATGTTGTTTTGACATGTGCATTGTGCCAAAAGACTTACCCATGAAAACCTCCTCCAGCACCCTGGCAGCCCCTACCCATTATTGATGTCCTGTTTCTAGAATAGGGATGGATATTGTAGGGCCTTTGAAACTCTTCAATCAACTTGGGAATCAGTATATACTTGTCATATTGGACTACGCCACCTGATATCATGAGGCTTTCCCCATGCAAAGCAATACCTCTCAGCAGATATTAAAACATCTCATCCCATTCTTATCCCAGGGAAATTCTTATCGATCAAGGTACAACGTTCATGAGCAAGATCATGGCTGAGGTGAAGGAAATCCTTCAAATTAAAACCCTCAGAACATTTGTATATCACCCTTGGACAGATGAGCCGGTTGAATGGTTTCACCAAATGCTCAAAAGGATCCTTAAGAAACTAGCTAAGGCAGATGGGAGAAACTGGGACATTATGGTACCCATGACCCTATTTGCCATCAGGAAAGCCCTGCAAACCTCACTTGGGTTCTCACTCCTTGAACAAGCCATATTAGCCCTATCCCAAACAGCTGAGAAAATTAAGGAGCATATGCTGCTGGTTAGGGATATAGTAAATTCCAATCTGGCCAAAGCCCAATAAAATCAAAAGGACCAATATCATAAAAAGATAACCACTCATTCTTTTTTCCATTGGGTGAAAGGTCCTCATCCTCCTTCCCACATCAGAACATAAAATGCTAGCTTGTTGGCACAGGCCTTATGACATTTTAGAAAAGACTGGGCTATGTAATTACTGAGTCTCTCAACCTGACAGATGCCTGAAATCGCAGGTTTACCACATAAATCTCTTAAATGAAAGGAGGAGTGATCCTGTAGAGTCAACCTACGTGGTAATGGCTAGTCTGTTAGCTGAAGAAAATGGGAGCCTTAATTTGATACCTAATGACATTCCAATTCCACAATGGAAGAACCTGCAGGAACCTTTAAATGCATTGCCCAATGAATTAAGCCATGAACTTGGGAGAGTCAAGAGGGTCTATCACTATATTCACACACCTCTTGGGAAAGTTATAAATGTAAGACCATACCAGATACCGGAAGCTGAAAGGGAAATAGTCATTCAGGAGGTAGAGAAGTTGTTGGCAGATGATATTATAGAGTCATCTCAGAGTCCATGGTCTTCGCTAATAGTCCTAATAGCCAAATCATATCAAATGTGGCAGTTTTGTATCGATTTTCGAAGATTGAATGCTGTGTCCCAATTCGATAACTACCCGATGCCGGGCGGGGGTGCTAGCGAGCCCGACCAAGATGGCCACAGGCCTGTGAATCTCTCCTGCACCTTTTCTATCCGGCATGTTATCCAGCGCTCCTTGTATCGACATCTAGGTCTGAGCTGCGGCACCTGAGGCAGGACTATACTCGGCCTCTGTAGAGACTCTCCGGGGTGGATTTGGTGCTAGCGAATTGGAGAACTGGCAAGGAGAGACAGTGGCAGGGACCCTCTCCGGAGAAGTGAGGGGGAGGTGCGGGCCCACTCAGAGCGTGGTGTGCCGGAGCCCCTTGCTGGCTGCCGGCGGCGGGCTCTTTGAGCATGGGAGACACAGCGGGACATACTGGGCTGGACGTCCGCTGTTAGTTGCTGGTCTGCAGAGCCTGCAGTGGCATTTCCCCCCATGTGGAGTGAGGGGAGGCGGACTGCGGAGAGGTGCGCCGACTCTAGCTGCATTGTTGGCTGCGGCACTGGGCAGCTTGCGCACCCGTTGGTGGTGGAGTGGTGGGCCGGGAACGGTGGAGTGATGCCGCGGCTGTGTGGCAGCAGGGGGCTGTGCTTGGTGGCTGCCCCACGCAAACATTCCAGAGCTGCAGGCTGAGGGGACAGATACCCGGAGCTGGTGGGGAGGTCCCGACATGGAGGTGGGGTGCCTCACTGGCCTTGGTGGAGGCGCCCCCCCTGAGGCCGGCGTGGATGCAGTTTGCTTGGACCCGCAGGTACGGGGAGTGTGATCGGCGGGAGGCCGGCCCCATAACTCGTCGAGAGACGTTCTCTTCTGTTGGAGTTCGGTGCAGCTGCCTGCCCGTTGTGTTTCCCCTAGGGGCCTGGGCGGCTGCACGCTGCGGCTGATGCGGCACTGCACTATCTGGCAGTGGCACCTCAGGAGGGCAGTCCAGTTGCGGTGCTGGGATTTTTCCATGCAGCTGGGGGCCACTTGCCCCTGGGACGGCAAGTTCTAGGGGTTCCTGGTGGCTGATGTACTGGGCTACGCTTAGCATACACGGAGCCCCATAAGCCTGGAGTTTCTCAGCCCCCGGGTACGGTGGATGACTTGTGGGTGAGCGGCGCACATCTCTGGTGCATGGATCAGAGGCAGCAGACCCTGGTCATAGGGTTCGGGCCTGGCCCCTGGTGGGGAAGGCGGCAAGAGCCACGGGGGAGTGGCTAGCCCGGGCCCGCAAGTCCAGTAGTATACCTCGGTGACCTGCTTCCCTCACACACCATGTCTAAGTCGGGGAAAGTGGGTAAACAACAGTCGAAGTTAAGCTTTGAGACACCCACGCAGGTCAAGGCTTGCGGAACACTGACTGATCCAGCTGCGTCGAGTTCCTCAGGATCGGAGCCGGACCCTGCTGCAGCTTTACAGGACATTAAGGTGATGCTGATGCAGCTACAGTCAGGCATACAGTTCTTGGGTGGTAAGCTGGCCACTCTGACTTGCAAGGTGGACCACATGCAGGTCCGTTTGGACAAACATGAGGAAAGATTGGACGAGGCGGAGGGTCGTCTGTCTGGAGTGGAGGATGTGGCAACCTCGGTCTCGGGGACAGGAAGGCCCTGAAAGAACTTAGGGAGAAGCAAGAGGATCTCCAATCGAGATCTCGTCGGAATAATATACGGATTGTAGGCTTATCTGTGTCTGAAGCCAGAAGAACATGGAGTCAGTGGTGGAAGAAATACTGCGAGAGGCGCTGGGTTCTGAAGGCTTCTCTCCGCTATGCATGGTGGAGAGAGCGCATAGGATCCCTAGTGGTCGGAGACCGATCCCAGGGGCCCCGCCCCGTCCACTGATTGCCCGGTTACTGAATTATCAGGATAGGGACACAGCACTCAGGAAAACCAGAGCGATGGGTACTGTGTCGTATAAAGGGGATGTAATCACATTTTTCCCAGATTTTTCTGATAAGGTGCAAGCTGTCAGGAGAACCTTTCTGGATGTTAAGCAGAGGCTGAGGGACAGGGGCCTGAAATATGCAATGTTGTTTCCAGCCAAGCTGCGGGTTGTATATGAGGGGAAATCGCTGTTTTTCCAAACTCCAGAAGAGGCCTCCTCCTTTCTTGATACGTTGCCCGGGTCTCCTGGACCACGGTTGAATGATGGGTGACGCTGCCTGAGCATGGTATGGTTCTTTGATGTCGCAGCTGTTTTTTGGTAGTTGATGTTATACCTAAGTGAGCAACAACTATCCTGGTGTGGTGCGGTGGAGGGTTGGGCTCGGAGTTGCCCCTTAAGCGAAAGCTGTCCGCGTATATGTTAATGATAGTTGGGGGGTTGGAATGTTGGGGTCTCCAGCATGGGTGGGGGGTGCTTTAGGTGGGGTTGTTAGGGGGGTGGGACGGGGTTGGGGGGGTAATCACCAACAAGTTGGGGGGGTTGTTGGTAGAAAGGGGAGGCGGGGGGTAGGTGGAGGGATTCAGTGGTACACACAGGGGGTTGGCATGCATGCAGGGCTAATGTGGAGCTGGGATGATATATGTCTGACATCTTCGAATGGCGTCAATAAATCTTATGACCTGGAATGTCAGGGGCCTTAAGAGCCTGCCTAAATGTCAGAAATTTCTGCAATATCTGGAGAGGCACGGGGTGGGGGTGGCATTCCTCCAGGAGACCCACTTGACGGCTGTAACTGAATCTAAGTTTGGTAAAACCTGGGGGTTTCATCAGTACTTCTCTTCCTTTTCTTCTTATTCCAGGGGTGTGTGCATCTTGGTGCATAGATCAGTGGGATTCCGACTGACCAAAGTCCTGAAGGATCAAGAGGGCAGGGTTTTGGTGGTACAAGGGGTCATGCAGGGGAGGCTATACACACTGATATGTTACTATGGTCCCAACCAGGATACGACTGAATCTCTTGATTGGGTGGAGAGACAACTGGGGGCACTCCCTGAAGGGGAAATTATATGGGCAGGAGATTTCAACTCGGTTTTAAATGTCTCCTTGGGTAGGGTGGGCAGTGCGGTGCATCTAGGTAGCAAGAACTCTACTAGAATTTGAGGTATTTTCCCAGTATGGGGCTTGAAGATATTTGGAGGGTGAGAAATCCGGGGTTGAATCAATTCACGCATTATTTTGCACCGCATGGTTCGGCATCTCTATTAGACTATTTCCTGGTGTCTCGAGCAATTATGGGCCGGTCCGTGGGGGTAGGTATTCTGGCCCGCACTCTCTCGGATCATGCCCCTGTTTTGCTGTCTATCCGTTTAGAAGGCCAAGATAAGGCGAGGCCTCCTTGGAGGTTTAAGAGTGAGGCACTTACGGATATGGTCTTCAGGGAGGAATAGGCGAAATCTATAGATACATATTTTGAAGTTAATGATGGGTCGATTTCGTCCGCTGGCGTCCTGTGGGAAGGTTTTAAGTGTGTGATAAGGGGAGAATCTATAGCCAAGGAGTCTGGGATTCTGAAGAAGTTATGGAGAAATTTGGCTGGTGTAGAAGAGGAACTGAGGGTCTTGCAGGAGGGAGCCCGCATCCGACTAAAATTCAACAAGGGAAAATTAAGCGGAAATTGCAAGAGTTTTACACCCTGGCTGGGAGGTTAAATTTCTGTGGGATAGGATTGCTCCTCGGAGGTACGGAGAAGGGCAGACCCCGGGACGGTTGCTCGCGAGAGCCACCTGATTGCGGGATCGGGAGAGTAGGGTAACGGTGATTACGGACAAGAGGGGGTGGATCACTTTGAGGACGAGGGGATAGTTCGTGAATTTCGGGAATTTTATAGCCAGTTGTACTCACCCCAGCTGTCGGCATCAGAGACTGAAATAGAGGCTTTTCTTGATGATGTGGGGCTGTACTGGTGCTCGGAGGAGCAGAGAGAGTGGTTGAATAGGCCAGTGACGCTGGAGGAGGTGGTTGAAACCATTAAATTACTACCGGGTGGGAAATCTCCAGGCCTGGATGGCTTTACGGCAGAATTTTATAAGTGTTACGCTGAGAAACTGGCACCATATTTACTACGTATGTATCAGGAGGCGGTGTCTAAGGGCTGGCTACCAGACTCTCTTCGAGAAGCTGTGGCGGTTATATTGTTGAAACCTGCGAAGCCGGAGGGAGACTGCTCATCGTCCGATTTTGCTCATTAATCTCGGCAATAAGATCTTGGCAAAACTAATAGCATCAAGGCTGGCACCGCTGATGCCGATTATGGTGAGGGCTGACCAGGCAGGGTTCATTCCTGGTTGATCGTCCTCGTTAGAGCTGCGGAGGATGTTTGGCTTGATGGCGGCGCTGCCTGCAGACGACCTGGTGGTTGCGGTCTTATTTGATGCCACCAAGGCATTTAATTCCGTCGAATGGTTGTTCTTATTCACGGTTTTGCGCAGGATGGGCTTGGGCGAGTTCTTTGTCTCCCTGGTGTCACTACTATATACAGATCCGGTGGCTAGGGTGTTGTCATGACCACAGGTTAGTTGAGTTTCTTTAATGGCCGCTAGGTGGTGCCTCTGGGTCAGTTAGTTAGCGGGTCTAGTTGTTTTCATGTGCCAGCTATTTAAGCTCCGCCCCTCAGGAGGCTCGCGCTTCGCGTCGTTTGTCTGAGTTCAGACTGAACGCTCGCCGCGTACCTCCGTTCCCTGTCACCGCTCAATAGACCTTGTCCACAGTTTATTTCATTCATTCCTTGAGTAACTTTAATTAGTTATCAGCTCCCTTCCTGTGTTCTTCCAGTTACTGCCGTCCCCGGCTCAGTCCTGTCATAGCGGTCTCCTCATCTCTCAGTTCGTAGCAGTTTTCTCTCACGCAAGTACACCTATTAAGTGCAAATGCAATTGCTCCGTTTGTGTTGCCTTATCTGATACATTGAAATAGTGTGTAAATGTTATTTGGATTCCTCACGCATTTTCAGGATATTACGTTGTTTGTAGCGGGCTCGCGCCCTTTCCTGTGGAGTTTGTCTTGGAAGCTGAATTTCTAGTCAGATAATCTTGGTCACACTAAGGTTCGTATTACGCTCTGTAATAAGGTGTTTTCCCATTACCGTCCCGTAGGTAGTGAGGTAGTTTTTTCTGTCATTCTAC